>NC_132851.1:9917500-10582500 GCF_048164855.1 Canis lupus baileyi | reverse complement strand
AGGGCGTGATCCTGGAGACCCGGGATCGAGTCCCGCGTGGGGCTCCCTGCATGGAGCCTGCTTCTCCCTCCTCCTGTGTCTCTGCCCCTCCCCCTCTCTCTGTGTGTGTCTATCATGAATAAATCAATATATAAATCTTAAAAAAAAATTGTCGGTAAGTTTGCGGGCGTTTCCCCCCAGCTGGCTGCGCGGGCAAGAACAGAAAAGGCGTGCGCTTAGGGGACCCGCAGCTCGGCAGGTGGGCAGGTGGGCAGGTGGGCAGGTGGGCAGGTGGGCAGGTGGCTAGCCAGGTGCAGGAAGGTAACGAACGCAGGGGTAGAAACGCGCTAATCTAGAACCCTATGTACACAGATGTTCCATTTCCTAGTGTTCTATGATTATCCAGTTTTATAGACTTATTTCCCTGTGAAAAGGAGTCCTATTAGAAGTACTAACACCTTTTAAAAATTTCATATAATAGCATTTTTACTTTTTAAGAATTACACAAACTGCTACTTTAATATGGACGTGGCTTAGTTTGATAGAAGTTACCAAAGAACTAGAGTGGAAATGCCCGAAGAAATGGACTTCAATTTACGTGTGATCTAGAAAATTCTAGTGGGGAATACCTGCCTTGTCAAAAGCTGTACATATTTAATGTGTATAGTTTGAGTTTGAGGATATGTATATGCCTGTGAAATCATCACCTTCATCAAGGCCACAGACCTATACATCACCTCCCCAAGGTTTCTCCCCCACCCCTTAGTATTCATTTTGTCATAAGAAAATGGAGTATAAGATCTATCCTCAGCAAATTTTAAGTAAACTAAAATACATTTTAATGTGGTGGTGTTAGCTATAGGCACTATGTTAACAGTAGATTTCCAGGACTGTTTTTGTGCATGTGACTTGAGTTCTTTAGTGATAATCTAGTAGAAACCAGTGTCTTCTAAGGCTGGAGTCCTGGGTTCAAATTCCCTCTGGATGGGTGCCATCTCTCACTGTGACAACGGTCCTTGAATCTTTCTGGGTTTCATGTTAAAAAAATGAATTTGGCTATGTGATTGATTCCTCCCCCCCCCCCCCCCCCATTGTGTCTCTCTAAAGACCAACTCCCTGTCTGTCCTCTTCATTTCCTGGGATGATATTCATATCTACTTTGGCCTGTTCTTTCAAAATCTTGGCCCTGATAAGTCTGGGCCCTTCTGTCCTACTCTCAGAACATTCATGCATTTTCTCTGTGCATTGCTATTTTTACTGATGAGGCTTCTAGTCAATAGGTAGTATATGAACTATTTCTTTTTAGGTCATTGGGCATCTCTTAGTACCTACATTTTTTGTATACAGCAAGAAGCAACCAGTTTAAAAGAAAACGAATTTCTTTGTGGCCTTTTTTTCTTTTTTCTTGCTGATGGAGCCCCCAACCTCAATCCTCAACTGTACTAAATTTATAGTGTTGATTTCTGCTTCACATAAGCTGCCTCTATAATGCTCTAAACTCAGTGACTGCCCAGTGACACATTGTCTGGATGATAGTAATAGGCATCCTATTTTAATATTTAGGTGAGCTTAAAAAATACTAGCTACCAGTTTTTATTCTCTCAACATTTCCATGAGTTTCCTTTTTCTTTGCCAGTTGTGTTATTGGTGGGATCAGGATGCAGTGGGGGAGAACAGCTTTGCTCATTGCTGAAAGCCCTGCAGCGTTCTCCAGCTCTTGCACACATCCTTACATGTGGTTTTAATTTTATGGTGTAAGAGGGTTCCTCACTTCTTGATTCATTTGTGGCATGTTGCTGTAGCCATCGCCATAATTCATCTCCTGGGAAGAAATCTGAAAGCTCATGTCAGTAAAGGAGAACCTAGGAAAACGCAACTGAGCAACTTTCTTTCCCCCAAGTGATTCTTCTGTCCTTGTAGGTGGGGGTGGGGGTGGGGGTGTAACTTTTCTTCCAGATATCAGAGCATATTATGCTGCCTTTTGTGTGTGTGTGTGTGTGTGTGTGTGTGTGTGTGTGTGTAACGCAGAGGTTGTGAGATAGGAACAGACTACCCAGCCCAGCCAGGCTTTAGGACCTGTTCAACATTTACCAGATAGTGGCAGCAGTTTTCCTGGAGACTGTTTCATTTATTCATGCTTGCACTTTATTTCTTTGTTCATTCCAAATAGGATTTTATTAATGCCACGTTGCCTCCTTTTGTTATTTAAAAAATTTTTTTCACTTCTAATTTTGCTGAACTGGAAATAATCAGAAACATAAAAATCCTAAAATAAACAGTCACCTATCCACAGCCTCGAATAAAGATTTAGCATTTTACTATATTTGCTTCCTCAATCTGTATGTTCATGCTTTTGTTACTCATGTTTTAACACTTAATCCATAGGTACTTAGTATGATCCTATGAAAGAAGTGACAAATTTTTCAAAATTATGATTTTTATTCTAGAAACTTTTTAAAATTAAGCAGTATTATAATTGATCTATACCTTAAGTTCCAACATTTTATGAAGGGTAACATTTTCGCATTTAAATACACGTGAGTGAAGAAAGCAATTTGTTTTCACTTGGAAGGTTTTTCTGGGCTGTGGGAATTCTATTTGAAAATGCAGCAGGTTTAAAACCAATATATCCTGGAAACATAGGTGGTTTGGAGGGTGCTAAGGATTTCTCAAAGTTGAGTATAGTGGAAAAAGTGCTGTGAGTGGTCTAGAGTTTCTATTTTCCTAAGATTATGGAATTATGTACAAGATAGAAAACTTTTTAAGTTCTGTAATTCCCAGTTTGGGGTAAAAAGAAAAAAGAAAGGAATGGCAAGAGCTTCTTCTTGTATTTATTTCTAAATGTCAAGGATTTAAAGGTATAGTAAAGTTTAAGTTGTAGCTTGGAAATGAGTCCTTTTGGAAAGCCAAGATTCTAGGTGGATGAAAATGATTCTTTGAAGTATCAAAACTTAGACAAATGTTTTTCCTGACTCTAATAAGAGATTTTCTAACATTTCAGTTTCTTTGTGACTTTGATATTTCTAATTTTAACTGCTGAGTTCTCATGCAGCCTTGAGTGGGATCTAAAGTTGAATGGATCTTGAAAGGGGAGCTCCACTTCCCTGACCCAAGCCCCAGAGTTTGCTTTTTTGAGGTTCCTCAGGACTTTTCTTATAAGCTGACTTGAGGCCTATAAAGAGAGGCAGGGTGGTGAAGGGCTAGCATCCCAGGTCTAAGCTGTATGTATGTCTTTGGCAAGTTGCTCAACCTTTTTTTAGGCTCAGTTTTTCCATCTGTTAGATAGATGTAAATAGTACCTACCTCCTTAGGATAATTGTAGGGGTTAGAGTGTGATGCCTCAAGAGGGTTTAGCGTAGTACCCAGCACATAATGACAGCTAGAACTTTTTTGTTCTTATTAACTTTTTGAAGAATTATTTAGCAAATACATGTAAGCATATCCCTTATATGTAGATAGTTTCCCTTTATAATAAGAGAATCTTCATGGGTCAATCCCTTAACTTGTCCCATGACGTTGGGTGAATATTATAAATGGAGTCGACCACAGACTTTCCCTTAAATTGCATCAACTTTACCAAGTTGTTTTCTGAGTGAGAAGAAACACTGCCCAGCAGCCTCTCAAGAACTTTCCTGAGGTGTTCTGAGGAGCCTGTATGGTGAAGTGTGCAAATTCTTCATTGTTATCAGAAGATAGCACTTTTGCTGACAACACATGAGGTCACAAATTGTCCAAAGTTCCCTTAATATACTTGGCATTGCCTCTGCCATAAGCAGGATTAAAGATTGCAATTTAAATATTTATCATAAGATTGAAAGCTTTGAATAGTGTTTTCTGGTACATGATGAAATTCCACATTCATTAATAATATTTCATATCCTGGATAAGGCCCATAGGTTATATTAAGTAATTCTGAAGGGGAGGAAGGTGATACAAATATTTCTAAGTGCTAGCCCTGCTCCTACCGGGTACCCATTGACAAAGGAACAGCTTCCCGGTTGCTGTGTCCTGCGAAACGTGTCTCTACATGCTGGCTCGTGCAACTTTGTCTCCATCTTTGCTTCCCCCCTGCCCATTTCCTCTTTTTTTTCTCTTTACCTTTTTTACCTTTTTTTTTTTTTTTTCCCCTCTCTAGACACTTGAGATCAATAGTATCCTTGGAGATGACTAGAATTTTTTTTCTTTAAATTATGACTGCTGACTAGGTAAAAACTTAGTGTTTATCCAAATGGTTTATTTCTAGAAAGCCTATCCTGTAGATTGCCCTTGACAATTATATTGGGAAAGAGAATTTGTGGGATGAATGTTTAAATTCTTGCCCATTCCACATATATTTTGGCAGAATTGCATCAATGCACCAAGTCAGACTTGAATTTTGGACTTGAAGCCTGAACCATTTCAGAATATGGGTGTGCCTGTGCGGTTAGTAGCGTAGTATTTCGCAACAATGCTTTTGTCTCAAAGTGCCAATTTTTACCCAAGGGAAAGAGTTTACATGGCTGGATAGGCTGGAAGATTGTTCTTTTCCTAGACTAATGGTTTAAAAAGCGACCCATAACTATTTTCATTGCTAGTCTGAGTTCTCTGTATTTTTCCTCTGTACATCGTATCTTATGCACATCTTAATGGTTTTGTCTACTGCTGAATAGTCATTTTCATCCTTTCTGATCTTTTGAATAGTCTAAAGAAGTACTTAAGTGTTTCATGGTGTATGTGGAGTGAGAAAAATCTGTAATTGTTCTTGATTTGGACATTTCACAAGGCAATCAAACCCCAGATATTATAATCCAAGATAAATGATAACACATTTTATCTTTGCATTTGTGAATTCATATTATACTGCTCTGCAAATGTACAAACGTTTTCTTTTGCATCAGGCCCCAGGCTGAAATTATGACTGCTCATTAACAAATGGCTTCCATACTCTGAGACGTGTGCGGGCGAGTCTTCCTCCAGCAGTGGCTGCTGCTGTGTGCACTGTCTGGAATAGGGGTCGTTTAGCATTTAGCTCTCCCTGTCCTGGCTTTTTACCTTGTAAAAAAGGATAAGAGGTGTTTCATGTTTTATTGAATATTTACTGATGTGAACCTGAGACACAGGGATTCTCCAGTTCAATGGATAAAGATGGCAAGGTAGGAAGGAGGTTTAAAATGCAGCTGTGTTTTATATTACACAGTTTAATTCCAACCATTATATATATATATAAATATATATAAACATATATATAAAATATATATATATATAAACATATATATAAACATATATATATATATCCTGGGGGTGCCGACTCCATGGCAATCTGAATGGAGTAAGCAGTTAGCAAATTGTTCACATATTTTTCCCCTGCAACTCACTTAGGTAGATGTAGGGAAAAAAATCTTTTACTGTTTAAGATGTATATATATATATCAGTGTAACATATACGGACAAGATGGCTATCTTCTTAATGTCTAGAAAAGGTGAATATACTACAGCTAAGCTTGCGTGGCAGCTACATGTGGCACAGACCTTTCTTCCCCTTCCTTCATGCCCCTCCCCCCAAAATGTGTTAATATTTGTAAGTTTCAGTATTTGCGAATAGTGAATGAAACCTACTTCTTTATAAGCTTGAATGTATCGTTTTCTATAATAAAGGGAAAAAGGAATGTTCTGAGAGCATTTGGATTTTGAGTCTGAATACACGGGCTTTGTAATCAAGAGAAACTTTTTGTGTTAAAAAAAATTGTGTAAAAACGAAGCCTTTCTTTTAAGTTGCCATTGACAATGATTCAAATGCAGTTTTATCCATGTAACATCCTTTAAATTCTTGGTCATTACAACAATATTTTGTACAAGTGCCTCTTTCATTTCCTTTTCCCTGGAGCTTGCTTTGCCATGCAGAGACCCCTCTCCTCACCCCTGCTTGGACAGCCCTGACCAAGCTACAGCTTTCGTGTTCCTTGGCCTCGTGACTGGCTGTCACAATGACAATGTGCAGCCAAGTTGTCATGGTTATCTCTTTAATTTTCTTTCATATTAAATGTGGGTTGAGAGAATGTTGGCATGCTTCAAGGCGAGAGGTGCTAAGACTATTGGTTTGGGTTTTTTCCAAGATACTACATCCCCCCCCCCCCCCCACCAAAGTATATTAGTAAAAATTCTAACCAAAGTAAAATAACCATTCCCCTGTAGTCATTTAGCAAAAAGAGCAATATAATGTTTTAGATTGAGCTTTAGAGACACTTTGTTTTGTTCCTTCTTAGGAACAAAATATTACTTGTTTGCCACCATTTTGAGAAACAAAGCAATGAAACAAGACCATGAGGTTTTCAGAGCAAGAAAAACCACAGTGGAGGTCTCTATGCTAGCAGGGCTGGGGTTTTCAGCTGCAGCAGCCCAGCCTCTGCCTCTCCGAGGCTGAGACAGGATTTTAGGGTGCCGGCGCATTACCATCACATGTAAGCAGAGCAAGCATTTTAATCAAAACAAACCTCCCACTACAAATCGAGTACGCTTATTCTGAAGGTCCCATTGATCAAGGCACTTGCTGTTGTGCAGCTGCCTCATCTTCTCCTCTTCCCTCCCTGCCTCCCTCCCTCCCTGACCCCTCTGGGCTGCCTCCACTGCCTCTGCTTTTCACAGCCTGAGACTCCTTAGCGACTCCTTCCTTCTAGTAATGCTAGCCACCACTTATTTTTGTTGTAGTTTGTGTACGCTTAGTATGTCCCAGGCATATGCTTGACAGGCGTTCAGGATTTCACTTGCTCCTTGCACCAGCCACTTGCTGTAGATTTGGAAGCTGCTAGGCAGGAGTTTAAGGGAGCTAAGAGGTGACGCCAGACGTTCCTAGAGCTAGCATGTGATGGGACCAGGATCAAAAGTGACTCCAAACAAAGTCCCTGATTCCCCAACTGCCCAGTTTTGTTCTGCTTCCCAGGCTGCCAGTTTCATGCTTCTCTCATCTGTTACCCATCACTGTTGTCCTAGATTTCCTACTTTGTCACTTCGGTTCTTCAGGTGTCAGGAGAAAGCAACGTTAATGGCAAAGTTGCTCCTGTTTCTGTATGACGACTTTTCCCATCTGCTTGCCATTCATTAGACCCACATTTAATGAGCATCAATATCGAGTTGTAACGAAATCTGGATTGCAGGCCATAATGCCTCTTTTCTGGAATCTTCTCATGAGGTACCCATGCTTTCATTTCTCCAGATTTCCTTGTTAAAGAAAGCTTGCTTTTCCTTTGTCTGTCTTGTCTTAGCCATTATTTCCCACTACTATTATTTACCCATCTCCTTTGTGTGTCTACATTTACCTCTGCCTTCCCCATGCTGGCACCATGCATAGACCTTCAGGGCATTCCTTTACCACCCTCCATTAGCTGCTTCTCAGATGGAGCACAGGATTCCTCTAAACTCAGCACCCAAAGGTACCATGTGGGTGACCTTTGAGAACTTGTCTTTGGTCTCATTTTTCTCTACAGTTACTTAAGATACTGAATTGTATCTTAAGACTCTTCTAATTCTCAGTTCTCAAATTTGTATCTTCTGTTGAAAGCAATTCCTATAACTCAATCCTTCTGTACTATCATTTAATTGACCTTCTTTGACCTTTCTGTAACCACAGGTTGAGAGAGAGAGAGAGAGAGAGAGATCACGCGTGCATATTGTATTGGTAGACATTGTCTTTTTGGACTGCTGTATCATAGGGTAGTCTACAAACAATAGAAATTTCTCACAGTTCTTGAGGCTGGAAATCTGAGATTGGGATGCCAGCATGGTTATTTTCAGTGAGGATCTTCTTCCATGTTGCAGACAGCCATGTCCTTGTATCTTCACAAGGCAGAGAGAGGGCTAGCCATGTCACTGGTTCCTTCTTATCAGGGGGCCAGCCCTATTCACAAGGGTTCTACTCTCCTGACCTAATTACCCTCCAAAAGGCCCTACCTCCAAATACTATCACATTGGGATTAGAGTTTCAACATGAATTTTGGTGGGGGTGGGGTTGACAAACATTTGCTTCATAAAAATCACCTTCCAGGCTGTGGTCTTTATTATCCTATTGCTTTCCCCTTTAACCTTTTGTGATGCAAATCTCAAACTGCTAAGGGTTGTTTGGTGTATGGTTACCCATCACTGTGGGATTTACCACTTCTTGGAGATCCTTTTTGTCATTGGTTTTGGACATTATTGTAACCTCCTCCTACACCTTTCAAATGGTTCTCTGTAGTCTTGCTTGATCTTTATTTCATACTCTTTCATCAGTCAGAAAACAACCTTGCCGCATATTTTACCTAGAGGAACAGAGCTGTCCGTGTAATGAGCACTAATCTTTTCTCATTCTCCCCACACTTGTGCTTTCCTGTTCCCATATCCTACTCAACTTAAAAACTTCTTAGTTTATCCATTCTCTTAAGTTTTTTCCTGCTATTTCAGATGAAATGAGGCCTGTTGTTCCTACCTATACTTTTAGCCTCCCCTCCTAGGATTTTTGCTCAGATGTGATCTGTTCCATTTTTATCTTCTGGCTCTTATTCCTTGGCACTTCCCTATTTGACTCTGAAAGGTTCTTAGGTATCTTCAATATTACATGTAAAATGAAAACGTCCTTTGACTCTGCTGCCCTTAAAATACAATTTTTGCTCTTGCCATTTCTTTCATTGTCCAACTTTTTTGGGGAAAAAATTCTATCCCCATTGAATTCTTTTTTTTTTTTTTTTTATCATGCATTCATTCTTTAATGTCTTCTAGAATGTTGCAAAGAGAAGAAACCTGATTTCAATTCATGCTTTGGGGCTTTCCAAAATTGTTTGATAACTTGAAAAATCTTTCTGACAAGCCCTGTATTTTCACTTGCAAGCTGGAGAGCTCCACTTTATTGGCCACTTTGTCCTAAAAGTGAGTACCCTGTAGGACCTCCCCCAGCCAGAGCAGGACAAGTGGGACCCCAGAATTGCACACTGTCCTCTTGCTCGTTGCCGATTTCAGTGACCCCTCCGTCCCGGTCCCAGGTTGGAAATTGTGGCTCCATCTTAAAATACCCTCTGTCTTCCTCAGACCCCTATATTCTATACTATCCACACTTGTTAGTTTTTGGTTCGAAATCAAATCCATCCTTTGTCGAATTTCTCCTTGCCAATGCTCAGGCGCAGATCAATATTTCAGTCATGATTATTGCAAAAGTCTGTTAAGTAATTTTTCTCAATTTATTACCCTTCTCTTTCCATTAGTTTTACACTTTAAACCAGGGTAGTCTTCCTATTGTTCCTCTTTGGTCCTGTCATTCTGATGCTTGGATTTTATTATTTTTTTAAAGATTTTATTTATTCATGAGAGACCTAGTCAGAGGGAGAAGCAGGCTCCATGCAGGAAGCCCAATGTGGGACTCCGGGATCATGCCCTGAGCCAAAGGCAGACACCCAACCGCTGAGCCACCCAGGCGTCCCATGATGCTCGGATTTTAGGAATTTAACACCTGGAGGCTAATTTTCTTAGTGTGGTATTTCATCCACTGTTTGATCTGGACTCAGCCTGCCTTTACAACCATCTGAGACCATTAGGTGTTTATGCTTCAACTGAACTGTAGCATATATGGTACCCAAGCAATTGTTTATATCAGGTTTTCTTTTGTTTTTCCTCCCTTTTGAAATGCCTTTACTCCTTACACTCCTTCCATTTGAAATCTAGCCCACAACACCCAATTCGGATACCTTCAGTGATCACACAAGTTGAGAAGTTAATGGATTAAAACAGGAAATTCTAATATGTCTATTTTCTAACACTTACTCTGTTAGTGTAGGTGTTTTAATGCTTGTTCCTACAGCTCTTCTAATTCGATCTTTTTAAGTACTCCAGTCAAGACTATTTTTCTCTTCAGAGCTTTCCAACAACAGGCACTCAGTATTATTTTCTTGATTAATCCCTTATTTATACTCCTTCATAGATGACCAACCATGAGAAAGGGTAGATTTGCTTGGCTGCTCAGTAGGGCACTGGGACCTTTTGGGGTTGGTGGGAGGGGGGAGGGGCTAGGTCAGCCCCGTGGAGGCTGGAAGTGCCTCTTCACTATCCAGTTCATTTTTTTTTTTCAAAAGATTTTATTTATTCATGAGAGGGGGGAGAGAGAGAGAGAGGGGCAGGCAGAGACATAGGCAGAGGGGGAAGCAGGCTCCATGCAGGGAGCCTGACGTAGGACTTGATCCTGGGTCTCTAGGATCATGCCCAGGGCTGAAGACAGGGCTAAATCACTGAGCCACCTGGGCTGTCCTCACTATCCAGTTCTTTGCTCTCCTTTTGAAAGGAACCTTATGAACACCATCTTTCAAACATTCTCTTCCTTTTAAGCATAAGAAAAACACATATGAAACATTCTTTTGTCCTAAACACTAAAGCCAGACTGCCTAGGTTTGAATCCTGGTTTTGTCACTTAGGACCTGAGTGACATTGGGCAAGGTACATGACACCTTTGTGCTTCACTTTTACCCTCAGTATAATTGGAATAACAGTACCTTGTAAGGTTTTCATAAATATTAAATGAGTGAATATACGGAAAGCATATGAAACAGTATGGCATATAGTGCGTTCTCAAAGGCAAATGATTATTACTATTAAGCAATGACAAATTGCTGCAGGAGGAGATATTAGAACTTAAGATTTTTAAATTTACTTTGCCAGACTGTTAAATGCTAGGATTTTAATAACATGAAGTTAAGATCTAGAAACTATTAAAAAAAAATCTAGAAATTCTTAAAATATAAGACCTACTGAAAGAATGAAGGGAAATGTTAGAGAAAGGTACAGAATTTAGTCTCCTGTTTGTCTACACCAGTGGGCTCATCAAATGAATTAAGCCACTCAAGAATATAGATGTTTACAATACCCAGTTGGCACAGCAAATAATTTTATCAAATACTTCCTAGATACTGGTAATTGAAAATGAAAAACACATGGTCTTTTTGGGGACGCTCAAATCTGTAGGATAAACAGGTAAATACAGCCCAACATAAAAAAGCACTGTTGACACAGGTACATAAGATATGCCTCGGGCTATTCTACTGAGTCCAGAGGAGGTTGTCCGAGGAGGCAAATCTTGAAATATAGGCAGACTTTTATAGAGTGCACAGAACCTATCTTTTGCTCTACATTTAACACATTTTAATAATATGAGGTGAATTTGTTTTGTATGCTGTACTAAGATCTATGAGGACAGCAAAGCCCCAGTGGTGGTTTATGTGGCATGAAGAGAATGCTAATTCTACCAAGTTGTGTTTTGTTTTAATAAAAATTTTGGATTTTTAATGCAAACATTTTTAAAGGTGCTTTTTAATGCTTGGAGGACAGTATGCACAGATTCATAAGATGCCTTTGTCTCTCTCTTCCTAATCTATTTAATATCAAGAAAAATGTTTACATTAGCGAGCACATGGATGGACTTTGTGGTTCTGAAATCTGAAAATGGTGAGAATAACCTGGGGGAGCATTTAATGACATTGGAAGCCTGGGCTACATACAATCCAGAGAAACTGAAACAGACTGTCTGAGTTGTGGGGGGGCTCCGTTTCTGTGTATCGGAAGCCCAGGTGTTTTAGAACTATGGGAGAACACAGTGACCATGCTCACTGGAAGCTTATGCTGTTGATGTGGGAACTACTAATTGAGGTACTAATTTATACTCAAAAGTGAGATGAAACAGCAAGAAAATGCAAAAAGGGAGTTTGAAACTCAATAGAAAGTTTTGCCAAATCTTTGACTTGTCCTTATCTTGTCCCTGATCCTAAGAAGCAGCTAGGAGAAGCAGGAATTTGAAGATAACAGTATAATTCAGAAAAGCTATCCAGATTTCTTAAAGTTCCCTAATCACTGCTAGATACTCCTCCGATAACCATTTGGTCTTTTGTCTCCATTATTTTCTTGGAGAAGGATCCAATCTTCTTGTCCCAACTTCTGTTTTTTTTTTTTTTTTTCTTTCCTCTCTCCCTATCGAGTAATTGGTAAGATGTGGAAAGCGTGGTTGCCTGGAGGGAATTTTCAATAGGTTTCAATGATTTAATGTAAAACAGGTGTATATTATGGTGGGGATGGGAGGCAAAACAACCTGTACAGGATAAAATTGGTGATTTCAGTCAAAACATAAAGAAAATAAAACTTAGCTTCTGTCTAGGAGTCTGCTTGGTCATGTGAGAGTATCTTAAGATGTATCTATTTTCTAGACCTTATATTTCCAATGCTTTCTGGACTGATTTTCATATAGCTTCAGTCATAGCCTGGTCACAGCAAATTTCTCTACTTTGAGGCCCTGTATGGTCCCAGTACCTTCTCAAGCTAGGCCACTGTAGTCATTATTCTGAGCTTTACATCAAAAGGAACAAGTAGACATTAAAAACTTTTTTTATTATGAAGAATTTAAATTAGAAGGGATCTCTCCATATCCATCACTCAGACTCAACTATTCTTTCTCTGTCCTTTTTTTAGTTGTTGTTCCTGCTGAAGTATTTTACTTTTTTTTTTTTTTTTTTTTTTTTTTTTTTTTTTGAGAGCGAGGGAGAGACAGCATGCATGACTTGAGGGTTAGGGCAGAGGAAGAGGGAGCAACAGAATCTCCAGCAGCCTCCCCCAAAGTGTGGAGCCCCAAATGGGGCTGGATCTCACGACCCTGAGATCATGATCTGAGCCAAAATCAAGTGTAGGGCACTTAGCTGACTGAGCCCCCCAGCCCCCCTCCTTCCCTTGCTGCTGAAGTATTTTAAAGCCAATCACAGATGCCCTATTTTTACTATAAGGTACTTCACTATAAAATATGGTTCTTTAGAATTACCATGCCATCAGCCCATTTAACAAAGTTAACAGTAATTCCTCAGCATCTTTTAATATCTGTCAGAACCAAATTTCTCAGATTGTCTCTAAAAATGGCTTTTAATAGTTTATTTGAATTGGGATTCTTCTTTGAGAAAATGGCATTTTTAAGGGTGATACTAAAGATACACTTAAGGAACACTTTATTCCAGATGTAATTAGAACAAGTGGAGGGGGGTGGTGGGAAATGCAGAACCTCATGGGATTTCTTAAGTATTTTGTGGAGGGAACTAATACTTTCTCCAATTTTCTGTCCTTAAGGAGCACTATGATCTATCCCCTGAGAATGAACAATCCAATGCATGTTTTAAACAATGTAAACCACAATTTCTGGTTTAATGAGAGATTACTTTTCATATCGCATTCCATGTCCGTGCAGACACAGTGATTTCATGTGTTAAAGTTAGTCTTACAATTACCATTTTGATTGCTCTTAGAAAAATGTACACAAAGAATACAGTGACTCAGCGCTGGGTGTTGCCATTGGGTTGTAGTTTTTAGCTTTCCAATTATGATGGAATTGCATAAAGAATGTACAACTTGGTTTTGCTCCCCATGCCTTTCCACACACCACCACCAGCATCAAGTACACCCACCTTCCTTTTTTTCATCTGCCTGGTTTTATTTTCCCCCCCATTAAATTTTTTTTTCTTTTTTTTTAAGATTAACATGGGTCTAGAAAGTCCAGAATACAAGTGAATTGCAAAACTCCATGCAAGGCCTTATTCCTAATAAGAAGCAAACTTTCTGATTGCAAAGATTCATAAGGCTATATTTAAAGAAAATAATCTGGAAGAGTCCAAAGAGATCTAATTTTGAACATAAATTGGTGTTCATGTGGCACCTCATTCTGAGGTAACGGAACATTTCTATTGCAAACATGTGAATGGCCACTTGGAGTTGAATAAGACCTGACACCTGCCTTGGAGGCCTGCCATCTTCTGAGGGAGATGGAAGTGTGGCATGGGGAAGATGAGTGGTTTGGAGGGGAGGAAGCTGGAATCAGGGAAGCTGCCTAGAAGTTTTCACAGTAATCTTGGCACAGGTTAGCAGCTGGACTAGGTTCCTCATATTGAGTTACAAGAAAAGATGCTAGAATAGTTTAGAAGCATCCTCAACCTGATGACTTACTGGATCTGGGGAATGAAGAGCAGTGACCAAGAATTTGTGCTGCGATATACAATAAGATATTTGTATATTTATTTGTATTTTTTAAAAGATTTTATTTATTCATTCATGAGAGACACAGAGAAAGAAGCAGAGACACAGGCAGAGGGGAGATGCAGGCTCCATGCAGGGAGCCTGACATGGGACTCTGATCCTGGGACTCCAGGATTACACCCTGGGCTGAAGGTGGCACTAAACCACTGAGCCACCCGGGATGCCCTATTTGTATTTTTGAAAAGAAACAGGAAAATTGATAGGGGGAAGTGGGTTTTTGTTGTTTGTTTTAAAGATTTTATTTATTCTTGAGAGACCAAGAAAGGGAGAGAGGGGCAGGCAGGTAGACAGAGACACAGGCAGAGGGAGAAGCAGGCTCCATGCAGGGAGCCCCACGTGGGACTCCATCCTGGGACTCCAGGATCACGCCCTGGGCCGAAGGCAGTGCTGAACCACTGAGCCACCTGGGTTGCCCCTTGTTTTGTGTTTTTAATTTTAGTATCTTCACTTTGGAATCCTAGGCAGCTGAGGGAAAATGTTCACTAAATATCTAGGATATGTGGCCACAATACAAGATAGAAATGGGAACTATTGATTTGGAAGAAAGTTATACATGTTTAAGATTATGTACATTTAGGCCTAAATTTGGTAGAACCAATAGGTGGGTTTTTTCCCCTCTGTAACTTTCTTTGCTTTCCTATTCCTTTTTTAAAAGGATCTTAATTTTGGAAGTAGGACAAGAGTGTGCAAGGTGTTTTACTTGAAGTTTCTGAGTTAAAGAGGCAGGATTGGGATGAGAATATGTTTTTGCCTTGTATGCATGTGGTCCAGTCCCTGAAACAGTGCTTCATCCTATACAAGCTGTTTTTTGGTATATGGGATGACAACCTCCCTTTTGTCCACTCTCCCTCACTGGCCTCTGTCAATCTTAGCCACCATTGCAACTGCTGAATCAGTTTTGTTTCGAGCAAAGTGTGGGGCACCAATCCTATTTTATTCTATAACCTTTCTCTTCTTTTCTACTTGTTCCAGAGATGAGGGAAGCTGCTAGTCACTGTCTCCAGAAGATTCCACATAATCTTGGCAGCTTGGTAGATCTCCTGACTCAAGGTCATCTTTTCTTTCTCTTTTTTTTTTTTTTTTTTCTATCCTTGCCTCTCTCCTTGCCTCTCTCCTGAGGGAGAAGGAGAGAGCAAAGACAGAAACAAACTCTACTTATTACCCTAAGCTTCAATTCTTAGCATTCTCATTGTTAGTAAAGATTGATATTACGTTTTCATTCATGGCTGATCTTGAATTTTGAATGTAGAAAATTATGGTCCTTTATTCTGATCTTTATGTCCTTTCTTATTCTCACCCAGGTAACACTTAATACTTGTATTCCTCATGTTCTGAAAGGGCTTTTGTGGAACCAGAAAAGGTTTGGACCCTTCTTTTAAAATGGATTGACAGTCTACTCTGTAGTTTTCAAAGTGTTGTTAATAATAGTAATAAACATAATTTTTTTAGTTGGTGGCATAATAAGGCCATTTAGTTACACCACAAGAAAGGAAATCTTATAATGGACTCCTTCTGTTTATTCTTATAACTTCCTGAGTCTAGTTTTCTGTATCATATAATGATATATTAGTAATGTAGTATCTTTTTAGGTACCCTCTTTTTATAGCCATTATTTGAAGAAAGATTAATCTGGTGGTAGATTCAAGCCTATTAACACCATGACTGATACATTGTCTGGTTCAAGTTATGCTTATTCCAGTTCAAAAATGTAATTTGGATGCATATCCTGTGAGATAAAAGAATAATTTAACAATGAAACTGAACTCAGTCAATAGGAGAGACTGATTTTTCTCTGGTAGCATAAAAAGTCCTCTTGATCCTTAAAGAATATTGCTATGTTAGTAGCAAAACGCTTGCCAATTCTTCAGGGACACCATACAATGATTTCAATGAGAGTTAGATACACTTGATAAAATGTAGCCCATTATTATATCTTTAGAAGGAGGGAAACAGCATAGCTAATAGAAGTGTAAAAATAGAGAACCATTTATTTCATAACAGGAGATGGCCCTCCTTGTTACATTCTTTTTTAAAAAATTTTTATTTATTTATGATAGTTACACAGAGAGAGGCAGAGACACAGGCAGGGGGAGAAGCAGGCTCCATGCACCAGGAGCCCGACCTGGGACTCGATCCTGGGTCTCCGGAATTGCGCCCTGGGCCAAAGGCAGGCGCCAAACCGCTGTGCCACCCAGGGATCCCTCCTTGTTACATTCTTAAAAACAGAACTGGACTTCGTTAGAGTTCTTTCTGACTTGCTTCCACTGGCTAGTTTTGGAGGTTCTCCTCTAGTTTTCCAAAGGAGCTTGTACATAGAGCATTTACCAGAATGTATTTGTTTTAATTTCATATTTATCCTAAATAAGTGGAGCATATTTAAACCAGTGGAGGAATGATAAAAGGATGAGAGTTCCACTCCCCATCAATTTCTCCAGTTATTTCCAGGCATCAATGCAGTCACCAAATGGCATCCATCATGGCTCTCCTCCCTTGCTTCACCACTAATCAACATCCATGCCTCATGAAGCCATTTGTGGAGGAGCCTTGGCATGGCCACTGCTCATGGCAGTCCAGGCAACAGGCAAGACCAAAGTCTAGCTTCTGGAACTTCTCAAGTTGCCCACTTGCTGGATACCAGAGCCAGGTTTCTTCCATGCAGAGATAAAAGGCACACTTTCAAATTCTACACTGTATTTTGGTCATATGAATGAATTCTGATTGGGTTTCTCCACCAATTCCTCAACCAACTCACCCAGCTAGGACACCTCACCTTTTGAACTTTGGAACTGAAATCCAATTCAAGGGGTTGGGCAATATCACAAGCTTCCTTGTCTTTTTATCCATCCTAGAATCCTCCCTTGCAAAACTCTTCCTTTATCCTGGTACCAAACAAACTGACTTGGAGCTGAGAGAAGGGGAGAAGGGTCATTGCTGCTGAAAGTGTTTGAACTTCAGCTCGAAGAATTCAGATAACCTTGTTAAATGAATGTTTATGTTCCTCACTGAACTCTGAACTCTACAAGGACAGGGACTGTCTTTACTTTGGATTCCTGGCACTTAACAGGATGTTGAAGGAGTCAGTTAAGTGAAGGTAGAGTTATTGTAGTGTCTTGGTCAGACTTAATAGTTTTCACAACTCTCTTCAAGCTGGAATGGTTCCCATAACTACCCTCTGCTTCAAATCCATTGAAGAACATTAAATATGTAAATATGCTTGTTGTTCACATTCTATTTCAAGTTTCCTTTTAGAGGAAAAAAATGTTTAGTGTATCTTTGTCTTAAAAGTTATCATTATGTTTGGGAAGACTGATAAACGTTGTCTTGTAGGTGTCTTGCAGTGTAAGAGTTTTATGGTAGGTAATGCTTCCTGAGCCTCTAAATCTGTAGCAAATTAAAATGATTTTTGTGGGTGTGTTTTCTCTCCTTCAGGTGTGTAATATTTGAGTATAGGATATTTTAGCTGTTAATTTTATATGTCCATAGAAATTTTCTTTTTAAAAATATTACTTCAAATATTACCATGGGTTTAAATTGATAATAGCCAAAAATATGCTAGGCACTAGCAATAAATAGCATCGGATCTGTAATTTTTTTTTAAAATTTTTATTTATTTATGATAGTCACATAGAGAGAGAGAGGGGCAGAGACATAGGCAGAGGGAGAAACAGGCTCCATGCACCGGCAGCCCGATGTGGGATTCGATCCCAGGTCTCCAGGATCGCGCCCTGGGCCAAAGGCAGGCGCCAAACCGCTGTGTCACCCAGGGATCCCCGGATCTGTAATTTTTACAAGAATCCTTAGAAGCTGGGAAACTTTGTCCATAAAGGGCCAGAGAGTAAGTATTTTAGGCTTTGTGGATCACAAGTCTCTGTAGCAACTCTTCATTTGGGAAAAAGAATAAAACTCGGGTGTTAGGAGACTTACCTAAGAAAATCTTGCTTGTAAGCACCCACTGTAGGATTTGAATGGATTTCAGTCTGTCGTGATTGGGGAAAAAAAAATAACAATACTAAAATTTGTATCTACTCACTAGGTTAGGAGGCACCTACCTATGAGCTATGGAGACCATACAATCCATTTAGAGGGGGTGGTAGTCGATAAATACCATTCCTTTTATCTACCCAAGCTGTGAATGGTGATGAGGTCATTTTTGTCATTAGGTGACAGATTAAAAAAATCATTCTTGTTACTGGTAAAGCTGATATTAGAGAACATGGTTTTGATATAGAGTAAAAATGAATGAACTTCCTAGTCACACACCTTGGATTCAAACATGCCTAGCCAGCCAGGCATAGATAGTGTGTGTGGCCACAAGACTCTTGCTTCTGTAATGCTTTGGGAATGCAAGCAAATTCCAAAGAGTAAAAGATGGAGGAGGACGCTGGTCTTCAATGAAGAGTTCCTGGTCTCCAAATTCTCATATGGAGAACTCCCTTCCCCTTTCTTGCAGAAGAATTAGTGAGAGGGAGGAGAATGTGCATAGTGTTCTGTAAATAGCCCTCTGTGAAGAAGGAAACCTCAGGAGTAGGGAGTAAGTATCTGCCCTCTTTCTGCCCAACACAAAAACAACTGGGGTAAAGGAGAGAACAAAGGAGTTGCTTTGGAATTTACAACAAAGAGAAATTACTTCCGGGATTGGAGAAAAGGAAACATTTGAGAAGGTGGCATTTGGACAAGTCCTTGAATAATTTTCAGTTGGATATATGGACATAAAGGGGGCGGGATGAGCTAAAGAATAAGAGCATCAGAAGCAGAGGTGCATTGGGGAGGTCAAGAAGTCAGTTGCTAGGTTACAGAGCTAGGGTGACCAAATGTCCCAATATGCCTGAGACCACCTAGGTTTCAGTGCTGAAAAATCTTGTATCCTGTGAAACCCCTTAGTCCTGGACAAACTGGATGGTTGGTTTCTTGAGTGTCAAGTTAGGAACTTGAAACTTTGTTGAATAATAGAATATATAGAATGGCTCCATGTATGTATGGCAGGTCGCTGGACTTTTGGTATATGGAATTATTTACATGAGTCACTAGGCTGGCAATAGAGGGTAAGAGACTATTGGAAACATTAGAAACCATTGAATTTTTGAAGGATAACAAGGGTTACAGTTAACCTTATAGTGTATAATGTAGAAAGGAGCTTGTGGACTATTGAATAGAAAACCGGATAAGAATATATTAGGGAGTGAATCGAAAAATCCAGAAGGGTTTTGTTTTTGAAAAGAATGGAATCCAAAGAAATAGGATCCTTCATTGCTTCTATTCAGCTCTGAAAAAAGCTGGTTAGAATTCACTCTCCAAAACGACACCCATCCTGATCCATCTTTTAATGGATAATGGATTATGTGCTGTGATGGAGGTGTTAGTTAACGCTACAGTGATAATCACATTGTAATATGTAAATGTATCAAATCAATACATCATACACCTTAAACTTCTACAATGTTATGTGTCAATTATATCTCAATTAAAAAAAAATCCAATGTATAGTAGTGCTTGGAATGAATGGTTATAACTGAACTCATGGATATGAGTTATATATATATAACTATATAGTTACATATAACAGTTATATATATATATATATATATATATATATATATAATCTCCATTATTTTTTTTAATGCAAGCTCTCTACTCTTCTTTTTCCAAGATAAAAAATGCCTTTGTAAAAGAGGTATAGCCTGAAAGTTTCTTGAAATTATTAGAGTGGTTTTCATTACCTTGACTGTGTTGAGTGTTGTGCCTGCATGTGGGAATTCATGCAGGATCCATGCAAATTGACAAGATTAGTAATTCATCTGGCAAAGCCTAATTGGGTAAAGTCTGGTGGTGGTTTGTTGTTGGCACTGAATAAACTGGATAAGCCAGATGTAGATATTATCTGTTTAACAAGTAGTTATTCAATGAAAGGCATTGTCTTGATGTTTAATTACATATTTTCTCTCCTGAGAAATTTAAGAGGAAAATGCATATGTTTGAGCATATTGATCTTTCAAGTAATAAGCCTTATATATAAGAAATATCAGAAGTGTTCATGATTTATTTCAAAGCACTAGGGAATATGGAAATGACAGACATTTGGTTCTTTGGAAAAACTAGTAACTTCACAAAACCACTTTGTATTAATTGCCATAGTTCTTATAGGTAATTATTTTAATTTTGAAATGGATTGGTTAGTGCTTCTTCCGCTTAAACTTGATATATTTAAATTTTTGTTTTGAAATAATTTCAGACTTATAGAAGTTATAAAATTTGTACAATTATATACCTTTTATCTAGATTCCTCAGATGTTAATATCTTACCAAACTTCACATTTGCTATATCATACCTATTTTTCCTGAAATTTTGTAAGTTGCTGTCATGCTTCCTCCTTAAAACTCAATGTGTACTTCCTAAAAAAAACAAAAACAAAAACAAAAAAACTAATAATGACATTTATTAAATCTAGGAAACTAACACTGATACAATACTACTATGTAGTCTATAGGACTTATTCAAATTTTTCCACTAATGTATTATGTAGTAGGAGGGGAAAAAATCTGTTTCAGATCTTGTCTGGAATTGTACACTCCTTTAATTTTCAGGATTCTTTATTCTTTAATCTGTACTAAATCTACAACCTTTGTCTTTCATGATCTTGACATTTTAAAAAAGTACTAATTAATAATAGTCTGTATAATGTTCCTCAATTTGAATTTGTTTCCTTGTGGTTAAATTGAAGTTTTGCATTTTTGCTAGAGATATGACAGAAATGTGTTTTTTTGTTCCACGTATCAGGAAGCATATGAAATATTCCAGTTCTGGTGATATTACTTTTAATTATTGCTTTTTGAAATTAGTATCTTGTGGGAAATACTTTGATACTAATGTAAAATGTCTTTATGATACTTTTACTGGTGGCTTTATTTGGTGCTTGAAATGATTATTACTATGGTGGTTTCCAAGTGGGGAAACTCCCAATTCCTCATTTATTCTATAATCACTCATTGGAATTATGCAGAGAAGAACTTTTTCTTCTCCTTCATTTATTAACTTATAGCAGTATGGATTCATGGTATATTGTTCTATGGGTTATGATTTCTTACTATTATCTATCCTGTTTAGATTGTCTAAGATTGGACTTGTTTTCTGGCACAAGATGTCTCAGGCTGATTTTTATTTTTATTTTTTTTAACTTAGACCCAGTCTTAGAATTAGGAATTTCTCCAAAGAGACATGGCTCCTTTTAGTTGAGAATGGGGTTTAGAAAACAAAATCTGGTTGCTAGATATGCTCACTGCTATTGGTATGTTATTTCTAGACTTTCTCAGCAAACAAAGCTAGGAAATATATGCATGTGTATTTATGTCTGGGCGTGTATACACATGTATTCATATACATGTATGTCTATATTAAAAACCCCTCCTGCTGCCATGGCTTCTAATTCTAATCCAACACTACAGGGGTCATTCTAGTGTTTCCTCTTTCCATATTTTGAAGTCTCTTTTCTAGCTGCAAGAAACCTGTCATGCACAGTATATTTACATATTTGTTCAGTTCTAAAATATAATACTTTTAAAAATGCTGAGGCATACTGCTGTGCAAAACAAATATACTAAGAATCAGTATTTGTTTAGAGTTCTTTGTCATTAGCTTAAATATATGTAGTAAACATATTGTGTTCAAAATTACTTGGGTTCCCCTCCCACTTTAGGATGTTTCTTTTATTTGAAATTCAGATTGATTTGTTTCTGTTTTTGGCTTTTTTTTTTTTTTTTTTTTTGTGGGGAGAGGGACTAGTTTCCTCTTCCCCACACTTTTTGTTTTTAACTTATTGAGGATGTCAAATATTAAGATGATTCTGAAGATCAGGTCAATACAAAAGAGGTGTATGTATTCACACATCCTGTCGTTTCTACCTTTTCCATTCCATTTCACCTGTCGACTGCAGGTAATCCATCTCTGTAGTTTCTAGTTTATTCTCATCTTTTGTATCTTGTCGCACAGATGAACAGACATGTGAATTGTCTTTCTCAATTTTTACCAAGATATAAAAGGTAACATATATTAGATATTCTTTTTGCAGTTTTTTTTTAACCTAGGATTTCCAGGATGTACTGCTATCAGTTTAGAGATCTTCTTATAATTTTTTTTATGGCTGCATTGTACCCTTTTGTGTGGCAGTATCATAATTTATTGATTTGCACTCCTGGGTATGAGCATTTAGGTTGCTTCCTGTATTTTGCAGGGACAAACAATGCTGCAAAGAATAACCCTGTGCACCTCTTCAGAGTAATATAACTTTTACTTCATTGAAGCAACTGAATCCAAGTTTTCTCCAAGTTTGGAGAGAATTCTGGAGTTAAGTATGTGTCAACTTGTTTTCTTCCTTCAGAAGTCTCCCAGTGTATAAAATTGTTAAGTTTTCCTACTTTTAAACACAGAAACCGACCATATTGGGGCTATACACCATGAAATTTCAGTAATTTAATTCATGTTTAATGTGTGGTCAAAAGAGCCCTATGCTTCCTGGCTTTTTATTATCTTGGGTAATCTGAGTAGCACTAACGAGAGGTTCTAAAAGAATTTGGGTAGCTGGTTTTATAGCCGTAATTGAGACCCAGCTCTGCATAACTCCTTCCGTCCACCACTTCCTCCCCCCTGTATAGGATGCAGGCCCTAAAGTGTATTTGCATGGCCATGTGCTTTACCAAACTGATAGTTCTTTTAATACCTGTAGTTTCCTAAACAACGTATTTTCTAAACACTTGGTTATTAATACTTACTATCTGTGACTGTAACACAATGTCCTATTTAAATGGAACCATACATATTGTGGATTTACAAATAAAGATGTTTATAGCGCTGTTCTGCAACACCTTTAATATTATCACTCTTCTGTTCGATGTCCCCACCTAAGAGGAAGCCAATCTTAATTTTATTTGTACATCCTTTTCTCCTAAGTGTTTGCATTCTGCTGGTTTCTTAACTTTTAATCTAAAATCAAAGCATATCATTTTAGTTCAGATGCCATGTGTTGTGTTTTATCTGATCCTCATGCACTTGAACTCAGGTTTCCTTGACAAAGACTCTGTTGTTTCTGGGTTGATTGACTTTAACCAGAAGCTGGTGTTTTCTAAGCTTCATTTTTAGAATGGACTCTGGGGGCAATGTGGCATGCTCCTCAGGGATGCTTAAGTACTATGATGTTTTTCTCTATTCTGAATTTGCTGCATTTGATTAAAGTGATATAATTTTATTCCTTTGCACTAACCATGAGGAAAAGCTCTTCTTACTATTTCTGAAGAGTAAATTAATAAATAGTAACATGAGTACTAAGACTCTGAAAACTTGATGATTGAGTCATTATAAGGAATCTACTTCCCTTACTTCTCTCTCCATCTTTCTCTTCTTTCTTTCTTATTTTAGTTACACTCGTTATACACAAATAGATCTTCATGATAGAACAAGAAAAGCCTGTCCCCTTTCATTACCCTTGTCCAGACACAACTATTATTTTATATCAATTTCTGAATCTTTGTATGGGTTTACATCTTCACACAAATTGTCCTACTCCTTGGGAGCTTGGGCCAGAAGGGGAAGTGTTTCTCCTCCCCAGAGACAAGGGTGGGAACTTCAAGAAAATAACTTCTAAATTTTGTTGCTAAGACAGAAGGGGGAGACAGCCTTGCCTGCCATTGTGGGAAATTTGCTTAGGTAGTGCCCTGCTGCTCTCTCTGCTATCTAAGGAAGAGGAAGGAGACGGAGATGGGACGCACTTCTAGAGAAGGCACTGAAGATGGAGCCTGTGTGTTTGATTACAGGTTAGATGAGGATTATAGTCTTAGCAGGACCTTTGTAGCCTAGTGGTGAGGAGGTCTGGCTAATGCTTGTACTGGGGGATGCAGTGTAAACTCAGGTTTAGCTGGAAGATGTGTGTGATGCTTACAGAGAGCACTGAAGCCTAGAGAAGTCAGTATGGGTGTTAGCCCCTCCACAACAATGTTCCTTTTGATGATGTTCACTTTTCTTCCTGAGAACATTAAGAACAATCAAGGAGAGGGATAGAACTGTGTCCTTTAAGTGCAAACGTAGTCCTTTTTCTTCTATAGCACACTGGGCAGTTAATGGATCCAATTCCTATGTACTCCAAGCTGTTGGTGAATTAGACTTTTCCTCTTGTGTATGGGAAGGGGGGGGAAAGGCTTTATATTCAAGTTGATATTTTAAAAAGGAGTGCAAGGACTATAATTTTTGACTTTCATTTATGGAATCTGTTCAGCGTACCTAAGATGCTGATACCTGACTAAAGAGTAGAGCTTCAGAGTAGTGAATGGGGCAGGTATGTATGTGGGGGTGGGGGAGGGGTGGGGGGGGAATAAAGCTTACTTATGTATCCAGGTGAGTCAAACTCACTAAGTAAATAGGTTAATGATTTGTTTTGCAAAGTGATGCAATAGATTTGTCTTTCAAATCCATGATCTTTGAAACATTGTCATAAGTTTGTTCAAAATGATTGAGACCAAACCTTAGAGATTTTCCCCTTTATTATTTAATGTTACACTAAATTTGATGTATCATTATTACCCATCTTGTTAAATTAGACTATTTCTGGAAACTAGGAACCTTATTTTCTAATAGCCAAGTAAAAGGTATGTGTGCCACAGCTTGTTAGTTGAAAGGCACTGCATTTTAGCAATATATTCTTACCTAATAGCAAACATCTATACAAGATATGAAGCACTGAGGTGAACTGCGAGCACATCAAAATATAAAGGAGATGATACTTGCCTTTGAGGAGCTTATGCTCCACTGAAACAGACATACAGCTGGTTTATTTCCACTGAAACAGACATACAGCTGGTTTATTTCCTCATAATGTGACAAATATAGTAACAGAAGACAGTCCAGCATGTCTCAGGGACATATTACAGTGGCCTTTAAGCCTTTCAAAGTGATTAAGAATATCAGAGACAGCTTTCTGGAGGGGATTTCATGTTCCTTTTTAAGTTAGGGAATAGTGATAAGTAAAAGACACAACTTCCTATATCCTAGATAGTAAAGACACTATCCTAACTGTTGAATGAATAAAAGGAGTGAAATAGTCTGATGTGAACCTTGAATTATGGACATAAAATAGATCAAATGGGGATTGAAGCTATACTAGGGTTTAACGGTGAAGTGTGGATGCAGAAACCCAAGAGTTTAAGGGTGGTGCTTTGTGTAGGGATGAAATATCAGTCAGAGCAGATTAAGCATGGTTTTGGAGTAGTAGAGACTATAGTGGGTTTTTAAACAAGGGGAAGAGTAATATTTTCATTGAAGGAAATATTGTATAGTATAGTGGAGGAAGGATCAGATGGAGGGGAGAGTTGGAAGCATGAAACTGTGTATGCTTGTGGAAGGTCCAAGTTCTGTGTTGAGAAAGAAGGTCATAGAAGTGCAGAAAAGGGACAGAAGGGGACATTGGTGAAGATTGTAGATGTTGGTAATGGATCATGGTGAGGGATGTAAGATGTTAATCTCTGAGATACAAGCAGAAGTCTCCTGGATAAGACTTGAGAAAAGCTATTGGCTTCCTCTAAAGAGGAGAGAGAGACCCAGCTGGAATACACTCTTGTTCCTGCCTAAAGTACAGTGCCATGCAATGAATGTCCCCTAACTACCTCAGCTTTTTAGCCAAGTATATTGCCTCCTTGAAGAAAAGTGGAATCCTGAAAGAAGGGTAGGCAACTAGAATTGTCTGACCTGTGTAAGTTACCGATTAGTCTTCCTACCACTAGTATTAAGGAACACCAAAATCTATTCTTTTTAAGAACATTTTGAAAAGAACATTATATACCAATAGGGAATTATAATATTTGTGAGAAAGATGTGATTGTCTTATCCTTAACATATACTCAATCAGCAAGGACATTAGCCTTCCTAAGACTAATATTGTCCTAATCACAGAGAATAACAAAAAACAAATAAAAGGAGGTGATCGTGGTCTTTCTCATACAGCTTGATTTGAGTGAAAAGTAGGGGAGTAGTAAACTTCCCTCAAAGGGAAGTTTAAAAGCAACATGTAAACATGTGACTCTAAAGTGACTCAGACCAAAAGACTGTAGGAAGCCCACAAAAGGGAAAGCCTACCATGAGGTGTGGGTCAGCTTTGTGGAAGATCCAGTAAAGAGAGAGGTTGGGAAGAGTTGTATTTTATTAGTAAGCAGAATCCGTGTCAGGTAGCTGACTATAACATCATGAGTTGACTTCATTCTGTTAGGCTTGAAAATATTGGTGGCGATGAGGTTCACAGACCAGAAATAACATAATAAATCTTCTATCAAGTTGATAGAAGTTGACACATCTCTTGTATTTATGTTTAAAAGAATCTGTATTACATTGCCTACACTTAAATATACCACCATACATCAGTTTTCAAAACTATCTTAAACGTATATGCAATAACATATGTGCAATTCTTGGGCTGGCATGAAGTCTGTTTTCTTAAAGTGTGAATTGTTAAATATAAAAGCCAAATTCCCTAAGTGATCATGAAGGCATGAAATTCAGGGTACTGGCACTTTTAGATTCTTAGTGCTTTACTGGAAGAAAAAAAACTTCACATTAGGTGATATATGAATTTATTGTTAATGCTTTTATCTGGAGTTTCTATCATGTCTCTACCTCCTCTGCCATTCTTGTTTAAGACTTTGAGTCATCTTGGCAAACAGGAACAAAGAGATTTAATTCTTATTGAACATGCAACTCCTCAGGCCTGGATAATGTCCATATTTTTGCTAAGTCTGGAAAGTTCTAAGTGTCAGCCAACACTGGAACAGCTTGAGAAACTGTTGAAATTGTACATGTATTGTTTTGTCTCTTATGTAGGAAAGTACTTCTGTGTGGCCTGGTTTTGCTTGATGTGGTCCTAGTTAATCTAGTTGGCTGTTTGAGGTCTCTTGTGTTGACCTAAGGGAAGTTTGGGAAGTATTGGTTAATATGCCACAGTGTGAGAAGGATTTATAACCAATGCCATGTATCATTAATACAGGCATTCTTTCCTTGTAAACTCAATATTTTATATAAGAATGTATCACGATAACTTTGATTCTTTCATTTCCCCCCTCGAGGAAAATAAAAGTGCTCACTCACCACCCCAAAAGGGATCAAAAATAAGGTGATCTGTGTGTCTGTCTTGAGACTTATTTTCTGCTAATATATAAGCAAAGTTCTCTTTTAGTAAGAAAATACGAATTCAGGGTATAATTTTATCCACAATTAAGTAAAAACATTATGGCAAACCATGTTTTGTTTTTCTCTGCATCAAATAAATTTTGTTCAATTGCTAAATGAAGCAAGATACCTTAGAATGAGCCTTCAGATTCTAAAGGCTTTTTGTTACTCTTATAATTAGTAGCAATTAGAAAAATCTGGAATTTGAATATTGTGATATTAATTGCTGACAGCCCACAGAAAACTAACATTTGGCTGTGTATTTTCTCTCCCTTTAACTTTGTAAATGTTATGCAGTTGAATCTTTAGTTTGAAATTTCTTCTAATTTCATCCTATAAAATATAAAATTTCCTAAGTATAGATAAATCACTCATAACAAATACAGTAAGCAGATTTTTTTGTTTTCAAATTTTGTTTTTAATCAAAGTTATACACACGTATGGTTTAGAGTCAAATAATTCGACCAGGCTTTTTCTGAAAAACTACCCTTGTCCCAATGCCCAGGAGGCCACCTCTTCTCCAAGTACTTTCACCTTTTATTTTTTTATTAAGATTTTATCTATTTATTCAAGAGCGAGAGAGGCAGACACAGGTGGAGGGAGAAGCAGGCCCCATGCAGGGAGCCCAACATGGGACTCGATCCTGGGACCCTGGGATCACACCCTGAGCCAAAGGCAGACACTCAACCACTGAACCGCCCAGGTGTCCCACATCTGTTTTGTTTTTTAACTAAAGTGTAGTTGATACATGATGTTACATAGTTTCAGGTGTAGAACGTAATGATTGGACAATACATTATGCTATACTCCCCATACTCACCATAAGTATAGCTACTATCTGTCCCTACACACCACTGTTACGATACCATTGGCTATATTCCCTGTGCTGTACCTTTTATCTCTGTGGCTTACTCATTCCATACTTGGAACTCTTCTAGAATCTTGGTTATTTATGTTCATAATTCTCCATAACATGCCTCTATTACTCTATTTTTTAATTTGGAGCATTATGGATTCAATTTCCACTATGGGGGATAAGGATTTAGCCCATTTATGCTACTTTACTTACTTACTGCATGGAAACTTGCTTCCCCTCCTCATCCTCCAAGTATAGAGTATAATTTTGGAAGGTTAGATACCTCATGTTTATATTCTTAAAACCATGCAAACACAGCTGAACTACATAGCATGTATATCTATTGCATTTCCTGCCCTGAGTTACTTGTTTACTCTGGAGATGCTCTCTCCTCTATATAGGCATCCCTAATTCAACTCTAAACTTTCTTCAGTTTGCCTAAATCTCTTCCTAGTATGTGAGAAGATAATAGCTATTTTATTCATTGTATCCTTTTGGAGAAACTTTTTTGCAGAGTTTGATCATCTCTAATCTAGACTGATTGCTTGGCAGCCTCCTTCTTGGGTCTTATTCTGCATCTTCTCTTCACCATCCTCTTGGGCATTCCTTTTGTCTCTAACTTGTGTTTGATGCCGTGTTTCCAGGACTTCCATCTTTCACTTTTTTGTTTTTTAATTCTCTGCTTTTGTGGAGCATATCATTCAGTAACTTAGAAATACTGTAAAAGATGTATATTTTTGAGACCTTCATGTCAGAAAATGTCTTTATTCTGCTTTGCAGGTGACCATTTTGGATGTTCTTGGACACTTTCTGGAGATCTTCTGTGGCCATCTCCTCGCTCCCAGATTTCAATCTCAGGATGGACCTTCCCATCTAACTCTTAATTTCCTCTCTGGTTCTTCTTGGGCACCCAAGTGATTGGTGGAAGTTAGGAGAATGTGTTTCTCTAGAAGAGTCCCTTTCCTTTTTATGGCAACCTCACTATCAAAAGTTATCATAGATGCCGATAGTTGTCAAAGAGATAGTTGTCAAAGAGAACGAAAGCAGGGACAATAGTTGTAGAAGCAGATCATATTCAGGAATCTGCAAATAGAAGAAAATTTCGGTATAGAACTGGGTTCAATTCCAGATACAACAGGAAAACAATGGGGATTTATTGTTAAGGATTAGGGTGGGGAGGGGGGTTAGTGGAGACAAAATTAGAAAAAGGGAGATATCAAAGCTATGGCAATATTCTTACTAACTTAAAGGATTCTTGCTGAAAGCAGGCCAAGGGGATCAGATATTAAGGGTGGAGGTAAGCTCTTGAGCTTATCTGAGCATACAGACATAGAAACAGGCAGATGAATTTATGTTCACAGTAGGGAATAAATATAAGGAAAAAGTAAAAAAAAATGAATTATGAGTGTGGGAAGTGAAGTTTCTTGGTTTTACTGAACTTGTTAGTTTTGATGAGGGTTTTATAGGATCCCCGAGAATTTTGACTGAGATTTTAAATCATCAAGAAATGAATTTTGAAATCAAGTAGAGAACATTCTCTTATCTTTAAGCAAATTAATAGCATACCTGCTCTTGTTATGGACTGATAATCCCTTAAAAAGATATATCCTGAAATTGAAGAAGTTGAAAGAAAGATTCTAAAAGGGTCAAGGTATGTGGTGCCTGCCCAGAGGGAGGAAAAAAAGAACTAGGCATATATAGATGCAAGTGCTGGAAAGAGATATGGCTGTGTTTTGTTTTTATTTTTGGTTTTGATGTCATGGGTATGAATAGTATTGATAGTAGGAACACTGCCTTGTTCCATTGGGTGAGTAGGAACTATCTGTCACCTTACCCTACTAGTTATAAACTTATGGAACTGATTACTCTAAGAGGAAGTAGGGGTGGAAAATATAAATACCCTCAAAATGATTTAACTAAATTTGTGGATTACAGATTCATAACGGGTTATTACAAGAAACTAGGATGTTTTGGGTACACTCCTAACCTTTGAGGTTGACATCAAAGAGCAGCCATTCTCCCCACAGCATGTCCTCTGGTGCCATCATCAGAATCCTGGACAGGAAGGACTATGAGTCTGATCCAATGTGGCAAGACCCATTAGACTCTGATCTGTGCCAGATCTGTGTGGGTTGTAAATTTAGGGTAAATTCCAATATGAGGGTTGTAAATTTCAATGAATGAAAACTTGAAAACCTTAACTTTCATTTTTCCTAATCTTTGTTAATTCTCCTGTATTTAGTGCACTCCTAAAGCACATTTTTCAACTCTTTGGGAGATCTTTTTATTATGTAGCCTGTATTTGACTATGGATTACACTTTATGACCCAGGAGTTTCCCACACTATAGGTTGGATAGGGTCAATTAGTAACCCTGGGAAATAAATCTACCCTTGGGATTTCTCTTGTACATCAACCCATTTTCAGTTTGCAGTTTAAGATTGAAATATTTAATAGATTCTACTTCAGTTATGACTTTTGATTTTTCTGATAAAGATACAAAATTCCCCTTTGAATCAATTTTAATCTATGTATAGGAATGCACGAAGATAATTTTAGTGTTTTCGGGTATGGAGATTTATTTTATTACTTTTTTGGTGGGGGGGAGGGGTGTTACATTCAGAACCTAGGTTTGAATGCCTTAAAGCAATGTGTAAGAATCAACTGGGATCTTGTTTTAATTTGGACTTGGATTCACTAGGTGTGGAGTGAGGCCTGAGACTCTGCCGTTGGTGGCAGTGGCTGCTGCTGCTCCTGCAGGGCTGAGAACTATATTTTGCAAATGAGGCTTTAAAGTGTTACTTGCTAATGCAGCACTGCAGTTTTCAGAACCAATCTTGGTTTAAGCTTTCTCTTAAAATATGTTTTTGGAAAGTTCAAGGAGTGTAATTAAAACAAATAATTTGTGTGGACAGGAACCAAATACTCTATTTGGATGTTGAGCTAATCTAGAAAACTTACTTTTTCACCTATTCTGAATTCTTCCATCTCTTCCTTTTCCATCTTAAACATGTCTATTCTGTTTTGAAAATGGTGGCTAAATGACACAAACGTTTCTTGATTCCATTAAGTTTAAGTACATACATGCACACTCCGTTCTGTGTACTTTGCCTAATCATTGGCAATAAACTCAATAAAGGGATTAAGGCTTACAAATGTTCTACTTGGAGGAAATTATAATTAAGGTTATTAAGGCTTTTGGGTTCCTGTGTATATTTTAAGCAAATTAGGATTTTTTTGTGTGTGTCTTTTAAAGAGCCAGTAACTCCTCCCTGCCCAATTAGTTCCTCTGCATGGATGAGCATGCGCATGCAGTACATGTGATTAAAATGCACATGTCCTCCTTTGTTCATGTAATCACTGATGTAAGTAAAGGATTTGTTTTTTCTAAATTCCATATGGGAAACTGTGGATAACTTAAAAAACTAAGAAATGGAGAGAAAGGGTCCATCGTGATTTGGTACCAAAATTATTTTGAAAACCAAATTCTTCAAAGTTTTGAAAACATTTTGAGGCAGAATAATTACCATTAACCTCTTACTTCCAAAATAGCCTTGTTTCTGTTGAAAAAGTGGTATGGTTCATTGCAAGACATTTGTGAGGTGCTGAACAGTATAAAGGAGGCAGACTCATTTTACCTCTTTGCATTAACTGTGTTAACATTTTTGTGTCTATTTTTTTTAAAAGATTTTATTTATTCATGAGAAACACACACACACAGAGAGAGAGAGAGAGAGAGAGAGAGACAGAGACAGACAGACAGAGACAGAGACACAGGCAGAGGGAGAAGCAGGCTCCATACAGGGAGCCTGACGGTAAGACTCGATCCCTGGTCTCCAGGATCACACACACCCTGGCCTGAAGTCATCGCTAAACCGCTGAGCCACCTGGCCTGCCCTGTGTCTATTTTTCTAAGATTTTTCTAAGTGTAAAAAAAAAAAAAAAAAAAAAAAAGATTTTTCTAAATGTATGTAGAAAGTAGTTTGTTTTCTATTGTAAGTAAATGCTGCTATAAACATGGGGGGGCATGTATCCCTTTGAATTAATGTCTTTTTTTTTCCCCAAGGATTTTATTTATTCATAAGAGACACACAGAGAGAGGCAGAAGGACAGGCAGAGGGAGAAGCAGGCTCCATGAGGGGAGCCCAATGTGGGACTCGATCCCAGGACTCCAGGATCATGCCCTGAGCCAAAGGCAGATGTTCAACCACTGAGCCACCCAGGGGTCCCTGAATTAATGTTTTTGTATCTGGGTAAATACCAGTAGTGCAACTGCTGGATGATAGGATAGTTCTATTTTTTAACTTTTTGAGGACTCTATACTATTTTCCACTATGGTCGCCCTGGTTTACATTCCCACCAACGGTGCAGGAGTGTTCTCCTTTCTCCACATCCTTTCCAACACCTATTATTTCTTGTATTGAGTTTAGTCATTCTGACAGGTGTGAAGTGATACCTCATTGTAGTTTTGGTTTGTATCTCCCTGAAAATGAGTGATGTTGAGCATCTTTTCATGTATCTGTTGGTCATCTCTTTGTCTTTCGAGAAATATTTTTTCATGTCTTTCATTTTTTAATTTGTTTTTTGGGTATTGACTTTTATAAGTTTTAAGTTTTTATTTAAATTCCTGTTATTATACTGTGTAATATTTTCTTTACATATGTAACATAGTCATTCCACACTACCATACAACATCTGGTGCTCCTCACAAGTGCGGATGTGGAGCTCCTTAATCCTCACCTACTTAACCTATCACCCACCTACCCTCCAGTAACCATCAGTTTATTCTCTATAATTTTGCTTCTTGGTTTTCCTCTTTTTTTCCCCCCCCCAGTGATCATTTGTTTTGTTTCTTAAATTCCATATATGAGTGAAATCATGTGGTATTTGTCTTTTTCTGACTGACTTGTTTCACTTAACATAATACGCTCTAGCTTCATTCATGTCACATGTCATTGTAAATGGCTAGATTTCATTTAATGGTTGAATATTATTCCATCATATATATCACACACATATATATATATAAAAAAAATATATATATATATACACACCCACACACATACATACATACACACACACCCCACATGTTGTCTATTCATCAGTCAATGGATATTTGTACTCTTCCCATAATTTGGCTATTCACTGCTATCTCATTGAATTAGTATTCTTGTATTCTTTAGGTAAATAATTAGAACTACCCCACAATTCTGCAATTGCACTATTTTTAACTTTTTGAAGAAACTGTACTGTTTTTCCAGAGTGGCTGCACCAGTCTACATTACCACCAACAGTATAAGAGGGTTCCCATTTCTCTGCATCCTCACCAACACCCATTGTTTCCTGTATTAATTTTAGCCATTCTGACTTGTATGAGGTGGTATCTCATTGTAGTTTTGATTTGTGTTTCCCAGATGATGAGTGATGTTGAGCATCTTTCCATGTATCTTGGCCATCTGTACGTCATCTTTGGAAAAATGTCAATTCATGTCTTCTGTACATTTGAGTTTTATAACTTTTGGATACCAACCCTTCCTTGGATATGTCACTTGCAAATATTTTCGCCCATTCCATAGGTTACCTTTTCAGTTTTGTTGTTTCCTTCACTTGCAGAAGCTTTATTTTGATGTAATTCCAATAGTTGAATTTTACTTTTGTACCCCTTGCCTGAGAAGACCTATCTAGAAAAGTGTTGCTTTGGCCACTATCAGAGGTTACTATCTGTATTTTCTTCTAGGATTTTTGATTTCAGATCTTACATTGAATATTTTGTCCATTTTGAATTTATTTTTGTGTATGGTGTTAAGTGATCCAGTTTCATTCTTTTGCATTTTGCTGTCCAGTTTTCTCAACACCTTTTGTTGAAGAGACTTTTTCCCATTGCATGTTCCTTTTGCTCTATCAAAGATTAATTGATCATATAGTTGTGGGTTTATTTCTGGGTTTTCTGTGTCAAATTTTATGCTGGTACCATACTGTTTTGATGACTACAGTTTTATAATACAACTTAAAGTCTGGAATTTTGATTCCTCCAGCTTTGCTTTTCTTTTTCAAGATTGCTTTGGCTGTTTAGGGTCTTCTGTGATTCCATACAAATCTTAGGATTCTTTGTTCGAGTTCTTTGAAAAATGCTGTTGGTATTTTTTTTTTTTAATTTATTTTTTATTGGTGTACAATTTACTAACATACAGAACAACCCCCAGTGCCCGCCACCCATTCACTCCCACCCCCCGCCCTCCTCCCCTTCCACCACCCCTAGTTCGTTTCCCAGAGTTAGCAGTCTTTACGTTCTGTCTCCCTTTGCATTAGATGTGTAGATTGCCTTGGGTAGTATAGATATTTTAACAATATTTGTTCTTCTAATCCATGAGCATGGGATATCTTTCAATTTCTTTGTATCCTCTTTAATTTCTTTCATCAATGTTTTACAGTTTTCGGAGTACAGATCTTTCACCTCTTTGATTAGGTGTATTCCTAAGTGTCTTACTACTTTCTTGGTACAATTGTAAATGGGATTGTTTTCTTCTTTCTGCTGCTTCATTATTGGTGTATAGAAATGCAACAGATTTCTATATGTTGATTTTTGTATCCTGCAACTTTACTAAATTTATCAGTTCTAGCAATATTTTTGGTGGAGTCTTTTGAGTTTTCTATATATAGTATCATGTCCTCTGCAAATAGTGAAAATTTGACTTCCTGGTCAATTTCAATGCCTTTTATTTCTTTTTGATTGCTGAGAGTAGGATTTCCAGTACTATGTTAAATAACAGTGGTGAGAATGAATATCCTTGTCTTGTCCCTGACCTTGGGAGGAAAGATCTTTTGGTTTTTCACCATTGAATATGTTGTTAGCTGTGGGATTTTCATATGTAGCCTTTATTATGTTCCCTCTAAACCAATTTTTGAGGGTTTTATCATGAATGGATGTTGTGCTTTGTCAGATTCTTTCTCTGCATCTATTGAAATGATCGTATTTCTTAATGTGGTATATCACATTGATTTGCAAATATTGATCCATCCTTGCAACTCAGGAATAAGTCCCACTTTGTCGTGGTGAATTTTTTTCAGATATTGTTGGATTTGGTTTGCTAATATTAAGGACTTTTGCATCAACATTTATCAGAGATCTTGGCCTGTAGTTGTCTCTCTCTCTCCCTCTCTCTCTCTCTCTTAATCTGTGGTGTCTTTATCTGGTTCTGGGGTCATGATGGTATCTCATAGAATGAATTTTGAAGTTTCCCTTCTAGTTTTTGGAATAGTTTGAGTAGAATAGGTGTTAACCCTTCTTTAAATATTTGGTAGAATTCACCAATGATGCCATCTGGCCCTGGACTTTTTTGGGTGGAGGTATGATTACTAATTCAATTTCTTTGTTGGTAATGGATCTGTTCAAATTTTCTATTTCTTTCTGTCTCAGTTTTGGTAGGTTGTAGATTTCTAGGAATTTATTCATCTGTTCTTGGTTGTCCAATTTTTTGGCATATAGTTCTTCATAGTATTCTCTTATAATTATTATGTGGTGTTGGTTGTTGTTTCTCCTTTCTCATTTGTAATTTTGAGTCCTCTTTTTTGAAAAGTCTGGCTAGAGGTTTATCAATGTTGTTTATTTTTTCTTTCAGAAAACCAGCTCTTGGTTTCAATGACATGTGCTATTTTTCTAGTTTCTATATATTTTTTTCTGCTCTAATCTTTATTTTCTTCCTTTTGCAGGTTTTAGGTTTTGTCTGTTCTATTTCTAGCTCTTTTGGGGATAAGGTTAGATTTTTTGAGATTTTTCTTGCTTCTTGAAGTAGGCCTGTATCACTATAAAGTTCCTTCTTTAGACCATTTTTGCTGCATCCCAAAGGTTTAGAACTATGTGTTTTCATTTTCCTTTGTTTTTCAATGTGATTTTTAAAAATTCTTTTTATTTTCTGGTTGACCCATTCATTGTTTAGCAGCATATTATTTAACCTTCATGTATTTGTGGTCTTTCCAGATATTTTTCCTATGGTTGACTTTTAGTTTTAGAGCATTGTGGTCAGAAAAGCTGCATGGTGTGACTTCAGTCTTTTTTTTTTTTTTTTTTTTTTTTTAATTTATGGAGGCTTGTTTTGTGGCCTAATATGTGATCTATTCTGGAGCATGGTGCCTGTGTTCTTGAAAATAATGTGTGTTCTGCTGTTTTAGGATGGAATGTCCTGAATCTATCTGTTGAATCCGTCTGATATGTGAAAGCCACTGTTTCCTTGTTGATTTTCTGTTTAGATGATCTATTGTTGTAAGTGGGGTATTCACTTCCCCCAGATATTGTATAACTACCAATTAGTTCCTTTATGTTTAATATTATCTGTTGTATATATTTGGGTGTTCCATGTTGGGTGCATAAATACTTAAAATTTTTATATCTTCTTGTTGGATTGTCTCTATTACATAGTGTTCTTTGTCTCTTGTTACAGTCTTTGTTTTAAAGTCTACTTTTTTTGGGGTGCCTGGGTGGCTCAATTGGTTAAGTGTCCAACTTTTGATTTCAGTTCAGGTTATGATCAAGCCCAGTGTGGAGCCTGCTTAAAATTTTCTCTCTCCCCCTCTCCTTTTGCCCCTACCACACTCAAAAAAAAAAAAAAAAATAAAAACCTATTTTGTATGATAGAAGTATTGCTACCCTGGCTTTCTTTTCACTTTCATTTGTGTATTAGATGTTTCTCTACCCCCTCACTTTCAATCTATAAGTGTCTTTAGGTCTCAGCAGAGTTTCTTATAGACAACATGTAGATGGGTCTTAGTTTTTTAATCCATTCTGTCATCCTTTGTCTTTTGATTGAAGCATTTACATTAAAAGTAACTATTAAGAGGTATGTTTATTGCCATTTTGTTACCTGTTTTATGGTTGTTTTTGTAGTTTTTCTCTGATCTTCTGTCACAGTTTTCTGGCTTTCTTTAGTGATGTATTTAGATTCCTTTCTCTTCATTTTTTGCATATCTGTTACTATATTTTGATTTGTGGTGACCGTATGGTTTATATATATCATCTGTAGATAGCAATCTAGATTATGTTGAGGGTTGCCTAAGTTTGAACCCATTCTTTACCTCTCTCCCCTCCACATTTTAGATATATGGTATCATACTTTACATCCTTTTATTTTGTGAGTTCCTTGACTAACTTTTAAAGAGAAACCTATTTTTACAGGTTTTTTTGCTTCCTACTTTCTTTTCTCTTGTTATCTTTCCTTTTCTATTCAGAGTCCCCTTTAACATTTCATGTAGAGTTGGTTTAGTGGTCATGAACTCCTTTAGCCTTTTGTTGGTCTGAGAAATTCTCTCTCTCTCCTATTCTGAATGGTAGCTTTACTGGGTAGAGCATTCTTGGCTTCATATATTTCCCATTTGGCACTTTATATATATATCATGCCACTCTCTTCTGGCTTAGAAAGTTTCTGCTGAAAAAAATCCCATAATAGTCTTAAGAGGTTTCTCACATATGTAACTGTTGTGTTTGTCTGGCTGCATTTAATGTTTCTTCTTTATCTCCGTATTTTGCCATTTTAATTATAATATATCTTGGTGTGGATCTGCTTTGGTTGATTTTTTTGGAGATTCTCTGTGCTTCCTACATTTGAATATGTTTCATTTCCCCAGATTAGGGAAGTTTTCAGCTATTATTTTTTTCAAATAAAATTTCTGCCCACTTTTCTGACTCTTCTTGGTCTTTATAATGTAAATATTATTAAATTGATGGAATCACTGAGATCCCAAAGTCTCTTCTCATTTTGCCTAATTCTTTTTTCTCTTTATTGTTCAGCTTGATTGTTCTCCATTACTCTGTCTTCTAGGTCATTAATTTGTTCTTTTGCTTCTTCTGGTGTGCTGTTCATTCCATCAAGCATGTTTCTCATTTACTGAGCTCTTTTTCCATACTATGTTATTCCTCATCTCTGTGTTAAGGGTCTCACTCAGGTCTTCCAGTCTTTTCTCAAGTCCAATGAGTACCTTTATGATCATTACTCTAAATTCTTTATCAGGCATGTTACTTGTATCTGTTTCACTTAGATCTCTGGGTGTGGCCTTGTCCTGTTCATGCACTTGGGACAAATTCTTCTATCTTATTTCATCTAAGTTTCTATGCCTTCTTTCTGTGTTAGGAAAGTCAGCTACATGTCTTGTTCTTGAGGGTAATGGTCTTATGAAGAATAGATGCTGTGGTGCTCTGCAGTATAGTGTCCATTATTCTCCAGGGCCTAGCACTTTGATGTGCTGCGTGCACTCTATTTTTGTCCTGGCCACTTTATCCTTTAGGCAAGTTGTCTGTAGCGGCTTTCTTTGCTTGCTGTGGGCAGTGTTTGGTCCCTGGCCTGAATGTGGCAAGTTTTAACCAGGTGTTCCCTGGTCTGCTTGTGAAATAAAGGCATTTCCCCCCCTTTGGAATTAATAGATAATCTCCTGGGCAATATTATTTCCCAATAAACCTTCACCTAATGGTGTTAGGTTGATACCTGCCTGAATTAAATTATCATATTAATAATGGAAAAATGGTAAATCTAATTATTTGGCCAAAGTCATTCAAATGCAAGATTGTACGATAATCTATGAGACAACTGCCCTGGACTCTAAAAGATCTCAATGACTAGAAAGACAAAGAACACTGGGTGAACTACTCCTAATCGAAAGGACTAAGGAAGCAAACCAAATGCAGTGCACGGTCTTTGATTGCTTTCTGGATAGATGGGGAAAACCAAACAAATTTAGAATAGCTGAGGAAGTATGAACATAGATAGCATATTAGTAATATTACTTTACCCATGTTAAATTTCTGACATCTTGCAAGATCTTGTGATTATGTAAAATGGTGTTCTTATTCTCAGAAAGTGTATGCTAAATTTCATGTGAAGTATTGTGATACTTACAACTTTCAAATAATTTATCAAAAATGTATGTGTGCATTTCCATACTTTTCTTTCTATCCATAGATATTTATGTACATAGAAGTAATGATATATAATAGGTATAGAAAGCAGGGGAAATTATGTTTTTTAAAATAACATTAGTTTTGATAGGACATATTCTTAGTAACAAATACCAGGATAGGTGCTTATAATAACTGTTTTAAACTATAAGTGTTTACAACCCTGATGTCCTAAAGCGTCTTCTAGAATTTGGAGATTTTGAAGTTCAGTTTTCCAACTTACTGAAAATCAAACATTGATCCATCTCATATTTAAATTCCTGTTTCATGGGGTGTCTGGGTAGCTCAGTTGGTTAAGTGTTTGACTCTTGATTTTTGAGTCAGGTCATGATCTCCGTCATGAGACTGAACCCCGTTTTGGGCTCTGTGCTGGGTGGGGAGCCTGTTTAAGATACTATCTCCCACTTACTCTGCTTCCTCCTCCTGCCCGTGTGTGTTCTCTCTCTCTCTCTCTCTCTCTCTCAAAAAAAAAAAAAAAAAAAAAAAACAAAAGAAACAAAACAAAACAAAACAAAAAAAACCACTCCTGTTTCATTTTTTTTTTCCAGGAATCAATTTCTCAATAATTAAATAATTCATTAGCATCTTCCTGCTTATATTTCAATAGTTTTTAAAGCTATGCTTGATTTTCCTTCACTTTGAAGGTCTTCATTTTTAACAATTACAAAAATGAAAGCAGAAAATAAATATTTTTTTCATGTAATATTACCTGTATCTTAATAGTTGGGTTTCACTTTTCCTTTTTGTTAATTTTGCTCTAAAAATATTCCATAAACCTTAGGAAACTTTAGCTGCCGTCACATTTCTCTTGTGATTATTTTTTTCCTGAGTGTACCCTTTTGTACATGTTGCTTAAAATGTTTGAATTAATCTGAGAACTTGCTATAAAACCATATTGAATTCTGTAGAATGTTACTTATTTTTCCCCCTTGGGATTACATAAGTAGAATTTATGTAAGCTCCATGCCCAGCATGGAGCTCAGTGTGGGGCTTGAACTCACGACTATGAGATCAAGACCGGAGCTGAAATCAAGAGTCAGATGCTTAACTGATTAAGCTACCCAGATGCCCCAGTAGATTTCTTATTTTGAAAAATATCCTCTTAACACTTATTCTAATTTAGAAACATAGACTGCAAATCCAAACCTGTATCCTTTCAACCTTAAAAATAATACACATTCTTGAAGTCTTCAATTATATTTCTAGTCAGTTTCTGTGTTCTACTGTTATAAACTCCATGGTAACATCATTTTTGTGTTCTCTACACATTTTTCCTTGAATCCAACTTAAGTACTGAGTGGCTCCTTTTGTTGTTTTTGCTGTTGGCTGAAAGATTAATTGTCAATGAAATAAGCCAAGATTTATCAGACCTATTAAACATTTTTTTCCCCTTGCATTCCCCAACCCTGTGCATCTGGCATATACTGCTCCCTATTTTTGGGATATCCAACTCCAGTGGGCAAACTTCTTTCTTTTTAACACTTAGCTCCTATTACCACCTATTTCTTAGCTCTTCTAGGATAAATTAAATCTTTCCTCTTCACCCCCAGACACTTCGTGGCATGCATATAAAATACAGCTTAGAAACCACAGCACCTTGAAGAATAAGTTGAACACTAAATACAGTATCAGATGATAATCCACTGAATGAAATCCATGATTCTCTACTGATGTAAACAAGCAGACAAACAAATGCAGAAGGGCAAGCTCCTCCTATGCAACACTGAAATGCCCCCTAATCAATGGAGAAGGAATGATGGAATTAGAAAATTATTTTTTGAGAGCCATCAGAATGAGAATTGACTTGGGCAAGAATAAAAACTGGATACCATAACTAGTGTGTGGAATTGTGATGATGAACAGGATATTTATATGATGTTACTGTATTTTTTTTTTCAGAAATTACTTACTAAGATAGGAAAATAGTAACTTTGCAATGTAGAATCCTGGGAGACACCATCTTAACCAAGGAATCAAGGTTAATGTCACGAATAATGTGACCAAATTCATTAGGTGCCGCTTGGCACACACAAGAAAGAACACACAAAAAAGGATGTTAATCACTTCATATGTTATCCCAAGAATGTGTGGCCAATCGTGAGGGGGTATCAGACAAACTCAAATAAACATTCTATAAATAAATGACTATTCTCTTCCAAAATGCAAGCTCATGAAAGAGGAACTGATCAGATTAAAGGAAACTAAAGAGATGACAACCTAATGCAATGCATAAACTTGGATGGGATTCTAGTGTAGGAGAAAAATAGAAACAAAGGACATTATGGAATAATTGTAGACTATGGATCAGAAAATAGTATTGTCTCAATATGGCTGATATAGACAATGTCCTTGTTTTTGGAAATACATACTGAACACCGAGAAAATGTAGAGATAAAAGAGCATAATGTCTCCTACTTGTACTCAGATGGTTCAGAAAAAAAAAAGTATATGCATACATTTGTATATACGTATGTGAATGTAGGTATATATCCATGTCTGTGGTTATATATACATTTGTCTGTAAACACGTAGGCATAGTTTGGCCACTTTCTGAGAGTGACCAAATGCTCTTTATGGTTTTCCATTAATAGGTGATTTGCTTTTGGCTTCCAAGCCCTGGAGGAAATGGAGAACTGTGGTCAGAGAACAGTGGCACATTACTCTCCAAATCTGTCTAGAACAGATTTCTCCTCTGTTCAGAATGTTAGTGCACATCTCCCCACTTCAGCTCATCTTTAAAGTTTAGTTTTGATCATTTGAGTGGCGTCCCCAGCCTTTCTAATTACACAGGTATGCCTGCTGTTACTTCAAAGGCCCCCTGGCCAGGACTGCATCTGTCTTCAAAGACAGAGGGGAGTGGCCCATTTGCAGGAAATTGTATGGTTTGGGTAGGGGTGTGTGTATGTGTGTGTCTATGTGTGTTTTCTTTGAACTTGTCAAGCAAGTAGAGATCCCTGTGGAAAAAGTGCTGGCCTTTTGCTGTATGCCCCAACAATTAAATACTTTCCATTTACAATTCTGAAGATCCTCTTTAACTTCTGCCAGAAGAAACCTGTAACACCATTTCCCCGAGTTACCTTTTTGCTGTCTCAGCAGTGTTCCTCAGAAATGTTTTTGTGGATGACCTCTTAATTTTGTTGGTTTATGAGACTTAATATATTCCTAGTTATGTTAGGAAAGAATTAGTATAGTGTTGTTAGTGACTAATCATCAGAAGGAACTTTGGTTATTTTGCTGCAGCTAAAACCAGCAGAAGCACGGTGAGCAGATGACAAGGGGACAGCCTAATTTGGAAAACTCGCAGTTTCAATCATGCTGGGGTGTGTTTTGTCTCCCAAGTGCTGTACATCTATCTCTTAATGGGAAAAGAAAAAGCATGGCTTTTGAGGGAGCTGGATTCAAATTTGTCACCAACAAACTGTATGATCTTGGAAAGGTCTCTTAAATTCTCTGATCTATTTGAGTTAATTATGAGTAATAAGCATGACTTTCAAAAAGTATGAAAGCATGTCGCCTGCAATTTGTCACATACCGTATTCTCCAGAGTTCAATTTTTTTCTCCCCCCAGCCCCCACCCCATTTGACTTTCCTTGTTTTCATTGCCTCTTGTTCTGAATAGACAGAACTTTCTGAGAATGAAATGTTGGTGAAGCAGATAGATTTCAAACTGGGTCTAAGGTAAAGATGGTTGTGAGGAATGTTGACAAGACAGTTTAAAATAAACTGTTGATAAATGTTAAATGCAAACCATTGATAAATAATAGTGAAAGGGAATAAAAGGGAAGGGAGAAGAAATGTGTGGGAAATATCAGAAAGGGAGACAGAACGTAAAGACCGCTAACTCTGGGAAACGAACTAGGGGTGGTAGAAGGGGAGGAGGGCGGGGGGTGGGAGTGAATGGGTGACGGGCACTGGGGGTTATTCTGTATGTTAGTAAATTGAACACCAATAAAAAATAAATTAAAAAAAATAAAAAAAATAAAAATCAAGAGCTGTATCTTGTGTAGGTCTGGAGGTTTAGTAGTTGAGTCATTCTGATTTTTGTTCATGTATGTGATTTTTACCAAGAGCGACCTAAAAATTATTGAATATAATAAAGCTTTCACTTTTTTTTTTTGCATCACAGTGTAGTCTTGAATAATTGTTGCATAATAATGTTAGCCCTAAGGGTTTGTTAGTTTGTTTTTCATTAATTCAACTTAAAAAATTTTTATTATCTTTGAAGAAACCTTTCTCTGGGACAGTGTAACTAATAGTGTTCATTCTTAAATTTAAAACACAGTGGTATGACCCATGGAAGTTTCCACATCTAAAACACATGGAGTCTTTAATCTGGGTAGTTATGACACAGATTCTTCTTGAGGGCTGTGTTTATGACACCAAATAAGCATCCAGTTTGCTTTCCACTTATTGTTTTAAATTAAAAGTGGAATAAGCAGGAGTTACCAAACTAGTTTCTATTCTAGCATGCAGGTGGTATATGGGGGATAGTTGAATAATATATATATATATATATATATATATATATATATATATATATATATATATATATATGATGTGAATGGGAATATATATTGAATAGACTCCTATACCCCTTCCTTCCCCTTTTTAAAAACAATTTAATTTTTGTTTAGTCAGATTAGGGGAGACTTTTTCTACAGGAAGTTAGATAGGTCAGATACTATGGCACTTATGTTATAGTACTTATAAAGTATGCAAAACTATTTTGAAATAGTGTTAGTGTAAGATGTACTTAAGTACTTTATGGAATAAAATTCTGGCTCTGTTTGTGAGCAGTTTGTTTTTCTCTCTTTAAATAATTGGATTATCTTCTTATGTAAACATGAAGCCCTGTAAGAGTTGGTTTCACAATCTTCATAAATGTATATATTTAGAGCTCATGTTGGAGTTAACATTAGCACCAACAGTCTGTCAACATTTCCATGGGGTTGCTTAAGTATGTCGTGAAAGCCCAAGCCAACACTTGGCATGAGTAATCTGTACTACACAGCAATTTCTAGCAATGGCTTATAGGATCACACACATTCTAACTTTAAGTTTGCTTCTCTTTTAGTGTTAGAGACAAAAACATACTCCATAAAACAATCCTATCTTACAGTCTCAAGCAGGTGGCTTATTTTATACAACATATGATTCTTTATTTCAAAAACACGTATCTTTGAAAAAAGGAGCAATCTCAAACCATCTTCTATTTTTCTGATTTTCATCTACTAATTAAAGTTCTTGGTGTTAGCAGTTGTAGAAGCTGAAGAGCTTAGGATTCTGATGGTCGTATTTGTCCACTTCAGTAGCTTAGTTTTGGGATGAGTGTGTGCTGATCCTTAATTGTACTATCCCCCGCACTTATCTGTCAGAATTAACACCTAGTATAGGATTAGGATTTTTGTGTCTGAGTTTTAGGGGAAGGAAAGGAATAATTCTTATAGACCTGGTTTCCAAAGTGAGCGTTAATTATGGGAAACACTTCATCATTTAGGGAATTGTATATGCTGCATTGAGGGCTTATGATTTTATTTTATTTTATCTGGTTCTATGTATACACAGCCACTTTTTTCCATATCTATGACTTGTTTTTTTTTCCTTAGGTGTTAATGACCATTTTGGAAACATGTTTTTGGAGCATTTCTAAATCCCATTTAATTCTTTTCAATTCTTATGTTCTGAGTTGTTCACTCCACTTTGGGCAGACTGTTTTAACTGTTAATGATGTCTATGGCTTGTGAAGTTCTGGATAGGTTTGTTGTGCTCTCAAACAGATCCATGTAAGGCTCCACATTTATTTTGCAACTATATCTTGGTTCATCTTTTCTCAAATGGCAGTTACTGACTATTCTGGGCTTCCCTGTGACATTTTAGTTGTCCCACTTGAAGTATGCATGACACACGACTCATAGAGGCTCTCTGCTTCCTTGCTCTGTGTTTAAAAAAAAAAAAAAAATTCCCACTCAGCAAACCACACTATGGCCACAGTTAACTGTGGTGGTAAATATGCTTCTGAGGTGCGAATCTATGAGGATTATGGCTCAAGTGGCACCGGTACTGGTGAGTAATGAGGAGACTATAACCATGGTCATTTTCTTAATTTTCCCCTCAAGTTATTAGCACTTTGTTAATATAAATCTGTGACTCCATTTACCTCTCTCTCTCCTTTACTTTAAAATCTCCTGGTAGGCTTGAATTTTTGTACGGTGAGATACATACTTTTTTAAGAGAAGCAAGATCATCTAATTAAGACTTTTAATGTCATCAAAATATTCATTTCTAAAGATGATTTCCATATGGGGGGGGTCTTATAAATTTTTAGAAATGTTATGATGAATTTATAGAGATAAGATCCTATTGAGTCTTTCATTTCTAATTGTCCTATTTTAGGTGGATAAAATGGAATTATTATTAAATATCAAATTTTTAGCAAATTATGGATTTATCAAAGCTAGTACTACTTTGAGAAGCTAAATTTCTTAAGCCTTTTACTTAAAAATATTATCTATTAACTTAGGTCAAAAGGATTTTGAGAAATAGGGTTTAATTCTAGAGATTGTGGGATTTGGGGATTTTTGGTGCAAGTTTGCCTTTTCTCAATTTTTTTTCTAGAATAAATTCGTGTTAAGTGGACACTTTAGAAATTTAGCTCTGTTTAAGCTTTATTAACAATTGTTAATTTTTAACATCCATTTTTTTCTGGGGCACGATTATAATCTAGCATATTAAAATTTGTTGTCTTTACATCACAGATTATGTGTTCCATGATGCTATGTTCTATAAATATTCACAATTTAGGGTAAAACTAAGTATCCTAAGATAGTACTTTTTCATTTTGGTCAAATCTTTTGTAGTTCCTTAGTTCATGACCTTGATTGCTCAGTTGAGTTTGAGTTTGGGTAGTACATGTTGAGATCAAAGGATTTTTATACTAGTGTGGCCAAGCTCTAGTGGGAGGATCTGTGCCCAACTTGGATAGTATAGATAGAATACAGTAGGCAGGTTTCTTGTTACTGGTGCCTTAAATTTGATCAGTGAAGTTGATAATAATTGTTTATCTTTAAAAAATATTTTGAACACTTATTTAACCAGCAAATATGGAGTGAGGCTGAGGCCAACAGCCTATTGTTCAGTCCTGTTATTTTAGATTAGAAACTTGTACCTTTTGTCAGGAATGGATGCCTTCACCGAGAAGGAATTTAGATTTCTTCTTGCTTGGCAAGAACTAAATCCTGAAACAGGGGAACACTTTTGAAAAGTGTTAGGAGTATATTAGAAACAGATGGGCCTTCAACACCTACATAAAAGACACTATGGGATAAAATGTGAGTAACTGGATTTAATTTAACAAAAGATCAAACTTAAAATACTAGGATTCATAAGAGACCAGACTTACTTTGCAATTTAAGTGGAGCACAAATAACTGGAATTAAATAATATTTATGCTGTTTTTCACTCTCTATATATTTGTTAATACTGGTATTCTTATCTGGGTTCTACTTGACAATTTTGCTTGTTTTCTATACCCACATACTCCTTTCCCTGTCAAGGAGATATGTGTAGATTAGTATTAATACTACTGCCTGACACCTTTTTGAAGATTTTTAATGTTTTATGTGATATATTTCATCTTTAGAATTTTGGGTGGGTCTAGATTTAGAAAAAGTGTTTTGGTTGGAATGATGAGGCTCTGGATCTCAGCAGGCTTTAGAGTTGGAAAAGTTGAAGCTTACAGAGAAAGCAAATAAACATGGTCATCAAAGCTGGGAATTAAGATCTGTTTATTCACCTGCATGCTTGAATTAAATCTCATAGCAATAGGCAGAGCCATTTAACTTATTAAGATCCTGACCAAATAAATTACTGTAGTCATGTCTAAAAGTCTATTTTTGCCTGGCTTTAGATATTGAGCTTGGTATAGTCATATAATGGACGAAGAAGTTCTTGTTGAATTAAGTTAGTGATTTACAATGTAGAGAGCACTAGGATAGTTGACACTGGACAGTGGTTAATTAAAGTTAAAAGTCTATTTGAGGTTTGGGACATGAAGCTTTGAATTACAAAAAAAAAAAAATTACATGTGCCCTTGTCCTTCAGTATTGAGGAGCATTATTAATGGCTAAGGGAGATTGGGGGATGGGAAGAGCACTTAGGTTGGATGTGGCTTTCATCACTTCTGCTTTAAGAGAATTCCTCATTTGTAGGGTTATAAAGATATCCGATATGGACTAAGATAAGTATTCTCTGATTCATTTTTATTGTCAGTCAAGGTTCAAGCAAATAAGGCCTAGCTTTTAATGATTTTAAGAAAATCTTTTTAAAAAAATGTGGAGCACAATTTGTTGACTCTAAAATCTTCATGGTCAAGATGAAAGTTAGCTTCTGATACATAAAAACAAAACAAAAAGCCTTTAATTTATGTTGATTGTCTCAGTTCTGTAATTCTCTCTTCTCCATACTTGTTACTATATAGTGTGATTTATGGTGATAAAGAGCTCTTGGTTTAACTTTTGAACTAAAAGTAAGTATAGCTTCAACTTTTGTTTGTGATGACAGAGAGCCTTTTAAAACCATTCTGCTACATATGTAAATCTTCCAAATTCTCTCTTTACTTGCAAAGCTAATTTGGGATTTGGATAACCTTGAGATAATTCCTCTTTAAATCTATAGTTAAATTGAAGAGCAGAAGGCAGCCAGCGCACTGCTCGCAGACATGTTGCAGGCGGCTCTGCTGTGTGGGACTCCCTTGGATGCAGCTCCAGCCAACAACCTCAGCCCTGGTCTTAGTCTCCTGGTTGCTCCTAGTTCAATAGCCTTCCTCTTTCACAAGGGTCATCGATTGCTTCTACAAATATCATGCCATAGTGTCTTTGTACTTAAGGTGGGTTATGTTGTCTAAGAACATAAAATGTTCTTTATGAAAATAAAAAGGAGTTTTCCCTAGTTGCTGCCCCCCTGCACCACCCCCACCAAAGTCATTTTGTCCATCATACAGCTACTGAGGACTCCAGTTCTGTTCCTCTCACCCAGCTTTTTGCCCCCTACCTACCCTCTCTCCAGTTTTCACCCCTTTCTTAAACAGAAAGGTTGAGCTCTATCCCAGTTTTTGAAACTTACCTATTCCTTACATCTTGCTCAGGACACCAATAATAATATCAGGATAGAATCCCACTAGAAGGCAGCTGGAGAAATTATAAATAGTACAGACTTCTTTTCATTTAGCTATGTGAAAAGACTTTATAAATCAATATTACTGTGTCAGAATAAGGTATAACCGAAATCCTATAATGAACATAAAAGCAGGAAAATCAACAACAGAGTGTAGAATGCAAAAGAGGTGGGTATGGGGTTGGGGCACTATAATGGTCTTAGAAGTAATAAGGGTCTGAGTTATGAGAGGATTAGTGGAAATCAGAATAGTCAGAATTGGGATTAAGTGTATAGGAGGAGACATTATCATGGAAGCCAGAGGAGGAATAAAACTTTCTGAAATGATCCAGGTTACAGGAATTGTGAGGACCAGAAATGGAGAATGAGGTCTTGAATTAAGGATTAGAAAACTGGTTGTGGTCTTCCAAAAAAGTACTTTTGGGGATAACTAAATGGGTGATTGCGGTAAATTGAGGCAGAAGTTAGAACTGACACTTCGAAAAATAAATGAGAGTGATGTTGGCCTTTTTCATTGCTATGAAGAGATGTTCCCTACTTGGCTGAAATTGAGCAAGTTATGATACAAGGCAAGTATGTTCAGTTATGGAAAATACAAATTATGTTACATACACATATACATGTCTAGAAAGTAGTCTCCTAAAATTTTATTAGGAATTCTATCTGAGGAAGTAATTTTTCATCTGTATTGATTCTTTTTTCCTCCCCAGTTGCAGATTTTAGAATATTTGGTAATAAATAAGAAACTGTGTGGGAAGCATCAATAGTTTTGCAAGCAAGAGAATGTCCATGGAATGGATTCAGTATGCAGATACAAGCAGTTGAACAGTTGATAGGACAAATTCTGGTGTATAGGTGGAAAGAAGCAAATTTTTAATGGCCATTTCAAAGGGCAAACTTGGTTCTGATTCCTGGTTCTAACTGACTTGGTAGTTCTTTGTTTTACCTCTTGAAAAGGGAGCCAAACTCCTGTTTTGGGTTCTCCCCAGAAGAGAAGCTATAAGATCAAGTCAGGGCTGTGGTAACCCAGGAGAAGCAGGGAGAGCATCCTGTGGAACTAAAACCTGGTTAGATCTGCTACAAGTAGCTGTAAATATTCAAGTGTTGAATGATTATAAGGAAGGGCATGGTATCCAGTGTACTTTGTTGTATAGCTGCTAGTCTGAATACTTAGGGCTTGATGTTAATTTTATATGCAAAATTTTATGTAGGGCAAATAGGATATGGCATTAAAACTAAAAGTTTCAATAATTGGTGAGTTTTCCTTCTCTTTCTTCTTCTGAGTGAACCTGATAAACTGAAGTGAGTGTGATAAAATGAATGAGTGAATGAATAATGCATCCTGTTAGATTTATAATCTTGCTTGGAATAGGGATAACTAAATTTTTCACATTTAAGAAATTATGTTGGGATGTCAGATTATGTCAATTTTAATTTTATACCAGGGCTGGAAACAGTATTTTTTTCTCTTAAATTACTCTTTTCATCATTAGATGTAGCACACTCCTATAAAGTTTACATATCAACTTTCAGATGCTATTTCAACACTTAGTAGTCTCCCACTTTGTCCCTCCAATGAATTATTTTTGTTACTTAAAAACAAACCATAAAAGTAAAGAATATCCTATAGGTGAGCATTTAACATAATGTATAGAATCTTTGAAAGAGATGTAATTACAATTACATTACCCTGAAGTTAGTGTATGGCCTTCCTATCCACTGTTCTATTTTTTAAAAAATTGATACAAATTACTTATAAATTATGCACATTACTTATAAAAAATGGACAGTTTTGAAAATACATACATTTGTGTAGCCAATATCCAATCAAGGTTAGAACATTCTATTGCCTCCTGTAGTGGGTTAAATAGGGTCCGCACCCCCAAGCCCTGCTCTCATTCATGTCCACCTGGAGCCTCAGAATGTGACCTTATGTGAAAATAGGGGCTTTGCAAATAAAATGAAGGTAAGGACAGATAGAAGATCCTACTGGATTAAGGTGGGCCCTTATCCAAAGACCATGTCTCTATCAGAGACAGAAAGGACACACAGAGATACATAGAGAAGATGGAATCAAATGGGAGATAAGCTGCCACAAGCCAAGGAGCATCTGGGGCCACCAGGAGGGGTGGTTTCTTCTCTAGGAGCTTCAGAAGAAACATGGTCCTATGGACATCTTGATTTCAGACTTCAGTCCACAGAATTGAGAGAATGAATTCCTGGTGTGTAAGCCACCACATTGTGGTAATTTGTTAAGGCAGCCCTAGGAAACAAATACACCTGCCAAAAGTTCCTGCACACCCCTTTCCAGTCAGTCCCAAACCCTCAAAGGCATTTTATGTTCTAATTTCTGTCACCACAGATTAGCTTCACATATCGTATCCTTGACATCAATATAAATAGAATTATACGGAACATACCCTATTTTCATTTTTTGGTCTGGCTTCCTTTGTTCAGTATAGTGTATATAAGTTCATTCCTGTTTGGTTATGTGTCCATCGTCTAATTCTTTTTATCATTAAAATATACCACAATTTATCCATTCTCCTGGTCACAGACATTTGGGTTGTAACCCCCTATTTTGTACACTTACTACATCTGTGGTTGTCACTGGTTTAGCAGTTAACTATTCCTGTTTTTGTGGTTGCTACTGAGAGTTTTAAACAAGTACATTTAACTTAAGGAGGTTTAATTTATATTGGTCTTCCTCATTCAAAATCTAGAAACTTTGAATGCTTTAACTTTGCTTTCCCTCCTCAAGTCTTCCATGTTACTACTGTTAAATATAAAATATCTATTATTGGGGCACCTGGGTGGCTCAGTCAGTTAAGCGTCTGCCTTCAGCTCAGGTCATGGCCTTGGGGGCCCGGGATCAAGTCCCACTTTGGGCTCTCTGCTCAACAGGGAGCCTGCTTATCCCTATCCCTCTGCTCACTGCTCCCCCTGCTTGTGTGCATGCTCGCTCTCTCTCTCTCTGTCAAATAAATAAAATCTTTTAAAAAATAAACTCCTTTAAAAATATGTATTTTTAAACCGTGGATATTGATCATTACTTCTTAAAAATTGATAGTTTTCATAGACACACCAACATATCAGTTGATTTGGTCACTATTGATTATTACGTTTTACTTCCTTCTGAGTTCCATTCTAATTTCTCCAATGTACACAATTTATTCTTTTGGCGAGTGATTAATAAATTCCTTCGCTTTATTTTGAGCTCATTCTTTTTTCTTTTTTTAAAGATTTTATTTATTCATGAGAGAGAGAGGCAGAGACATAGGCGGAAGAGAAGCAGGCTCCATGCGGGGAGCCCAATGTGGGACTTGATCCTGGGACTCCGGGATCATGCCCTGAGTCGAAGGCAGACACTTAACTGTTGAGCCACCCAAGCATCCCTTTTGCTGTCATTCTTAAACTATCATTTAATTGCTTATAGAATTGTTATAGTTTGATACTTTTCCCTTAACAGGTTGAAGGTAGTGTATATTATTGCTGATGAGATGCCTGAATGTCTACCTAGAGGTAAACATTCCTTTCTAGGTTATGTTTGTCTGGTTTGACTTCATTCTTTCGTTATAAATACATTGTGTTCAGATGCAGTCTTGTTTTTACTGATCTACTCAGATCTCTGAAGTTTTCATCTAAAGAATTCATCCCTTTCAATCTGGAACCTGATTAGTCACAATCTCTTTGGATATTATGTCTTACTCATGCTCTATTTCTTAATTCTATAACATCTAATTGTGCATTAAAACTTTTTCATTTTCTTTTTACAGGCTTTTTACCTTTTTCACATTTTCATTTTTATTGTGTTTGGTGCTACAGTTATTTAAACTTTTTTCTGGTTAAATATTTTTCTTTTACACTATTCGATTTTTCCATAGAATTTTTTTATTTTAGAATTTTCATTTTCTAATGCACAGTCATATGATATCAGTTCTTCCCCTGTGACTTCTAATCTTAATTTTTATCTCTTCAAGTATTCTGAAGATAATCATTTTAAAGACTTTCAGATAGTTCTGTTATTTCTGAATCTTTAGGTGTGAGAGGCATCTCTCTGAGACTGGTGATTCTTCCTCATAGAGGTTTGCTGGTCCAGGTTGTTGGTTTGTTTTGATGTGAGGGTGGCTTTCCATACAAGTTCCAGGTCTCAGAATTGTAGAAAATTTCTTAAGGGTGGTTTCATATTTTTTTCTTTGTAGGTTTTCATGGATTAATTTTTTTTTTTAATGTTAGCTTCTTGATTTACTGACTCTACACTGATAATTTGAACTTGGATCCCATACTTAGATGTATTGCAGATTTGGGGTTCTTGTTGCTCATGGATTGTATTTTTCTCTGTACAGTGCTCACCTACCCTACAGCCCTAATCTGTGATTGAAATCCTCATCTCTGGTAAATTGAGGTGTGAAGGCTTCTAGTACTTGTTTTACGTCCAAACAGCCCTCACAACTCCAGTCTATATAAAGAGATCTAAGTGTCTGGTCTTCATATGCATATTTCTTGGCCTGGATTCAAGACCCTGCCATGAGGCCTGCCTCTCTGGTCTAACAGCTCTAACCCTGAGTTTCCTTTGTTTCTAAGTTTGGTTGTGAATTAATCTATTTTTGGGGGTGGGGGTGGGGGGAGAATGTTTTTAGCACATTTCTATGTGATTCGAGAAGGACAAGAGACACCTGTCTTCTCACCAAGTTGTATTGACTAGACGTCTTGATCATATTTATGTTTGAACATGTGTTTTGTGTTTTTCTTTTACAGCTAGTTATGTATCAAATCCCATTTGCAAGGGTTGTTTGTCTTGTTCAAAGGACAATGGGTGCAGCCGATGTCAACAGAAGTTGTTCTTCTTTCTTCGAAGAGAAGGCATGCGCCAGTATGGAGAATGCCTGCATTCCTGTCCATCTGGGTACTATGGACACCGAGCCCCAGATATGAACAGATGTGCAAGTGAGCAGTTGACTTTTATATACTATTTACTGTTAATGCAACTTAGGGGGTGGGGGAAGCTAAGTTGAAAATTTGGACCGAAAAAAAAGGTTTACTTTTAATATGCTACAGAAATAGCCTAAGCTTAAACTTGAGTGGGTAGGATAAAGACCCTTATCTTTTGTCTAGAAGTATATTGTACACACACTATTTTTTTTAAGATTATTTAAGTATTTGCATAACAATCATCTGAAACACAGCTTGTTAGCAGATCTTTGTAAAGCATACTTAGCACCCCCCCACCCTCAAAATCTCCAAGGAATTTAAATATCTTGGTAACATTCTCTCCACTTTACTACAGTGTCTATGGCTTCTTTTGCCTTTTTTATCTGAGTTTGTAATTCCTTGTTTAGTCTAATCTATAATCTAATACATTTAAGGTTCTGTAAAGCACCATTGCTGATAAAAGATATAACTAAAATATTTATTTTACCTTCAGTATTCTGAGTTCTAAGTTTAACAACTACAAAAAAGTTATTAAGTAGTGGCATTCTGTACATAGGCATGCAGGAATGATTTTTATTCCAAAAATCACTTATAGAATGATTCTCAACTTCTAGGTAAGCAGTAGAAGTTGGAGTTTAAAAAAAGTGAGATGTCACAGAAACATCCCTTTATTTAAGGAGCTTAAATGTTAGGGCATAGAGGATAAGGAAAAAATAACATGGAGTGAAATGACAAATGGGTAAGAAGTTTAATCTTAATTCAGTACACTAAGCTGTGTCAGCAGGCAAGCAGTACGTTACGGGAGTAAGTTTCTCCCATTACTACTGTGTATATGACTATGAAATCAGTCAAGGTCTTTAGATAAGAGGAGAGTTTGAATGGAATCCTCTAAGGTCAATATTATTTTGGAAGGAGAAAGAACTAATAGATTCTAGAAAGAAGGAGCCACACATGTCTAAAAATAACGTGGTTGGGAACAAGAAGTCTCATCTGGGATGCTATTGGTATTTTGGCAAGGCAACTTAATCTACATTGCTGAACACTTAGTATTCTCAGTCCCTGTTGACGAATGTCCTTTGTGCCCATGAGTCACTGTGATGAGTAAGAATGTCCCCAAACTTTTTCAAACCCTCCTTGTGGAGCAGTACTATCCCTGAATGAGAACCATTGAGTCATATGTGCTTAGTAGGAAGAGTGGTTGGAATGGAGAACTGATAAAGATTTTGAATACCAGGCCAACTAGTCTGGATATTACCTGCAGGTTTTGAGCAGAGGAGGCCTGGGGAGGTTGTTTTGTTCTGGATGATTGTAGCAGCAGTGGGGAGATAAATTGGAGAAGGATAGAAAGTAGAGGAAGGCTCCTGTAACAACTGCAAGTTAGAAATCTGTTCTGATGAAAGGTTAGTGGATAATGAATTCCAGAACTTTAAAGAACCGAATCAATGGGACTTAGTAACTAATTTCAGAGAGTGAAAAGAATCAAATTTGATCCTAAGGTTGCAAGGTGAATAATTTTGCCATTAGCAGAGATAGAAATAGATCGGCTCAGAGGAAATTCAGATCTACTTTTGTTCATAAGTTTATTGGGAGTTCTGCCTATGTAATTATTAATCCAAACATGTATCAACAGGCTGGTTAATTTTTGCAAGGATGTACCTTGTTAAGTTGTGTGATTTGGGGGCTATCCTAGTAAATGTCTCCCATAGCTTTTTTTTTTTTTTTTTTTTAAACTTCCATGGATGGATAGGTTTACCTTGAAATGGATTCCTATTTAGATTGCTTTAGACTAACTGGTTGGGGAGGAGTTGTGCGGGATCGGAGTCCATGAATATTTGGTGCATATCCACGCACAAGGAAGATAAAGTTAGGTGGCTCCCGGCAGTTATTCCAAGTTCTAGGCCTAGCATTATATATCCTGTTTATAGACAGTAGGCTGGCTCTGTAATGTGTCACTCAGCCCTAGGAATTGACAAATCTATTAATAACTATGCAGGGACACTAGTGTAAACCAGGACTGTCCCAGGCAAATTGGTTTGGACAGCTACCTCAGCAATACTCCATAGCATTTCAAAGGGTCGTCTTTGGAGATACATCCAGGCAAGGGTTAACAAGCACATTTTGGCTGAGTTTACCCCTTAGAAAGGAGAGCAGTGACTGTAAATCAGCCTTGGAAAGGGAATTTACATGTGAGAACAGGTTTGCTATGGATATACTTATAGTAAGTGAATGCAATTGATGTTGCAGTTTACTGACCTAGAGGAAATCATTACTTATATAAGTGGGAAGGGCTTATTAAGACTCCTGCGAATCAAAGTGAAAGTGGAAAATTATTTTATTTTTCAGTATGGGAATTTGGATGGCCATGGTACTTTCATACTGATTATTTGCTTTATCCCCCATACTTTGCATATATTCCATTGTTGTTTGTATTCTATTCAGAGGTGAGGAGGTGGAGTTATATTGGAAAAGCTGTCACATATTTAGAAGTTGAAATCCTATCCACATTTTGTTTACATAGGTGATTATTGCTCTATCATAGAGGGAAAAATATACTTCAAGCAACAGTAGCTTTATAAAAATTCCTAGAAATGAAGCGTGCTCATCTGTTTTCTAATTACTAGAGTAAGATTTCAGCTGCAAAACAAATATCCTCCTTCTGAAGGAAGACTTGCTCTATGAAGTGTTGGCTAGGGTTGGCTTGTTGGTACATATGGTATGGAGCTTATAAAATCAGACTTGCTGGCAAAATCCAATTCATTAACCATTTGAAGCATACTATGAAAAATATATACACTAATGGACAATAAGAACTGCCATAATCTCTGATTCTGTTAGGTGATATTTTTCTCCTATTTTTCGCATTTATTGATAAACTCATTCATATGAAAACACTTTATTCCTTTGTTAAAATTGTTATAAATATTTCTTGTAGAAAGCCTAGAAAGCAGATAGGCCTTAAAAGGCAAAAGCAAAAAAAAAAAAAAAACACCCAAAGATAACAAAAGTTAACATCATCTTGGCTTCTATTCTCAACCTTTTGTTTTTATGCATGTTTATGTCTTTCTCCCCTTAAAATGTATCCTTGTTCTGTTTTGTGACTTGTTTTAAAGGATTATGAACATTTTGTTAATGTCATTAAATATGGCTGCATACATCCCATTGAGTGGATATATCCTAGTATATTTCATTACCTATTAAACTTCGTTTTTAGTTTTTCATTAATATAAACAGTTACATGAAGAATATCCTCATAGTCTCTCACTACATACATGTAGTTTTATACATTTGTCTGATTTATTTTCTTAAGATAAACTAAACATTTTCCAGGTTGTGTTTTTTTTTTTTTTTTTTTTTTTTAAGATTTACTTGGCACTGAGAGAGAGAGAGAGTGTGTGCAAGAGCAGGATCAGGGGTGGGGAGGAGGAGAGGGAGAAGTAGACTCCACACTGAGCAGGGAGCCTAATTCAAGGCTCCATCCCAGGACTATGGGATCATGACTTGAGCCAGAAGGCTTGATACTTAACTGAGCCCACCAGGTGCTCAAGAATGGCTGTTTTCTCATCAGACCTTCCCGGGCTAATCTGTCTTAAATGTTAACTTTCTTTATCCCAATATCTCATTTCTTCCCTCTTTATCCCTCCTTCCTTTCCTACCCTGCTCCCCTATCCCTCCTTCCCTCCCTTCTTTCCTTAACACTATGGGTAACTAACGTACTGTATATTTTGCTTATGTTTTGCTTATTACCTCTCCCATTAGAATGTAAGCTCCAAGAGGGAGGAAAGGCATTTTGGTATGTTACCTTCAGGCTCATGATATGCAGAACAGTATCTGACACACAGTGGGGTTCAACAAATATTTGTTGAGTGAATGAATGAAGGTAGTCATAGTGGAAACAAGTACATGGAGAGAGATATTGAGGAAGAATCAAGAGGACTTGATAATTTGTTGGCTAAAGGTGAAGAGAGAAATTGAGATTACTCTTATGATTTTGGCTTGGGAGCTAGGCAGTAAAATTTATTTAGGTACAGAATATAGGAGGAATAGCATATGTGCTGGTGAGAAAGGCCATTATCGTAGAGAATGGTTCATTTGGGATATGTTGAGTTCAAGGTGGTATGACATGTCCTGGGGAAAGTACCTAATGAACAGTTAGATGTAAGCATTCAAAGCTCTCAAGGGAGCTCTAATCTTAATCATTGGCGGGAAAAAGAGGATATCAACTGAGGGGGGTAAAGGGGTGAGCCCTGGGGTTTAAAGCCTGAAGAATGTTGACATTTAGCAGCAAGCAAAGGACAGCCTGTGGAGGGAATCACCAGGAAAATAGAAAACCAGAGACTGATGTCCTAGAAGAAAGAAGTAGGAAGGCTTGAAAAGTAGCAAGTGGTCAATATCAAAGTTGAGTTGTTTAAACAATAAAACTGTTGACCTTAATGGGAGTAGTTCATTGTTACTGTTGGAGCACTATCCTAACTGCTGTGGTTTGAGGAAGCACATGGAGATTTAGGCAAGCAGCCATCACTATTATAGATAGTCCTCTTCTATTCCTTCATTGCTACACTGGTTGAAAAATATCTAATGATAGCAAGAAGGCTCTTGGATTAGGAGATCTTTGTGTGTGCGTGAGTGTGTATAAAGATGGAAGGAGACTTGACTGGGAAAGAGCTGGATGAGGTGGAGAAAAAGGGGGACAGCTGAGGAAATAAGATCACTGAAGAGACAGGAGGACATAGGGACCCAAGGCTACCCATAGTAGCCTTGGACAGAATGCTTGTTCACTCAGTAACCTATAAAGTATCATCTTAGCTACTATCAGTCAAGGTTTTGTTTTTATTCATTTGCCAGGAGGAGGATTAGAAATGTGCTGAAGTGACAGGAAGAGAAACTAGTTCACTTTTTATGTATAAGAAAATAATACATATCCTTTTGTTGCCAGAGACAGTGTATTTTTAAAAATCATTTGTAAACAAATAAGTTCAGAATCCAGGGAATTTGCTACTTTTGTTTTTAGCTATTCTATATTTTATGATTCTGCCTTGTTTTGGCACTTCATAAGAATGTTTTAGGCTAAGAGAATGTTGACATGTTTTGAGCTGATACAGATTTAAAAACTAGTAATTTTGAACATGTAAGAAAACTCACAATTAAATATAACCATCCCTTAATTTGTGAATTCCAAGACCAGTGTTTAGGTGTTTTTAAAGAATTACTACATGTCAAATTTGAGTGCTTTTAGAAATGTCTGCCATTTCTGGATGAAGTTTAATGATGCATTTGGAAAAAGGTCTAGGTATTTAAAATTAACAGGAGTGTTTAAAATGTTTTTAATCAAATCTGGACAACTGTGAGCTATATGTGAGGATGTGTAGGTAAATGTTTACATTTTACGATTGAAAAGACAAGTTCAGAGAGATTCAGAAACCTACCCAAGGACATACATATGAAGCGGAGCCAAGGATGAGATCGGAGATTCTAATTCTAACACATGTGTGTCTTTTTGTTTGTTTTTAAACCCAGTTTTATTGGGATCTAATTGACATATGGCAGTGTGTATATTTAAGATGTATAGCACAATTTTACTTATGTATTTTGTGAAGGGATTGCCATAGTAAATTTAGTTAACATCTGTCATCTCACGTAAATACAAAAAAACAAAAGAAATGAGATGTGCTGAGATCCCTGGTATTTACTCTCAACATTCTTCAAATGTACCAAGAAGCAGTATTAATTATATTCCACATGTTGTACCTTCCATCCCTGATACTTACATATCTTACAGATGGAGGTTTGTACCTTTTTTACTACCTTCATTCAATTCCCTTTCACCCTGCCTTCAGCCTCTGGTAACCACAAATCTGATCTCCGCCCCCCCTCCCCCCGAGTTTTTCTTTTCTCTTTTTTTAGATTCCACAAATAAGTGGTATCATGCAATATTTGCCTTTCTCTGATTTATTTCACTTAGCTATGTTTCTTTAACCATACCATGCTGCTTCTCTTGGAGAAAATAAAATCACAAAACACTTATTTGTTAAGCTTTAGAATAGCTTTTTTGAGCGGGGTAAGGGGTAGGTCCTTACTTTTAATTGACACCATTGGAAAGGACATTCTCTTAAGCTGGTTTCTTTCCCAAAGAGGGACCTTACCCTACAGTGCACTCTACAGAAAACACACTCTCTTGGTTAAAAGTTTACTGCCAGCTGGGGAAGGCTCGTTGGCTAAAGTGGCTTTTACACCATTACAAAAAGAGCTGCTACCAGCCAGTTAAAAAACTGACAATAACTTGATAAGGTTAAGGAATAGTTCTTTAATAGTTCTTTAAAAAGGACCATGTGAATGGTCCTACTGCCTCCTTATCAGAAGATAATTGAGATGTCATTACCTGCTGAGTCTCTGGATTCTTATGCTTTCTTCTTAAGAAATTCCATCCCTGCAAGAGAGCTGGCTGTTTTGATGCACCTATGACTAGGATAAAACAAAACATTTGTCAATTGATTTTAGCTTCAGAGGATTGTATCCAAACTTGTCTCAACAGAGCCACAATAATTGCCTGTAGCCAGCCAGTCAAGGGCTTGGCACCTAAAAGGTGTTCAACACATAAGAATTGACTGATTATCAATCCTAGGTGGCAGAGGTCTCTGAGAACAGGGGAGTGGGCTCAGTAATATTAGCTGCTGTTCCGTGAAAGATATCTTGTCCTTATTACTAATAATAGACACTTAGTACTTTCTTTTTGCCTCAGTCTTTTCAACAGCTTATACAATCAATTCCTATTTGAGGTTGAGAGAATTTAATAGTTACTCATTCACTGACTGGTACACAGCAGAGTTGGTACTGGAATGTGTGTCTGGTGACCAGCTATGTTCTTTGTTACTGGACTCCATGTTTCTTGACGTGCTTTTCAGTTTGTTTTAAAGAGGGATTACTTTATAAGTCTATGGAACATACAAGCTTAACATTGAAACTACTTTCATACTTAATGAGGACATTCCTATTAACTACTTTTAGCATTTAAAATCATAAAACTAAAGAAACCAATTTCTTGATGAGATGTGAAAAGCGATTAGGAAGGTAGTGGTACAGTGGAGCAACCAGAGAGGCTATTCATCACATGACCACTCTTTTCACTGTTTTTATTATTCTTTTAATTTGATGATGATAGATGATAAAAACAATTGGGTGATACTTTTCTCTGTAATTGGGTACATTGTGAACTATCTCCTGTCTCATCATTTTGTAGGTGGAGTTCAGGTAGAGAGAAGTGTTGTAGCTTAGAGGGAGGATGTTTTATTCAATTAATGCTTTCACTGATCATCCAGAATGAGACTGTGTGTATGTGTTCACAACCCTATGAGGCTTCTGCCAGAAGTGTAGAAGTTCCCTTAATTAAAAAAAAAAAATTGCGTAGATCTGGAAGAGACCTAATTGATTCTTCCTCTGCCTCCTCCCCTTCACCCTCCACCAAAAAAATGTGCATATTGAGGTTTCTAAGTAAGTACTTCCCGAAAGTCACATAATTAGCCAGGAACAGCATGACTCCAGTGACTGAGATACACCAGTGGAATGTTCTATTTGTCATATTGTTCCTTAAAAAATAAACCATGTAGTATAGATGAAACTATTATGCACAATTACAAACCTGAATATAGAAAAATCTCAATGTTTTTTGATTGCTTCCCCCCCCCCCCAAATGGTGAACCATTTTAAGTGTTTTAAACCCCACTAAGGATTTCAAGACATGAGATTTGTATCTTCTAAAGAGAAATCAATTTGTGGTTAAATCACATCTTTGAAAGAACGCTGTGTATGATTATGAGGAACTCAGCTCTGATTTGAGCTCTGACAGAAACTAGCTTTGCAAGCTTACACAAATTACGCAGCACTGTCTTGGGTAATGGCTTCTAGGTCTAATAACTGTCATGAGTCTATTAAAAAAATCTATAATATTTACTGTTGGCAGCTACCATTTTCATATTGATCTCTTTATGACTCACTCTCTATATATTCTATAATTTCTGGTTTCTGCAAAGTACATTCTCCAGTGTTCCTCTCTACTTGGTTTATAGTTAAGGAATAGGCCTTATTTTTGTTTCTTAAAGATAAAAAAAAAAAAAAAGCTTCATTGTAGTATGCAATAAGTTGGTGCCTGATTTGGAGATGGGGCTCTTTATAATGTATTTTTATACCAAAATCATGCTATTGCATTAAAATATACAAGGTGGAATCTGTTTCAGTGTTTATTCTAAGCTAATAGAAATTTAGTATATTTGTTAGTCATTCCACAGTTAACACCTGTTGTCATCTGTTAGGTCAAGCACTTTTGCTAGGCCCTGTGATATAGAATAGAATAAGATGTGTTCTGTTTGCTTCATGGGGTCCCCTTTGATGCAAGGATTATGACAATCGCAAGACAAGAATTGTTGTCTCTAGTATCTGGATGCTGGGACAACATGGGAAGTTTAGAGGAAACTTTACCCTGGCCACGGTAGAGGTACCCATGGCGACAAGGCTAAGGAAGTAGGATGTATCTAGCCAGAATTATCTTGGGCTCTAAAATCAAGGATTTAAACTGATCCTAGAAGCAAAGGAAAGCTGCTGAGGATTTTAAAGGGAAATGACATGACTAACTGGAGCCTTTAAAAGATTATGGTGGCCCTTCTGTGGCTGTCTGTAACAGAGCCATCTTAGTTCCCATCATTATGACCTGCAGCTCCAGTGTGGCTAAGCCATCAAGGGTTTAAGAAGTAGGCCACTTCAGAGATGTCATCAGCAGCTACAGTAATGGTTATTCCCTGCACACTGCGAATGTTTCATATGCTGTTCCATGTCAGTGATGCCATAGCACTTTGTTGTGAGCACACCTGCTTTAATTGTATTACATAATCCTCTAGAGAAAACTAATGGGACACACTTTCTCTCTTTCTAGAAGCTAAGTTATATCAAATATCCTGAGAGCTAGAATAACTATTTTTATCTCTGTGGCAAACATGGCTTTGTAATTCTCAATGCTTATAAAAGGTTTCCTTTTTTTTTTTATTTTTATTTTTCATTAGAATCCTGATGGTTGGAAAGTAAAAAGCCTGCTCTGTTATTTAATAGAGGAAGTCTTGTTTCTTAAGCTTACATTTAATTTTCTTGTGGTTTGGTAATTCTTTTGCATGAGACTCTTATTTCAGTTTAGACCCAAGTTTGACAGTAGCATGTCTATTTTAAAGGCAGATGCTACCTTGTACTGTTTTCCTTTGTGCAAGTATGGCTCCTAGTTAACACTTTTAAAGGTTTTAAGGTGCATTCACATCCATCCTTTCATTTGCTTCTGGTAATCCTAGGACTGAAGCAGTGTTATCCCCGTTTACAGAGCAGGTAACAAGTTCTGAGAAGTCCACTGACAAGCCTGGGGGTTTGCTGCCACTACATAGCATGGCTGAAACTATCTACTTTTATCATCAAACTGGGTAAGCAGACATAACAAGGCTACCTTCACCAAGTTGGGCAGTTATATCAGACCATAAAACTAGGCATAAATAGGATCCCTGGGTGGCGCAGCGGTTTAGCGCCTGCCTTTGGCCCAGGGCGCGATCCTGGAGTCCCGGGATCGAATCCCACGTCGGGCTCCCGGTGCATGGAGCCTGCTTCTCCCTCTGCCTGTGTCTCTGCCTCTCTCTCTCTCTCTCTGTGACTATCATAAATAAATTAATTAAAAAAAACTAGGCATAAATATTAAATAGGTTTTAGCCAAAATGCATCATTTGGTACTGTCCTTTCTCTCCAACCTACCCTTCACTGACCAGTCAATGCCATATGCAATCAAGAAACTAAAAGCTTATTAAAACAGCATGGGATTTTGACGCATTGACAACTCATAGAGTCCTCTTTCTTGATTTATCAATTTAGTATGGAAAATCATGGAAGGAAAAATGTTCCCAGTTAAAATGACTCGATTCCAGCATGCTATTATTCATTTGATATTTGCTTTATGTACACAGTCAGATGATTGATATTGATACCAATATCAATAACCTCCCTAAGCTTAAATGCTTACCATTTGGTGTTTTAAAAATAAAACCTGTTTCTTTTTTTTCCTCTTTTCTTTCAATATTCCCCATGGCTTTCAATCATTCTGTAGCCCAGGGGTTAACAAATTATGACCTATGGCCAAAGTATGGCTTGCCATCTTTTTGTGGGGCCTTTGTAAGAATAGTTTTTAGATTTTTTTTTTAAGTGGTGGGGGAAAATAGCAAAAGAGGAACGATATTTTGTGGTACACAAAAATGATACTTCAAATTTCAGTGTTCATAAAGTTTTGTTGGAAAACAGCCACACTTAATATCTGTCTACAGGTTGTCTATGGCTGCTTTTTTTTTTTTTTTTTTTTTTTGGCTGCTTTTGCTCTACAACAGAGTTGAGTAGTTTATACAGACAAAACCTAAAATATTTACTATCCAGCCCTTTAGAGGAAAAGTTTGCCAATTCCTGCTCTAGCATATTTGGAGTGTGAAGGGATTAAGATTGTTCTTTCTCCTTGCATTAGGGTTGAGTGGCAAGCAAGACTCATATTAGCTTCTGTCCACTTTTCTGTTTTGTTGGGTAGAGAGAGATGCATTTTCCAACATTTGGAAAAATTCAACTAAGTCTTAGGTCTGAAGATTATTAAACTGCTCTGGTTCTACCTTAATATGAAAGGCTGACAAGTTACCAAAAAAAGGAGAGGCACAAAGAATAACCAAGATGAAAGATCTGCTACTTGATAGGAAAATAAAGCTTGATGAGACATTAATTTGCTTTATGATTTTTAAAAATAACTTAATTATTGCATTCCTTCCCCATTTGATTTTGAGGAAATTGTCCTCCCTTCTCATCTGCTCTAAATGGGGGGTGGCGGGGGAGAGAAAAGCAGCTTTAAACACCTAGCTTTGTATTCAAGGCAAATGTGTCCAAGTTTTAATTTCAGCTATTTTGAGAATGACTTCAAATATGTATCACTTGAATATACAAGAAGTGGAGCCAACATTTTTATAGTTCCTAATTGTTTTACCACATGATTTTACACAAACCTCAGTGTTTCTTCACTTTTTTTTGTGTGTGGGTGGGCAAGATATAGTTTTTTCTTTTTTTGGCAAGATACAATTCTTAAACATTCAAATATTACAGTGCATCTACCAACATATTTCAAAAATTTGAATTTTGGGTATTTTTCAAAATGAACTATTCTAACACTTTAAAATGAGTCAGGAGAAAAAAGGCTACTTTTGAAATTATACGTATCCCCCAAAGTTAAAATAAAGGACACTTTGGCATAGAAGACAGCTACCTGGAAAACAATATATAAATTTCTGGCTGGATTCCATTCATCCTAATTGCAACTTGATTAAAATTAAAACCCAAGGCCAGAATTTTAATACCCTGTGGTCACTACCCTAAGGGCCAGGATAGACCACCTTTAGTACACTTCATAAATTAAACATCTTCATTGTCCTTAAAAAAAGGATGCTGCGCTTTTCTAGCAATATCTGTTGAATATTTTGTGATACACAGTATAGCAATATTTTAGGTGGGCTTATTTAGCTCTAGGGAATGATACAATTTTTACATGGTACTTTTCACCTGTTCTTTTTGTTCTCTTGAATTTGGTACTCCACACAATCATCTGATATGGTTAGGTCAAGTATTTTCCCCTCCTATGTGATGAAGGGAGTAGGGTACAGAGAGTGTAATTTCCCATATCTCTAAGGTCAAAATTACATTTGGATCTCTTGTTTTCCTAAGGTTGGTTCCTCATGTTTGAAGTAGATGACTTTCCATGTAGGTAGAATGATTATATTCCATTTCTTTAGCTGCATGACTTAAACAAGGGTAAAGCCATTCTATTGACTACAGGTATTGGTGTTTGGATAATGTCTTTCATTTGAGTAGTGTGCAGGTATAAAGATTTATTAAAATTATATATACACACGTATGTACATATCTACTACACATGGAGTATCCTAGTAGCTTGTTTGTACTTTCTCTTATCCTCCCTCTTGGACTGTCCTAGTTGGTAAATTTTTACACTCATGATATCTCACATTCTTGGATCACTAATTACACACTAGATCTTGTGCTGAAATTTTGCCTTTGTCAGGCCTCTGGATGCTCTCAACAACTCTGAGATAGGAACTGATGTTACCTCTTTTTATAGACGATAGTATTGAGGCAAAGAGTTCTGTCTACTTGCCCACAGTCACATAATAGTAAATGAGCCAAGATTCTAACCTCAGATCTTTTAACCACTGTGCTATTTGAAAGGCCACTATATTCTCAACATAGTTCTTATTTCCTGCCTTTGGCTCCTGTTCTAAGTCTCCAATTCTGCACTTGATGTAGTTGAATTTCATCCTATACTAATTCTCATAACTAATAAGGACAATCTTTACTTAACCCCATTCCAATGGGTTTCACACAGATCTCTACCTTGGATCTTTTTAACTTAGTAGTACTGGTTTTCTATATTATCACACAAATAGTTCAGTTTTAAGTATAAATCATTGAGTCCTGAAACCTCTGAATCTGTCCTTTATTTTTCTAGGTTGAAACACAATGAAGCTTCTAATGAGCTCTGTGTAAATAGACCGTACTAGAAAAAATGTAATTTTAAATATTAGGTCATAGTTTTCAACAGTCCCTAGTCTAATGAGATTACTGCAATAGTACATATTAGAAATGCATGATTTTGGTAACACAAAGCTTAAAAACTTTAGGAACATAAGTTATTGCAAGTTTTGAGAAGAAATGTTAAACAGCAGTATTTGAAGTTTTTAGAGGAGCCTAAAAAATATTTAAACAATTAAAACCCTCATATTAGGTTGCACAGTTTAGTACTTCCCATGTGAAAAATTGCTAACGGTCAAATTTTTAATGTCTTTTTAGAACAGTCTGTCCCTTGAATTTGTTAAAAGCTTAGCATATACGGAGAGGAGAAACTCGAGGCTTTTCCAGGGGCTGGCTTGATGTTTTGATACTTTCAACTCTAGTCTGAAGACTAGATACTCCTAGTGGATGTCTGTGTCTGCCACATGCTGAATAGAGATAAGGCCTAATAAAGGGCAGTTGGACAGTAAGCAGATTTTTAGGTGTGCTCAGGCAGCCTGTAACCACCCAACAACCCTGATCATCAAGAAGTAATAGAAAAGGATGCATTTTATGATTCTGAGGTTTTCTCTACCTCACTGATTGTGTCCATTTCTCCAATTATTAATTGCAATAATATAGAATTACATTCACAGTTGAGTTTCACAAAGGCTGGTTTTTCTGCTTTTAATTTAAGGTTTTAATTATTTTGTTTATAAGATTGGCCATTCTGAGATATTTCACTAAGGGATGGTCCTTGTCACATAAATTTTGGTGGAATGATAAACAAAACTCACTGTCTTGGTGTGCTAAAGCCCTGAGAGGGCTAGGACACCAAGTTCTAGGAGTCTTCTTAGTTTTTTATCTCTTCCACCCAGTTTGTCAATTGTATGGATTCATTATAACTCCCTTTCCCATGACTGTTACCTCTTAGTGTTGAGCCTCTTGATGGTTTTCCTTACCCCCACCCTCTTCCTTCTTTCAGGAAACTTAATTTCCTGAAAGTATACACTCTCCCACTCACTATACATATATGAAAGAGTAATCACATTCCTATCTCATTGCCAGCCTGTGTAGCTTTGCTATTAGTAGAACAAGATCCTGAAGTGCAGGAACCTTACTTTTTCATCTGTGCCTCTAGCTCCCCATCATGATGCTTTGCCTCCTGGCACTTATGTCTGTTGAAATGAGGGAACAAACCAGGTACCATCTTGGTCATGTTGTTCTCATGCTCAAGAATCTATGAAGACCTCTCACTGCTAGTCAGACCAAGTCCTAATCTTGAACCTAACTTCATTTTTATTAGTACTTAAATATTTGAAATCATACAAAGTATAACTAATTTATAATTTCACATTTTTTTTGGAAATGAAGTCAAATAAGTGAATTCTCCAGCTACAGCAATCTACACCTAAGTAATCATCTCCTGTTTCTATCTCCAGCTCATTCAAGCTGCTGTTCATTGGGCCCATCATGTGCCATATGAATTTTCTCTGTTGTGTGATTATGAATGGAATCACCCTTGCCAAGACTCAACTCTTCTCACTGTCTCTCTAAAACCTGCTCAGCTGAGGTTCCAACTTCCCTGGCATATATTACCTGCCACACTTTAATACTTATGTTCTCTATTATAATTGTTTTCAGGTGTTGGACCATTTGTTCTTCCAGTAAGATATGCAGTCCTTTCCAGCAACCAGGGCTTTTCTTTCTGTATTAAAGATATTTACAGGGCATGTGCAAACAATCTCATACTAAGCATTTAAATGAGTTTTTAAATATAAAGGAATTGAGTTTTTAAATGGCACTTATGTTAGTTCACTTGGCAAATATTAAAACTCCACCACGTGTCCGGCACTGTGTTAGAAACAAAGAATTTACAGACTAAAAGGAAAAAACTGTAATGGCAGAACAGAAACAACTCTGTCTTTTCTGTCTCTACTGTACACAGCACATGCCTTTAATCTCTACTGTGCTATGTTGCAATGCTTTATGACTGCCTCATGCCCCCTCTCTTTGGCTTTTGCACCTCCAGGACAGGGAATGGGCATTAGAATTTGATGTTCTCTGGGTCCGGTACAATACCTGGCACATGCTCCATTTTTGGAGAATGCTTGGAATGAACTGTTGAACTGAACTACAATACAATTTGAAAAATGTTATAATGGAGCCTGTATGGATACTGTGGAAGGACAGCAGAGGCATACCTACCCTGTTTTGTTTCTTGGCCAGGGTAAGCTCGCCTCACCAAATGACAGCCCCATCAGATTGCATTTGGACACAGTTTCCCTTGGACAGTAATTTTACTTAAATCCATATTGGCAGCACTTGCTTGGATTACATTTTTGAGGAGGCACTGTAATTTAGAAGCATGTAAGTTGGCTAAACCAAGGTCTTGTTTCTGAGCAAAGACTTAAAGTACAGATTTTTATAGAACTCTGTGTCTAGCAAACTTTGGTATCTCTGTTTTCTTAAGCTATAAAGGGTCTTCTAAAGTTCATTAGTCTATTGAATAATCCCATTGGTGTCTTAAAACTCATTTATTTATAAAATTAACATAAAGATTTTCCCAAGCTGTTAATACAATGGCTATTCTTGGGAGGCAGGCCTGATGTACCATTTGGGCAAATAAGAATATTTCTGTATTTTCACCCATTTTGAATTTTTACTTAGAATGTTTCACTTTTCTATAAGTGAATTAATAAAGTTGATGTGAATCTCACTTAAGAATAACAAGCTGAAGATATTTCTGGGAGTGTGGATGTGGCCTGGAAGAAAAAGCTTAGTTCCATGAGGCCCCACAAACAGTGGTTTTCTTCAAAGTAGAAGAGTGAGTTCTAGGAGAAGTAGCTGAACAGGACAGGGGGTTGTGCATGGGGCTGGAGCTGGTGAGAAAAGGTTTCTAGGAAGCCTGTCAAGAAGCAGATCGTCAGAGTAGGTGGCTTATGCAATTGCTTTAAAAAGCTTTTTGGTTTAAAGGTGCTGGTGATGAGTTGTCTCCATTTAGGCTGCTAGTGTTTGGGCCACCTGCGCTGGTTTTACATTGTGGTGGAGTCACTGCAACAAGAAAGGTCAGTGGAGCTTTGGTTAATGTTAGGATTTGGTGCAAACCAAAGCTTTTGTTTAACTGCTTTGTTGAATAAAAAATATTTAGGGGATTTTTCTTATGATTTGAATGAAGGAAAAGTACCCTTGAACATATGGAAACAGACTGCTGGACAGGAGATGGTCAAACAGTTGTGTATTTTGAAGGCTAGGGTAGGTTCACAGCATTTTAAGGGGTATAATTTCATGCACATAACTGAAAAAAAATGGGGATGGAATACTATTCCTTTATTCATTCTTACCTGTTGGAATCAAAATAATTTGTCTCAGAATATTAATAGTGTTATTTTCTGTAAATTTAAGCAGGTCACAGTGTTTATTGAAATAGCTCTTTTAATACATAAATGCATTACAGTTATAAAAGATTAATGAGTCAGAAATGTATCATTTTAAACCTATTTTGACATTCCACCACCCCTTCCCAAATTAACGTCTCTAAATTCCTTTATAGACGCACATACACACACAGTTTTACTGTACCATAACCTGTGTATCCTGCAACTTGCCTTTTTCACTTAGTGATAGAACTTATCCTCACTCATTGCTCATAATTCACCTCGTGCTTTTTCATGGTTGTCGTCATCTACAATTTGAATGCATCAGATATTTGGTCTGCTTAAATTTGAGGACAAATAATCAAGCTTTCTTTTAGCAGGATTTATGCCTGAAGAAGTCCTAAGGGACTTTACAGAGAATGATAGGTATTTCAGAAATTCGACATTCTGTGAACTGGTATTAGGGGCATGGAATGAAATGAAGAAAGGGAGCTACAAGTGAATGTCAAGATTAGTAGAGAACCTTGTAACGTTATTTCCAAATGCTTATTACTAGAACTTTTAGGCCAAAAAGCTTATTGGTGTAATCCATGTTTTAAAGGAAACTTAGACTTTGTAGATAACAGCTGATTTATGAAGTGTACAGTCCTCTTTTCTTAATATAAATGGTTTTTGTTCTCTTCACTCCTTAGCTCTGTTTTATCTTTGGAATGTTTATCATTTCTTGGAAAATAATTCAGCTATAGGAAGGGCTGCTTGCTTTTTAAAAAAAAAATGTGTGGACATGATGGTCATGTATTTTGACCATGATTAAGAAGCTACTGACCAACTATAGACCACCACCATTTCATTAAAATATAGATTACAGCATTTAAGATTACAAATGCACATTTTATGGAGTGAGAAACTGTTTATCCACCATCCTCCCCAAAAGACCAATAGTGTAATTTGATCATGAACTGTCACTCACACATAGTTGGTTATCCAATGGTAAATTTGGTAACATTTTACAAATTGCAGTAGCTGCTTCATGGTGGTCATTTAATGCTTGAAGACCTGTTAGGCCCCAAATTAAAAGATGAAGAGTTGCCATTTTCTTTTTATAGGTCCAGAAACTTGCCATTATTTAAAAATGTAATCTATTTTAATAACTTTTTTAGTCTTTACGTTTTACTTTTTTGACTTTATTTTCTCAATTTTCAAAATAGTAATTTCATGTTTTAGTTATATTTTCTATTCCATTATCTCTTTGCTTACAGGAACTGTACATTTTAAAGCTTTTTCTGAATCATGAACCAAATACAGTAGTGGTATAAAGAGACTTGTTACGTGTTGCCATGGAGGTTTCATAGCGCTTTATGTATTGTTAGTTGCCATCAGTTAAGTCTGCTACAAGTAATGTAGTATAATCGGCTGAAAATCTGAGCTTTTAATTAATCCTCCAACCTTCTCTTCTTTCCTCTACTCGAAGAGTAGAGTATATTTATTTTCATCTGGGCAAGCCAATGGTCCCTGGTCCGGATGTTACTGGCCTACCAGGGAATCTGACCTAGGATACTTAGCCTATAAATTAGTTCTTTTTACACTTTTTTGTAATGTCTGTGGTTTAGTGGAAAAATACATGTTTCTAATCTCCTGTTGTTCCTATGTGCGGATTACCTCTTATAAGCCAGTTGATTTGCATATACTATTACAAATCTTCACAACACCCTTGGAAAGTCAGTGATATTCCTATTTTATACAGAATGAAAGAGACTCTCAGAGGCCTGTAATTGTCCAGAGTCACAGAGCTGCTAAGAGTGGAGCTGAGATTCAAAACAAACTTGACATAAACAGCACTTCTTTTTCATAAACCCCAACTAGTGAAATTCTGTTAGTGCGTTATAGAGAAAAGATTGCAGATTTAGAAGGCAATCAGTCTGGAGGCCTTTCAGAACCAGCTCAGCCACTATTAGCTCTGTGACTTTCTCTCAATCTCAGGTTTCTTATTTGAAAAATAGGGATATTACTGCCCACCTTGTAGGGTTATTTTAAAGACTAAATAGAAACGCATGTAAAGCCTTTGGCACATTGTACGTTTTCAAACTAGTGACCTACACTACCCCTCCAGTTTAAGACCCCTTCTGCTGAAGTAAATGCCAGCACTGACCAGCATTAAACAAAATTTTAATTTACTATCCTGAAACAGAAGATACCGATTAGAGTATTCCCATTGTGTTTTTCATTGTAGGCCTTTTGAAGAGCAGAACAGATTTCAATCCCAGCAGCAATGCAATTTGTAGTGGGCGGGTTTTCTTTTCCTTTTTAATCCTTTGTTTTAATCTCATTTGGAGTTGCAAAATTTTCTGAAGGGTCTGATGCTGCCTAGGGCTCTAGGCTGGAATGTTGTCTTAGCCTATTGATGTGGTGAGCTGTTGGAAGAGGTAGGAGTGATTTAGAATGAGATGGCATTAGGAAACAAATGAGTTGAACACATATTTCTCTGACCACTAGAATTTCGATGGAGCTAACCGGTAAATTTGAGTGTTTGTTACTTGCAAAACAAGTAAATTTCTTTGACTGAAATTTTCTTTTTCTCTTAAAAATTATTTTTAGGATGCAGAATAGAAAACTGTGATTCTTGCTTTAGCAAAGACTTTTGTACCAAGTGCAAAGTAGGCTTTTATTTGCATAGAGGCCGTTGCTTTGATGAATGTCCAGATGGTTTTGCACCATTAGATGAAACCATGGAATGTGTGGGTGAGTAGTTTTTCATGTAACTTTCAAACTTTTATTTTAACACCTGTTTCTTGAAAAAATAATGCATGCTGGATATGTTCAACCTAAAAACAAATTGGTTCTCTTGTTGTTAATTAGAACTGAAAATTATTTAAGTTCTTTGCTGACTTGCTGAATTCTTTAGGCGTCAAGACATCAGTAGTCTCCTATTAAATCTTGCTACAAAATTTACTAGATGTATGTTGGCTAGGTTCAAATATTTAAGGGCTGGCATGGTTTTATCATCTGTAATACATACATTTCTTACCTTAATTTATTAGTAACTGTTAGAGAAAAAAATTTGTTTAGAAGAAAAATGAAAATTTCAAGCATTACCAAGAAAGAAAATTTTTGTGCAATATATATTTTGTTGATTGTTGCAAACGTATATTAAGACAATGTTACTTTTACTACACTTAGATATCTAGAATGCATAACTTAATATACATGTATACACTGTTCACGAATAATTAGGAATACACATTTTACGAATTTTGTACTTTTTGAGTGTTTGAAAAACACTTTGATATTTTTATACAACTGATGAAAAGGTAAAGATCTATGAGTATGTGCATTTTGATGAGTGCCTAATATGAATCTAATCTGCAGGTGTAATGGCATTGTCACCACATCCACTTGCACTCCTACCCCTGAATTTTATTTGGCATATATCTGATGTGATCTATAACAGAATTATGTATTATAAATGAAATTTTCCATCTCCATTTCCATATATAGAGACTTAAAAAAATGAGAACTTTTTTCCTGCAGAAATATTGTTGAAATATAGTTAAAATATTTGAAGGTTTGCAGAGAACACATTTAAATGACAGGTTTTGGAAGATGTGTACTTATGTTCCTGTTTATGTATGGGTTCATACGTTCATACCAGTGACACCCTACTAAAGTCACCAGAAGAGAATAGTCAGAATGTTGAATTTGCTTTTGAGATGCAAGACCCACACCCATTACAAATGTTTAGTTGAAACTCTTACAAAATCCTTAAATATAAAAAATTACAAATAGAGTCCTATGCACTTTCCCACGTAAAAAATCTTAAACAGCTTTGAAAAATCTAAGAGTAACCACAATGCCAGCTGAGATCTAAAATGCTGAAGTACCATGCGTGGACTTGGGGCCTGCATCCGTATTTGCCAGTTCAAAGGGGTATTTTAAGGGTGAATTTGGTGAGGAGGTTTAACTTAGCATATTTTGATCCTTTTATTCCCCACCCCAGGGCTTTGGAAGGTAGTGGTATTTCCACTATATAAATTTGCAAAAGGAGGTGCTAAAAGCTTTTACGTAAAAACAAACATTTTCATTATTCTGTATGTTAGTAAATTGAACACCAATAAAAAAAAAACATTTTCAAATATCTGACCATACTTCTAGTAATATAGAGCACCAATTTAGGGAATAAATACATACAGTGGTTTCTAGATATCTATTGAAAGAATTGAGATAACCAGAAAATGCAAAATAAACTCCCTATCCTTTTCACGAAGTACTGACTTCCAAAATAAAACTAACATACTTATGAATTACTATGGGGGCATTCAGAATTAAAATGCAAAATTTTGTCTTCTGTCATGGTTTGAAAAGAGAATCTTCTACAGGCTTTTAGCTGTTGAATCTTTTAAAGACTATATATTTCAGTGTCTTTAGAATAGACCAATAGCATTCCTTCAAAAAAAAAAAAAAAAAAAAAAAAAGAATTGAAGTGTCCAAAAGGGGACTACAGGTCTTTGGGGCTGTATGACTTAATTTATCTGATGGGAGGGTGTGTGGAGAAACACAGCTATATAAATTTTATGACAGCGGAGCAAATGGATACCAAATTATTTTTGGTGTTTGTATTTTTTTTCTTTATTAGAAGGATGTGAAGTTGGCCATTGGAGTGAATGGGGAACATGTAGCAGAAATAATCGCACATGTGGATTTAAGTGGGGTCTGGAAACCAGAACACGGCAAATTGTTAAAAAGCCAGCCAAAGACACGATACCATGTCCAACTATCGCCGAATCCAGGAGATGTAAGATGGCCATGAGGCATTGTCCAGGAGGTGAGTTTAGAGAGTTCCTATCATACGTGGGCTGTGTGCTTTCTGAATTCTCCTCCCTAACCACCCTCCGTGTAGAGTATCCACAAAGGAAACCTAAAAAAAACATCAGTGACAGGGTAAAAATTCACACTGTACTTAGAGACAAATGCTTGAATGTAAAGAATATAAAGGTTCGTTTTCATGATACCTCAAATGTATCTCATGACAATTGGTTGTGAACTTAGGACAAATGAGCTTTCTAAAGTGAGATTTCTAGAAGTGTGTGTGTGTGTGTGTGTGTGTGTGTGTGTGTGTGTTACTGATGTACTATGAAAGAGAGTTCTTATGAAATCAGGCCTTTGCAGATGTTGCTCTGAGGGAAGCGGACAACTTTCAGTTGAGAAGTTTCGATTAGAAAGGTTTATGAAATCTGTAAAATCATCTGCATCATTACTAGTTGAGGATGACAACTTAAAATAAACTTGCCCAAACACTGGGAGGAATAAATGTTGTCTTAATGTTACCACAATTAGCTGGTTCCCTCTGTTTTGATAATAATTTGTAGAAAACAGCTACTGGTATGTGTGTGTTTATTCATGTCTTTGTAGTAATTGTGCTGATTTGCAGTAATTATTCTGTAATAACAGGATTAGGCCCATTTACAAATTAGGAGAAGCGAACATAGCTCAGGTGCCGGAGGAAGCTGAGTCAGTACAGGGAAATGCAGTTTTTAGCATTGTCATTTGGGTTCTTAAAGCATAATCATTTGTTACCATTTTAACACTAGCGGATGCTACATTGCCAGAAATGAAGTGGGGATTTTTCTGGTGCACAAAATAGAAAAGCAAAAAAGAAAGTGGCGTTTGGAAAATTGCCCTTGAAAATAATCAAGACGTTTGTTTGCCTCCATTCCTGCTGTTGGTGCATAGCTTTTCAGCTCTGTGGCTGTAGCCCAGAAAAGAGAATATCTATCTGCTTAATGGATTTATATTCCCATTATGCTTCCACGTAGAGATATCTATGATCCATGGAGGAAGACAAGACTTTTTAAGACTTGAAGACTCCAGTCGGCTTTTGAGAACTATTAGATCCAGATTCAGAAGCTACTATTAGGAAGGCAGCTTTTCCTCTTGAATTAGTTTTGCTTTTCTTTGCTGGGTCTTTGAAACAAAGTTTTTTTGGGTCTGCTTTTCACTAACAAGGATGGTTTTGTTCAGTTAAACTGAGTATTTTTCAGTCAAAATAAAAGAAAATATTTTCTTACAAAACTAATAAGCCACTTCTTGGATAGCTGAGAGCATTTAACCTGCAACCTTGTGCCTAAAAACAAACCTGATGTATTCAGGTATTGGAAATAAAGACTTTCTTTGTTGTATATTGTTTATGTAACTACCCCCCACCATTCCTCTTCAGCAACGTGGTCCCCCAATTGTGGTTTACGTTAATAGCAAAAATTAACCTGAAAATGCTCCTATAACAAACATGCTTATGTGTAACAAGAACCAGCACATTCCCCTCCCCTCTGAAATTATTTTGACCTAGCCCCAGTCTTGCTTGAGAATTTTGTAGATAACAGCTACATTGTTAACCTATAATGTTAATTGCATTTTTATATTTTTTGCTTCTAGCAACAGTATACTATCTTAATAGAATATAACCTGACACTGTTAGCAATTGAAATTATGTCAAAACAAATGTTTGTGTCATATGCTAATGTCTTTTCTACAAATGAAACATTAATGAACACTTAGTACATACTTAGGTTGTACCAAATACTATTCATTAGGAGAAAGCAGTTATGACCATAATCCCTATATCTACATTTTCAGTTTAATAAATTCAAGTTTTATATAACCTTTAAAGTTAGTAGGTTTAAAAAGTTGAATCAGAATTTTATTGTTTTATGCTTTATAAAAAGGAAACTAAAATAGAATTGTTGATAGAAATGGGAAGTTACTCTCCAATTAAAAAAAAAACACTATTATTTACAAAATTGGAAATGAAAAGTAGAAAATTAATTTTGGAACTTGAGCACCAATTGATAAAATTGGCATAACTTCCAGTGGAGTATCCCACCTTGCCTCAGGTGAGAGAAGGGAAAAGTGCCTTTCTTCCATAGGTCATGGTGATTAATGGAAGAATGGAGAAGAAAACCACTTTATCCCATTTTACATCTTGACTTGATTTCAGTGATCTGCTTTGACAAACCATGCAAAAATGTAGTCATAATCAGGTTGGGAATACAGGCATTTTTTCAGACCTTTTCAACATATGTATGGATTTCTCTCCTGTTGGAGCCAATCTTAACCTGATTGCACACAAATGCAGCCTTAACCTCCTTCACACTAAAGCACTGGCACATTAAAATCAGCTGTTTTTGATTACTGGAAGGCATAAGTTAGAGGTCAGAGAAATGGAATAGTCACTAAGTGTATAAGATATTACACTGAAATCTGTTAAAAATGAGACAATAAATGGCAATAAATGGCTATAAGATAAAAACAGTGTAATGCTTTAGCTTATTTTTAAATTATTGCATCCTCGTTTGATGTTTTAAAAAAGAAAGAATATCTAGAGATATCTTAAGTCATGAAGTTACTCAGTGTTCATTCCCCAACTTTTCTTTTTGATTAGTTATATTTTTCTTTTATTTCTGATGACATACTTGTAGAATTTTTTAGGATTTTCTGACACTCATTCTTCAGGATTCTAGTCTGGAGATCACAAGATCTGGGGCTCTGCACCCTGTCAACTCATTAATTCTGTTACCCTTGTCAAGTCACTTAACCTCTCTTGGCCTCTATTTCCTCATTTGTAAATTGAGGGCATTGGGGGGACATTTTCTAAGATCCAGTCCAGTTCTAAAAATCCAGTGATTCTAAGACAGATTGCCAAAAGATACGAGCAAGTTCTATGGTTGTCATGTAAGCCCAAGAGCGTTGTTCATGACAGAAGGACTGAATGCTTTTCTAGTAGCTGTACCAGGCATTTGCCAAGCCTTTCACATCTGGCAGCTTTTCACCCCTCCTGCCTCCTCACAGACTAAGCAAGACTCCTTAAATCCGCCTATGACCTGTGGTTTAGCCACAAACATACCAGGAGGCTAGAGAAAGAAAGGGGAGGAGGTCAAAAGAGACTATGATAAAAAGGGGTAAATAGTAAGAGAAAATAAAGAACGAGTGTAGGAAACAAGGGCAGAAAAGAAAGCACGACTCGAAGACCATACTCATTGCTCATACCTGTCTTCCACTCCTTTCACTTCCCCCTGAGGACACTTAATTAATATAATTTTTTCTGTAGGGACTAATTTATTCTGTTAATACACAATCTGGAGATTCAAATGGAAGGGATTTCAAGTCTGGACCATGTTGTACTTTAAAAATACATAAATAGAAATATGCTATTATATATTTAAATGACAAATGGAAAAACAAAATCATGGGAAGCATGGAGTTGGAAGATGTTCATGTACAGGGGAAATTGTTGTCATTGGGTAACTGTAATGTTCAGGACTGGCCAACATAACCTCAACCTGAAATAATCTGCCCCGTGTGTATGGCGTTCCTTGTTATTTTGTAAGATCCCATGACAACTAATTTTAACTTACCAGATCTTGAGCGCTGCTATGTGCTACTCACTGGTCTAGGCATGATACTGCTCAGAGTCTTTACAGACCTTTTTCTAGTGGGAATCATGGCAATAAAGAAGTAGATAAGTTCATAATTTCATGTGGAGATGGGGATTGGCAAGAAATGTAAAACAGGATAATAAACTAGTATAAGATTGGGCTGGAAGTGTATTATTTTATACAGGGTATTCAGGGAAATTGATGGAATAACATTTGTTCAGAAATCTAAATGAAGGAGACCTTTTGAAGAGCTAAGGAAGCCTTTTTTTTTTTTTTTTTTTTTTTTTTTTTTTTTTTTTTTTTTTTTTTAGCTATCGATGCAATGGTTGTTAAATGTCCTTGATTCTTCCAAGTTAAATTAAGAAAGAGGAAGGAAGGGATCCCTGGGTGGTGCAGCGGTTTGGCGCCTGCCTTTGGCCCAGGGCGCGATCCTGGAGACTCGGGATCGAATCCCACGTCGGGCTCCCTGCATGGAGCCTGCTTCTCCCTCTGCCTGTGTCTCTGCCCCTCTCTCTCTCTCTCTCTGTGACTATCATGAATAAATAAATAAAATCTTTAAAAAAAAAAAAAAAGAGGAAGGAATTACAATCTGGGGAGCCTCTGCCTGCCCCAGGGTGATACATAGCAGGTTTCTAGTGGCAGAGCCAAGAACAGGTTCAATGGCTTGCTGTCTAGGAAACCCAAGTTTTCCCTGTTCCTTGAAATAAAAATCAAAGATAAAGCTAGGGCTGTCCATCAAAGAAGCCAACTTTATTTCCCCTGTAGCCTAGACACATCATCTTACTTTTGTTCTACAAATACTTAAAAAAAAAAAAAAAATGATGCCCTGCCATTACCACCACCTCTCAATATCTTCCACCTGATATAAAAACCTACCCCCAAGGTCATTTCCTTAAACACCAAGGCATTGAACCACTGGCTTTGCTTTAATTGAGCTGCCCTTACAAAGACCCTCTTCTTTTATTTTAGTATCATTGGTTCATTTTGTTGGGGAAAGTGTGACATCCAGATGATTGTTTTCCATCATTAGTGTTTTGGAAGCACCCTCTGGGCTAGCCTCTGAGGTTACCTTGTGTTGAGCAGCACTCTGCCCCCTGGCTCCCTGGAAGGTCTGGGAATTTGAGTCCCACCCCCCACATTTTGGGTGCCCAGCATGGCTCTTCTCTTTCTGACCCAGTCAAGCAATCAGACTGATAGAGTAATTTAGGTGATACTTTGACGCTCAGTTTTCTGTCTCTTTTGCTTGTGGTTGCCTCTGCTCGCCCTGCCGTAGTTATTAGCAACATTATGATGTGATTCTTTAAGCCCTTGTCAGATTTTCTCAGAACTGTGCTAAAAATTTAAACATGGAATCTGCTACTATATACTATTTCAATTTGAAAATAACTCCTTCCTCTTAAGAGACATTTACCTGACCCTCCTCTACTTTGTCTTTAAGTGGCTTTTAGCTTGATAGAAAACAAAAGAAAATACTATTTAGCAACTTAGAAACAATTTCTGCAAACATCTACTTTTTAAAAAGCAATAGTAAAAAGAAAGACCTCTCTAATCTTTGTTGTCAGTACATAAACTGACAGCAACATGTGGACTAGGTATTAGATAATCTAAGTAAAGATGATTGTGGATTGTGCTGGATTGAATGGAGAGCAGGAAATAAGCACATTTGCAGTAGAATCAGGTCAAGAAAATATGCTTTAGACATATGTTCTTTATTTCTGTACATTTTGTTTACATTTGAGTTGCAATTTATGTGGTCTGTTTTATACATGCCAACCTTAAGAGTAGTTTGGAAGAGAGAGGATAAGAGAAAAACCTCTTTTCTTAAGCTTTCAGAGCTGTCAGGAATGTAGGTACTGGAATTATGACATGAAGAAGAAAGCATCTAAAGAGGAAATTCTTGTGTCTCTGTTTGCTGTGCTAAATACTATTTGTGTTAGTCACTTGAAGCAAATTGTACTGGTTCTCAGGTACTCTGGACACATGACCGCTAATAGTCCTGTTTATGGAGATAATGAACTGGGACAGTCACCCACCAGCAGCCACATTTTAAATGTTAATGTATATTTACTGTGTAAAGTTGATATTTAACCAAGATCCACCTGTCTCTAGATGGTTCTCTCAGTAGCCACAGTGTCTAATTCCTGCTTCTGTGGTCTGAGCAATGAGCCTTCAGGCAGTGTCTTGAAAAGTGTTCCTGCCCTCTTTGCCCCCCTTCCCATCCCTTTTTAATTCTTTAAATTTGTTTCCTGGAAAGTGGATAAGGCATCATCGTTGGGACTGTTGATACTGGTGATGGTGGTTTTATTTTTGTTGCTTTGTAGCATTGATTTCTTTAGGATTGAGTGATTCTCCTATGGCAGAGGTAAGGGTCTAAGGCAATAAGGGAGCAGGGAAGTGGGCTCTCATGCAGTGTGCATTGGAGATGACAAAAATTTGAGAGGACAAAAGTAAGTATGGTTGTGGACTTAGACATAAACATCTAAGGGGGTGCAAAGCACTGATGACATGGAGTCTGTAAGAAAGGGATAGAAGACCAGCTCTTCCGCTAGTTTCATTTTGAGCCTGTCTGGGTGCCAGCCTTATTTGCCTGAGGGACCAGGGGAGTGAGCAAGTGAAAGAATCCACACCTTTGTTCCGCTCCCCAGCTTCCCATCTGGGATTCTCTACTAGCCTCATTTAATTGCAGTCCAGAGCAGCATGTACTAGTCTGTTTTATGGGTACTTGTAAAAAGGATTTCTCAACTACACATGCCACCGAGGGCCTGTTGTTCTGTGTGTAACAAGGCAAGGACAGGACAATTCCAAAGGGGCCTTTCTCTTAGGAATTTTACACAGCAGTAAGCTACTCTGATCTTAATGTAAAATATATAAAGCAATTTTTACAACACTCTAAAATAAAAACAACTTTAATAGGACACACATGGTGTCAGTGGTTAAGTTTATTTTCCCCCCTTCAAGGGGACTTTTTTTTTCCCCTTATGAGATAAGAAAGCCTGAAGTATAATCCCCTAATGGTTTCTCAGAACAACTTACTTTCCTCACCAGACACCTCACTAGAATCTTTAAATGATGTTGATAAAAAGGGCGCAGGCGGTTTACTCATGGAGATTTCCTGTAAATACTTATCCAGCTACTAGACTGACTTAGAACTGTAGTTGTGGATATCATCCAGGATCGAGAGGCAGAAAGAAAACATTTTAATGGAAATAATGACAGAGTTTTACTAAAATCTCAGCATGACTCATGTTGTCATCATAGAGAAGTGGTTAAGATGATAAAATTACTCTGCGCAATAGTGGGGCAAAAGGTTCAGGTGGCAAAAGTTATTACCATTAATTTAAACTAAAAATGTAAAGGCAGTAGGTTTTGCTTTACAATTGACCTGTTTATATAATACTTGGATCTACTGTTTCTGTGTGTCAGTATTATTTTCTTCTATTTGAGGACTTTGGAAACCAGGAGTAAAATATTTGAACTAGTATAATCAAGAGACATTTGGTAATTGATGTTATGCCCTTATTATTAGTCAAAGGATTTCATAATAACAATGTAAAAATATTTAATAACATGCTAAAACAAAACAAAATTTAAACATCAGGACTAGGAAAAACTTATAACAAGAGCTCAGGACTGATAAAGAAAATAGACCATATGAATCTATGTTGGTTGAAATAATTGAGCCAGAAATTTGGCCTTGGGTTTCCTACCCAAGGCAAAGGGGAAAAGTAAATATGGCCTTTTCTCTCTTAATTTCAAATAAATGATTATAAAATACAAAAGAATTTAATAGTTCCTAGGGGGAAAATCAGTATATATACACATGTATATGCATATTAACATATATACATAAACATATTAATGTGTACACATAGATATATGCATGTGTGTGTATATGAATATATACAGACACACACACAAACATGGGTATTAATTCCAATTTCAAACACATGAAAATATGTATGTGTGTAGGAAGGGGTGGAACTTGTGTCATAGAATTAAAGAGATTAATGATTCTTACAGAAAACATTTCAGTTCCACAGAGACAAACACGAAACAGATTTCTCAAATGAGGAATCATATTCAGAATAATGAAAGGTATGGTGTACAGTGTCTTTATCAATATCCACATCCCTAGTGTATGTTTGCAGAAGACAGGCAGCTTGGGAGTGTTTATTCCTCAATGGAAGCTGAAGGCATAATTGTGAAAGTTGACTATCTAAAGGCCTGGGCAGTATAGAATCAAGATTTGTTGACTTATCAGTTGTATTTGAGTACAATTGTCCAATAGGTTCTTTTAATAAATATTGAATACATTTAGAACTTCATGTGGAATACTCCACATGGTGTGTGGAGGACCTAGAAAACGTGTAGTTGTTTTGAGGTCAGTTATCCTTTGAACTTGCCAATAACTGTGGTGTCTTTTCTATATAGTAAGGTGTTCTTAAGTAAGTTCGGGAGTTGCAGGCACTCCTGGCTGACTCAGTTAAGTGTCCGACTTGGTTTCAGCTGGGGTTGTGATCTCAGGGTCATGATCTCGGGTTCCTGAGATGGAGCCCCAGTTCAGGCTCCACACTCAGCAGGGAGTCTGCTTGAGATTCTCTCTCCCTGCGCACATCACCCTCCCCTCTACCCCCGCCCAACTTGTGTGTGCTCATTTGTTGGATCTCTCTCTCTCTCTAAGTCTTTAAAAATCAGGAGTTGTATATTTAGACGAGTTATTTATTTCCGGTGATTATCTCAAGTCTTGCACTAATATTTTTAATAACCCATTTTGGTTTTTGTTTCTTTAAGGCTGGCCTTCAATTATTTTAATTTGTTAAAACTATTTGATATGAGAGAACCACATAGATTTGAAGTAAATGCTTACTGAGTGTAGCTGAGTTTATTAAAATATGTTGTCATGAGAAACGAGCAGGATGAGAGTGATACAATCAAGAGTTTATAGTCTCCTTAAGGAAGGAGAAAAATGCACATTACAAAATAACGAAAGAAGCAAAGTTAAATTTGTAAATGTAAGCATTGTTACAGGCTCTGATATTATAGAAAATAGCATTTTTAGCTGTTGTGGCCAGGAAATGCTTCCTGAAGAACAAAATTAAAATTTTATTAAAAGGAGGTGGGTGGGAAATATGTTTTCTTTCTTTCTTTTCTTTCTTTTCTTTCTTTTCTTTTCTTTCTTTTCTTTCTTTCCTTTCTTTCCTTTCTTTCCTTTCTTTCCTTTCTTTCCTTTCTTTCCTTTCTTTCCTTTCTTTCCTTTCTTTCCTTTCTTTCCTTTCTTTCCTTTCTTTCCTTTCTTTCCTTTCTTTCCTTTCTTTCCTTTCTTTCCTTTCTTTCCTTCCTTCCTTCCTTCCTTCCTTCCTTCCTTCCTTCCTTCCTTCCTTCCTTCCTTCCTTTCATCATTTTAGACTGGGAGAACATTGTGGGGGAAAGATGCAGATGCCAGTGTCCCTGTTGTGTCAGAGAGAGGGTGAGCAAAAGAGCCTGGCTGTAGCAGAGTTTGTTAGGGGCAGTTACAAAAACTCCCAGCAAAAATATAAATTGCATACAGATGGCAAAAGTGCTTCTGTGAAGAGGACAGGATGTTTCATTTTACCTAGCACACAGTGGAGAGCCAGAGCCACAGGGCAGTTGAGCCTCCAAGTGTATCTTAGCGGAATTTCGGTTGAACATGGAAGTGGCTGAGGTTGTGTTGGTGACATGGAAGTAAGTAGACTTTACATCCCAAATTTGGGGCAGAGTGTTAAGCAGAGTCTGAGTTTGGGAGAATTACCAGAGAATACTTATGGGTTCTGATGTTTATGCATTTTTCTGTTATGCTTGCTTTTCTAAAGAGAGCAGGATTTTGTCTTGCTGTGACCCTTATCTTTTTCTGCCAACTTTTTAAGCCAAGCCATTCCCCCAGTTTGTATTAGTGCAGTTTATTTTTGTAAAAATCTAGGCGCATTCTGCATTCACCCTAACCAAACTATATTTACTTTCTAACTGCTACTTTCATTTACCATTTACCAAGACCCTTAGATGTGTTATTCCCTATTTTCAAGCTTGTGATGTTAAACTTCTGATAGATTTCCCTTACAAGCCAGCTTCAAATACTCTGAAAATTTAGAATATACCCATTAAATTAATTAAATATTATTCAAATCAAAGATGAAAATGTTCCTTCAAGCCCTAATTTCAGTTATATAATCTAAGGTGGTTTTATCTAGCATGTTGTTTACTAGCCGCTTTGTGTTGGGTTGAGAAGGATTCTGAGTTAGATTCTGGGTTCAGGAGAAAACTACATAGTTACCAATTGGTGATGTTTGCAGGCATAGAAAGCAGTGCATCCCATATTCTCCCTAATTCTAATCATTTGAGTCCTCCTGCTCTTGGCTTTCTCCTCCCTTCTCTCCACTGCCCCTCCCCCAACATACGCTTGGATGTCTTTGACAAAGATTCATCTAACTTCTATTTTATGCCTGAAGTGATGTCAGGATTGTATATTGGTTGGGACGGGGAAACAGTATGGAAAAATAGAGGAAAGAGTTTTAAATTTGATACATCCTGGTTTTTATCACTTACTTGTTGAATGATATTGGTTAAATTACTTTATCTCTCGAAGCTGAGACTTAACGAAATGGGGATGTTATGTCATAGGATCATTTTAAGGGAGTAAATAAGCATATATGCAAATAGGTTTTATTCTACATTTTATTGTAATTCTGTTAATGCTATATTTTTCATTCTTCCCATGGCTGGATTACTCTTGCCTCTTCTCTTTCCTTTGATTTCTGCCCATCTGCTAGCTTCAGCTGTCATTCAGATGTGAAATTATCTTCCATTTGTGCCCCAATCACACCAGTTTGGCTGTTGGTGGGCAGCTTTCTCTAGATATTTTGCCAGCATGTCAAACTAAGCATAACTAAAACATACCTTGTTGTCTTTCTAAAACCTTATTCCCCCCCGGGATGGTTATCCTTCCTAAAGGTATCTCTAACTTTCCAGTTACCCAGGCTCTCGGCCTTCTGTTTCTCTTCTTTACATTCAGATAAATTAGGACCCAGATCTTTCCTCAAGCACCTGAAAGTATGCAAACTTGAAAAATTTACTTAATCTAAGCTTCAGAATTTGTATTATGGGGATAAATAGCAGATACCTGCTTCATAGGATTGTCATGAGGATTAAATATCATCATTTAAAACCACTGAGGATCAGAAAATGTAGAATGTTACTTATTTGATTAATAACCACCCACCCACCCACCTCTTTTTCTCCACTTTCCATTCATTGTGGTCTCCACTTAAGGCCTTTTTATTTCTGTAGAAGATTGCAAGAGCCTTTTTGTGGGCAGAGAGTACAGGTTAACTTCTATTCCAGCTAATATATGTGGGAGCACATTCTAAGCTGAACTTATTCCTCATTTACAGTCCAATCTAGGTGATAAGATGGAAACATTAATCTCTAAAAATGGCTAGGACAGCCATTGTGTATCCGTATGAGCCTAGGACTAGTGCAGAGCAAGCCTCCAGTGTTGCAAAGGAGGAAGTTTTCAGGCGGACTTGGGCCGGTTAATGCTAGCTGAGGGGACAAAACTTCAGAATACAGACCTGGAATTAGGAGAGGATTTGAAGAAGTAAAAATGAGTCAAGGGTGAAGGAGGGAGAAGATGAGCAAAAGTGTGACAAAATTGGTTTGTGTATAGGCAAATTTTTTTAAAGATTTTTATTTATTAATGAGAGACACAGAGAAAGGCAGAGACACAGGCAGAGGGAGAAGCAGGCTCCATGCAGGGAGCCTGACGTGGGACTCGATCCTGGGACTCTGGGATCATGCCCTGAGTCGAAGTCAGATGCTCAACCACTAAGCCACCCAGGCATCCTTGGGCACATATATAAATATATGTGACAAATATATAAATATATATAATCACATATATAAATATATATATAAATGAGAATATACATATATATATACAAAGAGAGAGAATCTGTTGAAACAACACACGTATTAGGAAGCAAAAGGAAAAAATTGGGGCAGAAGGTAGAGAGACAAGGAGAAGGAATGAGCTCAGCAGATACTTCAAAATCAGTAAGAGTAGATTGCCAAATTAAGTCTCGTGGATTTGACTGGTGCCAGAAAAATATGAGACTGACTGAAAAATTATCACAAGGAAGAGGAAATCTCTGTCCATTTGTGGGGATTCAATTATAAATGCAAGCTGGGTAAGTGAGTATTCAAAAAGAAACCAAAGCACGGGTGTAACATAGGATACATAGTTTATAATATCTAGCCACCTGAGTCATAAGGTAATGAGCCCAAAATTAGGAACATGGGTACAGATGTTTAACAAAGTCAGTGATGTGTTTTGCAGCACTGTGCTTAAAGATACATTTGCTTTGGAAATTTAATTTTTTTAAAGTTTTATTTATTTATTCACGAGAGGTACGCAGAGGCAGAGACATAGGCAGAAGGAGAAGCAGGCTCCCTGTAGAGAGCCCAATGCAGGAGTCAGTCCCAGGACCCCAGGATCATGCCATTAAGCCAAAGGCAGATGCTCAAGCACTGGGCCACCCAGGTGTCCTAGAAATTCAATTTCTTGAACCTATTTGTAACAGTAATTTAATCTTGAGGAAACTTCTAGAAGGAAAGAAGCTCTAGACCTAGAGTGGTCAAACTCGGTTCCTTGCAGGGGAAAACAAGGACCCTTGTGCGGTTGACCCTTGAACAGTGCAAGGGTTGGGGCACTGACCCTCGATGTAGTCAAAACTCCCTTCCTTTACGTGTGTGAAGCTGGGGTGCAGAGGTGCCCAGTGAATTACCCAGACTCATGGTAAATGGTAGAGGCAAAGCTTGATTCTTGCTTAAACATCAACCTTGGAGCTCTTTTCTCCCACACGGCCTCTTTATCTCTCAGCCTACAGTAATTTCTGGGAATTCCTCAGAGGTAATACAACTAGGACTGTTCATGTTATCACATAGACATCCTCCATGTGACTGGCCTTAACATTTTTGCAATATTTTCTCTTGGAATGGTAGTATAACAGCATGGATTGAATTCAACAATATATCTACTGTTTGCAGGGGACTCTGTAAAACACAATGATGGTCCAATGAAAACAAAAAATCTCTCCAGCTAATTTATAGTCTTTCTTTCTTTTCTTTTTCTTTTCTTTTTCTTTTCTTTTTCTTTTCTTTTTCTTTTCTTTTTCTTTTCTTTTTCTTTTCTTTTTCTTTTCTTTCTTTTCTTTTTCTTTTCTTTCTTTTCTTTTTCTTTTCTTTCTTTTCTTTTTCTTTTCTTTCTTTTCTTTTTCTTTCTTTTCTTTTTCTTTCTTTTCTTTTTCTTTTCTTTTTCTTTTCTTTCTTTTTTCTTTTCTTTTTTCTTTTCTTTCTTTCTTTTTTTTTTTTTTTTTTTTTTTACGATTTTATTCATGAGAGACACAGAGAGGCAGCGACATAGGCAGAGGGGAGAAGCAAGCTCCCTCTGGGGATCCTAGGACTCTGGGATCACGACCTGAGCCAAGGGCAGACAGTCAACCACTGAGCCACCCAAGCATCCCTAATTTATAGTTTTTCATTGGGATTTACAAACTACCTACATTTAAAATGGTATAAGGTGAGTAAGCACATGATATGCTCTGAGCAAAACTTTATTTCATCTTGCGCTGCCTGTTTAACATTTTGTTCAGTAGATATTCTCTTGTTTCTGGGAGACAGTTCTGGAAGGTCTCATACCTTTTCTGCTCACTTTTGGCGATACGGTTCTATGATCACTTCTAGTCATTGATGTCATCTTACTTTAGTTATTAGAATGTCTAGTCGGAGATAACCACAATTAGAAACTTGAATTAGGGGATCCCTGGGTGGCGCAGCGGTTTGGCGCCTGCCTTTGGCCCAGGGCACGATCCTGGAGACCTGGGATCGAATCCCACATCGGGCTCCCGGTGCTTGGAGCCTGCTTCTCCCTCTGCCTGTGTCTCTGCCTCTCTCTTTCTCTCCGTGTGACTATCATGAATAAATAAATTTAAAAAGAAAAAAAAAAAAAAAAAGAAACTTGAATTAGTAATAATTGGACTATAAATAGAAAATGTACAACAGACTTTGGCTGATATGAAGTCTATTTTCCAAAATACCTGTGGATAGAAAAATCCATTTTCTAAACCACCTCTTTCCTGAAGATTATAAATTAAATGACCCTCTGATGAAATGGTAAAACAACAAAATGGAAGATGTATATCATGTAGACTTTCATCTCTCTCTCTCTCTCTCTCTTCGTTTCATTTTACATCCAAGCTATGGAGAAGGAAACCATATGCCTCTGTCTTGTGTGTATGCAAAGATTTCTTGTAGTATTCTTGTATTTTCATGTTGGGAATGGTATTGCTAACTTGAGTAATTTAAAGTAATTTCTGCCTCAAATGTCAAGTGTCTGTTGCATTTCAGATCTTCCTCTATTTGGTATAATTGTCAACTCTAAGTGCACAGATTGACCTAATACAGTCATCAAGTATGCTTTGAATTAAGAGTTATTTGGCTAGCTTCTGTAGCACTGTTTGAAGCAGTGCACTCTATTGCTGTTACCAGTTTGCCTCTCCTTTATCAGAAACAGAAGACTTGTATATCCCAAGAACCACTATATGAAACTTTCCACCAGGTGGATGACATGTGAGCGTATCTAGTTGCAAAACTGTACCATTGCTAGTAGCCTAATTTGAACCATTCCTTTTATAATAGCTTATATTTATTAAGAACTTGCTTAAAGGAGTTCAAACAAGGGTGGTGACCTCTTAAGCACCCATATTTAAAAACTTAAAAAAAAAAACCCATGTAGCCCTCAAATTGCCCATCTTTTATGCAACTTTTAGTACTTAGAGTAACAAATGATTCCACAATCAGTATTATGCAATGAATGCATAAAGATTGAAAATTCGAAATATGTGGTCATTTGTTCCCTTTATATACATTTGCACATGACTGTGTGTGTGTGTGAGAGAGAGAGAGAGTTGGGAATAGGGGGATGAGAATTAGTAGTTTCAGCAGTGCATTTAGGGAAATGTTCAATGTTGTGCTAGGCATTTTGTTTGACAGTTGTCACATTGTTTTCATTGTCTCTCCACTTTTGTTTATTTCCCTGCTTCTTAAGCAGCCTGATGAAATCTCATCAACTAACTGGGATTGAATTTTGATGAGTGCCAAGTTGCTTTGATGAAATCTAGTGTAATTATGTTAAACCCGACTTTTTTGGCTTTAATGCTGGCATTTTCCATATTGAGAAAATTAGTGCATTTGTCCGCTACTGGAGATAGAAGCCCAGTAAGAAACAAAGATAGCTCAAATACAAAAAGCAAACACAATTTAAGTTCATTTTATACCTTTGTTTCAAAACTAGCTTGTCCATGCATTCAAACTTTTTATGTTTCAGCATCTGTTCCTTTGAACAACAACGAAATCAGAATTAGCTATTAGCCAAAACTACCCTCATCCATGAACTAGAAAAAGGAAATATATATAGTTCCTGGTGACCGGGGGGAAGGGGGGGGAACTTTGTGTCTTATTATCTGAATTTTTCAGGGAGGAGGAGGGTAGGACAAAAAGATCTTAGTATTTTAAATACAAAATATTTTTTTCATTTATCAACAAAGGAAAAAAGTAAGTTTTTAAATTGTACTTCCTAGTGTTACTTCAGGCTACAAATCTAGTACTCTACACAGAGTCAAAGAATTTTAGAATCTTAAGACTCAAATTTAAATCTGAATTTGATACGATGTAGAGGAAATTAAACTTTGACATTTTATATAATTAGGTAATAATGTATCTCTTAGGAGATCGTTATGATGTCAGAATTTCAAGAGGTTTGGGCATTAGGTACATGGTACTAGCAATAGGGTTTTCAGAATGTTCACGTAGGCTGAAAAAAGACCTTTAACTGCTCAGCCAGTACGTTTTCCCCTCTTAACAAGAGGCCAGCCACCTTCTGTCACCAGCGCTTTTAAAGCTGGATCTAGAATTGGAAGAGACATCCCGCTTTTATTCAGTAATCATGAACAGCCCAGCCACTCTGGACAGTTCTTGGGGAGAGAGGGCTATTCTGGGGATGCTTTGAGATTATTCTGTTTTGTTTTTTTTTTTTTTTTTGGTTTGAGTTGTTCCCTAAGTTACTCTTGAGTTCTGACCTCTAAAGGCTGGCACAAAACATCCCTAGTTTAAAACTCTTACAGATGGTGACAACTTAATCGAAGTCAGATAATTGGTGGCAGGTCATTGAAGGCAGTTCTGTCCCTGGGAGAAAGTTATATATATTACATTTCTTAAACATTCTGTGTTTTGTGCCTTTACATTACTGAATTCAAATGTCTTTTCCATTTTGTATTTTTTCCTTGGTCAGTTTTCATGGGCATAATTTACCAGATTAACTCATCACTAACTGTAAAGAGTTCACTTCTTTACTACATTGTTTATTGAGTGTTCAATTAAGGACTACTTTAGAATTACAGCATTACTGAGTTCTGCAAACTGTAAAACCAAGCAGGTTTCTGTGTGTGAACAGAATGGGGTCAATAAAATACCAACTCCTCACTGGTTAGGTTGTGTTTTGATGCCCATAACCACTGGAAATGAACATTGTCAGGGTGGTATCTATGATGATATAAGTTTAACTGTATTTTATGTTTTTAGTAATTCATGAAATATCTGCCAGGGGCTATCTTAATGGATTTTACAGATGAAGCCCCAAAACACAAAAAATGGTCTGTTATACTATGTAGAGACAATGTTTGCACAAATGACTTCAGCATCTACTTGTTATAGTGGTGTGTCTGTGTGTATGTTCACTTATTAGGCTCTTGGAGCTGCTAGATTATGTCATCATCATAATCTAGACCAAAGATCTGGCAAGACTTTTTGTACACCAAAGTTCCTAGACTTTTATGCAGATTGATTTAGAGTAAGGCTACCACAGAAGATAATTTCTAGATAAAGAATGTAGGAGAGTGGCTTCCAACAACTCTGTTCTCAGCTTCCTTTTTGGATTCTGACCATGAGCTGTGTCACAGCCCCAGATGAATTGCAATGGTTATTCCAGGGTCTGGCTGTAATTGTTGTCTTTTTGGTATAAGGATTCCCTATCCACTGTCTTGAGAAGAACTGAAAAAATTCACATTTTCTGCTAAGATGCATGGCTTTTCATTATAATAGGGCATTTTACAAACCAGGAGCCATGATGAAGAAGGGACTTAAGATTTGAAAAAGTTTAAAAGCCACTGAAATGAAAGCAAGAACCAAAGGCAGGGGATACAGACACCATAAAAGAAGCATTCGTGTCACTTGCTTGAGAAATTCATCAAGGATCATATATTAAGGCTTTAAAAAAATTCAGAAAGGAGTTGTGATTGGTTTCCTCAATGGCTGAAACAGTTCAGTGAATTTGATTCTTTCTTATTTCATCTATTTGGCAAAACTTTTCAAATTGCTTTTTCTATAGGTATAAATTTTCTTTCAACATTGTGCTTGCTTGCTTCAGATTTCCAAGTTCTGTAAAAAAAAACAAACTTTTTTTTACTGTCTTGAGTGTAGTTGACTAATGTATACATTAGTTTTACATGTATAACATACTGTTCAAACAGCTCTGTACATTACACTGTGCTCATCACAAGTGTAGCTACCAACTTTCACCGTATGATGCTATTACAATAGTATTGAATATATTTCTTATATAATGCCTTTTATTCCAGGGACTTACTCATTTGGTAACTGGAAGCCAGTATTTTTAAAAAGAAAATTACACGTATTTAAGGTATATAGACTCCTTTTTATTTGGAATCCTGCATCTCCATTGTTCGCTTGACCCTACTTCAGGGAGAGATTTGCTGAGGCCAATCCTGAATGACTTTGGGCCAAGATGCTATGAGCAAGACATCCAATGTGCAGACACTGAAAGTTGAAGCTTTTCCTAAGAGAAACAGACCATTTGACTTTTTAATTAGAAAACTGCTCAAATCCACACCTCCATGTCATCTCTTGAGGCTCCTAAACCAGAAACTAGGGTATCTTTACTAGTGTTTTTCTTTTTTAAAACATGCAATAAAATGTAGAACCATAGCCAGGGGAGAGATGAAAGGCTAAGGGGGTGTGTCTCAAGGGATTGATAACAGGATTAGAACTTTGTAGAAATCATTTGCATTTCTGGCTAGCATCTGTTACAAAACGCACATACTTAACTTGGATGGAGCTATGAAACCTGGTGTTTTACATTTCAAGTTCCTTTTAGGCAAAATCCAACACCATATCTACTAAGCAAAAATGACCAGCTCTGTGCAAATTTAAGAACTAGCCCCAAACTACAGGAAGTAGTAGACTAGCCCAGGAGGAAATCCACTTGGGGCAAAGCCCTCTCTAGTCATTTCAGTGGCAAAAAAAGCAAGACTTCCATTGAAGATGATGTTACAATGGTGAAATCTAAAGCTTCTCAGATGGCTACAAACTAAAACGTTGAGGAAGCTGTGTTCTCCGTTGGCTTATAGGATGTCAGTTTGGATCTTTTGGTAGCAGAGCTGTCCGTAAAGTTGGCTCTGGTTCAAAGATGATATTAAGCAATTATAGTTTTTTTAAGACAGATGCTTTTTAATGGAAAACACATAAAATCATTTTGTTTGTAAAATAGCCACAGAAAAATCAAGGATTGGTTTTACTACCAAGCTTGTAGCACACACTGGACACTGAGTTCTTTTTCTTTCTATGTTAATAGAATGTGGGCAAAGTATTTAGCATTTAACCTAATTGACATCTTTTCCTTCATGTTCATGATGGCTGGGCAGGTGCTTCATGGGGATCACTAACACAAAGATTAGAGAACGTTTTCAAAATGCTGCTACTTTCAACATTTCACAGGATATGCTTGCAAACTTCTCCATTTTGAGCGATTGAACAACAAAGCAGAGGCGAAGGCACAGAGACAGCCTCAATGTGAATGCTAATTTAATTAAAATTGCTGTCCTGTGTGTCTCATAATGAATTTCTTAATCATTGTGCCATTCAGTCTGATAACTTTTTCAGTTACCCCTCCCCCCCCAAATACACAAGGTTTGTGATGGATCAGCTGTACTACTGGGCCATCCAATGTATTCAATTTTGGAAGCAAACACTTCATGGTTGTTTAAAAATCCAGAGTATTCACATGGGGAAAGTGTGGGAGGTTTCAAGTTTCTGAAACATTCTGCAGAAAATGAAGTGATAACAATTCCTGCCGGTGGCCATATGACTCAATCATAACTGGAAGAAAAAAAAATGTTTAGGCTTGGCCGGAGTTAATAAGCCAGAGTTACAGTTTTATTTTTGCTTGCAAACATGTTTCCTTTCTCCATGACCCCTTTCCTCATCTTTTGTAGACATGTTGGGCTTTCCAGAGACCTGACTTCAGTCTTGGGAGTGATGTTCAGTTTGTATTTTGTGCTGATTCAAGGCTTTGTTTTCATCTCCACGCCCCCCCGCCCCCCTCGGTCATTAAGAACACTGTACCAGTATAAACTCAAATCTGTCACCATAGTCCACTGTCAGCCTGTGCAGTGACAAAACATGGGCAGTGTTTGAGGTGTAGGCAGTCAGAGGTGGATACTTGGAAGTTTCTCATTTCAATTCCACAACCTACTGCCTCAATTCATCAAAATTCGTTACTCTCAAGGATTGCAGGGATACATTTGGCACCAACATGTGCTGACATGAGCTTTTGTGGTGGTTAAATTCCTTCTCAGCTTGGCTGGCCAGATCTTTATTTTATTTTGGTCTATAGGCACATCTGTCACCTGTCTCTTCAGAGGTTATATGCCTCTGGGGAAGGACTCCTTTTTCCTGAACCTATGCTTCATGTTTAGCTTCCAAATACTTTTCACATTTCTATAGCCACCATCAGGTGAGCCACCCAATTTTTAATCCATTGGTTTGATGGGCTGGGGAGTTATGACCTGTTTTATTGTATTTATTTATTTTCACTAAGTGGGTGGGATATTGTAGCTTTAATAAATGACCTTTTGTGCTGATAGTGTTGTGGGCAGAGAGTCTGTGTATTTTGAAAAGAAAACCTTTCATTTCAATATGTTAAGTAATTCTGCAGGAATTTATAAATGAAAGGTTTAAGATAATGTGTTTTAAGGAGGCATTTGCCTAGGAGACTGGGGGATAGTTGTAAATTGTCCCAAGATGAAATTATTTGAATGTTCATGGGTTAAATAATTTCTTAATATTTTTGAGCTCTGAATTCATAAAGGCTTTAAACAGAAGCAAAATATTTGAATTAATACACATGCCAAGAAATGTAGCAAAACCAAAATTTTTATCTGTGACAGTAAAACTCCCAAGCCTTAGTAAATGTTTTCTCCTTCTGACTTGAAATTTAAACCATAAATGACACTAAATTTTAATGTTATAAGAATGTCGTTTAATATAGCACTACAATTTCAAGTATCCTATTGTGGACAGGTTCAGGATTCTAGAAATATCAGTCTTTATAACCTCAATCATATTCCCTCTGTATATGTGTGTATGACCAAATGTATATTTTCTTAACTGGTCTGCTGACTATATGGGGGAGGAGTGCTCCCTGTAATATGGACAAATGCATTTGGTGAAATACCCAGTTATTAAACGGCGTGGTGAGAATAATGTTACAGAAAGGTTATAATGTAGATTTGCCAAGTTTAGATATCTAGGAGTAAATATTTTGGTGTCCACTGTGGATTGCCTTCGTTCCTTGATGACTTGGCATCTCCAGTTGATGAGAGCCTGTTCCAACCTTGATGCCACCACACCTGGGACTCCGTTGCTGGCACTTGCTCCATCTGTTTCTATTTTTCTCATCCCTCAAATGATGGAAGATAGGAATAGCAATGGAGTGAAGGAGCAAACGCTTTCCAGTTGAGCAGTCCAGATGATCTTTCCTGGGCTGCTACTCATTAACTGTTTGCCCTTACACACATCGCTGATACTGTTGTTCTTTTCTGTAAAGTGAGGCCAACGACAGAATCTACCTTTCAGGCTTGTGAGGGGTGTAGGACAGTGCCGGGGGTCTGGGCCAGGGGTCCGCCCATAATGCACATTTCCTGTGTGCTCTGGCTGCTTGTGTGAGCGCATCAACTCCCTCAGCTGCCCTGGAAGGCTTGCTAGGACACTAGAGCTCTTCGGGTTCCAGAAGGTAGTAGTGTTGTTCCAGGTTCCTAGCTCTTTCTGTTAAACATGTAAACCTAGGTACTTTATTCATGAGGCACAAGGGCCACTCACTCTGCCATTCAGTAGAGCGCCATTCTGTGGACCTGGCACATCAGTCCTGTGCCCTTTTGTCTTCTGATTCTTGCCACTTGCTTGGGTTACTGCCCTCACTTGCTTGGGCATATGTCTCTAATTCCCGTTTCTGGAGACCTGGTCATGGTTTCCACAAATCTTGATAATCCTCCTGGGGTGGAGGGAAAAAGACTTCTCACAAATGCAGGACCTAATAGGAAGCCATAAGATTGTAAGACTTAGAAGGTGAATATTTAGATTACATCTATTTTGGGCCTTATCTTGTGATGGGTATTTTTTTGTATTATTAATGTATATTTTCTGAAATAAGCTTTAAAGTTATTAAAGATTTACCATAGTATAAAATTTTTGTACATCTGAACATTTTTAGGCATATTCAAATCTGAGTATTGTATAAAATATATATTATATACATATAATCTTATAGTATATGTAAATATGTATATTTTATGGAAATGAGAAGATGCTTTCCATGTAATAAGCCTATGATCTTTTTTACATGCCTAAATCAAAAGTCATTTATTAAAGCACTTGGGACACCTGGGTGGCTCAGTGGTTGAGCATCTGCCTGTGGCTCAGGTCATGATCGCCAGGCCCTGGGATCGAATCCAGCATCAGGCTCCCAGTAGGGAGCCTACTTCTCACTCTGCCTGTGTCTCTGCCTCTCTCTCTCTCTCTGTGTCTCTCATGAAGAAATAAATAAAATCTTAAAAAAAAATAAAGCTGAACATTTAAGATTTTCCTGCATTGGGGAAGAGTTATTTCTTTTTCTTAGTAAGGCTCCTGAGCAAAAAGGATCAGGTTGGAAAAATCAATAGCATTCCTAGTCATAAGTATCAGCCAACTAAAAAATGTAGTAAATGTATTAAACAGAAAAAATAAACTGGAAGTCACCAAGATATTAATAGTGGTTGTTTCCTGATGGTGAAATTAAGGTTTATGACAGGAAGGACTATCACACTGTTCAATCTGCAGTGTTTAATAGTCCGTTGAATAGAAGTAGGTAGTTGGTATCTGAAAGAATGAGGATGTGTGAAAACGTGCTTCCTTTGTACTTTAAAATTTTGTGTAATTAACCTTGTACTACTATAATAAATTCTGAAATTATTTTATAAGAAAATATTTTTGTGATTATCATTATGAATATAATCTGTATTTTAGATTATTTTCTTAGGATAGAGTAAGTAGGGATCCTTGGGTGGCGCAGCGGTTTAGTGCCTGCCTTTGGCCCGGGGCGTGATTCTGGAGACCCGGGATCGAATCCCACCCACATCGGGCTCCCAGTGCATGGAGCCTGCTTCTCCCTCTACCTATGTCTCTGCCTCTCTCTCTCTCTCTCTCTGTGTGACTATCATTTAAAAAAAAAAAAAAAAAAGGATAGAGTAAGTAGTTGAATTACTGCATAAAAGAATATGAATTTTTTGGCCAAAATTTATGTTGCCAAATGGCTTTCCAAAGAACTTTTATGTGTCCTGTGCTACTAGCAAAGTGTATCAGCCTTATCACACCTTGCCAGACTGTTTTATATTTTAAAGCATAATTTTATTATGTTTTTAAAAACACTTCATCTGTTTTCAGTTGTATTTATTTGTTTATTAATGAGGGGTTTCCTCTTCCATTTCTTTGCCAGTTTCATTTCCTCTTTTCTGAAAGGTCTTTGTAACCTTTGCTTATGATAGGCAGAGTGCATATTCCTTTAAAAGCTTAGGAAAATAGGAATATTAGAAATTATGTGGTGATTTTATTTTTTAAGATGATGGTCCAAGAATTCCGCAATGGCAAAGAGTTTTGAAATTATCACAGTTGGATACTTATGACTACATTATCAGGTCCAAGTATAAGGTCTTTAATTTTTAGATGGATTGAAATGAGTACAAAGTTGCACTAAAAATGCTGAATTTATAACCTGTTGTATTGTACAATGATAGTTTTAACTTCTGTTCTAAGCTTTTGGAGTCTTGAGTGGCGCCAGCTAAGACAAATAGAGTTAAGGTCCTGTTAGCTTCTTTTTGAAAAATTGTTTTACGAAAATGAGTTTTAAAACATTCCTTTGAGGTAAAACTTGGCATATGTATTCCTCCAGAAAACTGTTCATGAGATTCAACATTTTTTTTTAGAGTTGTTAATGTGGTACTTAAGTTTTTTACATAAATATATATCTTTTACATGGGTGATAAATTTGAGACCAGTATTTTTCTGAGTATGGAAGTAAATGAAAGAGAATGAGTAATTTAAATACATGTATATTTCATGTAAGTATATATGCAATTTCTTTGGCCAATGCTTTTCAGAAGTTGATTATTTTATGTGAGCTTATATTTACTTTTATAGCAGGACCAACATGTGTATGGAGTAGGCTGTAATACTGGAAATGTTATGCCGTCTGATTTTTCTTATTGATAGCGACGTGGTTCATACACACTCCGTGTTGGCTCAGAGAGGTGTATGTACGTCTAAGTGAAGAAGCCGTTAGCAGTGTTCACAAGGAGGCTGCATCCTGGCTGTCTTTCTATGCCTGAACGGCACACAGGGGCTTGGGAAGGGAATCTGCAACTCAGCCTCATCACCTCCAGGCTGATTGAGTGTCGGGCTGAGGCAATCAGACTGTGAGGACAGGTGTCCTCACAAGCATAGCTAATTCCTCAGCCCTGCTTCAGGATCCCGTTACCTCTCTCTCATTTGGCACAGCTGGTGTCTCTGACCTTGACTGTTCTCAGATCATTTCTCCTTATGGTTTTCAGTTGAGGTGACTGGCTCACCTGCCTTCCTATCTTCAGACACTGTACCTACTGCACTTGTATTTTCTCATGGGAAAAAAACACCACTTTCTTTCAAGGCTACGCTGGTATTCCTGAGTCTTAGCCCTTCTCCAGGAAGACCTTATTTATCTGTTATGACTTTTTCTTTATTATGTTTTAATCCTCTATCTGTCCTGTCTTGGTTGCCCTTATTACCCCAGCCCTGATTTTCCTATTTCCACCTGGTTTTCCCCCTTGGACAGCAAATTAAAAACATCTGAAATGACTCCTAATTCTCCTTTCAAACAGGCTCTTCTAAAGGCTCTGCTCTATTTCAGAGGCTGGCATCACGTCCCTACTCATTTTAGCCACAACTTGCAAATCATCCCAAACTCCTCTCTTCTTATTTCCCTGTCCGTTTGGTCACTGATTCCACTTGATTCTACCTTCACAGCTTGTTGCTGCTCCTTATCTTTGCCCACTTTTACTAACTGATCTCTTGACTGGTCTTTTTTTTTTTTTTTCTTTTTTTTTCTTGAAACCAGTTCTAGAAGAGAATCTCTTTAATATGTAAGACTAGAATTTTTTTTTTAAGATTTATTTATTCACCCCAGAGAGGGGCGGGCAGGAGAAAGGAGAGGGAGAGAGAGAATCTCAAGTAGACTTCCTGCTGAGTGTAGAGCCTGACATGGGGCTCCACGTCACAACCCTGAGATCATGGCCTGACCCCAAATCGAGAGTCAAGACTGAGCCATCCAGGTGCCCCAAAACTAGAACCTTTTTATCTAACTTTGGTATCACCTTGAAATAAATATGTCACTTTATTAAATGTTATTAAAATTTCTATGTTAACTATTTAGTGACATAGTTTTTTTTTTTTTTTTTTTTTTAAGCACATGTTGCATTTCTTCTATTAGTGTGGTCATTTTACTTTAAATTTTCGGCCAACTGCTTATTTCATGTTAGTTGTTAGTCTCTAGTTTTGTGTAATTGGACTTCTGCAAATTTTATTGTATTTTTACTTTTCTATTTTTGGTATGGTATTTCTGTGACTGGATACAAATGATCCAATTAATTTTGTAAGTGCCAAGCATCCAAACATAAAGTAATACAGAGTGATAACATTCATGTGCTTTGACAGCATTTGAAGGGAAAATAAAGGAGGCTTGTGTCACAAGTGTACTACAGATCTCAGATTACCAAGGGCATTACCGGACTTTGGGTATCTTGGAACCATAAGTACTGCAGAGCTATGATTTGGAGGATATGTGAAGAATAAAGACCTACTTTATATTAACTTTCCTTTTTACTATAAAGGAAATAGCATTAATTTGAAGAGAGTTAGTTTATACAAAGTAACTCTTGTTCATTGTTGGTTTCAATTTTTTAGTGCAAAATTAGAATTATTAAGTAGTTTAAACCTTAAGCTAATTACAAGACGCAAATTTAATTTCATGTCACAGGTTTTTATGGGAGCCATCTAAACTTCTTAATTCACTGGGAGAGTGCATTATGTTTCCAGCCTGAGTAGAGGAATGCTGGATTTTATGTATGTCCTGAAACAAATTAGCACAGTTTGGTTAAAACAGCTGCAATGATGACAAACAAATTGGATTATAAAATCTTACTTGGTAGTTTAGCATGTCGATTAGCTAAGTTAGGATTTGAACCATATCATACAGTCACGAGATGAAAAATGACACACAGTGCTCAAGCTAAGTGTCTGCTAATAGGGCCAACCTCAACCCCTGGCTCTGCTCTCAATCTAGGGAATAGCATATGTCCTCTTCTGACAATAGTCCAGGTTCTCCATTAAATTGTTACATTTAATAGGGCTTGACTGAGTACCCATGGTGAGTTAGAGGACTTATTTAGAAATGAAGCAACATACTTGGAAATCATTACGTTAAAGCAAGACTAATTTCAGTCCCTGGTGCTTTGCTGTTTGGTGTTGTGGTTCAGAATGCATCTGCCTATCATGAAAAATCCTGGTGGTGACCTGGTGTAACAATGTAATGCGGGAAATTTGCTCGATCTGATATATGAGCGGATTTAGAATGTTCGTCAGCAGGAAGTTCAAAGTTGCAGGATCCATGCTGCTCCAGAAATGGGGGCAGTGGGAAAGTACTATAGTAAGAGGAACTGGGGTCTGGCCAGGAGGACCTGGAAAGTTTAGGTCCTCTTTTATCTTCATTCTTCTTTCAAGCCACATTCCTACTCCACTTCTACTTGATTTGTAACTCTTGAAGCGCTTACATAAGCAGGCACTACAACATAATGTTTTAAGAGTAAAAGCCTTGGAGCTCACATTGGGCTCCTTGATTCAATAGCTCTGTGACCTTTGCAGCTTCTTACCTTCACAACCCTCAGTTGCTCCATCTGTGAAATAAGGCCTGCCTTCAGTGTCGTAATGAACACTAAACGGATCAGCCCATGCAAGATGTGTAGCACCTGGGTATATTTTAATGATAACTGATAAATGATGTTGTTAACTTCAGTCCACTTGAATATAGAGAAAGCAATCCTGATGGTAAGAATCACCCAGAATGCTCAAACTAGGAAAGAAGATACATGGATTCTTTCTATGAATATTATAGCTGAATTGGGCTTTGTAATCTCTACTGGCAACATTTTTTTTCTCTCCAGATATTTTACCTAATAGCTTCTTTAAAAATCAGAGTTAATAGTCTAAACATATTGCTTTGCATTTCTCTCCACAGTGGGGAAACCTGTTAGGGTAGGTGGGGAAAAATACAAGCAGCAAAGCAGCTATTGAAAAGATGACATTCATAGGTTTCTAAGTTTTCTACAACGTATCCTAGATCGTTGTAAGGTGACGGAGGGTGAGAGGGAGTTTGAAAGTGGCCTTCAGCGATTTTGGAAACTTAATTGAACGTTTTCTACCTTAGCAAAGCTAAACCCATATATCTGCATAATCTCTTCAAGCTTGTAGTTATTGAAAAATTTCTATCTTCTCTCTCCCTATTCTTAGCCGAGAGCAGCTTGCACATTATTTGCTTACTTGGGTGCTGTTCTGCAAGTTCGTCTATTTAAAGCTTGTGAGGCAGCCAAGCCACAGGATTTGGCTGGCTTTCAGCTGCTAAACAGGGGGCATGTAGCTTGCCATTGGTCCCCAACTGAGAGAACTGTGGGTGTAATTTCTTTTCTGGTAAACATCCATCTCAAAGTGAATTTATCTCCTCTACACATTTGTTTTCCTTCGGGTGTGTTTTCCTTTTGTTGCGTGATCCTCACTTCGTTGGGCAGGAGTACTTCTGTAGTGTTCCTTATCCTCTCCAAACAACAAAAAATTACTTTTGCGAAGCTGTTTAAATAAGAGGATGTCAAGTAAATCCCATCCTAACCAGCAGTAACTGCTCATCAGAGGCGGGAGGAGCAGCTTCAAATTGCTCTTGAAGTCAGAAAAGGAACAGCGCGTGGCGGGTGGAGTTGGGCCTGCACAGCCGGGACTGGGGCTCACAGCAGTGTCGGGGGGTGAGGTCAAACCTCTGTGGCTTGGCTCTGAGTTAGATCGTTCCATGCGGCTGCTTTAAGGAAGGCAAAGAAGATCTATTCCTTCTCTCACAGTATCACTGATGGTCTTTTTTCTTAGCATCCGTGATACACCACCATTTCTACCACTGCCGTATATCCAGTGCTTACCATGTGCCATGAACTGGGCAAAAACTTCATTTTCTTGTTTAATCACCACACCTTTTTTTTTTTTTTTTTTAATGTGGTAGGAGCTACTGTTTCTCACATCTTATAGATGATAAACCAAGGCTTAGGCAAGAGACCAGCTGTGAGGCTTTGGATCAGAAGTGGCAGGACTAAGGTTTACACTGAGGCTCTCAGGCCCCAAAGAGCGTGTTCTTAACCTCTATGCTATATTGCTTTCCTGAACTAAGATGATTGTTGGAAAATATCCATGGTAGGAACTCACCACTTTTAAATGTTCCATACATAAAAATTTGGAATGGCATTTCTCCCAGTTCCGTTACTTTTATATAATGTAAGTACTTCTAGTAAAGGGAATCAAAAGGTTAGGCTAGAAAGCTTTATATAATTTGGCAAGACTAAATTTTTAGTTTCTTGTTTAAAATAAATATGACATTTCAAAAGAAGAATAGGCAGTATGTGTTTATATAAAGCCAATTATTTATGCAAACTTTGTCAGCTAAACAGTACATCTGTTAACTATATATTTTTAAAAAGGGTAGTAAAGGATGATCTAATAAGGCATAAAGACCATAAAGATTATATGGAACCTGGTGGCCAACGATTTTTTTTTTTTCTCTGAGAAACCATACTTAACCACAGAAGAGGGTTTGGGGTTCAAATAATCAAGAGCTCCTTGGTACTTAAGGTTGTTAAAAATACTTAAGTATTCTCTTGGGTCTCTAAAAATACTTTGTCCAGGATAAATGGTTGTAGACATATTTTAAGACCAATAGATGAAGTAGATGAGCCCTCAGAGTCCTGTCCAGCACTGTGAGATTTCCTGGACTGCATTTAATAATTCTGATGAGTCAGGAGATTTTTAGAACTTGACACTTAGCATTGATGTAAACAAAACAGAATTGGACTTGAGAGCTACTCTGTCATGTAAACTTAAGTTTTAATATTTGAACATCCTTAGGATTGATGTTCAATGGCCTCTGGTTAAAAACGGTATCTAGATGGAGTTGTCCTAAAATACTTAGAGAATGGAACGGGTAAAACTGTAACCTGTTGTCAGAATCCAAAAGGAAGACCCAACAACAAAAAACCAAAAGGACTGGAGTGAAAAGCATAAGTCAAGGGGCGTTTATGTGATGCTACTGATGACCATGTCTACCTGAGAGCTAGAAACAGCTTCACTCTCAACCAGCTGGCCCCCAAATCAAAAAGGAAAGTTCTCTGCCAATGAGAGAACTGGACAGATGTCCTTTTGTTGCATGGCTTCTGCTTTATAACAATAGAATGATAATTATAAGTAATAATCAATACTTACAATATGCAGATATTGTTAGGCATATTAACTCATTAAATTACTGCAGTAATTGTACAGGTTAGGTACTGTTGTTATTCCTGATTTCCAGGTGAGGAAGCGAGGCACATAGATGATCAATATTAGCTATGGTTTGAACACGTTCAGTAATGAAGTCGGAATTTGATCCAGATTGTCTGGCTTCGGGGCTAGTGCTCCTAATGATAAGGATAAACCATCTATGAAGCCAGATTCCTCTTTCTAACCTCTTTCTCCGTAAAGCCTTTCTGTTACATCTTCCTACAAGCATTCACCAACTCCCAGAAAAATAAATGCGTAAGAAGTAGGTGGCACACTGTGTCCTGCAAAGGGTGGTTCCTTTAAGTGCTTTAAGTCAAGGAAGTGACAGAAAGAACCCTAACAGGAATTACTGTTAAAGATTATAATTTAATGTATTTCCCTTCGGTGTGTTAGAAATCCAGACAGTAGGTAAGAGAAGGTTCCATACTAGTTCACCATAGTCACAGCAGAGAATAGTTTCTTAAACGTTGGATTAGGTTGAGGGATGGGCCAATCAAGTGCTATTCATGAGTTGGGAGGAAAATGGAATTTAATCAACAAGCAGATGGACAGAGAGCGGGTCCTAAGGCAGCCCTCACAATTTAACTCCTAGATCTGAGTAGACTTGCTCTTTTTTGAAGGGGAAAAAAGAATTTATGGAATAATTATTGTAGAATGAGAGGAAAATAATTCAAAAGCTGCAAAGTTCAGACTCCTGATATTTCTGCATGAGAAGAACAGAAGAAAAATGTAAAGTTTGTCCTCAGTAGGATGTAGAGTAGACCTCTTTGTAAATTAGGTTAGAAAGCAGTAGCGCCTGAGTTGAGATTGATGGACGATGTGATCCCATGAGAAGGGAGGTCAGGCGAGATAAAGAATGATAGCAAGCTAAGCCTAGAACAGCCCATCACAGTGTTTGCTGGGGGAATGTCCAATACAGCATTGATCATTTGGAAAATAGATTAATGATACCAAGGAAAACCTTGAGAAAATAATAACATTTTAGAAGATAAGGACAAATTGATGAAAATGATGGTGGAAAAGCTGATAACAATAAAAAAAATTCAGTGGAAAAATGAAGAGCCTAGTTTGTAGAGCCAGAGATAATTTTCTCAGCCTGGCAAAAACATTTGAATAAGAGAGATGAAGAAAAAATTCCACAAACATCTATGAAAATAAAAATCAAGCTGAGACTTGCAGTTTTAGTGTAAAAAAAAAAAAAAAGTGAACTAGCATCTACCTTTTGAAAGATGAAGGATGTAACTAGATAATCTTGTCATCCAGCCACGTGATCTTTACTGGTACTCCGTGCTACCAGAATTGTCACTGTTGCAACATTTAATGTAATTACTGGCAAAAATTTTCACTCCAGATTTATGAAAGGAGCCCTATCATAATGGATTCACAGAGTGTGAGTCCAGGCAAGAAGGACATGTGGGAAATCTCACCCACTGGTTCTCCCAATAGGAAAATGCATATTCTGGCTATCTATTGCTGCATGACAAAGAATCCAAACTTGGTAGCTTAAACTTAGTAAATTAGTAGCTTAAAATAATTTCTTCTTGTAAAAGAAATATTTCTCATGATCTGATGGCTGACAGGTTGCAGTTAGAGGCTCTCACTTGGGAGGTGTTCATTCTGTTTTGTCCTTTGCTGAAGATGGATACATCTGGAGGCTTCTTACCCTCCCGTGTGGTTCCTGGGCTGGCATGGCTGGAACGTTTGGTGCTGGTTGAGCATCTCTCTATCCACATAGTTTCTCCATGGGTTTTGCTTGGGTTTCATCACCCAGAATGAAGCTGCAAGGCTTCTTAGAAAAGAAGTCCTAGAACATCACCTCTGTCATGCAAGTTGTTAAGGTCAGCCCAGACTCAGCGGAGCAACACACTCCACCCCTGGAGTGACATATGCATACAAGGAACCAAGAACATCATACCCTGAGGTCACACTGCCAGAGAACTACTCTATTTCCCAAATGTGGAAGCTTTCCCATACCCATAGAGTGCCATTGCTGGGTTAACACAAAACACACCTAGCAAAGAGTTTGTTTGGTTTTACTAAATTAGGTAATTTGGCTATTTAAATGATTTTTATTCAGAAACCCTTGGTTGGATTATTAAATAGATGCTTACTAAGGATTTTTAGTGGTGTTCTGGAAAACTAGTTGGTATAGTTTCATAAACCGGAAATAAACTACTTTTTCCATTTCAAAGTGGAAGACGGGTTCTACTACCCAAAAATGTTCTATTCATTACGTTTTCAGGAATGGATTAGATCCGGATACTGAGGGTTCCTGTAGTGAAAGGACATAAAGATACTCAAATATGTAACAATTACAAACTGTGATGCCAATGTACTCATTTTTTGGTGGTGTTGGTGGTGGGGGAACCTTTGTTAAGATATCCTAAGAAACTAGTAGTTGAATTATATGTTCTCATTCATTTGGGGAATATAAATAATAGTGAAAGGGAATAGAAGGGAAGGGAGAAGAAATGGGTAGGAAATATCAGAAAGGGAGTCGGAACATAAAGACTCCTAACTCTGGGAAACGAATCAGGGGTGGTGGAAGGGGAGGAGGGCGGGGGATGGGGTGAGTGGGTGACGGGCACTGAGGGGGGCACTTGGCGGGATGAGCACTGGGTGTTATTCTGTATGTTGGCAAATTGAACGCCAATAAAAAATAAATTTATTAAAAAAAACTAGTAGTTGATTAGCATTCATGATATGGAAACATTTTTGTTTAAAACACACACATGAGTATTTATAGGTATGTCTTTGGTTAACAATGGTTAATTCTAGGAGCTTTAAACATTTTACAGTGATTTTGTATTTTTAAATATCATAGCTGCCAAAATGTACATATAATTTATAAGTAAAGTTTAAAGAACAATGATAGAATAAAAACCCTGTACCCACCACTTAGTTTATAAAATAGATTATTGATGACATCGTCAAGATGGCAGAGGAGGAGACCTCAGCCTTCAGTTCTCTCCAAATATCTGCAAACAAAAACAACTCTGGGAGAGCTCTGGGGTCCACTTAAGAAACTTCGGCAATGCTGTGTGACAAACTTGAGAGTAAATGATCAAAAAGGGAAGAAAGAAGTTTCTTTTTTTGTTTTTTGTTTTTGTTTTTCTTTTTAATTTTTATTGGAGTTCAATTTGCCAACATTTAGCATAACACCCAGTGCTCATCCCTCCAAGCATGCCCATTACCCAGTCACCCCGACCCCCTGCCCATCTCCCTTTCTACTACCCCTTGTTCATTTCCCAGAGTTAGGAGTCTCTCATGTTTTGTCACCCTCACTGATCTTTTCACTCATTTTCTCTCCTTTCCCTTTATTCCCTTTTGCTAATTTTTATATTCCCCACATGAATGAGACCATATGTTTGTCCTTCTCCGATTGACTTATTTCACTCAGCATAATACTCTAGTTCCATCCATGTCGAAGCAAATAGTGGGTATTTGTCGTTTCTAATGGCTGAGGAATATTCCATTGTATACATAGACCACATCTTCTTTATCCATTCATCTTTCGATGGACACCGAGGCTCCTTCCACAGTTTGGCTATTGTGGACATTGCTGCTAGAAACATCGGGGTGCAGGTGTCCTGGCGTTTCATTGCATCTGTATCTTTGGGGTAAATCCCCAGCAGTGCGATTGCTGGGTCGTAGGGCAGGTCTATTTTTAACACTTTGAGCCTTGCCAAGAGCTCCTCCACACAGTTTTCCAGAGTGGCTGCAGCAGTTCACATTCCCACCAACAGTGCAGGAGGGTTCCCCTTTCTCCACCTCCTCTCCAACATTTGTTGTTTCCTGCCTTGTTAATTTTCCCCATTCTCACTGGTGTGAGGTGGTATCTCATTGTGGTTTTGATTTGTATTTCCCTGATGGCCAGTGTTGTGGAGCATTTTCTCATGTGCATGTTGCCCTTAGCATTCCATCTCCCATGACTGTATTGGTCAGAGCCAAGAGAAAAGACCAAGCTAGAGAGTGTTCCCCTCTCAGCTTCCCCAGCCTTTTGGGGTCCTGCATGAAGGACCCACTTCCATCACCCCACCCAGAGACCAGCAAAGCTAAGATGTATAATGACGGTTAAGAACAAGGCAGAAAAGCAGGAGCTACCAGTATCAGCCGCCCAGTGGGAGGCCCCACAGTTCCCAGTGACCTGTTCCACAGGTGACACTAGTAGCTTTCGCCAGTGAAGAAACCAAGGGTCACCCAGACTCTTCATGAATTTCACCAGTTTTTGCCCCACAGGTATTCATGTTTGCTGATACCAGCTGCCTGAGTCCTTACCCGCTCCCTGCCCTAAACCCTTGCTAAGAGCCCAGGACCCACACAGAAAGCCAGTCTGGGCCTCCATGGCTATGTGAGCACAAGACACCAGCTTAGAACATCCCCAGGGGACCCTCACTGCTGTGAGTGCTCTTGGGGCTAGCCCCTCCCTTCCCCCATGCACTTAAATGCTGCTGGGCTGCTGCCCATCCCTGGCCTCCATTGCCACGTGTGCACCTATGGTGAGAACAGCTATGAAAGTGTGTGCCCATAGCCACAGCACCCACAGCTGTTTGTGGGCCTGAATCTGGCCCTGTTTCCTATCATTGGCCTGCACCACTGGGCTCACTAGCACCTCTAGCTGTGTACCTGTGTGCCTCTAGCCTAACCTCTGTCACTGGCCTCTGCTGCTATGCGCATGCCCATGGAGGGACCATGCAGCCTCAGGAAGGCATGCACACAGCCAGGGCCCTGGCAGCTGCCCGTGGACCCGGGTCTAGCCCTGGTTCCTGTCATTGGCCTGTACCACTGAGCCCACCAGTAGCTAGTTACCCCGGCTGTGTACCCACACCCACTCTGACTCCTTACACCAGCCTCTACTGCTGTGCGCCAGTGACTAGAACCAGGAGCCACAGGGGTGCATACTGACAGCCAGGGCTCCCAAAGCTTCCAGGGCATCTGCAGTTGGCCTTAACCTTTGCCCTTTGTCCTGGCTCCCACCACCATGTGTGTGTCTGCAGCTGGCCTCTGCCACTAACCAGGCACCTGCAGCTGGTTCCCTGTGGCCAAATGTGTGCACATCACAGGCTCCAGCCACCAATGCTGCCTGCTTTGGTCCCTAGACTCTGAACTTGGACCTACTACTGAGGTCCCTGACAGCCCTCACAGCTTCTGTGGACCCCTGCAGCGGTCACCAAGGACGTGTGGTGTTTGAGAGGATGCCCACTCTTAGCACTCCTATACCTTTTGTACGTGTGTGAAGAGAGCACCTGAAGTTTCTTTTAGCAAATTTCCAGCCTTCAATACAATATTAACATCCTCAAACTGTCTTTTACCTTAACTTTGAGGCTGAGAACACAATGGCGACAATCCAAATGTTGCCATTTTGCTTTTGTAACCTCTCCATTGCAGACTTCCCTAGAGGATTAAGTTTTCAGAAACTCTTTATGATTAGTCTCTGTAGTGTTTCTATAATGGAAATCCTTAGAATAGGATCTATGACAAAGTAATCTTTGTATCTGCTTTTAAGTTTTAACAAGTAGTGTTATGGTAAAGCTTTGAAAATCATATCCTATCATGAATAAAATGCTTCCCTGTCAATTCTGTGACTTTAGTGATATCTACATGAGATATTTATGAAATGGTCCCTTAGACAAATTTGTATTTGAGTTGAATGGAAGCCATAATATTTATTTCTCCCTCACTTTCCTCATCCATATTTTGTTTGTTTGTAAATACAGTAACTGGGAAAGAGATCTAAAGTCCTGCTCTGCCCTTAGTAGGAATTGTTTTTCCATACTTTATGGCATAAAAACTGGATCCTTGGAGGAACTTCGCTGTTCAGGGTAAAATATTTTTTGTGAGAGCCAGAAAAGTAGCACTGATTAGTTATGACTCCAAACCATAAACTTTTACCATAATAACTTTGCAACTCTTTTTGAGTTTATGATTAAACCCCCAGAATTTTTAATGTTATATTTTAAGAAATATATAATTTGGTCATAATCCTAAAAATATAATTTTATGCTTTTTTTTAATTTGATTTTTTTATTAAATTCAATTTGCCAAGATATAGTATATAGTATAACACCCAGTGCTCATCACATCATGTGCCCTCCTTAATGCCTGTCACCCAGTTACCCCATCCCCCTACCCACCTCCCCTTCGGCAACCCTTTGTTTCCCGGAGTTGGGAATCTCTCATGGTGAATCTTCCTCTCTAGTTTTATGTTCTGAGATGCACACATACATATTTAAGCATAAGTAAACAGTTTTCTCAAACAGTATATCCAGGTACAGTTTATGGAAGGCTATGTTTTAGATGCACATGTGCTTATGAATACACATGCACACACCTCAGAGAAACTGCACAGGAATTTTTAGGATGGGCTATTTCATGGCTATTGAAACTGCCTGCCAGTGACCTAGCATTTAAGATTAAATTGGTCATTAAAATATAACTGCAGTTGTCTTTCAAAGAAAGAAAAAATAGTTAATTTATGCTACAATTTAGCTTTTAATAAAACATTTAAACGATGAGCCCTGGGCATGCCTATTTTGGTGGTTTTTAGAATTTTTCGATAGTCTTGGAAAATGCTTACTTTAAGGCAGTTAAAGATACTTTTTTATGAGGTAATGAGTATATCAAAATATAAGTACGAATCCTTACCATTTATCACTGATACATTTTATCAGTTTTATGTTTAGAATCAAACTGATTGGAAGTGATTTCCAGAGTTTCTTAATCATCCCTTGTCTTCTGACTGTCTTCTACTGTCAGAAAAACTGGTTACCTAATTTTTGAAAATGGCAAAGCAGGAAAGCTTTTTTACATCTCAGTAACTCAGTGTCTGACTTCCCTAATAAAGGAGTTATTACAATGATGTTAGAGCTCTGCAGCTTCATCTACTTTTGATGAGCAACTTAGTGAAAGGTAGACTGTGGTTCTGCTTTTTAAAAGATTGCTTCAACGTGGATGGAACTGGAGGGTATTATGCTGAGTGAAGTAAGTCAGTCGGAGAAGGACAAACATTTTATGTTCTCATTCATTTGGGGAATATAAATAATAGTGAAAGGGAATATAAGGGAAGGGAGAAGAAATGTGTGGGAAATATCAGAAAGGGAGACAACGTAAAGACTGCTAACTCTGGGAAACGAACTAGGGGTGGTAGAGGGGAGGAGGGCGGGGGGTGGGAGTGAATGGGTGACGGGCACTGGGGGTTATTCTGTATGTTAGTAAATTGAACACCAATAAAAAATAAATTAAAAAAAATATAAAAAAAAAAGATTTTTTTAATGCCCTGTGAGACATGACATCTTTCTTTTCCTAGCCTTTCCCAAAAGTCCCTTTAAAAATTTTTTTTTTTTTTCTTTTTAACATTTTTGTTTTCAGTCCCCTCATTTGGCTAGGCTGCCTTGCATTATTGAAAGCGAAGTAAAGGGGCAGTACCTGGGCAGAGTGGATGTGCAGTGCTTTGCCCACTGTTTCCTAGTTTCAGTGTTCCTGACTTCCAACCATTAACAGGCATTTTTTAAAAAATTATTTTTATTTAGAGGAAGAAAGAAGAGCGAGCAGGGGGAGGGGCAGAGGGAGAGGGAAAGAGAATCTCCAGCAGGGAGCCTGAAGTGGGGCTCAATCCCAGGACCCAGAGATCATGACCTGAGCCGAAATCAGGAGTCCTGTTGCTTAACTGACTGAGCCACCCAGGCGCTCCTCGGCTGTTAATGGGAATTTTTAACTTAACTACACTGATCAGTTTAGCTCCTGTTTCAACACGGGTCCTGAGCCTGCTGCCCTGCCAAGATGGTGAGAAGGTAGTCTTTTTTTTAAATGATTATTTTTTTTAAAACATAATTGCTCACTGATACTCCTTATGTAGTTTTTTATAGTGGAACTCCAGGTGATATCCTTACTGTAAGTATAGTAATTTGGAAGATGAATCTCCTCTTGGATCTCTGATTCAATGAAGATTCACTTAAAATCATTACAGAGCTTCTGGGTGTCATAGTGAAGCAAGGACTCTTGCTTTCAGCTCAGGCTGTGATCTCAGGGTCATGAGATTGAGCCTGGCGTGGGGCTCTGTGCTCAGTGCAGAGACTGTTTGAGAATCTCTCTCCTTTTCTTTCTGCCCCTCCCCACTAAAATAAATCAATAAATCTTTAAAATTGTTTCCATGAGGTCTTACATTTTTTCATGTTAATTGTAAAATTTGGTTTCTCATGATTTCCGTTGACATCTCCGTTAAATAAAACTGATTAGAAAATCGTGATAGAAGTAATGCTTGGGAAATACTGCAGATATTTACTGTGTGGATGTGGATATGTACATGAGCAGTAGTTTCCTTTGATTTTAGTTTGTATGATACGTTTAACAGTAAAATATACTTTTTTCTGGAGAGTAAAATATTTTTTATTAAACACCAGGATGTTTGTAAAAAATAATTACCCACGTTCTGTTCTTTTAATATTTGGCAAAGACAAAGATATTAGGATTCAAGATAACTTAGCAAGGTTTTAGACTTTGTAAAACCTTAGAAATGTGATATCTCTAATAATCATTAGGTGTGTTGAACATGTTATTTAGAGTTCCTTGTCCAGTATTTTCCCTCTAATTGAGATCCATTGCTGCTACTTGGGTGGTTGACAAAGATTGTACAGTGAATGTAACATTTGTTTAGCCTTTACTTATAGATAGAGACTATTCATTTTGGCAAATACTTGTTTACTTTCCATGTCCTGCAAGAATTTTTTCTCTGTTGAGAAAAAAATGCCTTTTATCATCTTGGTCTTGTATCAAAATGACGATGGGACCAGCCTTCATTTTATGAATTTAATGGCCCAGCCATTTTACTGTGAATGGCCTGTTCATAGAGCATGTGGGAGTCTCTGATTAAAGGGAAGAGTGTTAGAACATTGACCTCTTCCTCTCCTCTCTCTCTAGACATCACATTTATAACACTGAGGTGAGGAGAGAGGGAGAGAGAGGAGAGGAGGGAGAGAGAGAATGGGATGATAGTTAGGAGGGTAAGCTTGGGGACTGGACTACCTGAATCCAAATCTGAACCCTGCCATATGCTGTCTCTGTCATCTTGGGTTACTTTACCTCTGTGATCTTAATGTAGGACTAAAGATAATATCTATTTCAATGGAGTATTTTTAGTATTAAATGAGTTCTATGTAAAACTTAGTGCCTGGCACACAGCTAACACCAGATGATGATGTGGATGATGATTATTTAATTTGGAAGAAGCTTAGAGTACCTTTCTGAAAGAAAATAAAAAAAGACTTGGGCTATGCCTCCTTCTTGTAATACAGATATAATATTTTAATACCTCTGGCATTAGATTTTTTAAAAGATTTTGAGAGAGAGGGAGAGAGAGCATAAGCAGGAGGAGGGGCAGAGGGAGAAGCAGACTCTCTGCTGAGCAGGGAACCCAGTGTGGGGCTCCATCCCAGGACCCTAAGATCATGACCTGAGCCGAAGGCTGATGCTTAACAGACTGAGCCACCCAGGCACCCCTGCTATTAAATATTTGACACAATATTTGTGTCACTTGGTCTGAGGGGTACTTTTCTTCTCTTTCCAGTTTTTGAAGTGCCAACTCCATAGCCTAGTTAGGAAGAAGCCCCCAACTTGATAATAGTTTAAATTTTTTCAGTCACAATTTTGTTTTCTTTTTTTGTCAATTTAGAATTTCTGCAAACCAGATTGTCTTTCAAAACAATCTTGTTAATTGAATGAATTTGAGACTCAGTAGAATAAAGGAAGTTTCTGGAAGACAAACACAGGAAAAATGAGTCTGATGTAATGTGAGTGATCTACACCTTAGCTTGAGCATAAAGATGAGGGGCCCCTTTCCTGGGCATGTACCTTCCTTTTGACACAGGGGCAGCTTTGATGTCTGCTGATTCTTGGGGGCATCACCACGAACAGAACCAAGGGAGTCCCAGCACAGAGTGGTTTGCTTCATTTCACAATTTGGAAGCTATTTCTTAGCTCAGTTGGGAAGGAGGTTGCCATTTATTTTTGAAGTGCTCTCACATCCTCTTCCAAAGTTCATTCTTTATCTTGTCCATGTCCTTTTCCAAAGAGTTCTATGCTCTAGACTTGCATAAAATCTTAACTTTGTGCTGCATCACTTCTGAAGCTTAAAAACCATTCTGGATTTTCCATCTTGAAGGTTTCACTCAGGAGTCAGTGTATGGCTAGGGAGCCTATATTTAAAAAAACCTCCCTGGAGGATTCTATGTCTGGCCCATGAACTGGCTTTTGGAACCACAGGTCTAAACTTCCAACTCCCAGCTGAAAAAGAAACATCCTGTGTTTTCTTCCCTTGGTTTTTGCCACAGGCGCACTGTTGATACTGAGCTGGAAATGCTAAATGTGTTGCTTGACCTCAGGAAACTGAGGCTTTAAATGCCTTAACCCCAGGGAATAATTAATATGAGAACTGGACATTGTAGGCCAGGCCTACTGGGAAACCAATGTGGCCCAAGGGAACCCTGATATACTGGGGGACTGGTTGGGAAGATTGATGCCTTTCTTCAGCCTAGTATTTACTTATTAATTTGTTTGTTCAGCAGCCATTTAAATGATTATGAGATCAAAGACATTTTGCTGGGCACAGGGGATCCAAATAGTATAGTGGAAAGAGTACGGGTTTTAGAATCTGCCAGATGTTGGTTTGAATCATTGCCGAGCTATGTGATTTTGAGCTATTAACTTCTCTAAACTTACTTCCTCATTGGCAGAATGGAAATAATGCCTACCTTGCAGGCTGTCTTGAGGATTAGAAATAATACACACGAGGGCCCCTCCTGGTACTATAATTAACATTCATGCGCCAGGTATAGTATCTGGAACTGTACACATATTTTCTTTGCCCCTCATAGGTGGTACCTTTGATATTATCAATTTAGAAATGAGTAAACTAAGCATTAGAAAAGTAACTTACCAAAGATCACTAGCTTCTGAGAGGAAGAGCTCTGCTTTGAATCTAGGTTGGTTTGACACCCAAACCAATGTTCCTAACAATGTATCCTAGATGCCTGCTCAGTCTAGTGTCACATGATTCTCCCTCCACCCCACACCCCCTCTCCAGGCTAGACCTGAGAGTGACCCATCCTAGGGGCTGGCCAGGCATCTGAGGCTCTTTGACAAGGTATGTTGAATCCCTCTCTGGGGAATATGCAATCAAACCAAGAGACTGAGGTAGTTAGAAGAGAGAGGTAAGCTGAAAGAAAGGTCAAGGGGTTTCCTCAGGGCCAGGGTTGCCTTTATAGACAGTATGTAAGCTGAGGTTGAGGGTAGAAGCCATGTGGATGGAGTTCAGGAAGAGCAAGAGAGTTCATTTTATGATGGATGGTGGGTTTGGTTCCTTACCACATTCAGTGTTTAGATCTAGTCCATATATCTTTGCTCCAATCCCTTTTTTAGTTAAGTTTGAATAAATATCTGCAATTTGATTTTTAGAAAGACCAGGAGTTTAACCAGGCATTAAAGTGTAGCTATTTATAGTTATTTGCATAGTAGCCATGACATATAGGCAAACAAAATTGCAACAGAAGATGATGACTTTTTTAATGCAGGAGGGCTAATGTGCTGAGGGCAGAGGAGGGAATACACTTATGATGCTTCACAGAACAGGCATTTCCTTATGTAATCCTGTGCTGGCTGTCTTCACGTGAGGCTTGCTACTTACGTGAGCAGTGGCTTGGACTGATGACTCCTTCTAACCCAAAAAGTAGAAATGGCTAATTCATTTTACTTGTAAGTATGTCTTTAAGTTCCACAGAAATTGTGTGGAATCCAAATTAAATAAATGTTTGCCATATGATGATAGTCCTAAATGTAGTATCTTGGACTTCTTTTTTTATTTCATGGTTATTGATTGAAGACCAAGAGGAAGGTATTAAATCCTCTTATTCTAATAGAATTATCTTAAAAGGTATCTTCTGGTACAGTACGAAGTCAGCTATGGAGGGACTTGAAATTCTTCTCTGGTTTTCCGGAGAAAAATGAAATCAGTTGTATCATTTTCTCTGAAAACTGGATGTTTTCTGACTTAACTGAAGAGTGCCAAATGAGCCTCATAGTTTTCTGCAAATTTTTCTGCTTGAATTTAGGGTATGTAGCTATGAAACATTCCAGCAGAATGGTTTGAGTACTGAATGTTTTTCACAATATTCAGCTAGGAAGGTATGTATGTAAAGTGCTTACAGTACATGATACATATTAGGAAGGCCCACCATCTCAATCACCCTACCTAAGAAACTTCCAGATTGCACCTTGCTAAAAGAAAAAGAGTAAGCATTGAGTTAATGCTGTGTACATTTACAGAAAGTCTTAGGCTATAGATGATATTTTGCAATTCATAGAGGGTTTTCAGTTATGAAGTTCAGAGAAATATTATCTTTTAACACTTTTCTCCCTCTTTTGAATAATAACTCTAAACTATGTTCTTATCCAGTGACCTTTAAAGCTGGAAAGGTACATAAGAGAGACCTTGAGACCTGATTGCCAGTCTAGCTCAGCTGCTAGGAAGCTGTAGGAATGTGGGTAGGTTGCTCGAGTTTTCTGTGCCTCATCTGCTTCGTATCTTAACCATTTAGCAGAATTGGACTACAGTAGGGGTAGCAAATACCTGCCATAGTCTGTCTCTCTACCCTCCCCAACATGGCCAACTGATCATCATCCTGGGAGGCCAAAATGATCAGAACCCTTTGTCAGCAATCAGCATGTGACAATCAGCTTTTATACTTAATATTAAATCTGTGGGCACTCCCTGGACCAGAAGATATAACAAAGATCATTTTTAGTTTTGCAACTCTATTTTTATTGATAAGGGATCCAAGAAAAGGAGCTGTTCTTTGCAAATAGTTTGTATTAACTTCCCCATAAAATGGCAACCTGGATGTGAGAATAATGCTTTTACCCTAACTCACTGTTTGAAAAGCACATTCATCTGACTTCTTATTAGTTCCCTTGACCCTCAGACATCTTTTCAACAGCAGTGCAGTTATACTTTTCCTTGTGCTGCCCTTGGACTTTGCTCTCCATTCTTTAGTCCGCTGCTTCCCACTAGAAGAGTTATGTTTTGATTTACAACCTTTGCCTTATGCCTATTTATGATAAATTTTAGGGACATGCAATTTCTCTTAGGGGAAAAAATTTAGTCGCTGTGACTGTAAGATACAAATACTTCACAGTTGAAAACACACTTATTGTTTCAGTAATCATAAAAAAGAGGTCATGAAAAATTATGTAGTAGGACATTTTGGTATAGAGCTTATCTTTGGCTTTAAAGGAAAAAGAAAAGCCTCTAACTGGGGTTAAAAGTAAGAAGTGAGAGCTCCAGAGCTCCCCTGCAGGCATTTTACACCAGAGATCCTTACCGTAAAAGTGAATTATTGCCCCCTTGTGGTAGAGTTATGTATTTATTTTCTCACAAGTGAAATGGTGGAGTATAATGTGTCTCTGCCACCTTGTCACTGTCATTAGTGACTAAGCAGTAACTTAGTTATTATGAAAGAACCATAGGTATTCTTGAAACCACCTCTACTTGTTTATTTATTCTCACCTATCTTAAACTCCATAGAATCTTATCTTTAAACTGATTTTTTTTGAAGTACCAGATATCTAAGAGTTTATATTAAATCAAATGGAATGGCCAAAATTATATGGAAGAAACCAAGATCTGATTCAAATTACTTTTCTGTAGTCCTTGCGACTTCAAATGAGTTTGTAGGGTTTGGGGAGTCTGTAGCAGGGGATTTTTCTTCAGAGCTATAAAATGGGGAAATTTTGCAAGACCATGTCCAGGAATCCTTATTTGTAAAGGTTCAGGTAATCTTTAGGATAAGCTTTTCTTTTCTTCCATTTTCATAACACTGAACATGAAACAAGACTTTAAACCAAGTGGGGCTTCCTTTCGACAAAACAGGGTAGACACCTAATATAGGAAGATTGGAGAGGTCTTATAGACAAAGCCATTTCATACTATTCTTTTTACAATAACAATGTGGCAAGTTTTACAAATAGTAACACACGGTCATAATTGGCTTATTGAATTAGTTCCTTACAAATTATCATAAACATACATAGGAATTCTGAATGATTTTCATGTTTACATATTTAGAGAAGTCCATTCTGTCAATTGTTTTTTTATTTTGGATGGTTGTTGCTCCCTGCAAATACCCTTGTAAGCAAAACAACTACTTGCGAGTTATCTCTGGGTTATGTGTAGATCTTTGAAGCACATGCTCTTTTATAGATTTTTTTAAAGATTTATTATTTATTTATTTATTTATTCATGAGAGACAGAGAGAGAGGCAGAGACACAGGCAGAGGGAGAAACAGGCTCCATGCAGGGAGCCCGACGGGGGACTTGATCCCGGGTCTCCAGGATCAGGCCCTGGGCTGAAGGTGGCGCTAAACCGCTGAGCCACCCGGGCTGCCCCCCACATGCTCTTCTATTAAGATGAAATGACTAAGTGACCACATGGAAGATTTTCACAATATGACTCAAAGTTCAAGATGCCCACTAAAATCTCCTCAGCATATAGCTTATTATTTTTTAGCACTTCAAAATTTGTTGGTTTGTGTCTAGATTCTTTTGTTCTCAAAAACAATTTGATCACAGTCAGGAGACAGTCACTGAATGAAGGATTTGTCAGTCCTTTGAAACCCTTCTATCTATGCAGTATTTATAGTGGAAAAGATGTTATTTCTTAAAAATCAGATAAATGTCACTAAGAACACTAAAGAACCTTGTGCTATAAATAAGGAGACAGAGCAGATTCATTTGCTTATTCAGGCTCTTTTCTCTGAGGCTCAGCTGATGTAAAATAACCATTAATATGTTATTAAGAACCGTTAGAGACAGTGGAGGATTTTTATTTTAGACTAAGTAGAATATACTGTGGTAGATTCCAGTCATGCTCATTATATTTGCCTACTTGGACACCTTTCTAGATTAAAGCAGCTTTGTGAACTAACATCCGTTCTTAATGCTAAAAGTGTTCAGGTAGTTCAGTAGTTCTCAAGTTTTTATATCTTAGATTCAATTATGATTGACCACTCTACTCAAAAGTCTGCTTCCCACTGGAAGAGGAATGTTTTGATTTACAACCTTTGCCTTATGCCTATTTATGATAAATTTTAGGGACATGCAATTTCTCTTAGGGGAAAAAATTTAGTCACTGTGACCATAAGATACAAATGCTTCACAGTTGAGAAAACACTTATTGTTTCAGTAATCATAAAAAAGAGGTCATGAAAAATTGTGTAGTAGGACATTTTGGTAATTTACAATTTTTCAGAGTTCTATAGTAAACATCTCTATGCATAAATCTCTGTCCAAGTCTAGATTATTTTCCTAGGATGAGTTCCTAGATCTGAGTCAAAAGTTATGAATATTTTAATGCTTTTGTACACATTGCCAGATGGCTTTTAGAAAGACTGTATCAATTTTATATTCTATAATGCATCCTGATGCCTGTCTTACCACATTCTCACTTTTTACTTTTAAGATTCTTGGCAGTGGCAATTCATTTTATTTGGCACTTTTAATTGTGAGATTCGATTGTTTCATATATTTATTAGCTGTTTTTATTTCCCTTAAGAATTATATTTAAGTCTTTTGTCTGTTTTTTATGAGCTTTTAAAATATTTAGGAACCAACTGGCATTTTTCCAGAGAATCATCAATCACTCTTAAATAAATAAATCTGTTGCTACTCATTCTTGGGCAAACTCAAGCTGCCCATATGAGAAAGAGAAAATAGCTCAAAATTGCTATTCATTGTCTACAACTCAGTCCTTGTGAAGAGTGGAAGCAAATTTCTCTGTTCTACATCTAGTCGTGTCCTCTGAAATATAACGAAACTCCCCAGCTTTGTGGTTTTCAGGTTTTGTCCCTCAATTTCAGCTGCTCTGAAGAATGACCCAATCTCTGAAATGATCCCCAAGTCTCCTTAGTGAATTTCATAAATACAGTGAAACCCAGGTTTCAAGTTAGTATCACAAAGATAGCATTAAAATTTAATATAAATTAGTCCTGATTTCAGATGATCACCTTTGTCATCACAGTTGTGGCTTTAGCAGTGGAAATTACATTTGTCATAATTGTGGCTTATTTTCCCGTGTGTGTGTGTGTGTCCATGAGTGCATGTGCGCAAGTGTGTGCGTGTGGAGAGAAAGGGAGGGACTTTTGTTTCGTAGTCACAGCTACTGAATTTTTTCTTCAAAATTCTCTCATTTCATTTACCGTAAGAAAGTCTTCCTTAAAACACTTAGTAATCTTTTTTTTTGAATTATATATATATATTTTAATAATAAATTTATTTTTTATTGGTGTTCAATTTGCCAACATACAGAATAACACCCAGTGCTCATCCCGTCAAGTGCCCTCCTCAGTGCCCGTCACCCATTCACCTCCACCCCCCGCCCTCCTCCCCTTCCACCACCCCTAGTTCGTTTCCCAGAGTTAGGAGTCTTTATGTTCTGTCTCCCTTTCTGATATTTCCTGCCCATTTCTTCTCCCTTCCCTTCTATTCCCTTTCACTATTATTTATATTCCCCAAATGAATGAGACCATATGTTTGTCCTTCTTTATTGGAAACCCTACATAACCTTTGTGCCTCACTGATAGATGCACAAGAATCATTGATCCCAATTATGAAAAAACTTACCTAAACCTAGTGAGGGGAAAAACCTTTTGAAGACTTTCCTCAACTTTGGGGCTTAGGAAAGAATGAAGTTCGTGCCTGCCTGGCAGTGGAGTCCATATTTTCACAGCTTCATGTAATTTGTGAGTCTGCCTGATATCTTGGTTGAAAATATTCTACCCTATTTCTAATAGCAGTCATCTACAGCTGGCCGTTAGGAGTATTTCCATAAGGGACTGTTCACCTTTCTCTGTAGAAGAGTTGATAGGTTATCCTGTTGGACCATTTCCACATGTGTGCAAATCAATATAATTGTGTTGGTTAGAGCGTGGTTTTGATGGTATCTTTCTAACTTTGTTTTGATGATGATCTTGTCTTGCTCATGACATTTTATACAACTTTCTGGTGAAAAAGGATCAAGCATTTTCATTCTATAAATGTAAAAACTGAGGGTCACAAGTATGATGCCTCAACAAACCTCTTAGTTACAAGACCACGCTTACCTATTGGCTCCCTTTCCTTCTGCCTTTCTCTACTAAACCCTATTGCTTCCTTAACTGTAACATCTGAGCCAGTCATCTTGCATCCATAGAACAGTGCTGAAGAGATTGACCAGTGATTTGTCAAGGCCACTATTCTTAAAGCACTCAGGACAAAGATATGCAAATTTGTGATTAAAGTTGGATATAGCTGGAGGCTGATAATGTCCTCATTAAACTCAAACCTTTTTCTGCTGATCTTGGGAGTATAGTTTCCAGGCTGTCACTTGTGAGCTAAAAAGAAAGCTAAACCCATGAATTGAATTTCTCTTAGGGCGACTGGCATCATACTTGCCTTTAAATGCTTCCTGTACAGAGTGAATGTGCTTAAGAATGTGAAATAATCTGAAAGTCTAGAAGGCATTCTCCAAGTCTAATCTCATAGTCTAAACAGCCACAGGTGTAAAGAAACAAACATAAGTTAGCACACTTGAATGTCCAATATAACATATTTTCAAATGTATAGATCAAAACAGTATTTGTATTTTCTGTTAGCTTTAATCTTACCAATTTCTTAGGTTTGAAAATCTTAGCAGAGTTCAGAAGAAAATATGTACAAGATCTTTTTTATACCTTAGGTTTTATTTTAGTATTTTTTTATTACCTTGAGTTGGGTTTTAAGTCAAAATAGTCTACTACGGACCACAAAATATTTTCAGTTAATTTAGGCCTATCTGTGGTCAAATCTTGGCTAACCATCTTAATTCTCTGGTATTTGCAATGTATCCTACATGAGAAATGGGGCTGACCAGAAACAAAACCAAGCAATGAACCAATAGCATAGAGATGTCATTCAAAAGAGACTTCTGAGGAAAATTTTTAGGGTTGTAATTAGGTCTCCCAAACATCTTTAGTTGAAACCAGTACCATATAACTTATTGCCAGTGGAATAGTTGTACAACTTGAAAACTTATTTTATGTAAGTTTCCAGAAGCATTGCTGAAATTTTGGCCATACCATGAACTCTTTAATGCAAATATTGAGTAACTTTCCTATCACACTATATTATATCAGCCAGCAAACCCGAGGACCATTTGATATTGACGATTACATCAGAATGATATATTAGGTAAGTGGCATGAAATTGACCCTCTCTTAAAATAAGAATTTCCAGTTATTTAGCATAGATTTTTCTGTTAGTGAAAGTACTGTACATTTTTCACATGAAAAATTGAAATGATGAATGTGAATAGATTTCTTGAACAAATAGCATATTTTTATCTTAACACATTTAAACATCTAGTAATATTATTTTTCCATTTACTCAATTTCAATTTGCTTTTAAAAGAAACTCCAGGCTTTGATTAAATTAAACATCAGCTCATTTTTACAGTGTAGTCAGCAGTGATTTTAACTAAAGTTTTTGTTGTTTGTTTAGAGAAAATATAGAGCTAGGGAAATCTTTAAAAATTTTATAACTGAAGCTTCTTTTAAAATATGAAATTTTATGTTAAGTATTTCCTCTCTCTGTCTTCATTAGGTGTGTGTCTCATCATTATATCTAAAGTAACTTTACCACTTCTTTGATTAATGATGGTTTGGACTATGGTTTCATTGGGTAGGATTAACTATGTTTAAAGATGGCAAGATACCATGTAACACTAATGCTAGAATTTAATAAGAACCAGAAATTAACTTCAGGGGCTGTCATAATTTACTGTGAGGGCATGATTATATTCTGATTATTTTGCTTTAGTGTCCTATTAAAATTATTCTTTATCTTGTGATAAAGTTTTACTCTGCAAATGCTTGTTAACTGTCAACTATGTGGCAACCATGTGACGGTTTTCCATCCCAAACAAAATGAGAAATCCCTCCCTTGTTTAGAAATCTTCTAGACTCTTGTAATCTAGTATGATTCTGCTTTCCTAAGGCATAGATCTAGCTCCCTAACTTCTGGCCTGTTTCTTTTCCTTTTCTTACCTCAGCTGCCACCTCCATTGTCTCAACTGAAAAGCTGGCCAGCTATGTCCCTGTGATAAAGGGTCTTGGAAGGATGGAAAGCATGTGTTAGAACTGAATGTCCTATTTGTGGTACCGATTACTATAATATCTAAGAGCTGTACTTCACCAAAGAGAGAAGTTATGTAAGACTACACAATTAAAATGGAAGTAGGAAAGTTGACAGTCTGTTGAGGGAAGAATCTTTCTCTTCTGAAGGTGTATGGTGATTACTTAATTTCTGCACAACTCAGTGACCTTTAAGCTCTTTTCTGTCCTAAAATTCCCATGATTCCTGTGGGTTTAGAACCTAAATTTTTTTTCTCTCATGATCTTTGGTATACATACTTGAAATGTTGAGATGTTGTAAAAACTATGGACCACACCACAAGATCCAAGAAGTGAAATACAGTGGAGGCAAAGGGAGAGCTATATTAAAAAACTCCTGATGGAGACAAATCTCAACGATTTAGCTAATGGTCTGGTCTTCCTGATGGTGGAAGCAAAGAGGAGAATAGGCTTATGTGGTGGCATGATCTTCTGGTAGTAAGACACCTATTGCCAGGTCTTCAGGACAAACCAGAATTTTTCTTGCTCACAATAATCAGAATAACTGGTCTAGAAGATTTGTATAAGAGGCCATAAGCCACATAAGGAATGGTGTCCTCATGAATTTTTATAGAAAACAAAGAAGTATTCCACCTATGTCATTTCATATGCGGGCATTTGGAGAGCAGGGAAGGAATAATGTTAGAAGCAAGACTTTTTTTTTTTTTTTTCTCCTGGGGGTAAGGGCAGGGAGAAAGGAGTTTGAAACTTCTGGTATATTTACTGTAGATAGATGCTTATTTTCTTTCGACCCACCAACATGTGGAGCAGGAGAAAGATGTAAAGATGTCTAGTAAAGGGTAGTATTGTTACAAGTCGGAGGGGATAAATGGAATTTTTGTGGCAGGATGATATTTGCAAGACTGATCAGGCCGCTGGGAGGTTTTTAAATATGCCAGTTCCCTATAACAGGAAGATCAGTCTCTGTTTTAGACAGCATATCCAATTTAGTAAATTATTATTATTCCGTCAAAATTAATGTGAACAATTTTCTCTTTGAGGCTGCTTTTTCCATAGGTGATGTTTTCCAGATGGGCTTTGTGTAAAGGTCTTAATGTTTTGTGTTTTCTTTTCTGACGTGTCTTCATTTCTTTCTCTTTCCCCCATTGTAGGAAAGAGAGCCCCAAAGGCAAAGGAGAAGAAGAACAAGAAAAAGAAGAGGAAGCTGATAGAAAGAGCCCAGGAGCAACACAGTGTCTTCCTAGCTACAGACAGGGCTAATCAGTAAAATAAAAGACATGTAGGGTAGATTTTTTTGTTGTTGTTGTGGGGGGGGTATTTTTGCAAAAGTGCACAAAGCTACTCTCCACTCCTGGACACTGGCATGTGGCACTTGCGCTGCTTTGACCAGTATCTGTTCCTAGTAACCTTGTGAATGGAGGAGCCACGAGCGTGGCCTGTTATTTATGCTTTGATTTGCATCTGGAGACTGTGAAGGCAGGAGCTTACGAACCAGTGGAAGCAGAAGTAGGGGTCCAGCGTATGCCTTGGCTCCATGTGCCACTGAGAGATCGTGGCACCATGGAGGGGGCAAGAGCTGTGAGGCCACAGACCACCACTGGAGAACAGACTTGTGCATATTTGTGGGGAAGAAGACACTCAGCAGGCAAAGTGCTGTTTCACTGGCAACCTTGATTTCTCACATTGTGCATTTGCAAGGATAAATGTATGCGGAGATCCGCTTTGAGCTGGGGGTATGGTCCAGGAATTCCTGCTCAGCCTCACAGTAGCTCCAACTTGTACATATTCTGTGGGGCAACATATAAACCTCCTACTTACTGTATATTTATGCTTTCTGATGTGTAACAAGTCATCCCCAATTAATGTCACTTTGTTTCTAGTGGTTCCTAACCATTGTCCAGTAAATGACTGTTCTAGATTTGCGAATTGACCAATGTTTTGTTGCCCCTTGACATTTAACTTTTCTTTTGAGGGCTTATTTCCCTTTGTAAAAATAGGATAAGCTAGTTTGTACATAGGCTCAAATGACCAGTGTCAAAGAATTTGAATATCAGTAGACCTTCCCCCCTCTGTCTCCTCATGCAGATAAAGCATGTGACAGGCAGAAGCGGAAACTCCCTTTCCATCTGAGATGTGAGGACTTTATGAAACACAATTGAAAACATGAGGAATGACATGCAGTCCCTTCTAGTACTCATCATGCTGTCTCACTGCCTAGCTAGAGAATTTTTCAAACTTTTGTTTCAAACTTTATTATACACACACACACACGCATTTATTTAAAGCCATCCCTGACTTACCATGACAGGGTACATAACAATATTCTTGGGTCACTGTAGAAATTACCATCATGAGACCATGCATAGAATTCGAGGAGAAAATAGGAATGGATCCCTATAACTGCTGGTCAGATCTTAACAGGTCTTCTTGGAGCCAAAATCGGTAACCTTTCCAAGACAGAAGAACACTGTGGAGCCTTCCAGGGGACTTTCAGAGGAGTTGTATCAAAAACATCATTGTGTAGTTGGGGGAATCCATTCCTAGAGGGTTTTGAAATTGGCTTCTAAAAGCATCATTGTTGTCTTGACTAATTCAGAAGAAAATTAGAACAAAGTGAAATGGTTACAGATGTTTAAGGGAAAAAAAAGCAAGGTAAAGCCTTTTTTCTCACCTTGCATTGGCAAAACTACCTCTCCACCATTTTTGTTTAACTTTTGAGTCAAAAGCATCTTACCATAAGTATGAATGTCATATACATCATTATGAGAATACTATTGCTATGAGATAAGAAGCCATATATGAATGTTGTATACTACTTTAGGATTTGCATTGAATCCTAAAGTTTTCACCTCCTTTCAATCTATTTACACTATATTCCTATTTACTAAGTGGGGAGGGGGCTTCTTTATATAATGCTTCATCGTTAAAAAGTCAGTATCTGTTCTGTTTCTGAGATGATCTTTTCATGCATTAAAAAAGTTCAAAATTATTCTTTGTGGAAGTTTTCTTTAGCCATACATTTAGGGAAAAAAGCAATACTCTACCCCTAAATAATCCTTAAAAAAAAAAAAGCAAAGTTTTTAAAAACCAATATTAGTAACTATCTAGGAACTAGATGGGTATAAATTACACTAGAGTGGTTAGGAGTAGATCTTTTTAAAAACGATGATTTGAGAAGAGAGCATGCACAAGCTGGGGAGGGGCAGAGGGGAGAGTGAGAATCTTAAGCAGACTCCTTGCTGAGCATAGGGCCTAATGTGTGGCTTGATCCCATGACCCTGAAATTGTGACTTGAGCCAAAATGAAGAGTCAGACACTTGACTGAGCCATCCAGGGGACCCAAATCCAATTTGAGTTTCCCAAATCCAGAAGGTAAGGTCATTGGGCAGCAGAGATTTTAGAGCCATACTGCCTGAGTTCCAGAGTAGCCTGGGACAAATTCTCTCTCTCAGGCTCTGTTCCTAATCTGTGATATGGAGGTAACAGTATTATCTGTCTGTAGGGCTGTGTTTTAAGGATTAAATTAGGTAAAATGTGTAAAGTACGGTTAGCACAGGGTTATATACTAAATTGCTACCTAAGTTTACCTGTTATTGCCTCTCTTCTTGATATTTAAATTATTTAAAACACATTCCATTCTCATCAACAAAACTATATTTATGAAAACATTCGTTCCCTTTGATTTATTGCTTGATGCTGGGACATTATTTGACCAAATTTTTATTTTTGTGGGAATTGATTTATAGCTGCTTCATTTCTAAGCCTTCCAGTTATAAGCAAATATACAACAGACACATACTACATTGTAATTTATAGCTGTCGGGTTATACAAAGAAGAGCTGGTGGTTTTCCAAAAGTAGCTATATCATTTCTATATTTACATGATGTCTATAAATATAGAATATATGAAACTGGTGTTTCAATATTTTCAGGGAGCTTAGCATCTATAAAAGTAAGTCATGGGATCACAGCTTTGTCAAATTTGGGTAGGGGAAATTGGCGCAGGCAATCAAAAGGTACAAACTTATACAACAAATACATCATGGGGAAGGCAATGTACAGCAGAGTGACTATAGTTAATTCAATACCACATATTTGAAAATTGCTAAGAGAATACACCTTAAATGTCCTCATGACAACAGTTTGACGGATAAGCACTTAGGAAAAGCCAATTTTATGAATGTTCTCATATGCTACTAGCAATCACTGTATACATGAAATTTTCATGTTTTGCTAGAAACATTTGGAGAGAAGCAAGCACTTAGCCTGAGGTGTGGGATTCCTCCATTTTTTTTTTTTTTTGAGAGCTATGAGTAGGCGAGAGAAAAGTGAAATAATACCTCTGTTCATGTTAGAGAAGTTTGTACATGGTAGATACTACTTGATAATTCATTAGAAAAGGTAGAATTAGTAACCCTGTAAATATATCTAATGTTGACCAATCTCACCATCCTCCCCCTTTCAAAAAGGAATAACCATTCCACTCATGCATCTGGCCTCCTCATCTTTTGTGTGGTCTTTCAGTATCCATTTCTGGCATTTCTTCAGCTCTTCCTCTCCTCTAACTCAGGCACTATTTCTCTCAAGGTCAGTGAGACCTTGAAGACCTCTCAAGGTCTTCACTGTCTGCTCCTTGAAGACCTCTCAAGGTCTTCACTGTCTGCTCTCCTGAAAAAGGAGTTTATAGTCATTGATGGCTCTGACTTTATTCCCTTCTCACTGATTTCTTCCCCACTACTGCATTGTCATTGTTGTCACCAAGGGAGCAGTGATGTTACCCTTGGTAAATATAAGAACATTTGCCTCCTTTCTTGTGTGTCCTGTTTCCACAATGTTTAACTTTATGTAAACTTTATTTCCTTTAGGAATTTCATTTCTCATTTGACCTCTATGACATTCCTAACCCGGGTTTTCTACTTCTTTTTGGTCAAGTTCTTTCTTAGCCTAAACTCAAAATACTGACATTTCATAGGTGAGCCCACTATTTAATCTTTTAATCTCTTCACCTCCTCGACTTGGGAAGTATGACCTTATGGCTTCAGATACCATCTGTATGCTATTGATTTCCAAACCCATCTCTCTGTCCCCAGGTCTTTGGTAATGATTTCCAAGCCTATTAGAGATCTTGACTAGGGAGCCACACAGTTAAGCTCAATGTATCTAAAACTGAATCGATTACCACATCAGTCAAGCTCCAGTCAAGGAAATAAACCAGTTGAGGTATTTCAAACAGGGAATTGAACACTGAGAATTGATTACACGGGTAATAAAGGAGGCAAGCTGAAGTGGGGACGACAATATCACCCAGAGATTAACAACAGCAGGAAGCTACTGTCATCCCTAAGGCAGGGGGAATAGAAGGAAGAGGTTGAGTTTTCCAAATCCAGAAGGTAAGGTCATTGGGCAGCCCAGGTGGCTCAGTGGTTTAGCGCTGCCTTTAGCCCAGGGCCTGATCCTGGAGACCTGGGATCGAGTCCCAGGTCTCGAGGAGAGATCTCGAGGGATCGAGTCCCTTCTGCTGGAGCCTGCTTCTCCCTCTGCCCCCACCCCTGTGTCTCTCATAATAAATAAAATCTTTTAAAAAAGGTAAGGTCACTTAGCTGGAGCTAGGACTGTAGCTAAAGCTAGAGCTGGCAAATGTTCTTATAGCAAACTTTTTTCTCAGTCTCTAGACTGTAGCTAAAGCTAGGACTGTAGCTAAAGCTAGAATCTGGAACCAAAGACAGGAAGCTTATCTGGTGGGAGCTAAAATCTTGGAAAATATCTGGTCCCCCTAAGAACATTACCTAACTTATCCCTACTTTCCAATCTTTGCTCATCTACCCACACCTATTGCTCAAACCTGACTGGAAACCAGGGAGCCTGAGTAATGTAGTTCCCTCTCTAGGGAACAACATGGACCCAGGAGCAAGCAAGCAAATAATCAACATAATCACTAACATCTTCCCACAAAACAATTCCTCCTCTTGCCTTCCCCATTTAATAGTTAATAAAGTCTTTACTTACATAGTTGGTTACATGAACATTCTTGTAATCATTTACTCCCATTGTTCCCTACATCTAATCAGTTCCTAGATTCTAATGAGCCTACCTCAGAAGTATCTCCTGAACTTTTCCCCACTTCTCCACTTTCTTTTTGCTGTGGCTGTGCTGTTTCTCTTTGCCTCTCTTCTAGACAGCTTCATTACCCTAAATATCCTTGCCCTTAGCTTGACTCCAACTTATTATGTATATTTCCACCACTTTTTCTGTTGATATATTGATAGTGCTATTGTTTAAATACCCTCCAGTTTCTTCTAAAATACTATCTTGTAATTTTTTACATAAAACACAGTCCTCTGGGCACCCTGGGTGGCTCAGTGGTTTAGCGCCACCTTCAGCCCAGGACGTGATCCTGGAGACCTGGGATCAAGTCCCACGTCCGGCTCCCTGCATGGAGCCTGCTTCTCCCTCTGCCTGTGTCTCTGCCTCTCTCTCTCTCTCTCTCTCTCTCTCTCTCTCTGTCTCATGAATAAATAAATAAAAACCTTAAAAAACACAGTACCCTTTTAACTTTCTCTTTACCTACGCAGCTTGTAAGGATCAAGAAAAGACTGAATGCATCAGGATGATTATTGTAAAATTGTCAAGGATTCCTTTCAGTTAAACTTGGACATACTTACCATAATGATTGATATCCTTGAATTGTGAAGGCACAGATGTAAGGGCAACAATGACTTTGAAAGTAAATGATAAATACATAAAACCTGAGAGGTCAAACCGTCTGTCTGAAAAATGTGTCAAAGATTTAGACAATTTCCCATGTTAATCTAGGATGACTCATTATAACAAACTGCCATGTGCTACCTCCCCTCACATTAGGAGACACTGATAACCACTCCTGAGCTAAACACAAGTCTCAGAATCCTTCCCAACAAAGATGTTCCAAGGAAAAATGACCAAGAGATTGAAGTTGACAGTTGAGTTATAGCTTTTTGGTTTCCCAGGTCAACTTCATGCCCAAGGTGTTGACCAGTCTCTCTCAGAAACACCAGTACCACCAAGGTACCCCTAAAGACAGAAAAGTAAAGTTGTAAGTCTAGGATTATAACCTTTGTGAGTCAATTGAGTCCTCCAGTTTTATAACCTCAGTCTCTGTGGCAGCATGCCACCCAGGTGCACATTCAACTTTCACTTGATTCTCTTCTACTGGCTTCCTTTCTTTCTCTTGCTAATTTAGTTCAAGACAGCCACAAGACTTCTTCCTAGAGGAGTTAGCAAACTTTTTTCTCAGAGGGCCAGAGAGTAAACACTTTAGGCTTTATAGGAAATTCAGTCTTGGTAACCACAACTCAGCGGTGATGGCACTGTGGCATGAAAGCCACCATAGACTGTATGGAAACAAGTGGGTATGACTATATTGCAATAAAAATTTATTTGCAGACACTTAAGTATGACTCTCATGCAGTTTTCATGTGTTTCACCATAGTAGTCTTGATTTTTTCTAACCATTTTGTAAATGTAAAATTAGTGGCTTGCCAGCTACAAAAAACAGGTGGCAGTCTAAATATAGCAGATGACCTGTTGGTTGGTGGACTCTCCTTACAAACTCTGTGAGAGGCTGCCTCTAACTCTGCCTCAGCTGTGCACACTCTGCCTCTACACAAGTCCAACAAATATACTGAAAAAATATGCCATTTTAAAACTACCTTCTGTGTGACTAAGTCTGAAAGTTCTATTTCTACTCTTGATAGCTAACTCCCAATTCTAGATGTCTTTATTTGCCAAAGGATGTCATACACACTTCAGGCCCAAATCTAAAGTGAAATGGTAAAAACTCAAAAAAACAAAACAAAAATTTTTTTTTTCTAAGTTTTCTCCTATCTTTTTCACCAGTATAAGTAGCACTAGTATCCTCTCACAGCCCCAAGCTCCTGCATTCTGGTTAGACATTCTTTCTCTTTCTTCTCTGTCTCTTCAACATCAGGGCCTCTCTGTCCTTTTTCTGTGATGTGTGTCAGTGGTGTACTCTTCCTTTGTCCTAGTCTGTGTGAATTAATGCAGTGGACTCATTTTAAACACAACCAAGAAAACTTTTAAAAAATGATTCTTTATACTTATTGGTGTCTTTACTTCTGGGATCCATACTTCCTCAATTGTATTCCCCATTATCTTGGTACTTTTTCCTTCCATTAGAGTTTGGCTTCCATTTCCTGCCTTAGTCTATGAAAATTGAGTTTGCAATGAATGCTACTCCTTACAGAACTTAACAAGCAATGGTTGCAGTGCCTCTGTTCTTGGTTTGTTCATTTTGAATGAAAGATAATTCTTAGACTAACATTCTATATCCTCTCAAGCTCCTCTACTATGGAGACAGTAGACCAGATTATGTGACAGTGGCAAGAGTGTCAGGAAAGGCATCTCTGGGAACTTTGGCATGAAGTCTGGATGCTGTGTATAGAAAGAAGTAGTTCAGACACTGGTAACAGCTAGTGCAAAGGCCCTAAGGTGCAAACAAAGTTAGTATGATCAAAGTACAGACAAAAGGAAAGGATTGCTGGAGTATAGTCAGAAGGAACATGGGACCAGCAGGAGGTTAGGAGGACTCAAAGGCTATGCTGTTGAAGGGTCATAAAAGCTATGGCCAAAGCTTTAGTCTATGTTTAGAAAAATCGTTGGAGGATTTAAGCAGGAGAATGATGTGATTTGATTCCTTTAACCTATTCACTTGGTCTGCTGTGTGGAAGGTGGGTTTTCAGAGTGAAAGCAGACAGACAAATCAGCAGGTTATTTCAGTAATCATATAAGAATTAATGTGACTTGGGCTGGTAGGTGGCAGTAAATAAGAAGAGAAGTGATTATATTTAGGACATAGTTTGGCAGAAGAGTCCACACACTTGCCAGTGAGTTGGATAGAGGGGATAGTTATGAAGGAAAAAAAGGAACCGAATATGTCCCCTAGGTTTTTGCCTTATGCAACAGGATATATATGGAAGATGGGGGAAAACTGGAGAAAACATAAATCTATTTTTCACATAAGTATGAGATGCCTGTTAGATCTCTAGATGCTAGATATCTCCAAATCTGGAATTTAGGGAAAAGTTCAGATCTAGAGATAAAATTGTGAGATGTGTGAGTGTATAAATGGCATTGGGAACCAAGGATGCTTATGGGCTGATGCAGAGAATGACCAAGGAAGAGAAAAGAGACTTAAAAGCATTCGATCCTTAAACATGAACCAGTAAAGAGATTTGGAAAAGTGTCCAGGGAGAAAAACTAGGAGCAGGTAGTTGCTAACAGTGACCAAGAACTGGGATTTAAAGTTTACATAGTTTCCTTCCCTCTCATTTTAGAATAAAAATATCAAGAGAAGTGAAGGACAATTAGGAAAAATTTGTAATAATTGAGGAGTTCGGTCTTCTCAAATTGTTTTCTTCATTGTACACTCCAAGAGTGAAACTAACCAATACTTTATAATCTCCTTGAAAATGTTTTCAATGTAGAAAGAACTTAAAATGAATCAAAGCTCAAAAAACTTTGGAAACTACTCTTTACACAAATGTGATAATGATACTTAATTTCGGGTTACTATATCACCTACCAATTTCATCTACATTTATGATGAAATAATTATCTCAATGACCCAAGAAAGAATTTTCCTTTATTTCTTTCAAATTTAATAAACTATATCAAGTGAACAACAAAACAAGCACTTTGTGAATTATAGGTCCTTGGGTTTGTAATTTTCAACAATGAGGATTTTTTTAAACTTGTAATTATTGAGGTACTTTTGTAACAGCCCTCTGATGCAGGACCATACATGTTTGAGCAGAGTTAGTATTACCCACACATACAAAATCATGGTGTTTAACTGGAAAGCAAGATAAGTGTTAAAATACTCTTTTCAATGTTTACTGTGTAAAACAGGATAACTAAAGTTTTAAGGACTTTCATTACATTTTCAAATTAAATAAATACATTTCTAACCTTTTCCCCCATTATACATGCTTCTCCCAAGTCTGCCCTTTCCTACATATACTATCTGGAAAAACTAAATGGCAGAAACACCGATGGCTGACTCATAATGAGTTCTTTCCTTTGTGATCAACAGGAAGCATCCCATTTCTCAATCTTCTTGCAGTTGAATGGGACCTTGTGATTGATTTTAACCAATGGATTTTTGGCTGCAAATTATGTGTGTCACTTTAGAGTGAGGGCATTTATGAGCACATGTCTGTTCTGTTTCTTTTCTCTTTCGGCTATGAGGTAGGGCCACCTTTATAGTCACAGATGGAGCAACCTAGATCTCTGAGTCACTACATGGAAAACAGTTTCCTTGGGTGGTTGCCAAAACTAAATCAGATTTTGCATGAATAAGAAATAAACCCTTATTGTATTAAGCTACTGAAATTCTGGGGTTATTCATGACCTTAGCATGGACTTACTCTGTAATGCAGTTTTTCAGTTTACTTTTTCTTGGGATCAAGAAACTATCTTACTTATTAGTTAAAACCTGGTCTGTAGATAATAAAAAAGCAAAAAAAAAAAAAAGTCAAAAGAATTGTTGAGCAAAATAATCAACTTGTTTAGAATTAGAATAGGAAAAATGATATGTACTTTTAATAAAGTGTCTTATTTTGATGGCAGACTTTGACATCCTGATAATGGCAGTAAAATAATTTGTTGTCAAACTTCCAAAGATTCATACATAATCATTAGATAGCCATGGTAGCACATAATCTCTATAGGTTTTCTCCACATATTTACTTTATGTAACCAGAGTAGGCAATCTATCAAATCTATTAGTGGGGCAGTCAACCAGATGGTGAAATAGGAGGCTCCTGAATTCTCCTTCTCTTACAGACACACTGAATGTATAGCTAGAGAGTAATGACCTTTGGAAGAGATCTAGAAATTAGCTAAGTGGCTCCTACATTGAGCAAATGAGAAAATATCGACATCAGAGTGGATAGGAAAGACTGAGATATACATTTACCATCAACACCACTCCCAGCATAACACCAATCAAGAGGGAACTCCAACTTCCAGTTTCTCCATGAGGAAGAACCATATGTAATACCCCAAGTTTTAAGATTCCTGTTGAGGAACAGAACCTCTAAACACTTAGCTCTCAATGACAGGGAGGCTTGTGTCCAAGAGACTATAGCAAACAAACAATTGTTAACTGGTGTGAATACACACTGTTGCTATTCCCTGTGACTCAGGGCAGAGGGAACAGGCAAAACTGCTCATCTCTCAGTTGTTCCCTGAAAGATGTCTACCTATATATGTTAAAAGCTGCTACCTGATGGTTAAGCTTCTAATTTAGCACACATCTAGGGGCTACCTGTAATCCTCCCTGGAGACCACAGAAACCAGTAGACACCTCCCTCACCAGCTACAAGTCACCAGTATCTCCCTGGAAGGAGTCTGTAGACATGTCTGCACCTTAGGTTTTGTGTCATCACCTGAAGGACAAGTCCCCAGATTGCCTAGCTTTGATACCCAATGGAACTTCCATTCATAAATCCTACAGGATTGTAGCACACAGAAAAGGAGTTCTTAATTGGCTGTTCTCTTAGGGCCTCAGTGTAGAGGAAACAGGCAAAAATGCACATCTCACAGTCTTTTCCAGGAAAGAGTTTTTCTGCATACTTTAAAAGCTTTGTTTGATGGTCAGCCTTCTAATTTACATTTATGGGCTGGCAACAATCCTTCCTGGAGACCAGAGAAGCTGGTGGACCCCTTCTCCACCTTCTTCCTCTAGCTCACTCCAAGTCACCAGTATCTCCTTGGAAGGAGCTTATATACATGTCTGGGACCACAGCTTTCACAGCTGCTGCATGAAGGACAAACCTCCAGGTCTCTGAGCACTGATAGCTAATAGAGCTTGCATTTGTGACCCCATAGAAATGTAGTAAACAAAGAAGCAGTTCTTAATAGGTGTAGAAACACTCCCTTCTCCCACCGTGGCTGTAACTCCCAGCACAGAGGGATGAGGCAAAATAGCCATCCCCCAACTTCTTCCTGGAAACTACATACTTTCCCAGCTGCTGCCTGAATGTCCAGCTTCCAGTCAGCCTCCATTTAGATGATGAAAGTAATCCTCCCCTTTGGGATATTGATGGGCTTTGGCATACCTCTCAACCTCTGAGAGAGACTAAGAACAAAGAAGTCAACTTGGACAATCATAAATGTTTGAGAGATAACCAAGACCTTGGGCTGGGATAATTGATGAAGTTCATCTCCTACAGAAGACCATTCTATCAAAACTGGGAGAGGTAGCTATTTTATCTCTTGTGCAGAAACCAACACAAGGAATCAAGGAAAATGAAGAAAAAGATAACTATTTTCCAAACAAAAGAGCAAGATAAATCTCCAGAAACAGACTTTAAAAGAATGGAGATAAGTGATTTACTTGATAGTTCAAAATGATAGTATAAAGATGCTCACTGAGAAGAGGAGTGCAATGAATGAACAAAGTTAGAAATTTCAACAAATAGAAAATGTAAGAATATACCAAATAAATCAAAGAGCTGATAAATATAATAACTGAACCGAAAAGTTCAATAGAAGAATTTAATAGGAGACTAGATCAAACAGAAGAAAGTATCAGCAAACTGAAAGGGCAATGGAATTTATCTAGTCAGAGGTGCAAAAAAAGAAAAAAAGATGAGAAAGTGAAGACAGCTTAAGGGACTTATAGGACACGACCAGTGTGCCAATATATGCAATATAGAGTTCTTAGAAGGAAAACAGAGAGACAGAAAAAGCAAAACACTTATGAAAGAAATAATGGCTGAAAATTTCCATGACCTGGAGAAAGAAACAAACATCTAGATCTAGGAAGCCCAGAGAGAACCAAATAAGATGAATTTAAAGAGACCCATACTAAGAAACATTGTAACTAAATTGTCAAAAGTTATAGGTAAGGAGAGAATCTTAAAATCATTAATAGATATGCAACATGTTATGTATAGGGGAACCACCATAAGACCATAAGAAGATTTTCAGCAGAAACTTTGTAGGCCAGGAGGAAATGGGATAGTATATTCGAAACACTGAAAGAAAAAAAAAAAAAACTAAAATAACAACAACAAAAAAACCCTGCCAACTAAGAATCCTCTATCCAGCAGAGTTGTCCTTCAGAATTGAAGGACAGAGAGAATTGAAGACAGTTTTCCAGACAAGCAAAAGCTGAAGGAGTTAATCACCACTAGACTGACTTCACTAGAAATTTTAAAGGGAATTCTTCAAGCTGAAATAAAAGAATACTAATTAGTAGCAGGAAAACATATGAAAATATAAAATTCACTGGCAAAGGTAAATATCTAATTAAATTCAAAACACTATCATGTAATGTGGGTACATAAATCACTTATAACTACTTTAAAATTGAAAAAATATTAAAAACAACTATAACTACAATAATTTGTTCTTGGATACACAGTGTAAAAGATGTCAATTGTGACATCAAAAAATAAAATGTTGGGGGGGGCTAAAAATGTAAAGTTTCTGTATGCCTTTCAAATTATCAGCTTAAAATAGACTGTTATATTTTATGTAACCATATTTTATGTAACCCTCATGCTAATGACAAAGCAAAAACTCACAGTAGATACACAAAAAATATAGAGAATGGAATCAAAACATAACTCTACAGAAAACTACCAAATCACAAAGGAAGAGAGGAAGAAAGTAACAGGAATTATAAAACAACAACAACAACAACAAAAACAATGAGCAAATGGCAATATTAAGTTCATACCTTCAACAAAACTTTAAATGTAAATGTACTAAATTCTATAATCAGAAGACATAAAAGGGCTGAATGGATAAAAGTTTTTTTTTTAAGAAAACCCACTATATTCTGCCTACAAGAGATTCAGTATACCTTTAAGGACACTCATAGATTGGAAGTGAAGGGATGGAAAAAGATATTCCATGTAAATGGAAATCAAAAGAAAGTAGGGGTAGCTATAGTAATGTTGAAAAAAATAGACTTTAAGCCAAAGACTATAATAAGAGACAAAGAAAGTCATTAAGTAATGATAAAAGGGTCAATCCAATAGGAAGGTATAATATTTATAAATATTTATGTACCTATTATAGAAGCACCTAAATATATAAAGCAATTTTTAATAGATCTGAAGGGAGAAATAGAGAACAATACAATAATAGAGGATTTCAAAACCCCATTTTCAACAATGAATATCCAGATATAAAGTCAATATGGAACCGTTGTACTTAAACTACATGTTAGATGAGGGGGACTAACAGACATTTACAGAACATTCTATCCAATGGCAGCAGAAAACACATTCTTTCCAAGTGCACCTGAAACATTCTGCAGAAAGATCATATGTTAGGCCACAAAATTATTCATAATAAAAATAAGACTGAAATCACATCAAGCATTTTTCCCACCACAAAGATTTGAAACTAGAAATCAATTATAAGAAAAAAACTGGTAAGTTCACAAATATGCAGATATTAAACAACATGCTCCTGAACAATCAATGGATCAGTGAAGAAATCAGAAAATATCTTGAGACATGAAAATGAAAACTCAACATACTAAAACTTATGAGATGCAGCAAAAACAGTTCTAAGTGTAAAGTTTATACTGATAAATGCTTACATTAAAAAAAGAAAGATCAAGTAAACAACCTAACTGAACCTCAAGGAACTAGGGGGGAAAGAACTAAATCCAACGTTAGCAAAAGGAAGGAAATAACAAAGATCAGAGAAGAAATAAACAAAATACAGACCAAAAGACAATAGAAAAGATCAATGAAATTAAGATCTAGTTCTTTAAAAAGATAAAGTAGACACACCTTTAGCTAGACACACCACAGCAAAAAAGAGAAAGGGCTCAAATAAATGAAATTATAAGTGAAAGAGGAGATATTACCACTGATACCAGAGAATTACATAGGACCATAAGATACTACTATCAACAATTGCTTGCCAACAACTTAGACAACCTTGGATAAATGGCTAAATTCCTAGGAATAAGTAATCTACCAAATCTGAATCATGTAGAAAAATAAAACTTACATCAATTACTAGTAAGGAGAATGAATTTTTAATAAAAAAAAAATACCCAACAAAAAAGTCTAAAGTCAGATAGCTTCACTGGTGAATTCTACCAAACATTTAAAGAATATCAATATTTTCAAACTCTACCAGAAAATAAAAGAGGATGAAAAATTTTCAGACTCATTTTATGAGGACTGCATTACCTTAATACCAAAATCAGGCATGCTACCAGAAAAGGAAACTGAGACCAATATTTCTGATGAGCAAGATGCAAAAATTCTCAACAAAATATTAGCAAACTGAGTTAAACAGTACACTAAAAGGATCATGCACTTTGATCAAGTAGGGTTTATTTTAAAGATGCAAGATGGTTCAGTATTTGGAAATCAATGTGATATACCACATTAACAAAATGGAGACTACAAATTATATGATTATTTCAATAGATGCAAAAAAGCTTTAGACAAAATACACCCTTTCTTCATAAAAACTCTCAACAAACTGGGTAGAGGAAATGTACTCAACTTAATAAAGGCCATATATAACAAACTCATAGCTAATGTCATATTCAACAATAAAATCTTGGAAGTGTTTCCCTTAAGATCAAGAGTAAGACAAGGATGCCTACTCTCCTTTCATTCAACACAGCATTTCATTCAACAAGTCCTATCCAGAGCATTTAGGCAAGGTAAAAATAAAAAAGAGAGAGAGAGACATCCAAATAAGAAAATAAGAAGTAAAATTGTCTTTGTGAGTGACATGATGTTATATATAGAAAACCTGAAATACTCCACCAAAAAGCCCATTTTACTTAATAAACGAATTCATTAAAATTACAGGATGTAAAATCAATATGCAAAAATTAGTTGTATTTCTATATACTAACAATGTAAAACAAGTAATAGAAATGAAGAAAACAAGGGGCTCTTGAGTGGCTCAGTCAGTTAAATATCTGACTCTTGATTTTGATTCAGGCCATAATCTCAGGGTCATGGGACTGAGCCTTGGATTGAAGCCCATTGTAGAGCCTGCTTAAGATTCTCTTTCTCCCTGCTCTCTTTCTCTCTCTCAAAAAAGAAAGAAATGAAGTAAATAATCCCATTGGTAATAGCATCAAAAAGAATAAAATACTTAGGTATAAATTTAACCAAAGAAGTGAATGATCTGTACACTGAAAACTGTAGGACACTGTTGAAAGAAATTGAAGAAGACACAAATGAATGGAAATATTTCCTATGTTCATGAATCAGAAAAATTGATAATGTACAATGTCCATACTACTAAAGTGATCTTCATATTCAATGCAATCTCTGTCAAAATCCAAAGATATTTTTCATAGAATTAAAACAAACAATCCGAAAATCTGTATGGAACCACAAAAGATGCCATAAGTAGCCAAATAAATCTCGAGAAAAAAAGAACAATGCTGAAGGCATCACACTTCCTGGTTTCAAAGAATATTATAAAACTATAGTAATTAAAACAATGTTATATTGGCATAAAAACGGACCCATAGACCAATGAAATAGAGAGCTCAGAAATAAACCCATGCATATATGATCAACTGATTTACAACAAAGGAGCCAAGAATATACAATGTGGAAATTGTCATTTCAATAAATGGTGCTGGGAAATTGGATTGTTACATGAAAAAGAATGAAACTGAACCCCCACCTTATACCATACATCACAAAATATCTGAAAATGGATTAAAGACTTAACTACAAGATTTGGAACTGTTAAACTCTTAGAAGAAAACATATGGGGGGGCGGAGAAAATATATGGGGTAAGCTCCTTGAAATTGATCTTGGCAGCAATTGGATTTGACACCAAAAGCAAAGGCGACAAAACCAAAAATAAACAATTAGGACTACATCAGGCTGAAAGGTTCTGCTCACAACAATCTACAGAATGGGAGAAGATATTTGCAAATGACATATCAGATAAAGGGCTAGTATCCAAGATCTATGAAGAACTTGTCTCCCTTCCCTTATATTCCTGGGGGTTATTCTGTATGTTAGTAAATTGAACACCAATAAAAAATAAATTAAAAAAAAAAAAGAACTTGTCAAACTCAACACCCCAAAAACAAACAACCCTGTCAAGAAATGGGCAATAGACATGAACAGACATTTCTCCAAAGAAGACTAACACATGACCAACAAGGACATGAAAAAACGCTCCACATCACTTGCCATCAGAGAAATACAAATCAAAACCACAAAACCATGAGATACCACTTTACACTGGTGAGAATGGCTAAAATTAACAAGACAGGAAACAACAAATGTTGGCAAGGATGTGGAGAAATGGGAACCCTCTTGCACTGCAGTGGGAATGCGAACTGGTGCAGCCACTTTGGAAAACAGTGTGGAGATTCCTCAAGAAGTTAAGAATAGAGCTACCCTATGACATGACTGGGTATTTACTCCAAAGATACAGATGTAGTGAAGTGATAAGACACCTACACCCTGATGCTCATAGCAGCAATGTCCACAATAGCCAAAACGTGGAAGGAGTCAAGATGTTCTTCAACAGATGAATGGGTAAAGAAGATGTGGTATATATACACAATGGAGTATTACTCAGCCATCAGAAAGGATGAATACCTACCATTACTTCGACATGGATGGAACTGGAGGGTATTATGCTGAGTGAAATAAGTCAATCAGAGAAAGACAATTATCATATGGTTTCACTCATACGGAGAATATAAGAAATAATGAAAGGGACCATAGGGAAAGGAAGGAAACTGAGTGGGGAAAATTAAAGAGGAAGAAAAACCATGAGAGCCTCCTAACTCTGGGTTGCAGAAGGGGGTGGGTGGGTAGGGGGATGAAGTAACTGGGTGATAGACATTAAGGAGGGCACACAATGAGATGAGCACTTGGTGTTATACTAAAAGTTGGCAAATTGAATTTATAATATGAATAAAAAGTTTCTATTCACTAAAGGAAATCATCAACAGCATGAAAAAACAATCTATGGGATAGGAAAACATCTGCAAAACACATATCCAATAAGAGATTAATATCCAAAATATATATGAAATGCTACAACTCAACTGCAAAAACAAATAGCCTAATTTAAAAAATGATAAAAGGACCTAAACAGACATTTTTTTCAAAAGATGACATTCAGATGGCCAATAGGTACATGAGAAGATGTTCAACATAACTAATCATAAGGAAAATGCAGATGAAAACCACAAGGAGATATTGCCTCACACCTGTTAGAATGGCTATCATCAAAACTAAGTAACAAACAAGAGAGGAATTCTGGTGAAGATGTGGAAAGAAGGGAACCTCTGTGAATTGTTGATGGGAGTATAAATTGGTTCAACCACTACAGAAAACTGTATGGAGGTTTCCCCCAAAATTAAAAATAGAATAATCACTTGATATAGCAATCTCACTTCTGGGTATACATTTGAATGAAATAAAATCATTACTGAAAGAGATGTCTCCTCCCCCAGGTTCACTGCAGCATTATTTACAATCACCATGACATGGAAACAACCAAAGTGTCCACTGAGGGATAGATAAAGAAAATGTTTATAAACATACAATAGAATACCTTTCAGTCATAAAGAAGAAAGAAATAATGTCATTTGTGACTACATGAATGGAACTTAAGGACATAATTGTAAGTGAAATAAGTCAGACAAAAAAAGATAAATACTTAGGATCTTGCATGTGGAACCTAAAAAAACAACTCATGGAAACAGAGAAACAGAGAATGGGTTGATGGTTGCTAGAGGCAGAGAGCAAGGTAGGGGTAAGGAAAATGAAAGAAAGTGGTCAAAAGAAAAAACTTCCAGCATTAAAATAAGTCCTAGAGATATAATGATATAGTTCACAATACTGTACCATATATTTATAAATTGCTGTGAGGGATCTTAAAAGTTCTCATCACAAGAAAAAACGTTGTAACTGTAAGGTGATAGATATTAATGTTTTGTAGTAATCATTTCACAATATAGTCATATATATAACCATTACATTGTACACTCTCAACTAATATAAGCTATATGTCAATTATAATACAAAAAAAACTGGGAAAAAAACAAAAATAAATGTTGAATAATGAAGAAGTTAATCCCAAATGAAGTTTTAAAATCCTTCACACTCCTTTTTAACTAATATGAACTTATTCTAGAGCCTAATCTCTTCAGTTTCCATTAAAATTGTTCTTGTTACCCCCAAAAAGCAAACAAAAAGCTTCACACCTCTTAGGATGGCTATTATCAAAAAAATACGTAATAATAAATGCTTGCAAGCATGTGGAGGAAGAGAACCCTCATGCACTGTTGGTGGGAATATAAACTGGTGCAGCTACTATGGAAAATGATGTGGAGCTTCCTTGAGTTAAAATAGATCTTCCTTGTGATCCAGAAATACCACTTCTGGGTACATATCTGAAAGAAACAAAACTCTTCTCTCAATAAGATATCTGTATTCTCATGTTCACTGTAGCATTATTCACAATAGCCAAGGTATGGAAACAACCTAAGTATCTATCAACAGATGAGTGGATCAGGAAAATGTGTATATATATATAAAATGAAAAATTATTTGCCTTAGAAAAGAAGAAATCCTAACACTTGTGACAACATAAATTAATCTGGAGGGCATTATGCCAAATAAATAAGCTTAGGCAGAAAAAGACAAATACTGCATTGTATCACTTACATGTAAAACAAAAAATAAATAAATAAACTCATAGAAAGAGTAGAAAAGTAGTTGCCAGGAGTAGGGAAAATGGGGAGTGATTGGTAAAAAGGTACACATTTTCAGTTTAAAATGAGTAGGATCTGAGGAGCTAATATAGTTCATGCTGATCATAAGCTGATAACGCTGTACTGTATAGTTGACATTTGCTAAGAGGATAGAACTTAAATTATCTCACCAAAACAGGAGGGCATTAAATATGTGAGATGATGAATTTGTTAATTGAGGGGAAAGTTTTCATAACATATATGTATATCAAGTCCTCATGTTGTACACTTTAAATATACTAAAATTTTGTCAGTTATGCTTCAATAAAGCTAAAAACTACTATTAATGATAGCTTATAATTATTCATTGTAAAGGAGGCTAATATTTGATTGCCTCTTCTTATCACATATCACATCACTGACCACCAACCCCACAGCATATATCGGCATCCAAATCCCATCTGTTATGAACTGAATTACATCCTCTCAAAATCTGTATGTTGAAGTCATAACCCACAGTGTGACTGTATTTAGAGATAGTAACATTAAGGAGGTAAATAAGGTTAAATAAGGTTATAAGGGTGGGGCCATAATCCAGTAGGACTAGTGCCCTTATAAAAAGAGGAACAGAGGGGCGCCTGGTGGCACAGTTGGTTAAATGTCTGACTCGGTTTTGGCTCAGGTCATGATCTCAGCTCCCCTGTGTGGGGCTCCACACTGTGGGGTCTGCTTCAGATTCTCTCCCTCTGTTCCTCCCCTTGCTCTCTCTCTCTCAAATAAATAAATAAATAAATAAATAAATAAATAAATAAATATCTTGGAAAAAAAAAAAGATGAGGAAGAGACACCAGAAGCACGTGTGCCTAGAGGAGAGGCCATGTGAGGGTACAGTGAGAAGACAGCCATTTGCAAACCAAGGAGAGTGGCCTCAAGAGAAACCAAACCTCCCAACAACTTGATCTTGGACTTTTCAGCCATCTGAACTATGAGAAATAGATTTATGTTGTTAAAAATCTAGCCTATGGTATTTTGTTATGGCAGCCCTAGAAGACTAATACATTGTTCCTCTCCAGGTTCCCCTTGGCCATCATATCCTTCATGGAGCCTTATCTCCCTGACTTATCATTGATATTCTCCTCTGAATTTCTACAGCAAATGTGATTCAAGATTTAATATCACTTTTAAATAAAATGTTATAATTTTTTTTCAACAAGTGAATTATTTGTATTTCATCAACTAGTTGTAAATCCCCTGAGATAAGAAGAATCCATGGTCTGTACACCATCTTTATATTCTTCAAAATTGCATATATAGTATTATTCAGTAAAGAATTCTGTTAATGATCTAAAATTTTCTTTCTGATTTTTGATTATTAAAATTTGAATCAGCCTAGAATCCCAAGAAGAAAGTTTTTATGAGAGTCAGGAGTGAGAGTTTTTATATATTTGTTTAATTTTTCAATTACATTAAATTTCTCTTAAGGATGTGTTTGTTACACTATAAAGTATTTCTTATCATATATCTAAGATAATTGTGTATCCATGATTTTGCTCAATGTTGAAAAGGGAATCAGGGCAACTTACCTGTTTTAATTAACTCATAATTTATCAGAGTAGTTCTCAAATCAATGTAATTTGCAAAGTGACACTTGGTCAGTTAAAGTTTCAATCAGGGAAGTAAAACATCTGTTTTAAGTGTGCCAACTCTATTTCGTGATGAACTAAGTGGCTTGGGATTAATAGCTATGAGTTTCGTTTACGACAAAGAGCAAAGGTAGACTCATCCATTTTCAATCACAAGGTATACTTGGAAATTATATTAAACAATCTGAACTCTTCTACACATATTCATTAAAAAATAAAATGAACAGGACTCTGTGTTTCTCTGTTGCTGTTTGTGTCTTTATGCATCTCTCTCTCTCTCTCTCTCTGCCTTTTTCCTCTCCTATCTGATCCTACTCCTGACAGCTTTGTTCTGTTGGTCTGTGTCTGTCCCTGAAAACATAAATCATTTTCTCCTGGATATGCAGGCAAAATACTCCTGAAAAGTTCTTGGTGTTTTCTAGTCTGTTCTGAAATTACATTATTAAGAGCTTACTGAGCAAAACTCAACATTGATCAAATGGAAAAAGGAAGCACCACTAAGTTACAGCTCCAAGCAAAACCACTTTATGAGTGTGTGGCTGGACTGCACGTTAATGACACCAGTGCCCAGGTGGCCAAATTTATGTCCACCCTCTTGATCTGATAATACAGAGCAGGGGATGAATTGGTAATGAACCAGGCTGAAAACAGATGGTGACTCCATGTGTGTTTGCTGCTGAAAATCTACAAAGGGGAAACATTAAATATGTGTCTTTAAATTTAAATTAGTGCATTTCAAAAACACAGACTGTTGAGCTTTTGAAAACAGGCTGGCTGAATGTGTTTCATCTTATAGTTTTGAACTCTGATGCATTTTGTGGAATTGCAACAGGCAAAATGGATGGTATGTTAGTTACCCTTTCTTTAGCTCCTCAATATCAGTGGTGCTCCACTGTAATTAGGGGCTTGTGTGCAGTTCTTTTTCATTAAATTTGCTACACCCTAATTAGGAAATTTAGAAAATTCAAAAGACCACCATCTAAAAATTGGCACCAATTATTAAATATGTTTTCTCAGATTATATGATTTCTGTTTTACTCCACAATACTGATTGAGTTTAGTACTGACATGATTGTTATAAAACACTGTCTTGATGCACAAACTGCATTTTATAAAAATGTATCAAAACATAGAATATTCTACTGGCTGTATATATACTTGGGCTGTATTGAGATATTTGGGTCTAAATCTATCCAGAAATGATTATTTCTTTGATTTACATTCTGAGACAAGTAAAACTGGTGCTTAAATGCCAACCCAAACATATCCCAGAATAATTTGGGGGAAAAGCTACCACAAACTCACCCTATGATTCTGTAAGGGCCTTGGATGATTTAATATAAAACTACATAAAAATGAGTCTAGTTGAAGGTTGAGTAAAGTTTATAGCAAGTCCAGAATTTGGTCTGGACTCCCCAGACAATGGAGCTACAGGAAATTGGGGCCCAGATAAAAGAGGGATGGGAGTGGTTTGCTCCCCACCTCACATCCCACATCTGCTCTGCATAAATCTCTGGGCTATTATTACCTGAGCAATTTCTTCTGTGTTCTTCCAGGTAAAACTCAAACTGTCCAAGTCCAAGGTGAATTTGATTTATATCTTGGACATGCCTGAGTTTACCCAAGGTGGCAGAATTTCTTAGTGGTGCCAATTTTATACTACTGTATGAACTTACTTCTTAAATAGAATCTCTCCCTTCCTTTTGGTTTGGTGGTGGTGGTGGTGGTGGTGGTGGTGGTGGTGGTGGTGATGATGATGGTGATGATGATTGTGATGATAATTTTAGGAGGGTTTATTATACTTTTTAAAGCTTTTATACAAAGATATTAAAATCTTTATCAAGTGTCTTCACCGAGGAAATACATTGAGTGGCAAGTGTTTTTTACAAGCCTAGGAGACCAGGGGAAGGTGAGATACAAAATGGAGCCTTCTCAGAGGATCCTGATTCCATTCTCTCTCCTTCCCAGCTTCCCTCCCTCCCTTTCTGCCCTTCATACTCCCTCTCTTTCTTTCTTACTGCTCCTACTTCTCTATTTTCCCTTCGTGTACCTCAAGAAATACAATTTAGGGAAAGTTATGGTCCATGGTTTTTCTTGGAAATTATATGTTATTCAAAGCAAAACAAACTCAAAAAGAACAATAAGAATCCTTGCCTCTTCTCACTGATTCAAATGTGCAAAATTACCAAAATTAAGGTTCCAAGCTGTCTGAAAGCCTGAGCAGCTGGAAGTGCAGGTTCGTAAAGTCTATAATAGGAATAGGAGGACTTGATGGCTTGACTCTTCATGAGAGTGCTTCTTCTCCGCGATCCCAAATAACCATTGGTTACTCCATTAGACTAAACAATTCAAATCTGTAATTGTATTATAAATTCCCTGAAGACAGGGATCTTGGATTTAAATCATTGTTTCCAGATCAGTTAGAGTATGTCCTTGCATATAACAAGTAATATTTCTGCAGCAATTCAAAATGTTTATAATATGTACAATATATACTATATATATAAATTAAAAATACATATATAAAATACATTTAAAAAAATTTGGTTCATACAAAAATTGTGAGGTATGACGAACAAGTAGTGATATTTCCATTTGATACAACAGGAAACAGAGACTGAGTGAGTGAATTTATTTAAGTTCCTTGGTTCTGTTTATAGCAGGCTATCCTGGTATAAATTTGTTTAGTAATAACTGCATATAAAATTGGCAGCCACATGGTCAATGAAAATGTCTGATAAAAGTGTTTCTTCCTGGACTAGATGGCTATCATAACTAAACTGAAGGCATATTTCCCTCCTCTTATTCAAAGTTTGGCACCACGATGTGCTTCTATATAATTTGAATAATTCATAAAAATACTTCATAGGGCATATTTCACATTAAATGTTGAACACTAAATGTCAAGCAATACTACGCATCTTAAGATAAATAAGGTTTGACTTTGCAACTCCTTATTAATTCTCAAAACACATATGGTATCTTACTATATGCCAGTGCCTGACTATGAATTAGGAGGGCACACGAAAAATGCATGGTCCATGCCTTCAAGCACCATGAAGTTTAGTGATGGAAACAGACCTGGAAAGAGATGGTCAGACACATTGAATACGAAGTGCTGAACTATGAACAAAGTACTCCACTAAAACACAGAAAAGTGAACTAAAACTGAACTATGAACAAAGTACTCCACTAAAACACAGAAAAGTGAACTAAAACTGAACTATGAACAAAGTACTCCACCAAAACACAGAAAAGTTCTGTCATCATTTTCAAAGAGACTTGTTTCCAATAGTTGTGGTCATACATATTTACTTTGGCATTTGCCACACATCCAGAGAAGATTTGTTGTTTTCCTATGCCCCTAAGGTGATGCAGTACGATTTGCAAAGTTGGACAGTTGGTGTTTGCCCACGACACGATTTCCAAGTGATACTTTTTGAAAGACTGGTATAAAGGAGCACTTCCCATGTTCAACATCATTGCCTTTAAGGATTAATTAGGGTTTGCATCTCTTCTTGGAAAATTAAAATATAGCTTAAGGGTTTTTACATTCTAATTACAATCTTTGATATACATGTATATAACTTGAGGTTAGTATTTTTAACAAAGATGGAGGTTTCTCAAACATTGAAAACTGATATTTTAAAACTCTTTTAAAACTAACTTTTATTTTTTAATTTTTAAAAGATTTTATTTATTTGTTGGAGAGAGAAAGAGAAAGAGAGAGTTGAGCAGGGGGAGGGGCAGAAGGAGAAGCAGACTCCCTGCTGAGCGGAGAGCCCAACTCAGAGCTCCATCCTAGGATCCCAAGATCATGATTTAAGCTGACTGCAGAAGCTTAACCAACTGAGCCACCCGGGTGTCCCTAAAATCATTTTTAAAATACAGAAATGTAAAAAAGAAAACAAAAATGATCTAGAATCTCTTCTCCCAAAAAAGCATACCTTTTAGCATTTTGTATGCTTATTTCCACTTCTTAATGCATTTATACATAAAAAAATAAAATTCGAATCATACTGGCTCAAATATGATTTCATAATTATTTTATATTTTATTTTTATTGTCATATATATAGTTACCCGAATATTATTAAAATAATATAAATATTTTGTATGTCATTTTAAAATGATTTATTTATTAGGCATTTATTCCAATGTTTTGCTGTTACAGATGCAGTGTGCTTCAGGAGAAAATCCTAGAATAGAAATCCCGGGTCAATAGGTTTGCATATGTTTAAGACTTTTTTTTATTATGATTTCAAATTACCATATAGAAAGTTTATCATAATTTCTATTCTCACCAGTAGTACATGAAGGTATCCCAAAGAAACAGATTTTGAGATCTAATTTAAGGGAAAAAATTAACAAAGGCAAGCATTATTTATAAATAGAACAAAGAGAATGATGGTAGCTGATGGCCACTACTTGCTAGATGACCCCATTATTCAGTAAGAATTATGCTAACTTAATAACTATATGAGATTTTTAAAATTTCATCATATAACCTTTTCTATTATCAGATGTTAGTTTTATTACATTTAACTCTAAGCTCCTTCTTGGGAACAACTGTGTCTTTGATCCTTAACTTTTCATGCTTTAGTACCCAAAGCATTCCAGGGACATTACTGATACACCTAAAATATACTGACTGAATTGGGTAGACACAAACTCCCACTCAAAAGTTGAAGTTTCTGTTCAAGGCTTGACACAAAGTAATAATGTATTATCAGGTTGTATTATGAGTAATCAAAGGTTTATGCTCTCCATGATGCTAACTTAATCCCTACGACATGCATCGGATTGGATCAAGAAGTACAATTCCTTCTCTTAAATAATTTATCTCCAGTAGAGAAGATAGACACATAAGCAGGATCAGCTATATATGTGAATCCAGTGCAGAATGAAAATGCAGAGTCTCTTCTTCAAAAATTAAGAATTTTAAGAAAGCCACAGTGCAGCATTTAACCACGAGTGGGGCCGTGCTAACCATGGGCCTTGCGTGATCGCACAGATCACCCACCCATGAATTCAGCCCTGGAAGTAAGCATGACCATGTGATACAGGATGATGAGTGCCTAATGGAAGTGTATATTAAAGTATAAAAGGAACATAGTGGAAGTGGTGCTCTCATTTTGAAATAGGTCTAGTGGCTTCACCAGTTAGCATAATCAAGATAAATCTGACAGATTTTAGCAAAATACTACAGCCAATGCAATCAAACTTGTAGCAAAAGAAATAGATTTATATGAGCCTGCTGCATCTATTAGCTGGATATTAGGTAGCGTATATTATTTGAACACTAATACAACATTTGGAGGAGAGAAGAGAGTCATTTTCATAGATGAAGAACAGTGAGGCAGACATATAAGATGAACATCAAATATGTTTGTGATTTTGTTCGCTAATTTATGGGAGCCAAGGAAACTCATATTTTACTCTTTTTTTCCTATCCCAGTCAAGACAATATAATTCTAAGAAAGCAAATGAAAAATATTCCAGGACAGGACATCAATCGTTTTTTACAATAAGAGTGAACAGACCAACAGACCTTTTGGCTTCTCTTATTTGGAGTAACTTCAATGTCTAAAAGTTGCTAAGTAACACTTCTAATAATAAGAGATTTCAAGGCCAGGGAATTAATGATCCATGACCCTATTTAAGAGAAATATTAGTGCATCGTAAGGCGAGATGGCTGAATACAGTAATGGGAACTTTGGGTAATACACTTAACCACTTTCATGTGCTACTTTTTCATTGCTGCTCACGGTCGATTTGGCATGACACTATTTTTTTATTAGACCATTTACCAAGATTATTTCATCATTATCTCAAGTCAGCTAATAATTACATGGAAAATAATGATATGGAGAGAATAACCATTGTATAATCATTACCATTTTGAAACAAATTTATTTCTAGATCTGATAAACGTAAATGTTCAGAACATACTAAGTGCAATTTAGCTTTCAATATACATCTCATGGGCTCATTTCAGCAAAACCAAAGCAACACACACACACACACACACACACACACACACACACCGACATGAACACATATACATACGCTATCCTCTCACAAGCCTCTTCCTGTGCTGGAAACACTTATCCTCTCTGCCTTGGACTTCAGCAACTTGGGTCCTCCCTGTGAAATTTAAGCCAAGGGCTAAACCACCACACAGAGAGGACTCAACCTGGGCAGAGAACAATCTCTGAAGGTCCCCTGAAGCCAAACTTGGCTAAAACCCTGTCAGCTTGAAGTGAAAGGAAACTTCAAAGGGAGTAAACAGCTTCTGTGGATTCATGGCTATGGGAGTTTTAAAGTTGAATACCACCCCCCCTCCAAATTGGCTTGGACTCATTCTGCTGAAAGCACAAAGAGTTTCAGAGGGAACACATCACCTTTTAAAACAAATGTTTTAATTTCTGTATAAAAGACATTGGGGTTTTCATCTGGGAAACTTCTTCAAGTAGCAATCTACTCTTTAGTACCAGCAGTTAGACTCCTTGAGTTCACATTAGATTACTTCCCATGGCCTCCAAGAATGGAGAGCTTGGGACAGTTGGGAATGTTTTAGGGAGCTCTGGAAACAAATACTGGAGGCTTTCATGTTGGCTAGCATATGAAAGCTTGGGATCCTAGGGATTTTTTTCCCCACACGCAGGAAAGAAAATTGCTCACAAATTGCCTAAATCTTAGGCTCTATCATTTTTATGATAAACCCAGAAGGTTGCTGCATAAAAGTGACTTATTCTCCTTAACAATATCCAGGGGAATATGTACGAGGATGAGAACACTGTATGTTTAGAAATGTCCATCTGTTTGGTTTTCCAGACAGATCTTTCTCAGGTTATAACCTGGTATCCAACTTTCAGAGATTTATATGCACATGATATAAACACATGTTTATACATACATGATATATATATAAACACATGATAGCATCCTTGTAAAGAAACACCACATGAAGTGGTGTTCACTTCATGAAGTTCATACTTCACATGAAGTATGGTGTGAAACAATCTGGACATTTCCCAGTAAACTGGTAATTCTTACTTTTAGGTGGGTAATTATGTAATTTGAACTTGAGAATACCAAACTAAACTCTCCTTCCCATCAATTTCAATTAAATATATAGATTTTATCACATGGCAAGCAATATCCAAGATCTGTAACCTGTCAGCCGGGACTATGGGTAAACTTTTCCCGGGGATGAACCTCAGGTTCCTCATCTATGAAATGGTTCAACAGACTGTTAGGAGTGTTGAGAAATCCAATGACCTAGTATGTAAAGTATTTTCTATACAACAGACAACAAATAGAAGTCATAGGCATATTATTCCTTTTAATGTCAGAGAGCCTTGAAGCAACATCCAACATGATTTCACAGTCTTCATGAAGAACCTTTGATTAACAGATGCTGACTCCCTTTCCTCATCTCTATACAACTCGGTGTTCAGCATCCTCTATGAGGATAGACATATTCATGCATGAGCCATTGGTTCCTGGGACTGCTATATTGAAGGACAGCTCGAGCTCTCTCTTATCTTCATCCTGTCTCTCTGCTCAAGGGTAATGAAAGCTTCTTGACTGGTTGTGGTCTCTCTAGTCCTTTAAACATTGCCATAGAACTCGAAATTTTACTCTACTTACTATTTTCCTTTTTCTTAATGCACAGGCAGGACTAAGGAAACAATGATGCCTATGCACTTTCATATTTCAGATCTGAAGAAAAGTTCATTACAATGAGGAAAACTGAGGTGGTTGGGGAGAAGGTTGGTGAGGAAGATCTTATTATTTTTTAATATTCCAAAAGGTTCAAGTGCATTCTATCAAAACTTTAACAAATTTAAAGTTGGAGAAGATAAAAGTGTGAGATATTCTGCTGTGAAGATGTGTTGAGGAAATGGGCAAAAATTATTCATCCGAGAAGCAGCCCAGATGATCAATAAGCATGTAAAAAGATGCTGAAGTCCAGTAGTAGAAAGGAAAACATAAATTGAAACCATACTGAAGCACCAATACACACCATTTCACTTGAAAAAATATTTTATATATAGCTATACCAGGAATTAGTGAGAATGTAGGAAAGTCGGAATTCATACACTGTTGGTGGGATTTGACAATAGAAGTCATGCACATTTCATGATCCAACAATTTCAGTACCAACTATACCCTTTGGAAAGTCTCACACATTTGCATAGGACATCTTGTATAGCTATGAATGGTGTTGGAGCAGCATTGTTTAGCCTACCAGCCAGAGGAAAAATAAATAAATAATTCATGGAACGTCCACGTGATGGAAGAGTGTGAACAGAGAATTGACTGAATTAACTTTATACAGATCAACAAGGATGCATCTTACAAAGACATTTCGGGAAAGTCTGCTTTTCAGAATACGTAGAGTATGATGTTATTTATGTAAAGCTTAAAAACACTCAAAGCAACTCTGTATACATATGTAGCATATATGAATTAAATTCTAAAAATATAAGAAAAATATAAAGAAAGGCATGGGGTTAATAGCAAAGTCAGGATAGAAATTACTTCCTTTGGAGGAGGTACTACTGGGAGATAAGGGGGTCTGGTACACAGGATATGTCAACTATCAATTAACTTTTATTTCTGAAGCAGATTTTATCATCTTATTACTTAAACTCTTTTGTATCTGAAATATTTTACAATATTTTTTAAAGTTTCGAAGTATAAAATCAGACTTGGGTGTGTAGGATGAATAAAACATAGGAGAAAGGAATGAACATTAGATAGACGTCTAATCTGTTAGACACTTTGTATTTGCTATATCCTTTAATCTTTATTGTTGCTCTGCCATTTCAGATGAGCAGCTGGAGAAAGTTTAAGTACTGGAAAGATGTTTGAGGCTACCACAGAGATTTGACCAAGTCTAGTTGTCTCCAAAGAACTAGGTACAGTACATTGAAGAAAGAGGGGGAGAAATTTCATCTCATGGAAAGACCACTGAGGACATCCCATGATTGTGGGTCTGACAAGTTGCCTTTCTCCTTCTCTTTTATCTTGTAATTCAATTACCTCTGATAATTTTATTTCTCCTTTATTTCCATGTAATTACCCTTAGCAGACAATAAGTTATTCAAGTTCAAGGTTTATATCTGTTTCATTGCCACAGTCACATGCTACTGTTGGCGCTCAAAGCATAGTGACTGCTTAGTGCATTCTGGGATGGATGAGTGAACGTCAATAACACAGATGTGCCAATATGATCATATAGATGATCTCAGCACTAACTGCTATGAAAATATTGATTCTGACATGTAAAAATCAGTACAGACAAGAACAGGTAAATAAAAAACAGAATACTTAGACTCAGCTGCAAAATGAAAGGGAGCTACATGTTCTATTATGGGGGCAAGGTAATTCCCTTCAAAGTGGTAATTAAGGGAGATGATTCTAATTTGAAACTGGTTTCCTAATTGGTGTTTGGCTTTTAGAAATCTCACAGGCCTTTAAATTATATATATTTTGTTAAAGTCTCTATAGCTTACCCCCCCACCACCAAACCCCAAAAATTCTTTCTTAAGTTTGAGGAGGTAAGTCACATAAAGGGTCAAAGAAATACCAGTTACTATTCAGAACATTAATTTGCTATCCAAAGTCTCAAAAATATGAAGTATGAAATAATGAAAATTTATGAATTAAAAGCATTAATATTATAAAAAGCTTTTTAAGCTCAAGTGTCACCAGTCAGATCTTCCCTGACCATCCAAGCTAAAATAGAAGGCTTCTCCCCATCATTCCTGCCAACTTCTTCTGCTTCACTATTCCTGGCAATGACATGGAACCTATTTGTATGTTAAGCATGTTTTTCCCTCAAACCCATAAAATGTGTAGTCTCCAAGAGGGCAGGAACTTCACTTGCATTATTCACACATATATTTCTGGCACCTGAAATACTGTCTAGAAGATGATAAGTTCTAAATAAATATAGGTTAAATGAATAAACGATTGAGTCCATCTTAACATTTACAACAATAATCTTCAGAGATTTTCATTTAACAAATGCAAGTCTTCTTCTGTGACTATACTTAATCACATGATAGGGATCCTCAAATACAGTGAACAGCAGGGCTTTCTTCTCTGCTTCCTCTTCCTCCTTCCTCCTTCCTCTTCCTCTTCTCTTTTCTCCTCCTTCTTTTCCTCCTGCTTCTTCAACAGATTTATCAAGGTTTAACTAATGAAGAACTGCATACTTTTAAAGTGTAAAACACATTCAAAAATTTCCTTGTGCTCCTTTGTAATCTCTCTTTGAACTCCTATCTATCTTCAGGCAACTAGTAACCTGCTTTTTGTCACTGTATTTTAAATTTTCTAGAATTTTATACAAATGGAGTAGCACAGTATTCACTCTCTTTATTCCTGGCTTCTTTCATTCAGTATAATTATTTTGAGATTTATATATTTGTCATACATATCATTAGTTCATCCATTTTTATTGCTGAGTATTTCCTTGTATGAATATATCATAATTCAATTATTTATTAAGTAGTTGATAGGCATTTGGGTCATCTCCAGTTTTTGGCTATTATGAAAGAACTGTCATGAACATTCTTATGCAAGTCTTTATGAAGATACATGGTTTCTTTTACCTTGAGTAGATTTCTAGAAGGGAAATGACTAGGTCTACCATAGGTGTAAGTTTAAGATTTAAAAATCTGACAACCTATTTCCCAAAGTGATTGTACTATTCATTACCACAAAAATGGATAAGAATTCTAGCTGATTCACATATTTACCAACATTTGGTCAGTCTTTTTCATTTTTGATATTCTAATAAGTGTATAGTGGTATGCCATTGTGTTCCTACTTGTATGTTGTTAGCATATTTTCATCCATTTATTTGATGCTCTTTTTTTTGGTAAATTATCTGTTCAAATATTTTGCCATTTTTAAAAACTAGATTTTTAAATTATTTTGTTTTTTCTTATTACTGAGTTTTAGGAGTTCTTTATATATTCTGGATATAAATGCTTAATGAGATAGGTCATTTTCCCAATTTTCTCCCATTCTGTGGTTTGTGTTTTTATTTTTTTTAACAATATCTTCAAAAAGCACACACAAAAAAGTATCCAGGTTTCTTTACTGAACAAATTTATAAAATGCCACACTCTGCTAGGATCTAAGAATTCAGATGCTTACTTGAAAACAAAGTCCCTGCCATTAGGGTGCTTATAGTTTAGTAAATTAAGTGCAGCCACGGATCAATGCAGGGAAATGAGATTACTACTAGCAACATGTCAATTTATATAAATCCTGGAGCTGAGTATTGTATATTCAGGAAAGACTGTGGCCCATTCTTTGCAGAACCAGCTCGTAAAGGAATCCCATAGGTGCAATAATAATGTTGTAGGTTGGCCTAGTTTGCCTTGTCATGTGTAAAAATAAGAAACAATAATATAAGGCACACTTATCTAGAGTTTTTTCTGAATTGCAAATGACTCAAGTATTTTAGTAATGTACTTTCATCCTTCCATTCTCTAAAATGTACTGCTTAAAGTGGAGGGAAGTGAGTGATTTTTATTCATGGTAGCTGTAGAGAAATGCAGTTCAAATCCATTTACATTTTGACAAATGTTAGAATTAATAAACAACAAACTCTTAAAATAAGAATAGTGAATGTGCCTATTTATTTGGAGAAATGGCAAGAAAGAGATTTGATACTATATCCTTAGCCTGAGGAATAGAGAGACATGAATCTGGAAAGGTAGGTGGAACATTTTTTTTAAAGTGGTGGAGAACATTAGAAATATCGAATCAACATGATTGATCAATTCTAAGGCCTAAGGACATAGTACCTCAATGGTGATTACAAGATTTTGTGCCAAAGTAACTGAAAGAATAAAATGGTGCTATTGATTGAAATGCATATTTCAGAAAGAGAGCTGAGTTTTGAGTTAAGGATAAGTTTGATCAAATACTTTAATTTTGGACAGACAGAAAAACATCCAAATGGAAATGCCCAGTAGGCAGGGCTAAGTGGGACTGGTGCTTAAGGATTTCCTAGGACTAGAGAAAACTGATTATGAGTCATCAGCAAAAAGATAAACTTGAGAGTAGATACATTTTTAAAGGAATGTGGAAATAAAAAGAGTTCTGGGTAGAGAATGAATAAGGAAAAGGACCTAGAATTATCATTCCATAGAAGCATTGAGTTAAAAGTAACTCAATTATTTTAATCTCTCCTGCAATGGAAAAAAATAAAACTTTTTATAATATCTGATGTGGTTGGTAGGTATTTGGTTGACAAATGGAATATTTATAGGTTTTTAAGATAGACTACTCTTGCCTCACAATTTAAACAACTGGAAAAAGCCTTTCTTGTATTGAGCCCCATATGACCAAACTATTACCCTTGACTTTGGTTACAGTTTCTTGCTCAGAGTAGGCCTTCAAGCAATGCTTGTTGGATGACCAGATGGTTCTTCTTTTGTTCTCAGCCAATTCAGTAAGTCTACTCTCTTCCATGTGTAAGCCAGATGGCTGGACAGTTACATGAATTTTTAGCTGTATAAACCAAAGTAACTCAAATTATTGTAGTTGTCTATTGTGCATCTCCACTTGTCCTTCTATTTTTTAAGATAAATATTCTGAATTTACAAAGAAAATCCTCATGATATCTAGGCATGGAGAATTCCAAGAAGATGAATGGAGAAATATGTCACATGGCTTCCTTCTCAATAAAAGTAGGTGGTGTTATTTGTTTTGAGTGAAGGTATTTGAGGAGACAAAGTTTTGTACAGTGGCTGTGGAGGGGGGTATTCAAGATGTATAAGAAGATTATGGAATACAAAATAAATTGTATATATTATGGATTTTCAGTGGGCCATGATGGTTCTATAACTTACAGGAAAAAAAATGCTATCAGTATAGAAATTGTGGAGATAAAGGACAATGAGAATATTGCCTAATATTGACAAAGTAGAGACAGTGTAAAACGTGACACTAACATGTTGGACCATGGAAGCTCTCCCTCTTCAGATTTTTCCATATCAGAATCCTGTTTGTAATTCTTTTATTCCATCATTCCACCACAAGTTGTGTTAGCCGTATATGGATCACTGTACCAGGTGAGGCCAGGAACTGCATCTCTGGTGAGGAATTGTGCCTTAGGGTACACTCGAGTTCGGGTTTCTATAAACAGGAAGATGTTTGGTTTATGGAATACTTAACCCTCATTTAGGAATGGCCACAGATAAACTGCCTCTTTCTTGGGTAGTTTCTGTTATTATGCAGAAGTGACAGATGGTTGACAAAAGATCATGACTATTGTTTTTATTTCCCCTCTCCTAATTGATACTATAGCACAAGAATTAAGAGCATGGATTCAAAGAGATCTGTGTTTAACATCTGGTTTTGTTGCTTACTAGTTTGTGTAGCAGTACTTCATTACTTAACATCTCTAGTTACCATTTTTCATCTAAAATAGGAATACAATATGTAGCTTGTTACAAGTTTTAAAGGATTGTTTCAAGGATTAAATGAAGTGATATATCTAAAGTGCCTTGCTTAGTGGCTAGAACAATTTTAAAAAGTATTGTTGGGTTCCTGCCTTTCCAGAATCCTTGACCTTCCTATTACAAGGGAAATTTATATTCTCCCCTCCTCATGCTAAGGGACACTCATGATCCTAAAACACCATTCAGAATAACAAGACCCTTTAGGTATTATAGAAAACGGTCATTTGAACAGACATCTTAAATTTTTTTCAGAGTATCCTGAAATGTCGCAGAGGTTTAGGAGAGGGAAATCAGTGAATAAAATATGGTACAAGGGCTGATGTTATTAAAGAAGAGGCTAAGCTTACCCACCAGTTACAAGGAAAAGCAGTTGCAGACTTCCCTACCTTCATAACTTTCTGTCCTTGCAAGGGCTGACTTCCCAATAAACTTACTACATAGAGGAGACCAGGGCAGCACAGAGTGTATATGGTATATATATATATATATATATATATATATATATATATAGCGAGAGAGAGAGAGAGAGAGAAAGAAAGAGAGAGAGAGAGTGTGTGTATACACACACACACACACACACACACACACACTCAGGAATATACAGGTATGAAACTTCCCCAAAGAAAGAGCTCGGTGGAAACTGACACACAATTGTACATGCTCACTGATTCTTCAAGTCCAGAGAGAAGTAGAAATGAAAAATTGGCAAGGAAATCATGGAATTCTTCCCAGTACTTCTTAAAGGATTAGAATTCCCCATTTTATTGGCCCAGGCAGGAACATGGAGAATTTGAAAGGACATCTGCTTGTATATGTATCAAATGGGGGTGACTCCAGAGGAGAAAGAGACCCTTTCCTTTTTTTTTTTTTTTTTTTTTTTTTGGTTCTGTGCCTTGAACCTGCCTGGTAAGGATACAGTCATGCCAATCATTTGAGTATGAACTATGGCTGCTTTCATATCACTACAGCTGGGCTGAGTAATTGTGGCAGAACACATATGGCCCACTAAGCCAAAAATATATGTATGTTATCTACCCCTTTACCGAAAAGTGTGCAGCCCCCAGATCTGGATCAATCATCTGGGATGCATAGGGGTAACTTTCCGCTCTGTTTGCCAGGTAGCATAAGAAGCCTAAATTGGCAAAAGGACAGTCTCAGTCCCCAACTCAATGCAACAGTTGCTATGTCACATGGTGGAGGAATATCTCTCTTGGGTGCTAAATCCTCCAACCAGAAAAGCTCAGAGTTTTAGGAACAGTGAAAACATGTTTTAGAGGTGGATAAAAAAGGACTATAATGGGAGGTGTCACACCTACACCCACTCCTGGGTTTCCAGGCCCATGTAGTCTAACATTGGGCGAAACAGCACTTCATCTAAATCACTGGCTTAGAATGTGTGCCACAGCCCAAACTTCCAGTGTCAATCGCCACCTGGTGCCGTAACTACATCTTTGACACACCTTCTTTTATATGGGTAAGGAGGCACATGGTAAGACTAGTAAGCTCCATGAGGATCAGCCCATAGGCTCATTTCTTTGGCTGAAAAATGAATTTCTTGGATAAGCTATACCATGTAGAATACTCTAATAGAGAAGAAGTTGTGGATGTTATTTTTAACAGAAGCATTGTGGGTAGAAGAGGCAAATCCAGAAATACCTATTTCATAAAGCCAAATCATTGTCTCTTTCATGACTGCTGAGGCCTGAATATTTGTGTCCCCTAAAACTCATATGTTGAAATGTAGATCCCTAAGAGGTTGGTATTTGGAGGTGGGACCATTGGGAGGTGATCAAGTCTCCAATAAAAAATCTCGTAGCTCTCTAGACACTTTTCACTATGTGAGAATAGTAAAGAACTGTGACTCCGAAGGGAGCCCTCACCTGACTCTGCTGGCATCCTTATCTTAGACTTTCAGCCTCCAGAACTGTGAGAAGTAAATTTTTATTGTTCATAAGGCAACAGTCTGTGGTATTTTGTTATAGCAGCCAGAACTATGGTAGGGCTGCAATATAATCAACATTTTATCAGCTGGCTAGTTCTCTAAGGACTCAGTATTGGTATCTTCAGAATTTGTGTACCCAAAGTGGGGGTAATCTGGCTAGGCTTGGCGAGAGCAGTCTATGTTGTTGATCCTGCATAAAACAGATATATCCCTGTCATCATGGCATATTGTTCTTGAGTCCATGGATCAAACATTTGGGGGACTGGGAATGAAACTGACTTGACATACACAGGATATACCATCCTGCTCATGTTATTTTTGAAAGTCTCTTCCACAAAGGAGACTGCCAGTGAACACTGACATGTGAAATAGCTGTTCACACTTTGGGCCCATTCTGCAGGGACCAGATAACCCTTTCCAAAACCTCCTTGACACTAATCTGCAAAAATTCTCCCTCCTGAGTCTCTGACCAAATAGCCAAACCAGGCCTGAAGATCAGTGTAGACCCATGCCTTAGATCCTCTGTCCTTCAAGGCAAAGTGGAAAACCAAAATACAGTCATTACTTTATGTGGTTCTGATAGGCACAAATTTCACTTATCATGGTTTAGTTAAATAAATATCATGGTTTAGTCTCAACACAATTCAAATTCTAGTTACCATGGTACATTAACTATGAGAAACTGCATAAAGCAATTCACTAAGGCATAGTAAAGAAAGCTCTTTCCATTTTGTAATTTATACAGCAAGGAGGTAATCACTGTTTAACCTACTTTTGATGAGCTTTTTGTTTTTTTTAAATAAAGAAATAAATGCTTTTATTTTCAATGTTTCTAATATTTTAAATTACAGTATATTGAATGAATATTTGTTTTACTATTTTTTATTTCCCCATACATTTGTAATTGATAGTGAGAAAATTTTTAATTTTGAAAAAAAAATTAAAGGTCACAGAACAACACAAAACAATAGCTTTTCCATTGAATATTAAAATTGCTTTTCAAAGTTATGTCTTGCATGGCCATTTTTACAGTCCCAAATTACTCTACAAAGAGAAGCATACCGGGATCCCTGGGTGGCGCAGCGGTTTGGCGCCTGCCTTTGGCCCAGGGCGTGATCCTGGGGCCCCGGGATCGAATCCCACGTCGGGCTCCCGGTGCATGGAGCCTGCTTCTCCCTCTGCCTGTGTCTCTGCCTCTCTCTCTCTCTGTGACTATCATAAATAAAAAAAAAAAAAAAAAAAGAGAAGCATACCAAGAAGACTCTGCCTTTTAGGATATCCATTCCCATGTTTCATCCAAGGATATTCTTGGTCATTTCAAGCTGATGCCAACATATCACACAGAACAATCTTCAAAATAAGCTAAATTTCTTTCTTTCTTAGTCATTCATTCTATAGAATTCCCCCATGAACCTCTACACAGATAGCAGTGCCACAGGAGTAGTTTCAATGGAAATGTAAGCTATCTGTTCAAGCAGTTTATAATTTCAAAGCTCTGTCCAGCTACACTTCTGCTTGAAGATGGAGTGGTGTGGACATGACTAACTTTATCTGCTGGTGTAACAGTTAATACCCAGTTCTTGATAGGTAGCTCAGGTTGCACAGACATCTTGTTTTCCACAGTCACTCTCTGTCAGGGTCCAGTTGCAAACCAAGAGCTGTTTTTTCTCCAAAAGGGGAATAGTTGTAGAAAAGCATAGTTTTTCTCCATAACCTCTACTATGATTCTCTTATTGGGGCTTACCAGAGACTTCAAACAACAACCTGATCTTCAAAAAAAAAAAAAAATGCTTTAATTTAATTTGTTCCATGAGTTCCACCGGTCTAAACTTTGACAAGTTGGAGAGATTCTACTCAAAACTGGTAGACCTTTAGGTCTCTTAGTCCATTGGTCAGAATACTAACTAAAATAGGTTATAAGTTGTCTCAAAAGTCTAAAGAGGGGATCCCTGAGTGGCACAGCGGTTTGGCGCCTGCCTTTGGCCCAGGGCGCGATCCTGGAGAACTGGGATCGAATCCCACGTCGGGCTCCCGGTGCATCGAGCCTGCTTCTCCCTCTGCCTGTGTCTCTGCCTCTCTCTCTCTCTCTGGGACTATCATAAATAAATAAAAATTTTAAAAAAAGTCTAAAGAGGTCTAACAAATGATATCATTAGTCTTTGACATAAAGGTGATAGGTATAGCAACTTATCTTTCACTTTGGAGATAAAAATTCATGTATATCCCAGACTACTGGATCCCCAGAAATTTAATCAAGGTATAAAATCTCTGCACTGTTTTGGGTTTTACTTCCTACTTTCTGTCCTACAAAAACATTTATAAAATCTGCTACTTTCTGTTTTCTAGAGCCTATGAAAATGGTGTCAAAAATGTAGAGGATTGATGGGCATGCTGTAGGATGCTAAAACAATCAAGCTTCCTGAGAAATTCAATTATGGATCAGAGTTGGAGAGTTTACCTAATTCTAGACAAAATAGGAAAAGTTACTGCTACCCTGATGAGTAAAAGCAAATTGCTTTTGTTTATTCTTGGTTTTGAGCTAGAGAAAAAGCATTTATTATGCTCTAGACACCAGGGGTGGTGGTATTTTGTGCCAGCAGAAATATCTGAAGTGGCAGTTGCAATTGGACTTGCTCACTTCAATTATATTTCTTATATTTATGTCTTTTATTTCTTTTTTCTTGTCTTATTGGGCTTGCTAAGACATCCCCTACAATGTTGAGTAGAAGTGGTGAAAGTGTTCATTGCCTTGTTCCTAATCTTAGAGAAGTCCAATAGTATAGTAGGTAGATATAGGATGTTTGTACATGTCCTTAGAAATTTGAGGAAATACTCTTATATTTCCAGCTTGCTAAATTTCTTTTTTTTTTTGAGTAGCTGTGTAATTCTGTCAAATATTTTTATGCATCCATTGAAAAGAGTCATATGATTTTCCCCCCTTTTTCTAATAAGATAGTAAATTACTTTGATATTTAAATAAATGCGAACCCAACCTTAAGTACCGAGAAAAAGCTCCTTTGGTCATGATGTCTTTTACATATTGTTAAGTTTGATTTGCTAATACATTGCTAAATATGTTTACATCTATATTCATAAGGGATACTGGTCTGTAATCCTATTTCTTGTAATGCTCTTGCCTGAGAAACGCCCTATAAATACTCATTGAATAAATGAATCCAGTACACAAAGATAAAACACAAAGATATGATATACTATCACAGTTATACACTAAAATACATACAAGACACATGCACATTTGGGGGTGAGAATCAGACCTCTTCACTTCCAGACATATCAGCTACAGCCCATTCTTCACACTGTATACAACATAATCTTTCTAAAATGTAAATCTTTTGTTTTTTTTTTTTTTTTTTGCTAATTCCTTCTTAAAAGCCTATCAGTGGCCCCTGTCACTCTCAGAGCAGTTTAAGTTTTTAAGCTTTGGAGTTCCCCATCTTTTATATCTCAAAAATACCAGAAGATAGCACTAGTAATAAACAATGTACTTTGTTGACTCTGGACTTCTGCACTTGCTAGTCTATCAGGAACCCTTTACCTCCCCTCTCCACCTAACATGCACACACACACATGCACTTGTCATTTGCCTGGCTAACACCTAAATATTCTTTTGGTCTCCTCTTATATATAGTTTTCATCCTTTCTATGAGAGAGCTCTTCCTAGGCTCCAAAGCTGATTACAATACCCCTTGTTATGTGCCCATGTTGGAGTAGGAAAGGGAATAAAATAAAGTAGTCTTTGTCAGTAGATCTGGATTCAAATCTTAGCGCTGTTACTTATTATCTGAAGATACTGTAGAAGTTACTTAACCTCTGTGCCTCATAAACCTCAAAATGTACCTAAAACAGTTCATTATTAGGAATAAATGGAAGAGATATATACTGTATAAGTGAACATGCTTGGCTCAATGCAAAAGAGATAGTAAATTCTCAAAAAATGGACACTACTATTCTTTTGCCATATTAATTTTATTATCACAGAACTCAGTACCATGTCTTGCAGTTCTCCACATATTTTTCTGTTTTTGAAAAATTAGATGGTAAGTTTTTAAATATTCACTGTAACTTTAGTTTTCACCATAGTATTGGAAATAAAAGTGTTCACTAAAGTAAACTGTTGCTATTATTATTATTATTATTATTATTATTATGAAAACTTAGAGCTGGATTTTTCTAAATCAGATGGTCTTAAGGGTTGACCAGAGAAGAATGATTCTATTTGAAGGGTAAAGGAAATTGCACTGGAGGAAAGAGGGGTAGCACATGGAAACCTAAAGGTGATAGGAATTCAGGTAAGGTGACCATATGTTGGGGAACTCGTATTAAGAACTATGGCATTGAGTACCATGGCTATACGAGCCTGGTCGGAAGGTCCTAGAGATGAGGTTTGACATAGGAAAATGTTCTTAAGCGAGTCACAGGGGCCTGATTAGTCAGAAATGGTAGAATAGAATCCACAGACTTGGAGACTTCTTTTACCAGGAAGTTCCAGGACTCTTAGATGATCATTGGAAGGGAATCCATAAAAAGATGTTGCAGTTAGATTTCCCACAGGTTATGGAGGGCTGAGCTAGATTGAATAGATATAGAAAAATAAATATAGGCATCAATAACTTATCACAAACTCTCTATTATCATACACTAGTGGGATTGACAATTCACACAGAATATTCTGCAGTGGGGTGGGGGGACGGGAGGTAGGGATAAAGATGAAAAAGTCAGATGTGAAGACAGACTGCTGAGCAGCTGACTTCATACCATAGACTGTTGGTGACCAGGTTCTCAGTCAGCTAAATTACAGTGGACAAGAAGGATCTGGGCAAGAACTTGGATTTCTCCTTTGGCCAACCCATCTAGGATTCCTAGCCCTCCCTTCTGCTTCCTCATCCATGGTCCTGTGGGGTGAAGGAGGTGTGAGAAAGTAGGAAGCTCTATAGCAGTCATTCTTGCATCTTATAAGTCATGGAGAAAATCCATACTGATTCAATAATATGCTACATTTTTCTAATTGTGTTTTTTTATGTAGTATTAATGGATTTTTAGGTCACTTTGAAGACTCCTTAGTTATATCGGAAAAACTTAAGAGTTTACAAATAAAGTCCCATGAATTCTATCAAATTGCTCACATGGCTACCTATAGCTACCAATGATTTACCCCACTACTGGCTACTGGCCCATTCATGAGGTCATGACTTCCTTCATCAGGTTAAGCTGGCATGCATACTGATATTGGCATTGATGTGAGCAATGACATTGTAAATGACCACAACATCAAGATGTATCAACATAAAACTATGGTAAAGCCACTTTGTTAAATTAGCAAGGAAAATTGCTTTTCTTCATTTCTTTGATACTTTTTGTTTCCTTAGCTCCGGAGTATCCTATAGTTCCAATGACTCTTGGGGCTTTAATATTTCTACACCCAACAGCCATGTTAAAAGCCTCTAGGGAAAAGCACAGAAAAATGGTATAAAGGGATCCCAGGGAATCTGGGGGAACACCAAAATAGTCTACTACAATTGTCATCATCATCTCAGTGCTAACATTTGCCCATCACCATGTACTTGGTCCCACAGTAACTTTACATGCATTCTTGTATTTAATCATTACAACTGCTCTCATCTTACAGATAAACAAAGTGAGGGTTGCATAGACTAAAACCTTGCCCAAGGCCACTCAGAGCTTAGTGTGTTCTGAGAGTCCAGATGTGATGGCCACAGTGCTGAATGGATAGCAATGCAGTAGAGGAAATGTTGCAGATGATCCTCAGGACAGGTCAGAATTAGCTGGATGGCTACTTGCACTTAACAATCCCTATGTTTTTAAAGGATTTTATTTATTTATTCACTTATTTATTCATTTATTTATTCACACAGAAAGAGGAAGAGGCATAGGCAGAGGGAGAAGCAGGCTGCTTGTGGGGAGCCTGACGCGGAACTCGATCCCAGGACCTTAAGATCATGACCTGAGCCAAAGGCAGACACTCAACCACTGAGCCACTCAGGTGCCCCAATAATTCCTATTAAGACTAGAGAAAAACAAACAGATGGAAAATTTCTCATTTGACCTCTGGGTAGTCCTACGTTTCTAGATCCTGCCCATGGATGTCTGTGAGAAGGGCAGTTAGTATAATTAGCTAAGAGGGTCAGGGAGGAGATGAACTGTAAGAAACTAAGCAGCACCGATGGTCAGCAGCTGCAGTTAGCTACAGGTAGTCCAGCACAGCCTCTCGTCATTAGAGAAGGCAGATCTTAGAAGCACAGTTTTTGTATCTGCAGGGATAGGCAGTTTAGATTACACACTCTCAACAATATTTTGACAGAAGAGTTCATCTGATGAGGAAATAAATTATTTAACAAGAAAGAAAATACTTCTTTCTAGAGGGTTTTATTCTAAAAACTGACAGGAAGGGATTTTATAGAGATTGTCAAACTTTGCAGCCCACCCAGGAACACCATTTAGTCAGGGCAGCTGAGACCTGAGATCCAGGGGTCATGATGGGATTAATCCCCTTTCCCTAAGAGCCAAGAAACTTCCTCCTCCCCAAGAAGCATGGAGTCATACCACAGAGGCCAGTAGACAATTGAGCATTTGTCCAGTGGCCTAGTTGTAATAGGAGCCTTTAAAACTATGGCTTGTTGACCCTTAAAATTCTACCTATTGACCTGGCATGACGGGCTATTATATTTGCCTCTTGGAGTTTGAGTAGCCTTGTCTGTGAGAATAGTGGAATAGCCCAGGGTGTACAAGAAGCATGCTTGAGTGACACTTTTCCTTTTGATGACCCCTCACAAATTCCAACAGCCCCAATTATTCTCCTAGTGGGGCTGGAAGTTTTGATACTAGACTAATCCTGGCGTAGTTTTACAGTATAGATCATGGTTACTCTGCGTGTTGCGATTTGCGTTGGGAAGAAGACCCAGATTGTGCCAAATCAGCTACAGAGCTTCCCAAATTCACTGCAGTTCTCCCAGTTGGAGCTTATTTTACAGAAAGTTCCATTATGTAGCTCTATCCCTAGGGCCTCCCTGGCCTCCATCAGAAGCCACAGTTCTCACCTGGTGTGCTGAAGGTTGTAGACTCCTGATTCTACAAAATCCGACCTGAATCCAGATCACCTAATGAGCCACCACAATCACAGACTGTGAGGCCCAGTCTCAGAATTTCTGAGCCGGTCGTTCTGGAATGGGGCCCAAGGATCTGCATTTCTAACAAGTTCCGACATAATGCTGATGTTGCTAGCTTAAGGACTGAACTTTGAGAACCCCGGAATATGGAAAATTTAGACACAAATGGCAAGCTGTAATGCAGCATGCTGAAAGTTGCACATCAATAATGCAGACTGCAGGGCAGGAATAATCAATTGCCAGCCAATCGTCAGGCAGGATGAGGTGAGAACGATGAGGATTCTATGAGGATTCTAGCTCTAGCTCTCACTTTTCACATTTTCCAGGATGACATCAACATGAAACATTCCTAAATAGAAACACAAGCATAACCCACGACTTGTACCTCAGGCATGAAATCCAAATCCAGTCAATTCTCCTAAATATCTTGCCAATCTACCAGTTTTCTTTACTTAGCCACTGCTTCTAGCTCCCCCTCTCTCATCACCTTCCCCAAGGACAGCCTTTTCCCCTACTCTGTTGCCTCTACTTACAATCAATTCTCCATGCAGCTCTGGAAAGCATGGTCTTTTTTTTTTTTTTAACTTATTTATGATAGGCAGAGAGAGAGATAGAGAGGCAGAGACATAGGCAGAGGGAGAAGCAGGCTCCATGCACCGGGAGCCCGACGTGGGATTCGATCCCAGGTCTCCAGGATCGCGCCCTGGGCCAAAGGCAGGCGCCAAACCGCTGCACCACCCAGGGATCCCCTGGAAACCATGGTCTTAAATGAAACCTTGATCACCTGTTTATATTGTGTTCGAATGAATTAAACGTTTGTCATAATCAAATTAAGTTCAGAAAGAGTTCTTCTCATACTACCTGGTGCATTCCCATTCTCAGTAAATGATTTGCTCTACCTTATTCTTGCCAAGTAAATGTTAAGCATCACAAAACCAGGGACAACATCTTTCTTTCTTTGCATTCTTAGCACATACTCATCATAATCGAACTAATAATAATAAGAATGACATGCCAAGCACTTTAATACTCATTATCTTCCAACTTGAAATTACTGGCAAATTAGGCATCATTTACTCCACTTTTCAGACAAGGAAATGGAGGCTTGGAGAGGTGAAGAACCTTCCTCAGGACCACACAGCTAATAAGGTGCAACACTGGGATTTGAACTCAGTTCTGTCAGCTTCAAAATGGAATCATCCCAGACGCATCTGCCACACAGTGCCCAGAGGAGACAAAATCATTTTTTGTCACCTGAACAGACCTGCTGCTCATCTATACTACTGAGTCAGGCAGGTAAGCCCCACTTCTTGCACTGTCTCACCTGCGGGGCTTCTCCTGAGACTGTGCCTTAGCACCAGCTAGTCCCTTTGCCTACAGTGACTGCAGCGCCTCTCTCACAGTATGTTTGCTCAGTTTTCAGGAATTAATTCAGGCTCCCTTCTCCTAAAGCTTTGCTATCCCTCCCCAGCATTTCCATAGCATCTTAAAGAAATCTGTTTTGAAACTTATCACCACTTTACTAGTCTGATACTCTTTTCCTCTGTAATGAGTCATTGAGCTTTTGGGGGAAACTAATTTAAACCTGCAGTGCCTTGAATAGAATATGTGAATCAGTTAGGGTATTTTTGGCAGCAAGGAACCAAAACCCTGACTCAACATGGCTAAAATAAGGAAATTAATAGGGGTGCCTGGGTGACCCTGTCGGTTAAGTGTCCCACTCTTGATTTCAGCTCAGGTCATGATCTCAGGGTTATGAGATCTCACATATGTGGAGAGTAAGATTTTTTTTTTTAATTGTCGAAAGTCAAAGATTTATTCCTATAGTCCAGACAATATAAAGCTAGTACTTCCAAGAACATTCAGATATCAGAAGAAAGTTAAGTACAGTACTGATTTAACAAGAGATTGGTCTTATATGTATTACCCAGCACCATTATTTTCTCTGTTAAAACAATCAAAACTAAACAAATCAAATGCAGAGCTATTTATTTTTTGTTGATTTTCACAGGTAATCCTTTAATGTTGACTCTGTCCACAAAACATTTGATCTTCCACATTCAATGGCTGAACTTTGATGAGGTTTCTCCCTGCTTAAGAGTCTCCCTCTCTCTCTCTCTCTCTGATTCTTCCCTTCCCCTCACCTTTTCTTTTCTTCTTTTTAAAAAAGGAAATTAGTCGGCTCACATAACTTGAAGTCTAGCTCAAAACATCTGCAGGAATTTCATGAAAAATAAGTATTTTATACACATACACATAAAATATCTCATTTATTGCAGGCATGGCATAGAGTATGTACTCAGTAAAGAGAAGCTGTCATTATGTTGACTATTTCATTTATCCATATCTGGATCACATATATATATGGATTATTTGCAAAAACTGCAATTCTAGATTGGATTTTTTTCTGTATTACCTAGGATGGCGTTTCTCAAAGAGTGGGGACAACATACATCAGAATCATAGGAGGTACTTACTCAAATGCAGGTTTTTATGTTTCTTTTTAGACTTAATTGGTGGGAAGAGGCGCTAGCAATCTGGAGAGTGGGGTTGAACAGCCTTATTAAAAGCTTTGTAAGTAAGTAATTCTTATTCCCATGCCTCTCTTCTCTTTTCCCATTCCATAATAGAATTATAGATCTTTATTATATCTGAGAGAAATGTCTGACATTTCCAGTACACTCAACACTCTTTCTTCTACAGGTGAGGAAGCTGAGGCCCAGGGAAATATAGTGAATTGTCCAGGGTCAGCAAATTACTGGCAGAGCTGGGCTTTAAAGATTTTCTTCGCTCTACCTTAATTAGGTTCATTTTTACCATTGCTTCTTCTCTACTGGTATGTCAGAGCTAATTCTATGTTCAGCAAATCAGGTAAAACAAGTTTAGACTACCTAATAGAAACACGTAGCTTTTATTACAGGTTAGGAAGTGTTTTGAGCACGTTTCAGTGAAATCCCATGTAATACTTGGGAAAATCTTTGGAGGCATGTGCTGTAATTATCTTAATTTTACATATAAACAGAAGCACAGAAAAGTTAAAAAACTAAGGTCAGGGGATCCCTGGGTGGCGCAGCGGTTTGGCGCCTGCCTTTAGCCCCGGGCGCGATCCTGGAGACCCGGGATCGAATCCCACGTCAGGCTCCCGGTGCATGGAGCCTGCTTCTCCCTCTGCCTGTGTCTCTGCCTCTCTCTGCCTCTCTCTCTCTCTGATTATCATAAATAAATAAAAATTAAAAAAAAAAAAAAAAAAAACTAAGGTCAAACAGCTAGTGGGTGATGCTGGGATTCAAACCAGAGAGCCTGAGTCTGCACTTCACTCCTGCATGTTGCACCTACTCTGGGGAAGAGCACCTCAGCTTACTCCAGCAATGCTTTCATCCTTACCTACTCTATGATAATAGAGTTTTTAGTTTTTAAAAGGCACACTCCATTTCCTATCCCCTGTCTTCAAGGATGGCAATCGACGTGGTGTGGAATCTGTTTTACCAGGACTGGGCCATTCTAAGAGACAATTGTTTTTTTTTTTTTTTTTTTTTAAGAGACAATTGTTAAACTCCAATTTTAATCATTACTTCCTCCATATCTGTGTTTTATAGTCATATAGTCTTAATACTTAAGAAAGAAAGAATAAAGGATTTATAGTCACAGTCTGGCCATGGAACTTGAGGTTTGTTTGTTTGTTTTAAGATTTTATATTTCAGTAATCCCTACACCAAACTTGGGGCTCGAACTCACAACCTCCAAATCAAGAGACACATGTTCTACAAACTGAGCCAGCCAAATGCCCCTCCAGAGCACTCTCTTTTTTTTAATTATCTCTATGTCATTGATTAATTTGCTGACCCTCTCTGATTCCCAATAGCCTCTGTCATGTTCACCACATTTTAGTTCATTGAAATGCTCACTATCCCTTCACTCAAAGTGTGTTTGGAGGGTCAATAGCATAAGTATTAAGTGGAACCTGTTAGAAATGCAGACTCTCAGAAGCCATGACCCACTGAGTTAGAATCTGCAGTTTAGCCAGCTTCTCTGGGGATTCCTCCAGCTCCTCTGGGGATTTCTCTGGGGATTCCTCTGGGAAGCACTTCTTAATGTACATCTGCGATGCCCTAAGATTTTCCTGGTTTGGATCTCAAATCTGCAACCTGTCAGATGTGACCATGGCCAGTTGTCTCTGTTGACGTACCTACAAAATGAGGATGATTTTTTTTAAGGATTTACTTATTTATATTAGAGAGAGAGCGCACGTGCAGGGTGGAGAGATGGGAGAGAGACAACCCCAGACTCCCCTCAAGCAGGGAGCTGGACTTGGGGTTTGATCCCATGACCTGAAAATGAGGATGATGTTGGTTGTAGGATTCTCATGAGCACTAAATGAGATAGAGTGTAGAAAGCATCTGATACATAGTTACTAGTCAAAAAATAGTGATTATTCTCAATCCACCATCAGTAACTATAATTTTGCTTCTTTTGAATGTTGTACTTTGGTTTTCAGGTATTTATCCTCAATTCTTTTCTCTGAAGCCACAGTACTTTATCCCTATGGTGTGGATGGCTCAATGCCTTTCTAGGTTGTTTGATATGTATTTATTGAATTTGATAGTTGTCAATTGATTGCCATTATTTCCTACAAGGTCAAAGTCCACTCGTGTCAGAGAACCAGACTAATTCTGTGTATTTTAATAAAGTTCCTACATTGTGAAGAATCTTCAAAAGAGCACAACATATGGGCAAAGGCCCTAATTAAACACTTGTTGAAAGTAAATTAGTTAATTAGAGTTGACCGCTACTTCCCACAGAGGGTAATCAACACGAGGTCTGTGGAGAGCACCAACATCCTGTGGGGGCAGAAACAGGGCTTGTTTTCAGGCAAAAATATGTCCTTTAATAAATGCTTTTATGTGCTTCATCCTGTCCATATTAGAAAAAAGTCACCAAGTCCACAAATAAATAAAATGGTAATAACTGAGTGAATTTCTGACTCTATTACTTCTATCATTAAGGTACAACTCACATAAAGGTACTACCATATTTTCCCCAAGGACAAGTGATTTGAGGGTAGACACTCAAGGTTTCCTTTTATATTATTATTATTATATTTGTTATATTATTATAAAGAAAGGTCAAATCCTAGTTGGGCCCCCTTACCAGGAATAACTGAAGAAATAACTGTGATATGTCATCAATCACTGGAATCTGCCTGACATCTAATGAAGTAGGCTAAATTTCTGGATATTTCTTATTGGGGGAGGGGATATAACAATTTTATTTGTATAAAAATCAAGGATCTAAACTAAAGAAAAGTAAAAAGAAATCCTGATCTAACCAGTTCAAAAGAAAAAGAAAGAGAAAAGAAAAATCAAGGATCTAGTTCAGATAAAATACAAGCTAACCTAAGTCATCATTCATTCACTCTTCACACTAGGCTCAGACCATTTCTGGGGTTTTCTGATTTATGTTTATTTTCATCTGGGTATGTAGTTTGGGTTTTGGCTAGCACCAGCAATGGAAATACCATGAGAAAAAAAGTTACTCTCAAAACATTTTGGCCTTGACCAAACCCGTTGTTTCATGAAATTGAAGTTTTGACATTAAACTTTTGGGAAAGTAACTGCCAAATAATGCTGGTTTCAGTCATAATAGAGCAATAAATAAACACTTTCTCTCTTCTACATGGCCTCGTGGGAGATGGCTGGAACAAGAAGAGCCCCAAAGTTGAGACTTGGGTTTTGGTTTTGTCTCAGTAACTGAATGAGTCTGCCTTGAATATAAAAAGCATCCTTTGATGCTAGACACTCCTAGAGGGGTATTCTATAGGGTGGCTCAAAACTTCTCTTTACCACCCCATTGAAGATGCTTTTTTTTTCTTGTCTCTTTCCTTCCTCCCCATTTCTCTCCTTCCTTCCTTTCCCCTCTCTTTCTTCTTTTTTTGTTTTTCTTTTTTTTTAAAGGACTTCTCAGTGAACTCAAAGGCAAAACAATAGCTCAATCTAGGACTGGGGCTGCCTAACAGTAGTGTGTGTGTATGTGCGTAGGTACATGATTTTTACCATTTGCATAAGATGTCAAACTCGAGTTTGTCCTAGGATGAAAGAGGACTACTTTCTGAATTAAAGAAACTGACCAGGTGAGCAAAGAATGAAGAGGGGGACACTCTGTGGCCAAACAGAAGCATGGCAGTCCCCATCCCTGACAGTCTTTGGTGGGCTTTGAGAATGTTGATGCATTTTCTGCTTGTCAGAACAGCTACACAAAGTTTGATTTGAGTCGTCGTTCACTGAACCCAGCCACAGAGACTCCCTGTTTGAAACCACAAATGCTATTTGTACTGAGAAAGCAGTCCCATGGCTTATGAAACCCAGCTATTTTATTGGCACCTTTTCAGCTCATGTTCTTCTATTGGAAACTGGCTTTTCAATTTGGGGTGAACAATGCAAATGAAATATGCCTTCTATTTTTTTTAGTCTAATGTAGAAAAATTTTAGGATATGGAGAAAACTCAATATGTATGTTGTATTTTCTATCCATTTGGTTGTCCCTCTCACTATCTAAACTAAACAACTCACAGTCAATTTAGATAAGAACAAGTACACTTTAATGTAAGAAAATGACCTCTTCTTTTTAAGAGGAGTAGGAGGAAAAGTAAAATATCAGAATTTATTCCCTATTAGACTCAGGCTGTTCAAGATTTGTGTTATAAAAATGTTGCACTTTGCTGAGTTTATATTTTATGATTTTCCAGAACAACCCAGATTTATTGTTTCAAGCTATTGTACCTACCTGACCTATGTTTTTTTTTTTAATTTAAATTTGTTTAGTTAGAGCTTTATTTTGCAGCTCCTCCTGTAGACTATTCTTGACAAACTTCTGATTGACTAACTCTGAGCTTTGTTGAACTTTGGGAGGGATCAGTTGGTGAGAAACCAGGATGCATTTGGCCTCCAGTAGTATCTCTCAGGTTCCAGAGGAATATGTGTTGGAATGTGTAAGAGAGATATTTCCATTAGAGCTGAGCTCCCTCTAACTTACTGTTGAGTTTTAGCTATAATTGCAATATAAGAGGTTGCAGGAAATCCTGAATAATGTTAAGCACACTAGCTTTATGACCCTTTCCCACTCCAGGGAAAACTAGGTGCTTCCTTTAGAACTCTGTACTTGGCCTTTTGGTAGGTTAGAGTTCTGGTAGAATGAATGAGTGGTTTCCATGGTTTTATATTACAGAGATTTTATTTTTCTTCTTGCCCCAATGTGATCTGTTTGTTGATTAATTGATGGATTTCTCTTCTTCTGCTTGTGTACTTATTATAAAATACCATTTCTACATAAATGAATCATTAGATTCAGACAGTAGCTATTACAATCTGGATCTTGGTTAGCTGACACAGACTTTATGAGAATATTTCAAGAAGTAGTTTCTGAAACTAGACTATAAGCAACTTGATTAGAGTGTATGCATCTCCAGGGAAGAAATATGGCCTTATATATCTTTAAATGCTCAGCACTTACTGCCTGACACATAGAGGCATTCAGTAATTGTTTATTGACCTTGGTTTCTGTGAATTAGGCCAACAGTACATTTTTCTGTTACCTACTATAGTGAGGTATTATGACACTATTGTGAATAAGTCATGGTAATACTGAGTCAACAAATTCAATTTATCATAGCTATTTTCAAATTTCAGAATATAGATAGAGATTGCTTAATAAAAATTTTTTAAATGTGTATTCCCTGGCTCAATACCCATAGATTCTCATTCAACAGGACTGCATGGGCACAGGCATCTCCATGTTTAAAAGCATGAGACATATTTTGATGTGGGTGGTTGGTTGGAGAAACTCCAGAATACTCAGGAATATCTCGGCACATTAATGAGATTTTTAGACTCTGTATGCACTGGTTCTCAATTACATGAAAGTTTGGAAATACCTGTTTAGTATGCGATCTGAGCACAATGAACTAATATAGTAATATTTTCAGTTAAAGTCACTATAAGTAGTAATTGCTGTTTATGTCTCTATATAGTTTCATTGTGTGTGTCCGTGTGTGTGTCTGTGTGTAGCTTATCCACTCAGCACTATTACAGTAGCAAATATTTATTTAATTCTTACGAGGTGCCAGACACTTTAAACAAGCTTCACATGAATTAACATATTTAATGATCAATATAACCCTAGATGATAAATCCTTTTATTATTCCCATGTAAGAGTTAAGAAAACTAGGTACAAAGAGGTTAAATAATTTACTTAAAGTCACAACTTCCATAAGCAGTTATGAAGTTAACAGTTGAAACAGTTATTGATTTTGGATAAAGGCAAGACTTACACAGAAAAAAAGTAGGTACAAAACATTCTTCAAAATAAATCAAGGAGATCAAAGTATAAAAAAGTTTGTGAGTTCCTGAGTGTAATATTAGGTAAACTTTTTAGAACTAATTTCGTAAACAGTCATCAAACCAATATATTATTTTATACTGTAGTTTCTAGAATAACCTTGAGTCTGATTTTTAAAAAGTAATCAGGACAAAAAATAGGAGTTTCAGATACCTGATATTGTTATAGAGGGAATATTAATTCAAATGACCCCAAACCTCTGATGTGACTCCAGAAACCACAGGCCGAATAAAGGATCATCCTGCAGGAGCTGTGGCTGGGGAGCCCAGGGAGCAGTTACGGTGAACGACACTCTGAGCCTTCTCACCTTTAAACAGCCAGTTCTACCGGGAAGCCTTCCATCCAAAATTGGCATTGCTGGGTTTTTTTTTTTATTTCTTTTTAAAATTTAGATTTGACAAGCACTAACTGAGGACCGACCCTATGCCAGAAATGCTGCTAGCTTTTAAATTATATATTCTCTTATTCCATCCTCACAACCATGGTCTGTGGTATTTTATTCATTATTGTTAATAATGCTTGCCATTTTATGTATGTGAAAATTGAGGCTTTGTAAAATTAGGTAAATGGCTAGCAAGTGGCAGACTCAAGATCCAGGACCAAGTCGGAGTCCGAGTTTAAAGTTTCAGGCCTTCCATAAAACCATCTTAAAAAGTGGTTTCTGACTTTGTAACAATAGTATAACATTTGAGTAGTCTGTGGGTTTTGTAAAGAAGAACTTAAGACTTAAAAGGTTTTAATATGAGGATATTCTCCAGTAGTCTTGGCAAATACATAAAATTGCTGAAACGTGTGTGTGTGTGTGTGTGTGTGTGTGTGTGTGTGTGTGGAGGTGGGGGGGTATGGGTGGGAAGAAGCATATTCTTTCATTCATTCAACAAAACTGATTGAACAACACTGCACCAGGCACTGTGTTAAGTACTGCAATACCAGAAATAGAACAAGATACACACAGAGCTTACAATCCAGCAGGGCAAATTCATTAGGCAAATGTTAAGTGCCATGCAGAAGAATCTTTAAAAACTAATGACATAACTCACAGAGACCCTTTCAAGACAGGGAGAATTTTGGTAGGACTGCATGTGAAAAGTGAAGTGGGCAGAGCAGGAAGTGGTTTGCAGAATTCTTTTAGAATCTCTTCTCCCTCATGAGATCATCTTCTGTCCTAGTGGAGCACATCCACAGTTCTGACTGGGCTGTGATCGAATTTACCCCGCTTATTAGTGTATCTCCCTAAGACTTTCCCAAATAGCTCAGAGGGAATTCTACACTACAGGGGAGGTCTAGGAACCAATATTTTGAATACAAATAAAATAAAAGAATCTTTGGAAAGTTTAAATTCTTTGCCCCCAAACTAAACATTGGCAAGTACATCAAATGTAGCACCTCTACCTTTAAGAAAACTTCAACATTCAACTTAATTTTTATTATGTTTCTGAAGTCCATAAATCTCCATTGTAAATTTTCCATAGAATGCATTTTAATTCCATTGATATTAAAGAAAGTACATGAAGCATTCTGGCCTGCTAGATGGGGAAATCAGAATGGGACGGAAGTGTGGCCAAGACTCAGAGTTTCCATTCTCTTCCAAGGGAAACCAAATGAGAAAAATAATACATCATAAAAGTCAGAGTTCTGAGTGCAATTCTGGAAATAAGGAGGAAATAGGATATCTCATTTTTAAAAAGTGTGCCTGGAATTCCCAGCTGAATCTGAAGGTTATATAGAGTATACCCTATCACCTTTCTAGTCAGGCTTATCAATGGCTCCTCCTGAGGTCCACAAAACACCCAAATAGGTATTTAGAGAAACCAAGTTAGGTGCCTTTGTAGGGGTCATAAGTTAGGTTCATCAGTCCGCTATTTAATATAGATCCTCCTCTGCCCTAAATTTAGTCTTCACAAAGTAGTTTATTCACCTAAATTGTCCATGACAAATGTTTCCCCTGCAGTGAGTTCTCCTCTGTAACTGGTATGTTATTGTCGATACTAGGGAGGAACCTAAGAGTCCTGCCTTATCCAGCAATAGATTCTATTAGAAAATCTGTTCCAAGCCCCAAACATTAGAATCACATGGGCAGGCTTCTCTTTTTTTTAAGATTTTGTTTATTTATTCATGAGAGACACATGAGGGTGGGGGTGGGGGGCGGCAGAGACACAGGCAGAGGGAGAAGCAGGCTCCATGCAGGGAGCCCAATATGGGACTCGATCCCGGGTCTCCAGGATTAAGCCCTGGGCTGAATGCGGCACTAAACTGCTGAGCCACCTGGGCTGCCCAGTATGGGCAAGTTTTAAAGCATCTCCAGGTCCATGTCCCAGGGGTAGAGACTCTGATTTAACTCATCTGGAGTGGCACCTGGGCAGCAGTAGTTTTTAAAAGCTCTCCCAGCTAATTCTAATGTATAGCTAGGCTTTACCAGTTCTGAGTCTCAGTTTTCTCATGTATAAAATGAAATTATTTCTAAAGTATTTTATTTATTTTATTTTATTTTATTTTATTTTATTTTATTTTATTTTATGATAAATGGATAAAAGTTACAGATGTCATTGTGATTTGGACATTTTCATGTTTATTTCAAATTTAATGAATACTTAGTATTCACCAACTGATGGCACTGAGCTTGAGTTAAGATGCATACTATTCCATGTTCTATTTGCTCTTTCTACTGGGGCTCAATCAACATAGTAGTAGTTAACACTGAGTACATGTTTGTGCTAGGCACTATGTAAGGCAGTGCTACTCAAAGGGTGGCCAACTGACCAAAGCATGCAAACTGTCAATGGTGATGACGAGATAAACACAAAAATTACAGTGGCTAGAAGTTTTGCAGTAATCTGAGCTTCTACTGTGTATATATTTGCCTTTATTTTTACATAAAGAAAAAAGGGAAAAGTGTTGTGTATGTATATTGCATATATATACACACATATATATGATTTCTAATAATTCACTTTGCTGTATTTTTTAAAAAGTATCTTCCACAGCTGTTTGGGGATTTTTAAAATCTTCCAGAAACGCATCATAGTTTGAGAGGCAGTGGCATTAATTCCCTTATGAGTGTTATTTCATTTAATCCTTGCCACTAATTCTTATGAAGCAGTTGACCGTTTTACAATTGAGCAAGCCAAGGATTGAATTAACTTACTTAAGATTGCCCCATTAGTAAATTCTGTAGGACTTGAGACTAGGAATTTGAATCTAGAGCCCAAGTTGTGGAAGTGAGCTCCATTGGACTTGGGCAGGGGAAGTGTGGCTGTGGGAGAGCCCCAGTGTTGGGGAGGGCCACTGTCACACAGGGTGACCCAAAATGTTCTTTGGTTTAGTTTTATCCTTTATGCACAAGGAAAATCTCCCCAGCCTTGTGAATGTTAGTTAAGCTCCTATAATGAGTTTGAAATTTGAATTGACTGGATATTTATAAAGCTAAACCAGAGTGAAATAAAAAGGAACTTTTAAAAAACTGGGATAATGGCCTCTTGTAAATTTATTTTTTATTGGTGTTCAATTTGTCAACATATAGAATAACACCCAGTGCTTATCCCATCAAGTGCTCACCTCAGTGCCCGTCACCCAGTCACCCCCACCCCCCGCCCACCACCCCTTCCACCACCCCTAGTTCGTTTCCCAGAGTTAGGAGTCTCTCAATAGTGGCCTTTTGGTGGCAAATTTGAGGGTTTTTTTCTGCCATCAGCAGAACAAGATGAGTTAAAGAAAGTAAAGAAGTTGTTTTTCAGCATACTTTGGTCATCTGCATGTCAAATTTTAGGCTTGCTCAAGCTGTGTGGTGGGCCTCTTTTATCCTTCCTCATTATCTGCACAGAAAGAAATAGCTTTTTGGAAAAGTTTCTAAAACTCTTACCCCAGGAAAAATAGACTTTTTACCCTAATATATTGTCCTATTTCCCTTCCAGAACTTTACTTCCTATTCAAAAGATGTAAGATAAAAATTATTGAATTTCCTCTTCTAAAACTTATTTTAATATATTTAATTTAATATTCAATATATTTAATTTACTTGAATATATTGAATATTTAAATAACATGTTTACTATAATAACTAGTAATAAGTAAGAAAAATTAGATCCAGCCATTTTTGTCTTAAATCTGTTGGATCAAAAAAAAAAAAAAAAGAAAAAAAATCTGTTGGATCATTGGTTTAAATCATGTGTTCTCTCCTACAGCACAAAAATTAGAAACTTACCTATTATGCAGAGTGAGATGTATTTGGATTTCTAATAGCACTGAAAGAGGGAAGATTAGAAAATGTTAGGTGGCATTTGAGTACTATTATGGAAATAATACAAGTGGAATTTTCAAAGCAGAGGAGCTGTCCTCTGCATTTCTCCTAGCTGTGGACCCAGCAAGTCATGAAAATCACCTTGCTTGGATATCTAGGGTCCCAGTGAACCTCCGCAAGTGGTGTTGCCACATAGCACACAGGCAAGTATCCCTGAAATCTCTACAAGTAATGTTTTAGGCTTGAGTATTATCTCTTAGTCACAAAATGATGAAAAGTGCACTTAATTTAATAACAAATGTTTGCTAGTTCCTTGCTGTGCTAAGTATGAGGAAGTGAATAAGCTGGTGATGGACAAGCCCTGAGGTGCATGAGAGGTGCATGAGAAAGAGCGTGTGCAGGGAACAGGAAGCACTCAGGTGAGTGGCCCTGCCTTAGGGTATGGTCCCAGGGCAGGGCAGCAGCCACAGGAACTCAGGGTATGGAACATGGAACGAAAGGACTTCACATTCCCTTCTGGATTGCTTACTAAGCATCTTCTTAGAAGCCTGTCACATAATTTGCTGCCGGTGATCAAAAAGGGCCTAAGAAATGGTTCTCACCTTTATGTGAGGCAGACCCTTTTCTCTATGATGAAAGAATTCTAAGACACTGTGGACAGCCTGAAGGAGAGGAAGGAGGAGGAAGTGACCAGCTGCCGTGGCCTTGGGCCAACCAAGGGTGAAAATGGGGCAAATACTGAAAAAAAAGAAAAAAGAAAATGGGGTGAATTCTGTTTACTACACAGTTGCACAACAAATCAAATGAGCTAGGGAATGTGTAGGAATTGCTTTTAAAATGTAAAGCAAAAAAAAAAATAAATAAATAAAATAAAATGTAAAGCAGGTCCAAGTCCCTGCTCTGCTGTGTCGGGTATACTTGGATCCAAGCTCGAGCTTGTTAATAAACCCTCATGTGCTTGCATCGGTGTCGGCTCCTTGGCGGTTTCTTGGATTTGCAATCTTGGGCACAACATCTGGGGGCTCATCCGGGATCCAAGAGACCCCCAGGACCCTATCCGGAGGGTCCCATGCGTGGTGAGTGCACTACCAGCCCATAAAATTCAGCTGGAACCCACCTCGGGGTCCAAGTCCCTGCTCCGCTGTGTCAGGTATATTTGGACCTAAGCTCCAGCTTGTTAATAAACCCTCGTGTGTTTTGTGCTTTCAAAAAATAAATAAAATAATAAAATAAAATAAAATAAAATAAAATAAAATAAAATAAAATAAAATAATGCAAAGCAGTGTTTTTATGTTTATGAATAACCTTAAAACATCTGAAGCCTACAATATTCCCATAGGAATCCACAATTGGCCATGGTTCAGGGAGGCAAGAAGGCTGTGCTTCCCTTGAGATGGTGTATATTGTATTGGGGGTGGGGTAGTCCTTCACACCCCCACACCCCGCTAGGATGCAGCAGCAGAAGGGACTTCCCTTGCTCAGTGTGGTCACACCATTGTAAATCCCTGCACCTTGGAATGCTGAGCTGTTCCCTCTGTTCGGAGTGCCATCCCCCTCACCATTTGTCTCAGTCATCTTGGGCTGCCATAACAAAATACCAAGGGAGGGGCGTGTTGTTGTTTAAACAACAAACTTAGTTCTTACAGTTCTGGTAGCTGAAAGTCTAAGATAAGATGCTAGCAGATTTGATTCCTGGTGAGAGCCGTCTTCATGGCTTGCAACTGGCCACCTTCTTACTGTGTCTTCACATGACAATGAGAGAAAGAGACAGAGAGAGAGAGCTCTGGTCTCTCTTCTTATAATAAGAGCACTAGTATCCTCCTGAGAGCCCACTCTCATAATCAAATCTAAACTTAATTGTTTTCCAAAGGTCCCACCTTCAAATACCAACACACTGGGGAAATGTTAGGGCTTCAGCATTTGAATGTTGAGAGAACATAAATATTCATTCCATAACACGTTTGCAGATATCACACATGTCCTTCAAGACTTTCGAGCATCTTATCTCTAAAAACTTCCTTTGTCCATTCAAATTGAATTGATCATTCTCATTTTGCCCCACTGGTGAATTGCTACATCCATCTCTCTATATGATAGTTATTGACCCACTAAATATTTATTGCGATCATCGTGTACAAAATAGTCTCTTGCTTTTTACATCTTGGTCGTCACTGCTCCAAGCACCATGACTATGCATGCAGGCTAAGCAGATAAAACATGTTTATGGAATAAATGTTTAAATAAATGAACATAAAATGGCTTACTAGATAGTTGCCAAAAGGAGTGAAGAAGAAGCATATTAAATAGGATACGGTGTCCACCACCTGTTTATCAACCATAATAACTCAAGAAAATAGGAATGGGAGGAAAATCTCAGGTATTTTTCTTGAAGAACAAGCCCTGGAAATATACCAGGAGAAAGTTCTGGGAGGTAATTTCAGAATTGCATTTAGACCTTAGAAATGACAGCACCACGTATATTTAGCTAGATTTTGAACAGGAATGCAGATTGCCTTTCAGTAACCAGGCACTCTTGCTAAATGAATGTAGTTTTATTTCAAATTCCAATATGGGCATTTGGAGGCGTTTTGATTCACTGGGTGTTCAATGGCTCAAGAAATGACTTGTTAAATTTGCCCAAAGTTGTTTTTTGTGTTTCTCCACCTGAAATTTGTATCACTGAAATAAATACTACCACCAGTTTGAGCTCTATTTGGTGTGGTCGCAGAGTATAACTGCTCTAACAGGGCCCTGTTGGACTGTCTATACTTCCACACTTTTTACTGGCAGCTAAAGGAAAGAATGTAATTGTCTAACTACCTCCTGCCCACACCCCACTCTTTTCCGCCTTTCCAACAATCAGCCTGCTGTAACAGTTCAGTGCTGGAATAGGAAAATATTGCAACTTCCCCAAACCATCAGATGAAACAGTGAGTACTGCTGTGTGAGATGTGAAAGGGACAATGCCTCAAACCCTGACATGAGAAAGATCAGGCCAAGAGGAGATTTTGCCAATAGGGAAGTTGCTCTCTTGGAACATATTTGAATTTCCAAGAAACAAATTAAATGTGATTTAAGGAAAATGGGTGTGTTCCTCTAATCTAGACATAAAAAGAAAATTGCAAGCAGGGTTCAAGGCTGCGGATGGGCCTTGTGGTGGGCTCCACACAAGTCATCACTTTTCCCATCAAGATTGCAAGATGTCATTCTGGTGTTTTTGTTTACTTCTTCAGGTTTTTTTTTTCTTTTTCTGTGTGTGCATGTGTGTTTGTGTGTATGTTTTGCTCCCTAGCTTGAGACTTTTAGGATGTGGATTTCAAGTTCTAGTATCCAATGAATGTGCAGAAGACCCATCAAATGAATAGATTCTTTCTTTTTCTAAAATTTTAAATTAACGTCAGCAGCAGGCTGACATTGGCCCCACTTGTGGCTTGTGCTATATGGCCCTAAACTAGCCCTCATCACCCACTTGGGGGGACAAAATTATTGATTAACCTGCTTTCCAAATGTCCCCCCTCTCACCATTTGGCCGACTTGACCTGTAAATTCAGTCTCATTTCAGGCAGTGTGATGACCCATCCTTCCCCAGGGTGGAGGGATTAAAAGGTGTCTGAATCTGGCCAATCAGGCAACTCAGCATGAGTCAGCCCTCTTGCTAGTGACTCTCTGAGACTATGCTCTACTTCTGATAACAGAACCTTCACCTCCATAGTTTTCTTAATAATCAATAAAGATGGTACCTTTTCTGACCCCAGAGCCCCTTGGCTGCAGAACAGGGTCTGCTGCCAATCTTCCATGATCTTGAATTCCTGGCACCACTCACCCTATTTTGTTCAATTACTGCCCAAACTTTCTGCTGTCACCACAGCCCCTGGATAACCTGCTCTGTTTGTTTCCTTCTTTCAGTAGTTGATGCTCTCACTTTGGGGGATCAGTCCTTGAGCTGCAGCCCCTCTCCTGGCCAAGACTCTGGATGCCTGGTTTCAGATGGTCTGCTGGCCAGTCCCTGGGTAATCTTTCTGACACATTAGAAAAAATAGAGGAAATGGCTTCTGCTTCTCTTCTGAATGGGTTCATGGATCAAGAGTGCGGTGTTGATAGAAACTGATTTGCAAAGTCCATCCTTATGGTACAAAGGGAGAGAACATTGCAAGAGCCACCATAAAGAAGGTGGTGTGGCTGCACCTTCAGTGCAGAATAAGTGCTATGTCTTGGAACTTGAAGGAGAAAAGAAGTTTCATGGTTTATCAGAATGCACAGCTGATCAAGCAGATGCATGGGTCGGCATTTACCAAGGGACTGCTTTCACAGTAGATGGAACTACTGACCCAGGGGAGAAAAGCTGAAATTCCCTTAGTCTATGTCCAACCACACTATGACATATAACTAGTTCTCCTCCAATTTATTATTATTATTACTAATTCTTTTAAAAAATGCATGCTCATGCTACAAATTCAAGGAGACCAAAACTGTATAAAATGAAAAGTTAAATTTTCTCTCCCACCAGTGGCCATCCAAGGTATGTACTTTTTAATTTTTTTCCATGAGTATATATTGTTTTTATAATTAGCATGTATATTTCAACACATATTAGACAAAAATGTAATATAAACTGCTCCTTTTCCTGCAACTCCTTTTATTTTATAACAATGTATCCCAACATCTTTCTACATTAGTACCCATACTGTTTACCGAACACATTCTTTTTAATAACTGCATAGTATCCCAAGATCTGAATATCCAGTCTACCAACATACTTCAAATTCTAAAATGGGAAAACTCTGAAGAAAAGAGAAGCCATAATTTATCTGGAGATAAGCTGTATGTACCAAAGGCTAGAATGGCTGGGTCAACCTGCAGCTTTGGCCTGTCCCTGAGGACAAATGTTTGGGACAATGGTTCAAGAAAGGGCCAAAGACTTTTAATAAAGCTAAGGAAGGAGAGGAGGGCACATGTGAAGTAAAGACCAGAGGGAAGGGTGTCATAGATTCATGTGGCTTATTTGTTCATGAAGAAAGGATCTAGGTTCTTTTCAAGTGGTTTGGAAGTAGGGGACAGAGTTCAGCCCCCTAAGGACAGCTTTCAGTTCAAAATCAGGGAAGGATGATGAAGTGGTTAAGTACCCTGGGATTTTCTTTTAAGTCATGATCAAAATGATGCCATCCTTTATAAGAAATATCAAGACTAGACTTTATAGATGCACCAGCAAAGCAATATCATTTCTCCAGACACCAAAACCCTGAGTCTTTTCTATTAGGCAAGATCTTTAAAGAGCACAACTGGAGCATTATGTGTTTAGAAATCTTAGAAAGAAGGGGGTACTGCATTGAAAGGAGCAGAGAGCATGTGGTACCTTTTGGTTTTTATAGCAATCCTGCATTAACAGAAGTGTGCTGGTTGCTCCATGGCACCAAACAAGCCTGGAGCTTGGCTGTAGGCAGAGAGCCCTGGAGAATTCTGCTGGTTATCAGCATGGATGTGGACTGTAAGAAGGAAACAGCTGGCTCTCGCAGGGAAGCAGCCAACAACATTGTGTTTCATCACCCTCCATGCCTTCAAATCTGTGTTTTGTTTGCTGCTTATTGTCACTGGTGACCTTCTGGCTGGAACAGAATGTCTAAATGTGTCTTCTAAGGGACCTTCTAAGAGAGAAAGGCTGCCAGGAGAGCACTTGCAGGGAAGTCATTTCATTTGGAAATCTGAGGAAGAAAGGGAAATGGTTTCAAAAAAAGTTTAAATCCAGAGTGAGCAGCTTGCCAAAAGATTGTGGATGAAGTAAAAGCTTTGCTCCCCTAAGGATGGGGAAACGGATGCTTCATCAGGAAGTAAGAAGTTGCTGACAGGGAGAGACACTGTCAACTCCAAGCAGACTTGTTTTATATGACCCTGTTTCTTGTGATAATTCTGATAAAGGGCATTGAAATTACTTTCACCTTGCCACTGTTTGCAAGCCCTGGTTCCATAGAGAGCTTGAGCATTGCCAAAGCCAATTTGTGCTCAGTTATCTCTAAATACAGGGAAACCTTCATCAGGAATCCCGAGAAACCACAAAAATGGATACTTCATCAAATAGAATTTTATTCTATGTTGATTTCAAGTTTTGATGGTTCTAGGCTGGTCATTTGACACATGTATGTGGTTCCTTGATGCACATTCCATGAAAGCAGAAGGAGCTTCACACCCGGGCTTTAGTTAAAAAGGAACTTGACTGATTAGGGACCAGTTGTTGACTTCTAAGTAAAATTGCCACACAGATCTGGCTTGATTGGTTTTATATAAGAGTAGATGGCTCATGTTTTACATTGCCTTAGGGAAAAATAAATTCCTTAAGTGCCTGGGAGATTCAAAATTGCATCCACTGCTGAGCACTGTCCAGCCTTTTGGCTTGTTTCTGGTGAGTCTGTTTAAGTAATGTGGCTTTATTTAATTTGGCATAACTTTCTGTTATTACTGAACAAGAGGGAAGTTAGGTTTTTGATAAAGAAATATTATATTATATTCTGGGAATATTCAAATGTCAGTGAAAAAGAAGAAATGTAGATGGTGTTGACAGTAAAACTCTTCACATTTTACTCTTAAGAACATGGCTACCACTCATTAAGCCAGTGGTGTCATGGAATATTTATGGACTTTGGATTTATATAGAACAACCAATTCCAAGTTGTGTGTATTTCTTCACTCTCAAAATCTGAATTTCTTCATCTGTATAGTGGTGTTTGTCACAAGTGGTGTGGGTGTTAATCACCAAAACACTTATAACATGCCTCACAAATGGCAGGAGCTCAAAATGTTACGTTCTTCTTCTTCCTGCCTTCCTTAACGGGTTTTCCTTAATAAAAGAAAAGTTCTGTGACAATCTGGAATATTTATGTCCTCTTCCCTTCAGACCCAGAATAAGACATGGGAGTGAAATATCTTTCTCTATGCCAATTTACCCAATTATTGCTGAAATGAGAGTTGGGTATATTGTTCAGTTTTTATACATGACAGAGGTATGATAACTTCATAAAGGTTGGCACAGGTGTTAAAAGCATGGGATTTGGACGTGAGAAATCTTGAGTTCAAACTGGGGATCAGGGGACTCCTAGGTGGCTCAGTGGTTGAACGTCTGCCTTCAGCTCAGGTTGTGATCCTGGGGTCCTAGGATCGAGCCCCACATCGAGTCCCTGCAGGGAACCTGCTTCTCCTTCTGCCTATAAATAAAATCTTTAAAAGAAACCTGGGGGATCAGTGGTTGGTCCAAGATCAAACTCACCATCTGTGTGATGGTGGATATATTACTTAGCACAAATGTGCCTCCACAATGTGGGAGACAACTAATATCACCACTGCCATCACTAAATGTTCATTTACTCAAAAATATTTACTGTTCTAGTTTGGAGGACAGAGTTATGAAGAAGACAGAAACCTCTATTGGGGCTAACACGTGAATGGAGATGGACAGACAGAAGCCTGTAAACCAATGAATACACAAGATAAATCCTGATAACTATGTTCTATGAAGGACATAAAATGGAGTGATGGGATGGAGGGTGATTGAGAGAGGTAGATGACATGACACTTTAGTTTGGATGATTCAAGAAGGCCTCTCTAAAGACATGCTGCTTGAGCTAAAACCCACATAATGCACAGGAAGGAGGCCCTCTCACAAGAAAGTCTGCAGTCAAGAGCTTGCAGGTGGAATGGCAGGGAGTTGGGAGAGGTTGGGAGCTGCAGGGAAGGAAGGCTAGTATGAGCAAGGAGGGGGGGAGTTGGAGAGACAGGAAAAGGGGAAGATTAAGGAGGATTTCAGAGGTGGTGGTAAGCGGGTTAGAATTTACCCTAAAAAATCATTTTAACCAGGTTAGTTGATCAGATTTCCACTTTTATTTTATTTTATTTTATTTATTTTATTTAAAGATTTTATGTATTTATTCATGAGAGACACAGAGAGAAGGCAGAGACATAGGTAGAGGGAGAAGCAGCTCCTCACAGGGAGCCGGATGTGGGACTCGATACCGAGATCATGCCCTCAGCTGAAGGCAAACACTCAACTGCTGAGCCGCTCAGGCGCCACAAGATTTCCACATTTAAAAGATGACTCTAGATACTGAACAAGAGAATTGTTCAAATCAAATCCCTGTTCAAATCAACTAGGAGTATATCACATCCTGTAGCAACTTTTTGCATATTCCTAGCACCCATGTCACAGTCGGTGTCAGAGTATCTCTGAAGGGTGAAGGAATCTTGGCTCAACGCCCCACCCCATGACTTATGGAAAGTTTACTGCTCACTCCAAGTCTTTGGTGGCTTCCCAAGTGGCTCATATTTTCATGGTCACTTTTGGTAAAGATCTTCCCTCCCATCAAAACTGGAGACAGCTTCCCTGCCCTTTGAACCGGTGCCACCCTTGCAACTTATATAGGCCGACAGAAATCTGGAAAGTGGCAGTGTGCCCGTTCAAGAGTAGGCTTCAAGAGATGTTGACTGTGCTCTGTCTCAGAGCCTTGCCAATACCAGGGGAATGAACAAGCCTGGTCTAGCACACTGGAGAATGGAGACCACATGCAGCAGAGATGAGCCATCCCAGTTGAGCCATCCTAGATGGGCCAACAGTTGACCCAGCAGCTGACTGATACAGAAGTTAATTGATAAAGCTCCCTGACACATGGGGCTTTGGCATAGCATAGGTTTTACTCAACTTTCAGGAAAGATGAATTTTACACATTACACTAACTCAAACAACCGTTCTTAAAACTGCTGTGTTGCTTTTTCATCACCCCCACCCCCACCAGCTCCTCATTGTCAGAAGGCCACCCCTCAACCTTGCTTTTCTCCAATGTCCTTGCATCTTTGAATGCAGAGCAATTCAGCCCTCTCCAACCAACCCTGGCCACCAAATTCAAATCAAGATTTCACTCTACACAGAGTAAAATGACTCCAAAGAGTCATTTCTGCACCCTACTTTGTTCTTTTATTTGGAGTCTCACATTTCTTCCCTTACTACAAGCTCCTTCAAGGAGAAGAGAGAAGTGCATACCATGCGTTTTATCACTGATGGGATTTACAATACTTAGGGCACAACTGAAGGCTTTATCCTTAAACACTACAGTAGGTTACATTTCTATTATACATGTTAGCTTTTTAAAGACTCGGAGAAGTTCTACAAGGAAGATGTGGATTTCACTTTGTTTGGCCCAACATCTCAGTCTCCTTCCCAAGAAATACTCTTTTCTGTATGTGTGTGTGTGTGTGTGTGTGTGTGTGAGAGAGAGAGAGAGAGAGAGGCAACTTTTGATTATCCTGTTAAACATTACTAGAAACATTTCAGAAAATACTGTACCTTGCTACCAGCACAAATACTGCTCTGGTGAAGCTACACATTCCAATAGGCCATGTTTATTTCTGTCACCTTTCAATCACTCCACATGGGGAAGGCCCATCTCCAAGATGCATTGTAGTTCTGATGTCTTCCATGGAGTCATTCTCCACTGTTTCCACTCAGACTTGCCTCTTCTTTCTCTGGTCTCTTGTACTCTTGTTTTCTTTCCGCTCATTTAGACACTCCCCCCCTCCCCCAAATAACACATTATTTTTTTTTTCCAAGCTTATTTCCATAATTAAAACAAACAACTAGATGATAAGCTTCTTCAGGACAGGAGTGCTGTTTCATACTTCTTTTGTGTGTTCCACTGTGCTGGATGCACAGTAGGCCCTAAGATTTTATCTGCTGCATTGAGCTGCTAATAAAACAATGGGAATAACTGTTTTATTCAGCACCATCTGGCTTTACATAAGCACATCATATACATTATCATATTTCATTTTTAAAAATCCTTATGAAATATTATCCTGATTTTACAGATGAGAAAATTAATATTCAAAGAAGTGAACAACCAAGTCACAAATCAGACCCAGATCTGACTCCACAGCCAGTGTACTTTCAACTATGTCATATTGCCCCCAATTACATTTATACCTACATTAACCAAATTTGAAGGCCTCGCACATAGCCACAGATGTCTGCACTTACTTTAACAGACATGATAAATGTGTGTACTGCTTATTGAATTATCAGAAGTTCCAGGCTTGAGATTTTGCCTACATGTCTCCCCCAGTCACCAAAACCATGTTCTGTAAAGGAGACTGGCTCAGAACCAAGGTCATTGTGAGATGACAAGAGAAGCAAAAAATACCAGGACAGAATTAGGGCAATCATTAAAATCATTAAAAGAAGCATTATGAGTTTGTGATGGGCCATATCAAGGAGATTCACAGCCCACAAGCCCAGCACACTGAGCTATATTTGCTATAATTATATTAGGGATGGTTACGGTTTGCACATTTATTGTATTATACTTTGAGATCATGTACATCATTTAAGTAAGGAAAGTTTTTTTCGGAATGATATTAGTTTCAGTCTAAATTTAATTTTTGAAAAGTAAACAATGCACAGTACATCTAAGCCACAGTTAAAGTGAAAGTCTTAGCTCTTGGACCTAACAACAGATCTTCTTTGGACGCTTACAAATCCAACCTCCCAATACCCCCACCTCAGAAACTGATCTTGATTCAACTGTGGCTCTGACACGCAGCTCTTTAATTTCGTTTAAGCTGACAGCTGACTTCAATTTTTGCCTGTTTATGGAAGTAAATTAAAAGAACACACTGTCTGTGATCCAGTGGCTCTTTGTGGTAGAGTCCTATTCAGTTCCTAAATCAAAACCCAGATATTTGTCAGGAGAACTAATCCTTATATAAACATGATTGCATTTGCAGGGCATAGCGCACAGAGGCTCCCAGAGACCCATAGGAAGTATACCACTTTCCCAGGTACTTAAGGATCAATGTCTTTGCTATTTTGGTTTCTAAATAGTGACTTTAGAACAATTTACATTGGGGTCAGAAACTTCTGATGGTTTAGACTGTGGCCTATGTGTACGTACACATGAGAGTCCCTCCCCATTATTTAGTGATTACAAGCGCATCCCTCTGGCATCAGTACCTCCAAAACACTGGGGAAAAATACCTGAAAAGATGCCTCCAATAGCTTTTAACTCCTCTAACTTCCCTCTAATTCAAATGCTTTGGTAAAGGATAGCGTTAAGTCTCATGAAAGGAGGCTTGATTTTAAGTATAAATAAACTGACAGTATTGCCTATGCTATTTCTAGGTTTTCTAAGCAAGTGGAAAAAACCCCAAATCTAATTTTACTGGCAGTGGAAAAGCACTTATTAAAGGCTATTTAACTTATTATATATTCTTGAAATCTTCAGATCTAGAAAGCATCAGGCTGTAGTGATTCTTCTCTTTGGGATGTCATCTTCTTGGAAAAATTTGGAATAATCACTGAGAAATGTCCCCATGAATGTCATGCTGCTTTATGGAGTGTGAACAAGGCAGCATGTTGCTATACAGTCTGTTGTTAGAAGTATAATATGATCTTGTGAGCCGATTAAGGGCAAGAAGTATATTGTATGATTTCTATGAAGAATAGCACTAACTTAAGTTACAATCTTTGGATGTTCTTCATGGGTAATTCTAATCTCAGTGCAAAGCATTACAACATGTTTAAGCTCTACGATATTTTATCCCTGAAGTGGTTGCATTTCAGTAGAAGTGGATCATAATTTTGCTTTAGACTTAAAAGATTTTTGATCTTCCACTTAGCTAACTGCAAATATACTCCTGAAGGGCAAAAATACTGTTACCTTTTTATCCTTTTTAGAAAAGAAATTCTGAGTAGATTAGCTGTAGAAGGGTTAATGTGCTACTTCTTAGGATGATTTCTTGCAATGGGACTCCTGGGTGGCTCAGTGGTTGAGCATCTGCCTTTGGCTCAGGTCATGATCCTGGAGCCCCAGGATGAAGTCCCACATCAGGCTCCCAGCGGAGAGCCTGCTTCTCCCTCTGCCTATGTCTCTGCCTTTCTCTCTGTGTCTCTTATGAATAAATAAAATCTTTTAAAAAGGATGATTTCTTGCAAGAATACTCAAGGTGTAAGGTAAAGACCATCCCAGACTTATAATGGTTTGACTTGGCAATGTTTGGACTTTACAATAGTGTGAAAGTGATATGCATTCAATACAAACCATACTTCAGATTTTGAATTTTGATCTTTTTCTGGGCTAGGGGTATGGGGTATGATCCTCTCCTGTGATGCTGGGCAGTGGCAACAAGCCCTGGCTTCCAGTCAGCCACATTGTTACAAGAGTGAACAATGCATACTCTGACTACCATTTTACCCATACAATCATTCTTTTTTTCACTTTCAGTACAGTATGCAAGAAATTGCATGAGATACTCAACACCTTGTTATAAAATAGGCTCTGTGTTCAATGACTTTGCCCAACTATAGGCCAATGTAAATATTCTGAGCACATTCAAGATAGGCTAAGCTAAACTAGGATGTTCAGTTGATTAGGTGTATTAATTGCATTTTTGATTTAGCAGTATTTTCAATTTATGATGGGTTTATTGGGATGTAACCCCATCACAAGCCCAGGAAAATCTGTATCTCTTTTTCTGGGAGAGAACTCTCATGGATCCTAGGCAGATAGGACAGCATGACCAAACGTCCTGAGACAGGGAGGAGGAACTCAAAAGTGGCTGGTGTGTTTGGAGTGGATGAGTGGAGGCAAGAGTGGCATGAGCTGACTTTACAGGTAGGCAATGGCCGGGTGTAAAGCTATGAGAAGGACTTCAGAGCTTTTAAAAAATGCAATGAGAAACTAAGAAAGAGCTTTAGGCAGATCATTCTGACTACTCTATGGGATTGAAGGAGGTACAGGGGTTGAGGGCAGACAGCTAAAGAGGCTTTCCCCATCATCCCGAAGAAGAAGGAAGGTGGATTAGACTAGGGTGGCCAGTGTGAATGTAGGGATTCAAATGCTTTTAAATCTATTTTGGACAGTCTATGTGATAAATACTATGCTAAGAAGGGGAAGTAAAGTGATAAAGGTCATAGTCTATACATGTGAACTTTAATTTTCCAAAATCTCAGCATCTACTTGAAGAGTAGGTAATAAACAGAAAGTCATACTTGATAATGATAAATGCTAAAATAGAATCAAATACAGGATACTTTGGAAAGCATATGGATTAGGAAACCAACCTACAGGAAAACTAGATGTAAGAAGTGTTAGCAACTAACTGATTATCAATTTTTTGTTGAGAAAGCTTTGTATGAGTGCAGTTGCAGCATAGTATTAGAGAATCTCAGAATTATGTCTACAGTCTATATCTATGAATTTATTAATGGAGAAACTGGCTTTTTAAAAGGTTAAGTGTCTTTCCTAAGGATATGCAGATGGATAATCACAAAATCACTTAAACATTTATCAACAGTGACTTGTTTATGGTGGTAAATAAGAAGCATTGTTCTACTCACCAAGCTTTCCTAATTAAAATGGAGAAGTTGATGGCGACTACAGCTTCTTGACTGAGCACCTGCAGGGAAGGCAGGGTCATTGATTAAAATAAGGAACACGTGGAGGAGTAGTTTTTGAGGTGTCAGAACTGCACAGGAACCAAAACAGATTCTATTTGAAGGTGTGTGGGTGATGTTCGAGTGGAAATATTAGTATGAATAATCATTTTAATAAAAGGCCAGTATCCTACCTAATACAACTAGTTGAGTGACATCATCTCACTATAATTCCTAATTCAAATTAGAACCAGAGACGATTTGTTTCCAGATAAAATCGTTATTTTTAAATAGCAGTATCATAATAGAAAGATGTGTTTACATTCTCAAATGTACTAAGTACTCCCAAATCTGACTGGCATGGTTTTCTATCTCCTGGAAGCTTAAAGAGAATTTTATTTTTTGTTTGTTTTCTTGCTTTAATAAAATTTGTCTTATAGGCCTGAGGAGCAGACACTGTACGTTGTTTTAATGATTATGGAAAATCATGCATAGCAGAATTCACTGAGGAAAATAAATCGTTAATTATTCCTTCTTCTAAGATTGTTTTAGGTACTGGAATTATTCAAAAAGACCAAATTTTGGATCTGCTGACCCCTCAGGTAGGCTCATTCAACATTCATGGAATATGTTCCTGGATGAAGATACTGCTAGTAGCAGGATAGAGAGAAGAGGCACATTGATGTGCAGCATGATGAAGCATGTGTCAGGAACTTCACCTATCAGTTTATAACCTTGATTAATTGGTTTGGTATAAGTTTGATTAAATAAAGACATCTGAAACACATGACCAGAATCTCCCCATTCAAATTTTAATTTTCCTAGAAGTAAGGTAAATCACAAGAAAAATTTATAACAGAGATCTGTCAGGTGGACACACACACAAACCTATATAGCCACCACCATCACGAGAATAATCTTTCTGCTATGTTTTAGAACTAGCATAATTCAAGCATCCCCTGATTTAAAACATCAGGTTTACAAATATTCCAAAATACAAATGGGAATGGTTCCCTGGAGAGAGTGAAATTTCCTCTGGATCATTGTGCTTTATTCTCCTTGAAGGAAACTTTTGAGGGGAGAAAAGAGGAGGAGCTCCACTTACTAGAGAAGCAACAAGGACCACACACTAATAAACCTTCTATCTCCTTTGGGCTAAGGGGAGATTTCAGCTGAAAATCAGGGCTCCTCCCCATTGTAGAGCTTGGATAGAAGGGACTACTTTTGAAGGTGTTTCTTTACTCTTTTTTTGAGATCCCCTGGTGGAAAAATACAAATGTTCAAACTGCAGTGAGATATGATTGGGCCAACTGAGGAGGAGGTGGGAGAAGGGGTTGAGGAAGTGCCGGAAGTTCCCCCACTTTGTTATCTTCTTCGGCATTTGGAATAAACGTATCAATCATATCTCACAAGGGGTTTAGGACCAACACTCTGAAACCATCTGGTTATCATTCCCCAGGGAAATTAGCTCATGCTGTGTCATTATCCTGTCAAGAAATCAAAGGGGCTCTTCCTGCATCAGAGACTTTGGTTTCCCTTTGTCCATTTTTTGTGACCCTCACCTGGGATTGGCTTGCAGTTGCTTTACAGCTATCAGTTTATAGTCCTTCTCTGGAGGCTGGCTTACTACAACCTCTTCGCATTTTTCTTCGGGGAACCCCCTTACAAACATTTTGCATTCACTTTGTCATTTAATAATAGTTTATAAAATTGTCTATAAGGGGAAATAGGTTCCAGTTTCCAAGCAATCAACTTGAAGTGGTATTTCTACCATACAACTTATTTGTGAATGGCTGACCCTTGTACCCAGTTAGCCTAACTTCTTAGCTTTTCTTCAACAACAGTGTAATACTCCTATGCAACAAGTAGTACAGATATTAAATAATCATGAATTATTACATGATATTAACTAATTATATGAATTAACATAGATTTCTTCCATAGAGTTATGGGGTTGGAAGTTATCATTATGTCATGTGGTCAAATTATCTCACATTATAATTGAGCAAATTGTGGCCCAGGGACAAATAATTAGATTGATTATGTAATTTATTGGTCACTATGAATACTCTCAGGGTGTTGGAGCTATGGGTATAAAATGGGGCCAGTGCGGGGTGCACTGAGACACATGCTCTACTTATAATCAGACTTGCCCAACAGGCTTTGTAAATGACAGAGATAATATTAGAAGCTTGGGAAGACTGAAGCTTCGTTCTTATATCACACTGAATAAAAAAGAAATTTGATTCAAGCAGTTTGGAGAGATTTTCATCAATAAGTTTCTCTCTTATCCTGCATTCACACAAGCTAAAACATATCTTCCAGGTTAATTTAACTTTATGCCAAGGTTAATTGCCAAGCATCCTTGTTAATGTTTTACTGAGGATAAAATTCATATGATGGTTATAACATTTATTAATTAAAAAATTAAGATATAGACAGTACATTTGCTGCCATATTTTGAGTGGTTCTGAGAATCGTATGGCTCTGCAAGTTTTGATAAAGTGTATTCCTATACAAAAACCAACAAATTACCTGTTACAGAATATAAAAGAAAGCAAAATCAGAGGAAAACTACCATAGAAAAAACCTAGTAAGTCATAGCCATACAGCTTTCAAAATATATTTTATGAGAAAATATGTTAAAAAGTGTTAAAGCAAAAAAAAAAGTGGTGAAGCAAATTGATGTTAGTGTATAACTGTATTGAGAGATTCTAGCATAAACAGGGACAACATTCTAAACTATCACATGATAGCCATCACACAAATTCTAAGCTATCGCATACTTTCCAATAGGTTACCATTAAAGCAAATAAACTGGAGGTTAACTGAATGATGGAAACTGGAAGAATAAGATACTAGGATCATAGTCCCACTTCTTGGGATTCTATTTCATAGACTAAAACCACTGACTTCTAGTCATCAAATCTCAGCATTAGTTTTCCTTCTTTTCAACTACCTGGTCGATGGTGGCCAACCAAAAGTAAGTATTCCCATGTCCTTGGTAAAATGACAATGTCTTCCATTCTGGGAAGAGATCACACTCACTGCAGTGTGAGGTATGAACTTGGTCAAGTAAGTGAATTATAAAAGAGATGGTGGAATTTGCCTTATATTAACATCCAAAAGTAAATCTAGTATCTGGGAGATCAAAGCACCTTGTAGATCCCTGGTAACACAATTAAATTCTCTGTTCACAATAATCAGGTTGCTAACTAGATCCAGGGTGTTTGCTGGATACGAGGCAAACCTTTTACATTTTTACAATTACTGTTCAAAAACAAACTTTAAAAAAAAACAAATTTCTGTACTTCTACAAAAAAAAAGTAAATAAAAGAAGAAGACAAATTGCTGCACCAAGTGAAAAGATCAAAGCTTAATAGAAATGTCCCTTGAAACTGACATATTTATAAGAGTCATCTGGGGAGTATGCCCATCTGGGTCCCGCCTCTAGAGATTCTAATTCTGGAAAGGAGAGCAAGAATCAGCGCTTGTGAGAAGTACTCAGGTACTGAAATACCTTCTGCAAGGTGATTCTGATAAGAGAAGTTCATACGGATAACAGTTTGATTTAGAAATCGGCAAGTACAAATAAGTCAATCGGAGAAGGACAAACATTGTATGGTCTCATTCATTTGGGGAATATAAATAATAGTGAAAGGGAATAAAGGGGAAAGGAGAAAAAAATAAGTGGGAAATATCAGAAAGGGAGACAGAACATGGAAGACTCCTAACTCTGGGAAACCAACTAGGGATGGTGGAAGGGGAGGAGGGCACGGGGTGGGAGTGACTGGGTGGCGGGCACTGAGGTGGGCACTTGACAGGATGAGCACTGGGTGTTATTCTGTATGTTGGCAAATTGAACACCAATAAAAAATAAATTTATTATAAAAAAAGAAATTGGCAAGTACATAAGCTGGAAAATTTACCTGCATGTTCCCTACAATATTTGCCCACAAGTTTTCCGAGTTTGCCTATGCTTTAACATATTCTTTGAATTCAGGTTCTTGAATTCGGGGTAAAGAAATCTTTCGATAGTTCATTTCATTAAATATATTACATGGGAAAGGTATTATGTTTGACTATTTTTTCATAGCATAGGAAGCATGTGTGTGTGTGTGTGCGAATGTGTGTTGGGGATTGAGAAATCTGGATGCAATCATTGTTTTATTCTTTAAAAAACGAATTTCTTGATAACATTTGTTTGTAGGTAAAAAAAGTGGTTGTTTGGACAAAACTACTTTTTTTCCATGAGCTTCATAATATGTTTTCTCCTTAAAACCATAGAAATTTCATCTGGTTTCTCTTTTAATTGTATAAATATCTCTTCAAATAAGGATAACATTTAAAAGGATAATGAAAAAGCAATGGAATATAATCTCAAATAACTCTGGCATTTAAGAAAGAAATGAAAATTGGTAGATAGGCCTTAAAACAATTAATGAAAATCCTGAGGGGAAGTTTTAGGAGCTGGGATTGTTTAGTCTAGAAAAGAGATGGTTAGGGAATATTTTTTTATAATGGCCAAGCCTAAAACATTTATATGAGAAGAGAGTTAACATTTCTTCATCTCGACTGGACAAAGAAAGTATGTTTCTTAGTGATTTTACAGGCATTTGTTTATAGCTTTTCAACAGATACATCTTTTCCTTCTTGTTCCTTCTTCCCTTCCTTTGTGTATAAATAGAGCATCTGCTACATGCCAGACAAAAAGGAAATAAGATTGGTTTAAGTTGGTACATTTGGTTAGGGAAGATTTCATGAAGCATGTTGGTTGGCTATTTCGACATTTTGTAAGGTATCTACGTATAAAATGATAACTGGCATGAATTGCACAGGATGTTTCCCAGAAAGATTACTTATTTTTGGAAATTTCAATCTAACTTTCACTTTGTTAATCTTCAACAAGAGAATCTAGTAACATGATTCAGTTTCAGAGTATAGAGTGTTATAAAAAATGATTAAGTCCTGAACAGTGAAGAAGTTACCAGAAAGATTATTAGGTCTACTTGGCAAGCTTCTTTCTCCTTCTGCCCCACCCCTTCCAAATTGGTATTCTGTTCTTTCATTTAATTTCAAAGGATGACCTAATGGAGTGCCAAATCAGGTGTCAGGAGTATCTGATCTATTTCTAGCAATTATTATTTTTTTAAAGATTTATTTATTTGAGAGAGAGAGTATAGTTGGGTGGGGGAAGGGCAGAGGGAGAGGAAGAGAAAGTCTTAAGAAAATTCCTTGCTCAGTGTGGAGTCCAACTTGGGGCTCAATTTCATGACCCTGAGATTCTGACCTGAATTGAAACCAAGAGTCTGGCACTTAACTGACTCTGCCACCCAGGCACCCCTTAGCAATTATTGATAAGAAACTAAAAAGCTGCCAAACTGGCCTGAGTTTCATCTCTTTCTTCCTCTCCATCAGCCTTCCTGTAATATTTATGTGACCTATTTTTGAGAAAGATCCGTCTTGCATCTTGGGTTCAGGCTAGGACGTGGAAATAGAGCATTCTACTAGATGGACTGTTGAGAAATCGGTTCATGAGGCTCAAAAGGTCAAAAGGGTCGAAATGAGTGATGGCAGCTGAACTCAGTCCAAGCAAATGGTCCAGGACAAATGGTGAATTCAGGATGGAAAATGTGACAGAAGATAATTTTGATTAGGACTCAGGCAAAGCAGTGGTTGGCACTGAGAAATATTAAGCAGTGAGGCTCTGGTGAGGGAGACTGGCAGAGTTAGGAAACATGGGCATGGGACAAGCCTTGCAGGCAACTGGGTCTAGCCTTAGGATTTCTAGGCAAGAATTTGAATGAATCAGTACATGTTTTTAATTAGAAATGACATTCACACCTTAAGAATGACTACATTATACCTCCTCATGAGTACAGTGCAATTAGAAGTTTTTCCCTAGCTGGAGCTTCTCTGCTTCTTCCACTTCCAGTGAGACTTCCACGCCCGCAGCCTCCATTTCATGTTGTATTTTGCCATCTAGCGTCTGATCATGGTATAAGGCGAAACGTTTTGTTGAAAACCTGAGGCATTCAGCTTTGCGAAACATTGAAGATTCTTTTTGTTGTCTTTATATGCCATCTTTCTCTACAGAGAATACATGGTGGGTATGCTTTGGGTTTGAAATTTCAGGTCATGAAAGGACGGAGCATGTTTGAGAACAAAAGCTAACAAAATTATAAACAAATTTACACTTACACTATTTTTCTTAGCATTAAAAAAATCACCTTTTTGGTATTTCTCTCACTCAAAATTTACATAAATTGAAGTCCCATAGATTTCTCCAATTGAGTCATTCTGATTGGTTCACTTTAATATTGTATGCTGAAACCAATCTAACTTTCACTTAATTATGACAAATGGTGTAGGTCATTTTTTCCCCACACTTCGCCCAGCTTTTCTTTTCCCTTTGTGTCCCTTGTTTGTGAAAGAGATATGACTTGACATCCTTGCATCATTAAAAACAGTCTATGCCTCAACTTCTTATTCTTTCACATGAGACTGACACTGATTATCATGAAATTAGATTCTAATTTATTTATTTATCTACTTATTTGTTTAAAGATTTATTTATTTATTTGGCTGAGAGAGAGATGAGAGCAGTGGGGAGGGGCAGAGGGACACAGAGAAACCTCAAGCAGACTCCCTGCTCAGCATGAGCCAATGCAGGATTTGATCTCAGGATCTGAGCTGAAGTCAAGAATAGGATACTTAACTGACTGCCACCCAGGTGCCCCAAAATTAGCTTATAATTTAAATAAGATATTCTGGAAACTTGAATTCTTTGTTCTATCCAGCACCGAGTCCCTTAGGACTGCTTGTATGTTCTGGGGAACATGTGAAAGACAATCTACACGCAACATTCAGTGTATGCCAATGGTCAAACAAACGAAAGAGGAAGCCCTTGTGATGAACAGTTTACATGGTGCTCTGAGAAGAGCACAGCAGACTTCAAAGCCACATTTGGAGAAACTTGAAGTTTGATGGTTAAGAGCACACTTTGGAGGGAACCGATAGTTTTGCATTTCAGTTTTGATAAGCAGTAATGCCTCGCAGTATTTAACCTCTTTTGGCATCTTTTCCTTGATCAGTCAAATAAGGGAGTTGTAAGGATTAAATAAAATACTTCCCATATAGCTTCATCTTAGTATAGTGTCTGGCACATGGTAAACATTCAATAAATAGTAGCTGTTATGATGATAAAACTGATAACGACTGGCAGACAGTTTGTTTTGTCACAAATTTCTAATTCTGCCTAAATAACATTTTACGATGTAAATGCTTGGCTTATTCTCCTGGAACTCTGAGGTCCTCTTTGCAGCAGCCTCCTCTATAGCCTGAGGAATGATTTGCATATGATGGTCACAGATATTTTACTTGAGAGTACTACAGGCCCTGGATGTGCCAAAGGGAGTGCTCCGTGGCCAGCATAGGCATGAAGAAAGGAGGAAATCCACGCTGAAGTCCTTGAAATGTGTATTCTGTACTTGTGAAAATTTGAGCTGACAAAAGGACTCAGAAAGAAATAAGAGCCACCTGGCTTATTGTAATAAAGAAGCCCCTCTCCAGATCTCTTTGGAGAGGAGAAGTGAGGAGCAGAGGTTGAGATCAAAGGAGCCACTGAAAAGCAGATTAGAGCTCTTGTTCTACCATTTCCCAGTGAGCTTAATTTAGGGCAAATCACTGAGTACTGTGGAGTCTGTTCTTTTGACATCTACTAAAAATAATGTAGCCTTTGGGGCAAATCCTAGTATTCTCTGGCTGTACCTTTTGACATCTATAAGGAATAATGCAACCAGGAATGCTCACAGGATTACACTGTCCTGTGATTGCGGAAACTCCGCGCCAGTAGGTACCAGCCTATCTTGCTTCTCGCTGTGTTCTCTGCACACAGCACGATGCTTAGTACACTGTAGATGTTTGCATCCTACTTGTTGAAAGAGTGAGCCAATGTACTTCCTGAATTTTTCCACCCTAAGCCCCAAACTTATATCTACAACTGCCCAAAGGAGATTCTCAATTGGATCTTTGGAAGGCTGTACAAAATTGTGGGCAAAACCAGTCTCTTGATTTCCACCCATAGAGCTGAGTACTACCAACCACCTCATCACTCGTGTCTGAAACCCCATTGTTACCCTTGTTTCTTCTATTTTCCTCACTCCAGGAATTCTGTCACTTTTAACTCCCAACTTTATTTGGAATATGTGCAGCTTTCTCGATCTCCTCTACCATGCCCGTTTCAGAACACTTGCCTGAATCACTGCAACAACCTTTACGACTGCTTTTCTTGCATTTACTCTTCCCCACCAATTCATTCATGATGAAAGACAGGCCTCTGGGAAATGAAGCACTCAAGCTTATAGTCAGAGCTAAAGAAGGGAGGCCTGTGCAGTGGTGAACCCCGGCATGGAAGAGAGGAGACCTAAGGTCTGGTTCGGGCTCTGGTACTGTCTGGATAAGTGAATTTGGGCACATTTCTGCCTCTCTGCATATTGGCTTCTGTGTCTATAAAATAAAGAGCTTGGATCACATGGTTTCTAAGGAGACTTTGAACTTTAGAATTCAATGATTTTGTTAAAGATTTTTTAATTCTGGAGCAAATGCCTTTTGTGATGCTTTAAAATTGATTTTAATAATATTGTGGAGTCAGATACCATGATTTTTGGAATCTGCAGATTGGAAGCAGAGGCCAAATTAAGAAGGATTGAAGACTCAGACTGACACTGCTGCTGATGTGGGGAAAGAGATTGACCACAGGTCAAATATTGACTTTGAACATGACTCAACCTTATTTCAAATTTGAATTGCCTGGGACAGATACATGATCTTTCCTTGTCATGAAACTTCTGGTAATTCTTATGATCATAGTTTTGAAAGAGGTAATCAAATTTCATATATGACCTTTTGAAATCTGAAGTGAAAATACAATGCTTACATGTATACTAACAAAATGGCAAGTGGGGAACAAGAAGATCTCAGACTGAAGGCTCTCTGAAAACAGGGATCCTATCTATTTTTGCTTACCATTGTAATCCCAGTGCAGATAATATTTATTCTCAACATATTTTAATTGGTTAAGGCAAATAAGATGTTACTATTATTTTACCAGCTGTCTAACCAATTCAAGATTTCTAAAGTGTAGCAGGAGCCTCATTGAAGAGGTATGTGGTAGGCTGATTATAAGATTGGCCCCAATTCTCTACCTCACAACCATACCCACTGCAATGTGAGTCTAAATCCTCTCTCATCAAGAGTTGAAGTCTATTCTCCACCCCTTGAATCTGGACTGTCTTTGTAACTTGCTTTGGGTAATAGAATGTGGGAGAAGTGATAGTGTGCCATTTCAAGCATAGACCTCAAGGAGGATTTGAAGCTCCTGCTCTATTGGACACCTGTTTCTGCCAGGAGAATAGGCCTGGCCTGGAATAGGCCTGAAGGTTAAGAGACTATATGGAGCAGAGATAAGTTGATCCAGCCAAGGTTCTAGACTAGCCAGCCCTCCTAATCCAGTGCTGACTATAGATGAATGGAAAGCCCATATGAGCATAACTAGCCAGAAAACTCATAGATTCATGAGAAATAAGACCTGGTTATTATTTAAGCCACTAAGTTATCAAATGACTTGTTATACAGTGTTATTCTGGCAATAGATAACTAATAAAGGATGAAAAAAAGCTGAAGTCATTCAGCCCATGATCTTCTTGTTAAGGTAGGAAACCTAGTATGGATTTGTGTCTGCTAAAAGGAAAGAATATATATAAATACATATCTCTATATATTTATACATATTATATCTATATCTATATCTGTATATATATATATATATATATATATATATATATATATATATATATTTAAACTTGCATTTGAGCTAACAGTAGTCCTGACTGTAGCTGATGATATGATAGGGAACATAATTTCCTCTGAATTTCACTGAAAATTTGTTCAGAATAACTAATTACTGTTTTTATAAAGACATCCTTTTATTTTCACCAACCAGGAATGGCATTAAGTATTATACCGTAAAATTAGGGTATGCATGGCAGTTATGCAGAAGCTTCTCACTAGGAGCAGGACTCCTGGGAGGCTCAGTGGTTGAGCATCTGTCTTGGGCTCAGGTCATGATCCTGGGGTCCTGGGATTGAGTCCTGCATCGGGGTCCCTGCAGGGAGCCTGCTTTTCCCTCTGCCTGTGCCTTTCTCTCTGTCTCTCATGAATAAATAAATGAAATCTTAAAAAAAAAAAAAAAGGAAAGAAGCTTTTCACTAGGAAATTCATCTGTAGTCAAGGCATCTTGTACTAGGTGGACTGGGGCATCTTGGCGGACTGAGCAACCAGGCTTCACATGGGAGCAATCAGCGTACATTGTTATTTACCTCGAATTCTAAAAATCTTAACATACCCTTTACTGAAACAGTTGAGCATAAACACTGAAAAATGAAGTAGACAATTTTAATGATCTCATTATTATTGGAAACAAATATCATGGGACAATTTAGTAATTTTCCAAAGACATCTTTTAAGTGCTATCGATCTGCTTAAATTAGCCATGTTTTTATGCCCAATTATGACTAACATGTTATTTGACCCTCATTTTGATTTTTCAAATACACACATATGTATACACACCCACACATAAAATTCACCCATAAAAAAATTAGGAAATCCTGCCATTTGCAACAATGCAGATGAACCTGGAGGTCACTAAGCTAAGTAAAATAAGTGAGACAAAGACAGACAAATACTTATATGTCAAATTTAAAAGAATGGAATTCTTAGATACTGAGAACAGATTGGCAGTTGCTAGAGGCAGAGGTTGCCGATGCATATATGTTACGTATAAATAAAAATAAAGTTTTAAAATAATAGAATGACTTGGTCAACTTAAATGGGACAGCAGGCTTAAGCTGCACCAGGTGAGTGTGACAAGAGAAAGAAAATAATGTACCGTAATATGATTTGCTGCCCAGGCAGTATCTGTAGTAAATGTACTCAGTCTGAGAATTGTGTTTTTGGAGGTCCAGTGACAAACTGGAATGAGTCTAGGAAAAGGTACCATGCTGTGGTGAAGCCTGGGAACCCTGTGGCCTGAAACTCAGTTGAAGAAGCTGGAGACATTTATGCTAGAAAAGGAGAATATTATGGGGAACACCAGAGACTTCAGCTTCCTGAGAGACTATCAGGTAGCATAGAGATTTGGTGTCCTCCAGAGCTTCCTTGGATAGAATGTGGAATCTTCAAAACATTGTAACTCAAATCATATTGTTTCTCAGTGTTACAAATACTCACAAGGCTTCTCTTTGTTCTTACAAGGAAATATAATTTTCTCAGGTCTGCCTTCATCCCATCTGATATCATATACACCATGATGCCCCTCATTCACTAGAGTCCAGGTACACTGGGTTTTGCTGTTCCTTCAACACACACACACAAATCCAAACCTACCACAAGACTCTCCTACTTGCTATTCTCTAAACAAGGAACTAAATGAACAAGCAGAGGGAACATTAGTAGTGTGAACAAGATAGCAGGTTAAAGATGGCAGATTTTGCTCACTACAAGAAGAATGCACACCAGTGAGAATGGTGAAAATTAACAAGACAGGAAACAACAAATGTTGGAGAGGATGTGGAGAAAGGGGAACCCTCCTGCACTGTTGGTGGGAATGTGAACTGGTGCAGCCACTCTGGAAAACTGTGTGGAGGTTCCTCAAAGTGTTAAAAATAGAACTACTGTATGAACCAGCAATTGCACTGCTGGGGACTTACCCCAAAGATACAGATGCAGTGAAACGCCGGGACACCTGCACCCTGATGTTTATAGCAGCAATGGCCACGATAGCCAAACTGTGGAGGAGCCTCGGTGTCCATCAAAAGGTGAATGGATAAAGAAGCTGTGGTCTATGTATACAATGGAATATTACTCAGCCCTTAGAAACGACAAATACCCACCATTTGTTTCAACATGGATGGAACTGGAGGGTATCATGCTGAGTGAAATAAGTCAATCGGAGAAGAACAAACATTATTGTCTCATTTATTTGGGGCATATAAAAAATAGTGAAAGGGAATAAAGGGGAAAGGAGAGTAAATGAGTGGGAAATATCAGAGAGGGTGACAGATCATGAGAGACACCTAACTCTGGGAAATAAACAAGGGGTAGTGGAAAGGGAGGTGGGTGGGGGCATGAGGTGACTGGGTGACAGGCACTGAGGGGGCACTTGACGGGATGAGCGTTGGGTGTTATACTATATGTTGGCAAATTGAACTCCAATTAAAAAAATATAGAAAAAAAAGAAGAAGAAAAAGAAGAAGAATGGAGAATCAGAATGCCCGGAATCCCTGGCAAAAAAAAAAAAAAACATTTGTCTATCTGGAATGATCAAAGTGAAGGCTAACAACCTCCTAGCAGTGAAGCTGTACAACGCAGATGGGTTGCTTTGGGTTCTATGGGACAGAAGCTCATCATAAACCACCTGAGGCCCAGAGGGGAACATCCTGATTTATTTAACTGAAAAGTTACAGCATGACTGAATCCAGGTAATTAAATGATGTCCGTGGGAACATTATTTGTTCAACCACATCCTCTGCTTGTCTCTATCTTGGCCTTATTCTGGGGAAGCAGTGTGGACTCCAGAAGTTTCAGCATGATATTCTGCCTGATTAGCAACCTTCAGAAAGAGAGAATTGCTATTTCCTAAGAATTTCAGCAATGGTCCTGGGATTCACTATGTTTGTTTTGGCTGGGGCCACATGTCCACCTTTAAGCCAATCACTAAGGCCCAGACATGAGATCCTTTGAATTCACTAAAACCCAAAGTAGAGTCAGCCTCACTGGAACAACATAAAATGAAATTGTGGGAGGGCTGGTTCCCCAAAATAAGATCAGGGAGTAGCTAACAAAAGACAAGAGAAAGGGATGCTGAAAAAGCAAAACAAAACAAAACAAAACAACAACAACAACAAAAAAAAAAACCCCACAAGATTCCTGTTATAAATGACATTCAAGGCTTTTGTAACTGGCAAAAAGATGGGATTGCCTGACTTCTATAAATGTGTCTGTATTCTATGAGAGAGTGAAAGTCGTGAATTTGTCTTCACCTGATCTGGTCTATCTCTGAGGAAGATCCTGACATATCTGGTGGCTTGAGTTAAAGGCAAAATAATCCATTCATGGCAAATGCAAGACAGGTGTTAGGGAGGGGACAGGAAAGTTGGGCCTGTCCTGTGATCACACTGAGTAAGAGTACTGGGACCCAGTTGCAGAGTCTGGCTCTGGAGGTTCTGCTGTGTGGGCAGAGAACACAATCATCCTCCTCACAATTCCAGGAATAATTGGAATCAAACATCCCTAGGCTAGGTTACTCCTTGGCAGCCCAAAACCTTCATTCAGGCTCAATCTATCAATGCCTTCTTTGTTTTTTTTTTTTGTTTTTTTTTTGTTTTTTTTTTTTTATTGGTGTTCAATTTACTAACATACAGAATAACCCCCAGTGCCCGTTGAACACTGCTACCTGACTTCATGGCTTATGGATCCCCTACTCCTCTAAAATCAATCTCAAGTCCCAGTGTGTAAGGACTTAGCTCTCTATCATACTCCCCATCTTAAATGGACAATAGTGTTTTGATATCTTTTCAGGGTAGTACCCTTGCAGAGTAAGATGTCTCTTTGCCTGTGGGCATTCCAGCTGAATCTCAACTGGAATTAACAGTTTAGCTGAAAACGGTAAAACAGTGAATGGCTGATCCTTCCCTCACTCTGCCACCAGTAATCTCTTTGCACGAAGCAATTAGAAAGTCTCCTTTAAAAGAGAAGTTTTGGGCAAGTCTCAGGAAAGAGAGAGACAAAGAAAAGAGAGATAGGAAGGGCTGCATGGTCTCAGGCCCAACCTGGCACGAGGAACTAGATCTGACCCAACAGAGATGAGAACTGCATGCAATTTTCATGAAGAACTTTATGAGTTATGGAGATATTTACCCATGATGTTGCTATGGCCAGGTGGCAAAGTGGGATTAGGAGCGGGGGTGGGGGGGGCGGGGGTAGAGGACAGTTTTCATTTCTGAAAGGAAGCCAGTTTGCCTTTGGGGCATTGATGAAGGCTTAAATTAAGGCAGCTGCATTTCGATATAAAGAAGTGACCAAGGAGGTCTGGATAAACAAGGGTGAGGGATGGGATGGAGAAAGTCATAAACAGAGGACCAGAGCTGCATCTCAGTTTTGGTTTGGGTGCCCGTGCATGGAGATGGTAGATGCCATTTGCCAAACTGGGGAAGAGAGGAGAGTTTTAGGTAAAATCTCATTAATTGAACATATTTAATGGCAAGCATTTCTATGAAATTCTATGATATTCCAGTTAGTTTAGATGTAATACTTAATATCTAAGAGTTGTGTGTGAGAATATGTCACAGATGTGTTAGTACTGCCTGTTTGTTTACATGTCCATGGGTGGGTTGTGTGTAGGGCTGGTGGGGGCTGCAATGAAGGAAGGTTGAGGAAGGTTTCATACTTGAGGTTCGATTGACACAGCAATAGTAGCTAACTGAGCCTATTCCATTCCTCAGTGGGCAGTAAATAATCTTATTTGGGCAATAATATATTTGTGAAATTAGGAGAAGAGATAGACTATAAGAATGATACAGTAATAAAATACTCCTTGAATTATGTTTAGTTGTTTGCAATCCTACTATGTTGAGAAAAATGTTCAGTGACAATATAGGTAACATTTTTCAATTTTTCCAAGAATGGTTGTGGCTTTGGCTTTCTTTATGACCACTTCACTTATGTTACATTTCATAAGCTAAAAATTAAAGCCTCTTTTTTAGTGTACTTTAGCCAGAAAAGCTATTTTGTATATGACACAATTATTAATAAAATGCTATCTAAAATTTGCTGAATGCCTGCCCTGTGCCAGGCATTAATCTAGTTTTGATTGTTTGTTACATATTTAATCCATGTTGACTCCTTGAGATTAGTAACTATCAGCAATTGTTCCACTTTACAGATGAGGGAAGTGAGGATCAAAGTAATTAAGTAACTTATTGAAGATCCACATAGCTAGCAAGTAATAAAGTTAAGATGTGAACTCAGGTAGCCCAGCAATCTATCACAGCATCACATGTGGTAGGCAGCCTCTATGATGCCCTGATGATCCCCTCTTCTTGGTATTCACACGCTCCTCTTACATGTGGGTTGGGCCTATAGACTCACTTCTCAAGAACAGAGTACAGTAAAAACAATGGGATGTTACTTCCAAGATTAGGTTGTGCTATGGTCTAAATCCTTGTTCCCCCCCTCCTCCCCCAAATTCATGTGCGGAAATCCTAAAGATGATGCTATGAGAAGGTGGGACCTTTTGAGCGTGCTTAAATCATAAGAGTGGAGCCCTCTGATAGGGATCAAAAGAGGTTCTAGAATGTTCTCCAGCCCCTTCCACTACGCGAGGACTTGAGAGAAGTTTGCACCCTGGAAGAGAGCTCCCACCTGACCATGCTGATAGCCTGACCTCAGACTCCTAGCCCAGAACTGTGAGTAATAGATTTCTGTTTGTAAGCTACCAGAGACTTCTGGTATTTATTTATAGGAGCCCAAATGGATTAAGACAGGTTACAGAAAGACTATGATTCCTATCCCACTCATTTTACCTCTTTTTCTCTTACTCTCCCTCTCTCTCTTGTTCTCTCACACTCTCTCTCTCTCTCTCTCTCTCTCTCTCTCTCATTTGACAGAAGCCAGATGCCTTCTTGTTAGCTGCACTATGGATAGGCTTCTAAGGCATGATGAACAACCCTACAATTCATGGGGAGCTGAGTCTGGCCAGCAAGCATGTGAGTCAGCTAGGAAGTGGATCCTCAGCCTTAGCCTCAAGATAACTATAGCCCTTCATGAAAGATACTGAGGAAGAGGCACCCAGTTACCTCTGGGTTTTTGACCCACAGAAACTATGAGATACCAATATTTGTTAAGACCTTAAGTTTCCAGTAATTTGCTACCCATGAATAGATAATGAATAAAACATATGTCAATAAATTGAGATTCTGGTCTTTTCCTTTCTCCTTTGGCTTAAAGTGTGCTCTTTATCTTAATGGATAAAAAACAAAGAAGGTCTATAATCAGTTTATCTTGCCAGCAGCTTCAGCATCTGTCTGTTAACATGCTACTTTCCTAAGCACCTAATTTCTTTTGTTTTAATTAAATAAAGATTATTTTTTTCCACATCATACTCCAAAATGCCAACTTTTTTTTCTGCTTCTGACAGAAGAAGTTTTAAAAGCATGGGCTTTGGGGATCCCTGGGTGGCGCAGCAGTTTAGCGCCTGCCTTTGGCCCAGGGCGCGATCCTGGAGACCCGGGATCGAATCCCACGTCAGGCTCCTGGTGCATGGAGCCTGCTTCTCCCTCTGCCTGTGTCTCTGCCTCTCTCTCTCTCTCTCTGTGTGACTATCATAAATAAAAAATAAAAATTAAAAAAAAAAAGCATGGGCTTTGGATTTAGACAGACCTGGGTCTAGCTGTCTGCTTCACCAACCAAACTCCACTGTCACTTAGGGAAAGTTATTGAACATGGCTGAACTTTAATTTCTTCATTTGTTAAATGGAATAATGATACTAATGCTAACCTTTTTTAACTGAAGTATGCATGTGTAAGTGTGTGTGTGAGAGACACACGCACAGAGAAAAAGAGGGAGAGAGAGAGAAATCATTCTTTTTTGGGGGGAAAGGTAATGGGTACCCATTACCTTTGTGTTCCCTATCCTTAGGGAGTCCAAATGGAAAACTCTAGAAGATAATTCTCTTTCAATCTTTTCTTGGAAGTCTGTTTGGAGTGGATTCTGTATCCTAGAAGAGAAGGGGAGCAGAGCACAGAGGAAGCTTCAGACAGGGAGAGGTATGGTATATACTCTTGGAAGTTCTCTGGAGAGGTGCTTTGTGTGAACCTGGGAGGCTTCTCCAGCTTTGTGCTACCCTCTGCTGAGTGTTGTGTGCAGGATGGCCCTGAAGTATCAGAATCAGCAGAGTATCCCTGGGCATCTCAGCTGTAACCAATGTGGCCTTCTCTGGATCCTTTGCTCTGTAAAAAGAAACTCAGGACTTTTGCATCCCTTGGAGTCAGGTAAATTCATGAGAGAGTAAATAATGATGGAGAATTAATTCCCTGTCATTCAGGCTGCCTGGGATCTTAGAGCTGAATGTCTGAATATGTATGGTTTAAAGGTAGTAAAGTAATAAGATATTCCTTAAACTCTTTAGTGGTGGTTAAAAGTTTATACCCCATATTTGTAGAGAGGCATAGAATGTTCTCCCTGTTGGTGCCTAGTGCCTTGGAAGTTCCTTCAGACTGGTCTGTATTGATGGAGAATTGTTATTGCTTAGGACATGCATATTCATGGATGAATGACTCTTATCCACTGTGCAAAAGGCTGATCGCTTTCTCCCTAGAACATGAGCATTTTCCAGGCTTTATTTATTCTTAGACTGACGGTCGAGCAAGATATGCTTGTGCAGATAAGTCCAATGTGACCTTGTTCCAGAATGTCAGAACTTGTGATTTTCATCACTCTGGGTTACCATCTTTTAGGGTGAAGATTTTCCAAAAGGCCAAGTTATCATTTCTGACTTATGATAACTCCCCAGAGAGCGATCACTGATTCCAAATAGAGACATTTATTTTGCTTTGGGAGCTGTTGGCAAAGCAGGTCTAATTAGGTGCTGAGCTCTTTATCAGTCCTCGGCAACCCAAATTGGCTATCCTATCCCCCCGAGAGCTCCTCAGTTTTGAGTTCTCAGCCTCTTTCCTCCTCCCCACCCATAAAGTCTGTAAGAGATTGTCCTGCCTTGCCGACCAATAACGCTGCTAGAAAACTTGCCTTCTGCTTCTGAGTCATGTTGCAATCTGCAAGCTGAACGACATTAATGACCTGATTTTTATAATACTTAACAGGCTTTCAGGGAGTTTAGCTATTTGGAGTTGAATCTGGAAGCACTTCAACTCAGCTAGTTTTCAAAGATGTTTATTTTCTATATCTCTGGCAGTGTTTTGCTAAGAAATGCTGCTGACACGCTCTCTCAGTAGTGGCATTCCAGACCCCTGCAGGATCTCCTTAGATGAGAGAAATAAAGGCCACAGTGAGCAGAATCCTGGGAATTTAAATCAACGTCAGCATGTCACAGTTAAACAAAATGGGTCTCCCTTCTTTGCAGGGCCAGAAAATACTTTGTAATTCTAGGGATAGGTGATCAATGTTTCTTTATGGAAGCTGGCCATGACCTTCTCAAAGGGAAGACAAAAGGAGTTCTTATAATAAAACATGCACAATTGGGACCTCAGGACTCTCAGCTTAAGAAAAGCTTTGAAGACCGATACCTAAAATCATCATTAGAAGGAAAGGGAATGATTTTGAGATCTAACCCTAAAGCACAAATTAAAAAAAAAATAATAATGCTTGTGTTAACATCAGCATTCCATATCATGCATTTAATTATTCCTGGCTCAGAAATTATTTTCTTTGTCTCCACCTTTTGCTTTGCAAGGAGATGGGCCAATAAGTGTTTGCTTTGCTGGTATCTGCATAAGTACTGTATCATCTTGAGTGAGGGCTTTTTATTTTTCATCTTATTTGGCTGAAATCAATAGCCCTGTGTTCATTCAAATTTCAACACTCATCTTGTTTCTTCCTTGCTGTTTAAACTTCACACATTACTAAAATAAATCTATATACGTTCTTTGGTAAGCTAAGTCAAAGAGTTTCCACTGATTGCATTTTGAATTGTTTTCTCTCCAAATGTTCATTTCCCAGTTTGTTACCATGATCTTCATCTGTACATATCTTATTTCTCTTGAATTTGTTGATGTACAGGAAAGTCAGCTTTTCTTCTGAAAATGGTCCTTTGATTTAGGGAGTTTTCAAGAACAAGGGTTTAGAGATCAAGACTGCTTAATATTTTTTGTTTCACCATTGGTCATTTACTGGGGTCGTATTACTTATTATATATTTTTGGAAAGCAATAATTATATTTAATAATGCCTTATAGCTTAAACTACATTGAATTATATTATTTGCACAACTACACATGCACGAAAACTACACACAGAATTAGCTCTCTTACGAGCCCTCAAAAATTTCATAGCAAAGTCAAGGCTTGGGCCAAATATCTCACTCCTCAATTCTGATTTGTACTCCTGAGCTCCTTGGATTGGTAAACAGGGTGTTCCATATTCTCCCTGTAGCCCAAGCAGAAAGCTGGTAGGAACACGGGCCTCCTTTCCCATTATCTGGCCTGCGGGAGACACACTGTCTTTGCTTGGAGCCCCCTGTTCCAGCTTTACCACACCTTGACTCAATTTTTCTAGATCAAGATGCTAGTCTCTCCAGTTTTTCTGGAGACACTTTCCCACTGTACAACAGCCAGAGTCACCTTTCACAATTACAAATCTGGTCAAGTTTTTTTTTTTCTTCAGTTTGATTTCCTTTGATATTTCTCTATTATCTAAACTCTGATCATTAGTGCATCATGGAGGAAGATTTGGACATTAACTGATTTTCCCCCTTTAAGAAAAACTTTAAAATATGAAAGTGTTCCAACAATCAAAACATAGAGGAATAGTGGAAAGATAGTGGAAAGAACAGTATGATGAATCCTCGTGGGCTATGATCTAGCTTCAATGGTTAATCACATGGGGCTTATCTTGTTTTATCCATACTTCTCCACCCTCCAGCCCTAGTATCCTTTGCAGCATTAATTTAAAGCAAAATCTCAGACCACTTGTTGTGTGTTCTGTCATCAATGTCCTCCTTTCCCTTGATTTCAGGAAAGAATGGAGGTAGCTCAGACTCCTCTCCTCAGGGGATGGGACCTTCAGAGATGGGTAAAGTCCAATTTAGGTTTCAGACTTCAAAGTAGGCTTTTGGAACTCTCTCCAGAGACAAGGGTGTTCAGTTTCAAAAGACAAAATGTTATATAAAGGAATAGCTGGGGAAGAAGAGGTGTAAAAGTCAGTCTCCAATGCAGGTTTCTGAGGAGGAACCAGGCCTGGGCCATGCCTATGAAATCTGAGCACCATGGCCGTGCCCTGGCCTGGGTGAGCCCCAGCATGGGTGGGTGTTAGAAGATGCCACATCTAGGGGGTGGCAGCTGGGGCTGAAGCAGAAAGGATGCCTATGACATCCTGTCCATCTAAGCCCCAGGATGCACCCTGTGACACTGGTGTGCAGGCAGAATAAGAAAGGTCCAGAGGGACAGACATGTCTGGAGTTTTCCTGGAGGCTTGGGGGGCTGTCAAGGGAAAGCTGGACTCTTGGGAGGGAAGGCAAGATGGAGACAAAGATGCCAGGGGAGTCCTGGACCCCTCAGAGGGCACTGGCCAGAGGGAGACTGGGCATCTGGGGGACCCTCCATGCTTCGGTACTTTCCATCAACTTCAGGGGAAGGGGAGCAGCCAGGCCGTGAGCTCGCTGATATCCTGAGTTGTCTCATATTCCCGATTTTGCCACCAGGTGAAATGAGATGTTAAGACAGAAATTACATTTGCTTATGGGAAATAGAGTACACTCTGCTCCCCTGAGCTACAAGCTCACTCTGTAGAGAGGAAGTCATCTGCACACAGACTTTCTCTCTTCATTTCTCTCTTTTTTAGAGACAGAGAGGGAGAGAGAGAGAATGAGGGGGAAGGCAGGGGCAGAGGGAGAGAGAGAATCTTAAGCAGGCTCCTCACCCAGCGTGGAACCCACACAGGGCTTGATCTCACAACCCTGAGATCATGACCTGAGCCCAAATCAAGAGTCAGACACTTGACTGACAGCCATCTAGGTGCCTCTCTCCCTCTCTTTTTCTTTATAATCACACTCCATGCCTTGGTTGGCTCTGTTGTTTGGCAGGCTCTAGGTGGGCAGTGAGGCTGCTGGAAGCTTCAGGTAGACATGCCACTTGAGAGAAAAAACCCCACCTCTTTGCCAATAGCTCCCCAAAGCACCAGGGCTGACTCACGGAATTGTTTCTACATCATGTCCTTGAACCAATCACTGTGGCCATAGAGACAGATAGGCCCATATGGCTCCTCTGAGTGACTCACTACATTGTAGTTCAGGGGTGGGGTCAGCTGACCTCCATTTCCTAAGGGGAAGTGAGGGTGATGTTCTCAGGAAGGCCTTTTTTTTTTTTAATATAACTAAAGAATATTTATTCATTTTTTTCACTAAGACTTTATCTTGAGGACATAACTAAACTGTTACCAGCTCCCCACCCCAACCTGAAGGGTTAGTACAGTGAATGTTATAAAGCAGATATGAACAGTCTGAAGGACTGGAACCAATATTAACTGACAAACAACTTCCATCTAAATTATCATAAAAATGTTTAAGTAAAAAAAAAGGGAGGGAAAGGAGGTGATGGGGGTTTCACATTGAACAAGATCCTTACATTTCATCTAATACATTCAATCCTTACTAGAGTATACCAAAATGGAAATATATATAAAATAAGGTGAAAGAACAGAGATCTGTGACATAAATATTTAATAAATATTTGCTTAAATTAGTAGAAGAAATAAGGCCTTCAAAATCAAAGACCAGGACTCTTGCAATTATACTATACTCCTCTGTCTTTATCCCATAGTTTATACACTAACAGACTTTACTGAACAAGAAGTTGGAATGTGGCCACCCTAACCCAACAGGTGTTAGCTCTGTAAGATGGGAAGTTAGCTAATTATGACACATTTTGTGCAAAGTTTATGAATTTTTAATAGTGCTTCTATGGCACCTAGCTTTCAGAACATAAAATCTTATAAAAATTTAATAATGCACTTATAAGTAGCAAGACAGTATGAGAAATGAAGTGAGAGATTGCATTTCAAGGTAAGAGATCCAACCAGGTCTAAGGGACATGTGAATTTAGGGAGACTCATACACCCTGAAAAATAAGTTTTATTTTCTTTTGAAGTTTCTGAGTTCTCCCCAAATTTGCCACTTATAGTCAAATGCCCAAATGATCTGTGGGGCAGTAAGTCAACTCTAGTTATTCTATCAACTCCATAAATGCAGATTCTGTTCTCACTCCACACCCCGTGTCTAGCACAGGCTGGCCACACAGCAGAACCCCAGTAAGTACTTACTGAATGACTGAACGAATAAAGGGAGTATGAGCAGTGGTTTAGATGAAACTAGTACAAGCACACTCAATTTTGACCATAGAATGCTGCATAGCAAGTTATTTTTCAGTTGGATTTGTTTTTCATCCTTTATGTGGGTTCATATTAAAATTACATGGCATCCTGCATTTTTCCCCTCATGGCATTTATCATGCTTGTTAGTAATAACAGAGTATTATTGAATCTTACCATGTAGCAGGCGCTCTTGTAAGGACAGTTCACTTAATCCCTGCAGCAACCCTAGGAGGTTTTGTTATTACGCACATTTTTTTTTTTTTTTTTATTACAAAACTTGTTGCTTGTAGAGTGCTGGGATTTGGTCCTGGCAGTGGGGTTTCTGTGTGTACTCTAGCTAGTAGGCTTACAGGGTCTTTTGCAAATACTTGTTTGACGTCTGTTTCTGTCTCGGAATGTAGGCTTTATGATAGGGTCTTATCCTAGCACAGGGCTTTGCGCACGTTAACGCCCACCAAATGAATGAAAGAAGGAATTAGTTAGCTGATGTCCTTAGCACACACTGAATGAGAGGAAAGAAGAGTGTAGTGCTTGCTTTGATGGCACATATACTAAAATTGGAAAGAAGGGTTAAAAAGTATGGTAGGTATCAGGGAGTTTGCAAATTTCTTGGAGGATATAGGGAGCCTATAACAAATAAGAATGGCTGAATATTTAATGCAGACGGACAGATATAGATACAGATACAGATATTCAGCATTTATAGCCTGCTTTTAGTTAACCTCACTTGTTTTTGGCCCTAAATTTGAATGATAAAATCATCATATTTTTGGAGTGGGTTGGTACACATATCACAATAAAAATTTTGACACTTTTCTACAAAAGAAAACTACCTTTACATGAGTGGCTTTTTTGAATGGTTTCTCGTAAGTGTGCTTGTAGGCACAATAGGATAGAAGAAATGTTTCTAGACCTGACTATGAAGGTCTATTATAATCGACATTTTATTCTGAATCACCAGCACTCTACACATGAAAAGAATGATGTAATAAGTTAGAGGACTCTGGCATCAAACTCTTTTAAATATTCATGTTTATAGGCCACTGAGTGCAACATTCTGCAGCATTTCCGTAATTGTGCCAAGTATAGTGAGAAATACAAAGATAAATCATGGCAAGGAGTATACTAATTACGTATTTCATAATTGCCTTAAGATTTCAGTTGTTTCTTTAGAATTTTAGTCTGCCAAACAGCTGTTTCTAGCTCTCATGTGTCTCTGGCTACCTATTTGATTTAATTATTTATTGTGGGGGTTAAAAGTGAACTATCTTTGGAAGTCCAAAACAAACTTTGTATCTAATCTGGATAAATCGTTCAAACTCATGTTGGCTATTCATAAAATCAAGTACTTGGTTTGTGGAATAAAAAATTGAATCTGCAAACTCAAAGAATCTCCTCTGAGATCACAGAGGCTAGAACTGACGTATAATTATGGGATTTAATTTTTCAGTAACTGCTAGCATCTTCTCCTCCCATGCAGCAATCTCCTTGAACTACATCCTAGCTGAATTTCATAACCTCTCAGTCACTTTGTCTCAGGTTAGAACTGTAGGTCCAAGGCTTAAAAGGTATGTTAGAGGGTCTGGTCTGTTAGTTTCTACTCTCTACTCTCGTTTTCTCTCTGTTTGCTCACTCCTCTGGTGCTGCCCTGGGGAGGAGTAGGGACAAACGACATTCCCTTAGGTGACAGCTCAGGGCAAGACAGAGTCTCATTTGTTCAAAAAAATCACATCTAGGTGTGCACGGTCCTGGGAAATAGATTTGTGTGTGGCCCCTGTATAATAAACAATTATATTAAAAATATACTATAAAATTCATGGACCCATATAACATATAATGATTTATCAATGGACATTGAGAATAATGGATAGCGAAGAGGCATTTGTATATTTAATTATTGTCTAATCAGTGCAAGTAAAGATTCTTCACGCTGTCTGTGTCCCATCTCTTTCTATTGATCCTCAGAATCATCTCTTTGTGTTATTGTCAAATGTGGTGTTCCCAGCTAATTTCACATCTTCCACTGTGAGATAAAGGTAGAAGTGCTGTTATTATGCATAATGCCACAGCTCCTTGGAACTTGTTTTTATAGAAACAATATTGATCGGCTTGCCTCTGCAGTTCCCTAACACCACTGACTTAATGTTGGTTGGATCATGACCCATGAGACTGCATTATCCTGTGGGCAGCGGTTTCCAGGGAGTTGCTCAAAGGTTATTACTTTATTTTGTTGATGATAACATATGCAAGTTTTATCTGGAAAATGTGAACAATAACTTATCTTCTGGCTTTCTTAAATTCATCATTTGAAGTTTTACAGTGTAAGAGCAATTCACCTTCCTTCAATGTCTTCTCCCCAATTCATCAGGACCCCAAAAGTCATGCTCCTAGAATGTGAAGTCTTCATTGTAGAAGTTGTCTGGACACTGACTCCCTCACATGGGCATATTTGTCAGTTCTTTGAAGGCTCCTGCAGGCCCTACAGAACTTAATGGGGCAGAAAGCCCCACTAAGGCTTTCTCCTCACCTCTGCAATGACCAAAGATGGGGCTATCTCACAGTTCTATTGTCAGGACTCGTCACCATGCAAGTAGCCCTCTGCAGACCATAGAGTATGTTGGGTTCAGAGATGAAGATTTCATGAAAGTTGTTGGCCAGCCTTCACTGTGTAAAGAATATGAAGTTAGGTGGCCCAAGATTTACATCCAAAACTAGCATGGAGATGCAGCTCAGCCCCTTCTATACTCTCTAGCTTTTCTGTCCTGGTATCTTTTGTGTTCAATCCTGCTGAAAAGGAGTGGGATTAAGCTTCTACCTTTTTATGAGCCCTTGGTCTTAGTCTGTCTTCGAGACCTGGAATGGGAGAGTGACTTAGATCCCATAAGAACATGTTGGTAGACATTCTCTGATGGCATGATCCCCTATTTTGTTTCCTAAATTAAGAAGAATATAAGGCAGAGGCAGACTGTGAAGTACTTAGTTGGGGACAGCCAAGGATATTTGGAATATGGGCCACTGTGTCCTCTTGGAATAGGATTGACCAATGTAGCACTTTCCTCAGCACCCAAAAACACACATAATACACATTTACCAAAGACAAATTTAAAGGATTTTTATTTCATTATGGACTGGGTGAAAAACTTGGAAAATCCATCTTTTTACTTTTGCTTTTTGTGATGACTGAAACTCATTCAAAAAGTCTTCTAAACTTTTCTGTACTGGTCACAAAGGTAATTAAAAATCCATTTCCTGGCAGCAGATTCTAAAATAGAATCTGAGAACAATAAGGACTTAATAGAGAAAGCACATACTTTTGTACCCAAACAGCTTACTGAAGAAAGTAAAAGCCAGACTCATTGTTTGCATTTCTTCTTAAAATTGTAAAAACACACACATATGGATATAGGTCCTTTGTTTTAATTTTGGGTTTTCTGCAACCCATAAAATGATTCACACCATGGAGAATCATAGCTAACCTAAAAAATATTAAAAATATATATTAACATATATACATATTTAAATGTCTATATATATGCTAATGCATATATATGTCAGATATATAATATGATGACTATGTCAAATGTATATGACCAGGTTTTATGAAGCATAAACAAGTCATCAGAGCAATAATACTGTCATTTAAAACAGACTCCTCTGCATGCTTTTCTTTTTCAGAATGTTGAAAATCAATCCTTGGAATTGAATTTTATCATACAATGTCTATGTAACTCTAGCCTACAGTTTATTTCATAGAGAAGAGGAATAATTCAAAATTGTTATTCTCAACCATGAGCTTATCTCATGGGAAGTGGAGAAATATTTGACCATGAACTTTTCAAAGCCATGGTAAATTTATTCATATCCAATCTGGCCCAGTCACAGCATCTGATGCTCTTCAGCCACTTTGTCATGTTATAGCATTCTCTCCACTGTCTCCACCACCCAGATCCCTGTGGTTTAATTGCATTCACCGCAGTAAGGTGCTTTTAATGTAGGTAATTAATATAAAAGAGTTGGGGAGTGTATTATATCCCAATATATACATTTATTGAGAAGAGCCTTTCTCTTCTGCCCCCATGCAGTTTATGACATATTCATGTTTCTGATAAATCTTGGCTTAAGTCAACAGAAACAGGGAAGAGAGGAATGTGTGGCTATGGAGGGAAAGGGTTAAGGTTGCTTCAGCCTGAGATGAGAGGGAGAGCAAGGAGGGGAGATCTGGGAAGAAATGACATTGAGGTTGGAAGAGCAAAACGTAGCCAGCTCATGGACAAATCTGATTCCAGGATTTTAGATTATATCATGTTCAGTATAGTCAATCCTCATTATTCATGGATTATATATTTATAAATCTGACCCTCCCCCCTCCCCAAGTCAATACAGGCTTTTGCAGTCATAATGAGACATGCAGAAGGGCAAAAAGTTCTATTTTAAATCACCAAAACAGGCTGAAGCTTTGCCTTCTTGTTTCAGCTATCAGATTATACACCAGGAACCTTTCACAGTAGATTTAGTGCCATGCTTTGCACATTTTTTGGTAGGTTTTTGTGTGTGTGTGATTTCACTATTTAAAAGGACCCCAAGAATAGTGCTGGAGTGCTGTCTAGAGTTCCTATAGGCAAGAAAGCTGTGGTGTGACTTCTGGAGAGAACAGGTGTGTTAGTGTCCAATAAGCTTTGTTCAGGCATGAGTTACAGTGCTGTTGATTGTTAAGTTTAATGTTAATGAATCTACAATGTATATGTTAAATAAGGGTTCTTTTTAAGATTTTATTTATTTATTCATGAGAGACACAGAGAGAGAGAGAGAGAGAGAGGCAGAGACATAGGCAGATGGAGAGGGAGAAGCAGGCTCCATACAGGGATCCCGACGTGGGACTCGATCCCGGGCCCCCAGGACCATGCCCTGGGCTGAAGGCCACGCTAAACCGCTGAGCCACCTGGGCTGCCCAAGTAAGGAGTTTTTAAACAGAATCATACATCCAAGGTTATGTATTGGTCAACTGATGAAAATGCTGTGACGAGAGGCTTGAAGGAAACTGATCCTGTATATTGTCAGGGAGGAATGGTTCCATATTCACTAATTCATTGTGCCTGGTGACCTCACAGAATGTATCTCCCATGACTAATAAGAATTGCCTGTAACTTTTTTTCTTTTTTCTTTTTTTTTTTTTTTTTTTTTACTTTTTTTCTAAATGCAACAGGAAGTCATTGAAAGGTTTAAAGCAGAGGATATGCTGTATAGCATTCATATGCACGTCTGTGTCCATTTTAAAGACACAGGTAAGAGATGTCTGCCTCCATGCTTTGAACAGCATTTAAAATTTTGTTATGCAGGGTATTGGAATCTGTCGAGGGCCAGTATTCTTTCTGTCTTTCATGTGTGCTAATGTGCTCACACATACCCTCATTCAACCTCAATACAGTAACTTCTCTAGCTGCCTTATTGTCTCATTCAACAAATATTTTTGAGTACCTTTCATGTGTCAGGCATGGTTTTAAAGGACTGAAGATTGAATGCTGGACACAAAATCCCTCCATATGTTGGGCTTATAATCTGCTGCAACAGTTCTCAATCCTGGGTGTGCATAAAATTTTCTGAGAAGCACATTAAAAATCCTGATGCTGCGTTCTACCCCCAAATCAATTATCTGTGGGTTAGACCAAGGCATCAAGTATTTTTTTAAAGTGCCCCCAAATGATTCTGCTGTGTGACCAAGATTGAGAATTGCCATTCTAGTGGAATCACAGCCACTTAAATGATGCTTATTTTGTCAGGCAGAGTTTTAAGCACTTTACATATAATGTTTCTTTTAATTCCCACAATAAATTCCTGAATTAGGTACTATGACATCCCCACTTGACAGATCAGAAAACTGATACACAGAGAAGCTGAGTAGATTGTCAAAGGTCTCAGAGTTAGTAAGTATCTGAATCATAGCTGGGCAGTCAGGATTTAGCTTCTGCTATTAACTGTTACTATGTTACCTCAACCTCAGTAGTTCTGGCCTGGGGCCCTGACGAGGGCCAATCAATAATCTTCTCTCAGAGCTTTAAATGGCAGGAGTGGTGGGCATGGGAAGCTAGAAAGCTGTTAGGGGTCATAATGCTTCCTTGTAAAGGAAGCCTTTCTGCACTAGAGATGAAGCTATTATGGATTGAGAAGCACAGCTGCTGAACACTGGAAGCACCCAAGACCTTTATTTTAGCTGTACCTATGGTCCGACTGGATCTCTGCTCTTCATGTGATATGTTTGTATGAGCTTCAGTTGAATTCTGCTAACCACTAAATTCCCATTTTTTTTCTAAGCTCACTTGAGTTAGGAAATTTATTTCCAAAGAAAATTCCAACTTTCATTTGGAAATAGGTGTGTCCATAGCCATTGATTATATTTTCTAAATACCATATTTAGTTCGCTCAAGTAGCAATGTTGAATGAGTTTATCATCAACTCTATATCCACGATTCCATCATGATCTCAGGAATCTCTCAATCTGTGATGTTGAGACAGTTGCTTAAAGGAAATTAAATCTCTCGAGAGTGATTGCTGGTGCTCGTGGACAGGTGGCTTTCCATGATGCTATCCTGTTAGCAAATATTTAGACTTTTGCTGAATCCAGGATCAGGAGAAATCTTTTCATAGCCTAGGTTTTAACTCCACAAATAATTAAGAACATACAACATGCTTCTCTGCCGGATCCTTTGTTCTTTGTTTTGATTTGAGATGAAAACCTCCTAGTATATTAATTCCAGACTATACAGATTGACATCAGGGCAATCCTTGCATTCAAGCTATTGTGCGTAGCATGGAAACTGCTTAATTTTCAGACTGTAGAATATATTCATTTGTCCTCTGGTGGCATTTAAGAGTGAGTCTTATACTTCCTACTGTTGTCAAACTTTTTTTCTTAAATAAAATTACATCAACTGTAGATGATGCTGTTGTAGATATAAATAGCAAAATGGGTAGGAGATGAGCAAGTCTTCAGTGGAAACTGTATTTAGTAGTTCAAATATACTCGGATTACTTTTTCTTCTGTAACTGCATAAATAACTACAGGACCCCAGAAGACCTTATTACAAATATTGAAGTAGGCACCCATAGCATTTATTAAATCTCTCTACTACTAGCAATATTCTAGCTGCAACCCACTGACCGCCAGTATTACAAAATAACTACTTCCTCATCTCTTTTTCATTTTGATAGATCTCTCCATCGGTATACTACGATTTGATTTGTATATAAAGTGTTTTCAGTATTCTGTTGTTGACCTTTTATAATTATGATTCCCTGAATCGGCTTATCTCTGAATTTGGCAAATCTGTTTAGGCTGCAAGGAATTAAAGTGTGAGGTTTCTCCCTCTGCCTCAGCGCCCTGTGAACTCCTGGGCACCAGCAGGTGGCAGCAAAAAGAAATAAAATAGACTAAACCATGCATTACAAAGACCCAGAGAAATGATGCTCTTTATCTGAATCTTCTTTTAGTTTCCCAACCTCATATATTTCTCAATTCATTCCTATCTCCTTGATTTTGCAGGATAATTTGTTGATGTTGCAATACTAGCTTTAACTTAACTGCTGTGGAAGAATCCAAAAGGATGGAAACAGTTTTATTTATTCTCTGCATTGTTTTTTCTGCCTTGATATTTGTCTGTCTCTAGGGAGGTCCTCTGGCAATCTTACCAGGAGAAATTGTTGAAAGACAATCCTCCACCCTGGCTGTAAAGAAAGGCTGGACTCTAAGGAGTTGTGATGGGTGACCCAAAAAAGGTAGGAGAGAGGTGATTAGAAGATGTAGAGAGTAGTGGTTTGCCAGGACTGGGGGTAGGAGAGCTGTGGGTTCTGGGAGCAGGGGGTGTCTGTAGTCTTTTCCCCACCGTGTGGCTGGGGTGAAGGCAAAATTCATGGGCAGGATTTTGGATAAGTGTCAAAGCAATCACAGAGGATGGATAACTGGAGGTGCCTATTCTTAGTGTTTTGTTCTACTCAAGATTACTGGCATCTTCATCTGAACTTAGGGTAGGAGAAGCCCCAGGATGATAATAAGCAAGTGCCTGGGTGGCTCAGCCAGTTAAGTGTCTGCCTTCGGCTCATGTCATGATCCCAGGGTCCTGGGATTGAGCCCCACATCGGGTTCCCTACTCCCTGAGGAGCTTGCTTCTCCCTCTCTCTCTGCCTGCCACCACCCTCCCCTTACTTGTGCTCTCTCTCTGTCAAATAAATAAATAACATATTTTAAAAATAGTAATAATAAGTAAGAATGAATGTTTTGGTAGCTCAGTATGGCATGGGCTCAGTCTCAGATTTATTTGGGTTCAGAGAAAACAAAGTTCAATGACATAATTTTAGACTTTCTTTTTTTGTTTTTTGTTTTTGTTTTTGTTTTTAGATTTTATTTTTTTATTCATGAGAGGCAGAGACTTAGGCAGAGGGAGAAGCAGGCTCCATGCAGGGAGCCCGATGTGTGACTCGATCCTGAGAGTCCAGGACCATGCCCTGTGTCGAAGGCAGATGCTTAACCACTGAGCCACCCAGGCATCCCTAGACTCTCAAGGCTACAGTGAAAATTCTATCTTTTGTATGATCTTGGATTTTTATTCTGCAGAAACAACTTGTCCCATAATGAGTAGGGTTGCAATTTTGTTCTAGCAATTTCCTCTCTTGATGAAAAGTAAAGATATTTTTCATCCCTCTATCATATGACAGGAGCTCACTTCCCTGGGGTGGCCACTGAAAGAAAACCACCACTAAGTGCCCTGGGGCATGAACTCTTCTATTTGAATTCCTGTGATGAGAGAACATGGGAGACAAATAGACCTGGCTTTAAGACATCATCTATAGATACCTAAACTGTTGCCATCCACAATCTCAGTTCACAGGCTAAGAAACTCAGGATATAAGAATTATAGTTTTTCACTTCAGACCTTTAAAAATAAAATACATATTAACCATCTAAACTTAACTCCCACAACTGGGCCTCAAATTTTTAAGAAGACTTATCATCTCACTGATATTCCTTGAAAACTTAAAAAAGCAAATGTATCAGTTTCCAATAAAATTTTTTTTCAGAAGTCTATACTTGATTGCTAAGTATAGATAAACTGAGATCTAAGACAGTAAGATGGCATGCGAAGCATTCATTACAAAAATTGTCTCTACATCCTTGTGAGAACCCCTAAATTAAAAAAATCACATCCTTCACTAAGTTATTTTTTTTTTCCTTCACTAAGTTATAAAATAAGTTTCTCTCACTCAAGATGTAATATACTGAATTCTTTATTTGTGGTTATCTTTGGGTGCGATGCTTTCATTATCGTTATTGAAAATCTGTGCCAGATAGTGACTGGCACAAATGAAAAATCAAGATATGTATCAGTAGGGTGGTTGTCAGTTACGCTTCTGATTGTTGAAATCGGCACAGGTCATCATCATTCAGGGTCCTGGAATCAAGCCACACATCAGGCTCCATATTCAACAGGGCATCTGCTTGAGGATTCTCTCCTTTTTTTGTTGAAGATTTTATTTATTCATGAGAGACACACAGAAAGAGGCAGAGACACAGGCAGAGGGAAAAGCAGGCTTCCTGCAGTGAGCCTGATGCGGGACTAGATCCAGGACCCCGGGATCATGACCTGAGCCAAAGGCAGACGTTCAACCACTGAGTCACCGAGGCGCCCCTCTCTCTCTCTTCCTCTGACCCTTCCTGCTCACTGATAAGCATGTGTGCTTTCTCTTAAAAAAAAATATATATATATATATATATATATATATATATATATATATATATAAAGGTGTTGACAAGGATTAAAGATAAATGAAAGAAATCACTTCTGGTTGTAAACAGGTACAAAGAATAGGGATCACACAGTCTTCTATAAAATTTGAAGATTTATAAAAACCTCACTGTTTTTGGTATGATCTTAAAACCAAGTACTACACTCTGATCAGCATTCTGAAATTTTGCCAGTAGAGGGCAGTCAAAGAGTGACTCATAGAATTTAACTTCTTCCTGGCTCTATACCTAGTTCTTGGAAGAATCCTTCAAATAAGCTTCTGTAACCCGGTAAAAATCCTGAGTCTTCATTATGTCATTTCTGGCTTCTGAACTCATGTTATAGTTATAACAATGTTTTTTTTTTTTTTCTGACAAACTATTTGTTTCCTTTAAATCATTCAAGATCTGAAATTTGTGAAGTATTGCTAGTATCTTTAATGTGGCCTGCATTGTTTTATAAAAGACTCATTGTAACACGAAAAATGAACATTTTTTTCTGTATCTGTAAAAAGTCTGAATATAATTTAGAAATGTTGAATAAAGGATTTATCTACAGGGTGAGGGAGCATAAATCAGAGGAGTTGCTGGATAAGGAAAGATAAGTAAACCTTTTAATGTTTAGCCATATCAAAAAATTTGAACTCTTGGTTTTACCCCTACCTAATGCCGTTCTGGGGAGAATTTCTGGTACTCTCAGAAGAGGATGGTACAGAAATCAGCACATCTGCAGCACTGTGGCCTCAAGTGACACCAGACTTGTAACTAGTCTACATGCCGGGGAATCAGGTTAAGTATCAGAACCAAGAACTTCAAATGAAGATAATGTGAAGTTTAGTTTTTAAAAATGGGTGGAAGTCCAAGAGTGGCTTAAATTTTTTTTTTAAGATTTTATTAATTTATTTGACAAAGAGAAAGAGAGAAAGAGAACAAGCAGGGGGAGCTGCAGAGGGAGAGAGGGAAGCAGACTCCCTGCTGAGCAGGGGGCCCTGAGATCAGGGCCTGAGCTGAAGGCAGACACTTAAACGACTGAGTCACCCAGGCATTCCTAATTTTTTTTTTCTTTGAAAATTGTTTTCACATGCTGGTTGGAACAGAAATCAAGCAACATATTAATACTCAATTCAACCCAGCAACCAACTTGTTGCCACTGTGTGCTAACCCCTATGCCTACTCACCGAGGGAAGAAAGGGACAGATTACATCTGGGATTAGCAACAACCACTGTGGACATTGTTGTGGGGCACACTTCTTGCTCACCCTGTTGGAGGGTCATGCTCTTGACTGCTTTGTGTGCCAGCGGTTCCCAGAATAGGGAGTCCTCCTCTCTTCCACCTCCCAAACCAACAGCAGCAGCATTACCTGGGCACTTGTCAGAAATGCAAATCAATAATGCTGTGCATGGAGCCCAGCGGTCTAGATTCCAACAAGCTCTCCAGATGATTCTGTTGGGTGCTCAAGTTTGATACCAAATCACTGCCCCTGGGCAGGTAGGTAAACATACACTGGAGGAAAGCACTGGGCATGATTCACTCAGCTGCCCTGTCTTCCTATGAATGAGCTGCAAGCCAGGCTTCTCAACTGCTTCTCCAAGCACAGGCTCTTAGGCCCATCTGGGGATCTTGATTCGAGTTCTGCATTACATCTGCCTGCAGATACATGCCACAGTTTCCAACCTTATGCTTATCTTTTATAAGATTGTCTTTTGTAAAGATAATATATTAAAGATAATATCTTTATGAAAGATAATATTAAGGCTTTTATCAACCTCTATTCTTTGCCTTTCCAGTTGATCCAGAATCCAGGCAGGGAAGGATTGTGTTCAGTGGAGCCCTTTGAAGACCCTGATGAAGTTCAGGATGTAGGAGAGGAGATGGATTTATATGAAGCTTAAAAACAGTGTAATTATGAGAGTGACAATTCAACTACCAACTCAAAAGAACCCATCTGGCTCTTGGAAATATAGAAAAGTTGCCTTTTTTGTTTCTTTCTACAGTTTTTCCTTCTTTACCTTTCTCGGTCTCAGAAATAGCAACCTGACCCATACAGTAAGATAAGACATTTTTTAATGAGAAAAAAACAAAAACAAAAACAACAACAAGCTGTTCACACATCTTTCACTTTAAAAAATGCCTTTCTCAGAATGCTTTAAGAAAATTTGAAGGATTTAATACCCATTAAAATACATTAGTAGTCAATAACCCAAGAAAATTTTGGGTGACTTCTTTTGGAATTTTTGCATTCTAAAGAAAGCACAGGCTTAACTGGCAGTTGAAAATTAAAATTCCTGCTCCATTTCCCTTAGCTAATCGAAGTCCTCCCAGTACTTTGCTGCCTCGCATGAATTCCTTTTCCTTGACCCCCTTCTTTCTCTGATGCCCATAGAACTCATGGCCTGGTATTCTTGTTTGACACTTCACCTGTGCTCCTTCATTATCTGTGTCCTATTTTCTCAAACTCATTGTGAATAAACAGCATGTTACTCTCCTTTATATTCTCAGCACTGTCGTAGATGATGCATATGTGTGGGTTGATTATAACTTTTATTTCTTATGTATCTTAAACTCTTATTTCTGAGTTTAAGAAATGACTCACATTTTACTTATAAAACTTTTATGTACATTAGGTATGTAATTCTAATTCATCCATTGATTTAACTTTGGAATCCATCATTTAAAAAACTTTTAGGGGCGCCCGGGTGGTTCAGTCAGTTGAGTGTCCAACTCTTGGTTTCCACTCAGTTCATGATCTCAGCATCCTGAGATCAAACCTTGCATTGGGCTCCCAGCTTAGCAGGGAGACTGCTTGTCTCACTCTGCCCCTCCTCCCACTCATACTCTCTAATAGATAAATAAATCTTTTTAAAAAATGACAAAGTTATCATAGAGACATAATGTAAATTGGTGATTGCCTCCAGCTGGGAGATTTGGGGAAAAAGAGTGATTCTTAAAGGAGACAGAGTTTGTCTCTAGGATGATGAAAATCTAAAATTAACTGTGGTGGCAGTTGCACAATTGTGTAAATATACTAAAAAAGACCAAATTGCACATTTTATATGAGTGAGTTATAGGGTATGTGTTATTGAAAACAATCTCATTTGATAAGGGCTAGAGTGATACACATGCAAGACATTTCATTTTGCTATAGATACTGGTAGATTTGTCTCCATGACCTATAACTTAAAGAATATAAAGGGAATTTCAAAAGCATAAAAATCTTTATGAAAAACTCATAATCTTTTTTCCTCCATTTCCCATGTTCATAGATGTATATGAACCATACATACTCAGTCTTGTCTTATTTCTGGGAAAATTGTATTTCTAAATTCCAAACAGTTCCATATACAGAAAACAGAACAATCCTGAATCTCTTGCCTCAACAGTGTTTGAATGCAACAGACCTGAGACCCCTCCTCTCCCCTCTTAACATCTCCCAACGTTCCAGGTGAAACTCCACCATCCCTTGTCTCTGAGACCAGCCAACACTGTTTTCTGAGATTAGCTTATTGTTCTACCAACCCTGAGCTTCCAGATTCATCTGAGTTATCCACTGAGGTGGAGGTGGTGGTCAACAGCCTGGTCAACCTGCGGCTGTGAGCCCGCTACACTTACCTCTCCCTGGGCGTCTGTTTGCACTGCAAGGGGTGGCTCTGGAGGGCACCAACCGCTTCTTCGGAGAATTGTTGGAGGAGCAGCAGGAGGGCATAGAGCAACCAGAGGGGTGGCAGCACCGTCTTCCAGGACACGCAGAAGTCCTCCCAAGATAAGGGGGGTTGAACCCATGGATGCCACAGAAGCCATCCTGGCTCCAAAGAAGAACCTGAACCAGGCCCTTTGGGATCTGCATATCCTGAGTTCTGCCTGCACAGTCCCTATCTCTGTGACTTCCTGGAGAACCACTCCCTAGGTGAGAAGATGAAACTCATCAAGGAGATGAGCAACCACTTGACTGACTTCCCGGACTGGCCAGCCTGCAAACTGGGTGATTATCTCTCCTAAAGGCTCACCCTCAAGCATGACTAGAAGCCTCATAGCCCAGCAGCCTTTGAGGGACGCTCTGCATCACCTCTGATGATACAGAGGCCTCTGTCTGAGCCTCTCTCTGCAGCCACGGGGCAGCTTTCAATCACTCTAGGGCCCTCCCCCCAAGCAGTGGATCAAATGGAAGCAATACAATTTTTCTGCAAAAAAAAAAAAAAAAAAAAAAAAAGAAAGAAAGAAAGAAAGAAAAAGAAAAAAAGTGGAGAAGTAGCATAGTATGTTGCTGACAACCACAATGGTCTGTTATTAAAAATGGTTGATATTTCTTATTTAAGATCTCTGTTTTACACATGAGGAAAGTGAGACATGGAGACGTTAAGGCCAAGGTCGCTCTACCTGTGAAGTGACAAAGCCAGTTGTGAACAGTCTACATCCAGAGCCTTAGAGCTTAACCATCACCCTTTGTGCTTTCTCTGCAGTAGATCTTTATATGAATGAGCCTTCCCCATTGCCAAGGTACATTCCCTGTGCAGATGGGAAAATAACACAGCATTGAGTGTCTGCTGGAATGGAAAAATAAAAAAACAAGAACACAAGATTATGCCAAAATACTGGATTAGAGTATGTCCAAAATTCTAGCTACTTAATAGGCTCGACCAATAAGAGCATTGTTTCTAATCTGTAAACCTGGAAGCATGCTGTTCACTATAGTACCTAATGAGATTAATAATGATGATACATGTGAAAGCATGTATTACCCTGTGGGATGCCCAATTATGGATGTTTCATTTATAAGTGAATGCAAAAATTATATTTTACCAATCATTCAAGGCCTCTTTTATTTACATATAATTGCAGAGATTCAAAGTGCTTTATAAATGTTTTCTTATTGCTCATAACCCAGCTGTTACAAAGTTGGGAAAACTATCTGCAAAGTTTGTAAAGTTTGTGGAAACAGTATTGAGAAGGGACTAATACTAAGTACAAATAAGAAATCATTCTTATTTTAGTGTTTTTTGTATTCAGGCTATTACCAGTGCTAGTACTATACTTTCTATTACTTAATTATTAATTCAGCATTATTTACTATATGCTCTCCTAAGCGACTTATATTATTTAGGCACTAGAGATAGAGCCAGCCATGAATAAGACATACCAGGGCCAAGATGGAGCTTACCTTTTAGGCGGCTCAGGAGGTGGGGTGAGAAAGACAATAAACAAGTGAAATAAACAAATTGACAACAGAAAGTCTGGTAGTGATGAATGCTAATAGGTTTACTGAAAGGATTTAGTTTAGAATGGGATGAAGCCAGTTCCTCAGGGTTCATTTTGCTGATCCTAAAAGACAACTGGACAGTTGTGAGGTACTGATCTTGCTACAAAAATGTCAGCTGTATTGCTATAGAGAATCTTCAATGAAGTTAGTTCTTTATAATCAGAGAACAACATAACAACAATAATAATCTATTTTTGCAGGAAGGCCTGGGTGGCTCAGTCAGTTAAGTTTCCAACTCTTGATTTCAGGTCAGGTCAGGATCTTGGAGTCCTCAGATCCGAGTGCCACACCAGGCTCCACGCTGGTCATGGAATCTATTTAAGATTCACTCTCTTCCTCTTCCTCTGCCCCTTCACCCCCAAAAATCTATTTTTGTAACGTATTTTAGAGGGCCGAAAGCACCTTAAGGTGTGGGCGCTAATAAAATCACCTGATTTTGTTTTTGTTAAAGGCAAAGGTTCTGGACTGAGCAATCCTTTCTACAGTATACCCATGAGCAGCCACTGCTACCTCCAAGGACAACCTAATCAGTTAAGGAAGTTGATTTCCTAATCATGATCAATAACATGACCATCTCTATGTTCTTGCTAGAAAAATATGCTCGATTTTTCCCCCTTAATCTTTTGTGGAGGGAGATTTTATTTTCCTTCTGACTGATTATTCATCTGTTTATCTTCAAACTGCAGGTACAGACAGGTAGGTATAATGTGAGCCTTTTAGTCAGATGCACTTTGGGACCCCAGGGTGGGGGGGTTGGGGGCATGGTGTCTGGTGAGCTTAAAAGGCAAATTCATTTTTTGTGTGTGTGTATGCCTGTGTAGTTCTGAAGCTTTGGTTCACTCCAAGCGACTATTATTGTGTGTGTTTTTGTGTAGTCACTTTTTAGTAGTAATTAAGAGAGAATGAACCTATGGACTCAGCTAAAATTTGGCCCATAAGAAGTGAGAGGTCAGCACACACTTTACATCTATTGTATCCCTTCCCCTGACCCCTTGGACCATGGACAAAAGGAAGCTCTTCTGAAAGGCAGCTGTTAGAAAATAAATCGTTAGTCATATCAGTAGTATCAGCTTGTATCTTAGAAGATGCTTTCCTCAGTGACTCATGTGGGTTTACTTTCACTTTAGAGGAAAGTATAACCTCATTTTAAAGTTATTGATTCACTGTAGGAATGTTCACATACCACTAAGTTAAATTTCAGGTTCCCAGTTTACTAAAACAGTATGGTTAAGTTGCAAAGCAGAGTTTGGTAGGTTGCACCATGTGAAGTTGTGATTTTGTAGGTCAAAACCTGTTCAATACCAGCAATTTAGTAACATTCAACATTAATTAGACAATCCAAGGTAAGTTTCCAATTTCATTCAATTTTTACATAGATCAATGCATTTGAAATTGACCAAGTGAAGGAAAAATACATTGAAATCTCTATAAGTTCTGTTAAGAGTGAAAATGAATGGACTTCTCCCTCCACTGCCATTTAGAAAGTAAGCATAGCATATAACTAGAAAATCCTGAGAGTGAAATCCAAAGAATAGGGTTATTAGTGGGTCATTTCACATGTTAGATTTTCCATTTCTGATTACTTGACTTTTGTTTGTAAGAAGCCAGCACTAGGTTTTGCAGGCAATGAGTGATTCATGTATATCCACTTGGTTGTTATGAAGGAGGTGTCTTTTTTGCTAAAGTACTAACATTTTGCTGTGTTTTCTGCCTTAAGAAAATGCTACTGGAGGCTGAGTGTAATATGGATTGGGACAACTAAGAGACAATAGATTCAGCCTAAAGTTTGCTTAGGTAATATCATATAACCAGGGTTATTGGTGAGTTGGGACTGAATTTGATGTTGCTATTTGTCATCTCTGAATGAAATCTCTGAATGAAACTCCACTCTGAGAAAGGAACCCTGGGCTGGTTTATTCTTGTCCCTCCCAGTACAATCCTTTGAACATAATAGGTACTCAGCACATTGCATTGCACTAATATTGAAGATAATATTTTTTTAAGATTTTATTTATTTATTCACGAGAGAGAGAGAGAGAGAGAGAGAGAGAGAGAGGCAGAGACACAGGCAGAGGGAGAAGCAGGCTCCATGCAGGGAGCCCCACGTGGGACTCGATGCCAGGTCTCCAGGATCACGCCCTGGGCCAAAGGCAGCGTTAAACCGCTGAGCCAACCCGGATGCCCGAAGATAATATTTTAGCACATTTAAAAGACAAGACAGTGCTCAATAAGGAGATTGATTATCATGCAATATACTGAAGAGTAAGTGAACATAGAAAAACATGAATATTGTTTGAAATGTAAAAATTGGCTTTTCTAGCAAACTGGATAAGAGCTACTCAATCTGAGTTTTATCAGGTGGTTGTATAGTCTAAAAGTGTATATTTGCATCTTAGGTTGTCTGAAAATTACCGGAATAACTAAACTAGTTGAAACCTTATCCAAGGCAGGAAGCTGTTAACAGAGTTGGTGTAGGATAGTTCTTAGTGTGGTCTGAGCACACCAAGAAAGGGCTTCCATGTTGGTTGCAGTTGCTTTTTAGTTCTGCCTGCTGTTGGCATCACATATGCAAACTTAATTTTTCTTGGCGATTCTCTTTGCAGTTAAGTAGTCCTGGCTTTTGCTCATTCTCTCTTTTCTCTAATGTAATTTTAACTGTGTACTGAAATTTACTAACATGATATGTAAGCACTGTCTTTAATTAATTGTGCTTACAGCTGGCATCTGGAAAGTATAATAGAACATCTGCTTTGCGTAGAGCCACCTAAGGATTATTAAAATCTGATATTTTAAGTCTTTTTATATTGTAAGTACCATGTGTTAGCCACACTCAAATACAAATGATTTGAAAAGAAATTAAGCAAAATGGCTATAGTTCAGTGCTTTAAGAGAAACAATCGGGACCGAAGATTAAATTTTATCTTGTTTTTGTTTCAATCAAGGGAATTTATTCTTTTCTTGGTTTAACTTGGATAGAGTGGGAAAGGTGGAAGAATTGGGCCAGGAGAATTGGGGAGTGTGAATAATCTGTGAATAATCTGCTGAGTAAATCCTATACAATTTTTCATAGGCACCAAATGAAAGGAACATTATCATCTAGTTGAAAACAATTTCTAATCCTTGAATTATATTTGTGGTCTTTGACCCCAGAGTTCATTTAAGAGTACACAATTATTGTATGTGTTACATGGCTTTTTTGTTTTGTTTTGTTTTATAATGCATATTTCTGCCTTATACTGTTTTCTATTCTTATTTGACACATGCCTTTAAAAAGTTCAGCCACCTCGGTGGCTCAGTGGTTGAGCCTCTGCCTTTGGCTCAGGGTGTGATCCCGGGGTCCTGGGATCAAGTCCCGCATCGGGCTGCCTGCATAGAGCCTGCTTCTCCCTCTGCCTATGTCTCTGCCTCTCTTTCTGTGTCTCTTATGAGTAAATGAATTAAAATCTTTAAAAAAATAAAAAGTTCAGTTCTAGTAAATTTTACCATTATATAATTTCTTAATTTTATCTTGGGCCCATAGCTGTCTGTGACACAAAGAATGAATATGCTTGTTTTTCCTCCCGAGTTATAGTATTCTCTAGAAACTTCTATTTTACTACATGGGATATGCATACACACACACATTAACATTTACCCTGTATTTATTATGAAAAGCTACAAGGAATGAAAATATTCCCTGTATGGTCTTTTAGAATCATGCAAAGTACATAAAACAGCAATGATATTCTATTGATAAAGGTATTTTTCAATGAACAAAACAGACAGTAATCAGAGTAATCATTTGATTCTTGTACAAGAAGACCTACATGGATTTGGTGTGAATTTCGAGTAGCTAAAATGAAAGAACTGACCGAGGAGTTTACTTTGCACCATTAGTTCATTCTGTTTCGTGGATGTAAGCTAATTTTTGATCCTGCTCATCCACTTTGCAAATATATAGATTGCTCAGCATACACTAATTTGTACTAAATAACTAGAGCAGGTGATGTGCAGGTAATGGTCAAGGAATATCACCTTTCCATAAGAAGGAGATTAATTTTTAGAGCACAGAAATTGTAAATGTCTGTGGCAAACAACAATTGCTATAATAGTTTAACCGCTGGTATTTACGTAGCTCCTAACATGGGCCAGACACTCTGCTAAATGCTTGATTGGTGTTTCATGCCTCAATCCTAAACCAAGTACAGGTACTATTCCCACTTTATAAATGGAAAAAAAAAAAAAAAAGCTTGAGTGAGGTAAAATGAGCTGCTCAAGGTCACACAGCTTGTATGTTGCAGTGCATAGGCTGCTCCCATATTGTAACAAAGAGTAACTGGGGGTATTTTTTTTAATTTTTAAAATTCATACTCTTTCAAATAACATGCAAAATGCTCAAAAGTTAGAAATTTCGGTATGCAACTGAGTTTTAGTTCTACTAAAAAGTTTAATATACATAAAGCCTAGAGCAAAAGCTAAAGTAGAATTTGGAAAATATGGAAAGACAATCCTGTATGATCTAGGACATTGGATGTGCCTATCCCCCTAGTCACTTGTAAAGAAGCTTGTTTAAAACTGTTTTCCTAACTTAAAATTTGTTTTGACATTAGCCAACTTAGTTCACAAAGTCATGAGTTTTCTATAGATTTAAAATAAGGAAGAGGGAAAGAAATAGAGACAGAGAAAGCAAGCAAGAAGGCCGGCCATACAGATGCAGCTGGCCTTTTGATCCCTTCTTTTCAAAATAAGAAGAACCCAATGTGGTATATATATTTTGGCATATTTTGTTTTAGTCACATTGAGAAGAAAAAAAAGAAAAAGCCGTTTGGCTAAAACTGCATTCTAGTTTTTGAAGAGAAATGTTTCAGTGAACTTAGAATTCCTTCCAACAGTCATCTTGTCCAGTTAAAGATTTAAACTAATTTCTGTTTCCCAGTGAACACTTTCCTGGCTTTCATCTAATTAGGCAGAAGGAGATGCATTGGAAGAGAGAATGAGCTAGTCAGTAAGAATCCTGCCGTTATGGGCTCCATTGGTGTTAATGAGCATTTGGGCTCAGTAGCATGTACCAGGGACCTTGAGTGAGTGGTTTATGTAAGATAGAAACTTATGTTTCTTTAACCTAATAGTATGAAGGTACAAGGTATAGGACGGACATGGCTGCTCAGCTACAGAACTGGACCCAAGTTCCTTTAGTCTTATTTCTCTGTCATTCAGAGTACAGTTGCTGTTGCCCTCATCTTCATGGTCCAACATAGTGCTCTGTCATAGAATATTCCAGGAAGTAGGCTGGCAAAAGCGGGGGAAAAGTCATGCCCCTTCCCTTTAAGGACACATCCTAGAAGTTACACACACCATTTTCCCTTATGTTCTCTTGGCTTGAATTTAATTGTGTAGCTACATTTAGATAGATGAAAACAAGGATAGGTGCTTGTTTTTCCCAGGAGCCATATGGCCAGCTAAAAATTGGAAGTTCTATTATAGTGAAAAACAGAAAATCAAGTAGTAGAAGACAACTAGCAGTTACTGTCACAGCACCTTTATAAAAAACTGCTTCTCTTTTATTTTTTGATAATTCGGGAAACAGAAGTTCAATTTTCATTGTTCATTTTACTTCTGTCTTTTTCTGATCATTTTAATCAAAGCAGCTCCTCCTTAAAGCTATTTACATGACACAACTATGTCATGAACAATGAATTTCTAACTATATGTGGAATTCATAAGTAATTATGTACTGAACTCTTTGAACTCAGGATTGCTACATTATGAAATTTTCTTCTCTCTTTCTTTTCTTCAGTTTTTATTGGCTGTCTCTTCTAAATCATTAGATCTACTAGATTCTGGAGATAAAAGGATGACTAAGAAACAGATTGTAGGTAGAGGAAACAATGGTTTGAAACCCCAAGGTGTCTGATTCCAAAGCTTAAGCTCTTCTACTTCACCTGCTTCCAGAGGCAAGTTCATCACACAGTCTCTTGGATGGTTAGTCTTCCCATCAACATAAATAGAAAGGACATGGGGATGTTGCTAGAATAAAGTAAGGGGCATTAATAACTTTATTTGGCATGTGACATACTTCCTTTACCTCCATATCAGCTTCTTTATTGGATCCTGAAGATGGTTGTTTTTGACATTGAAGTTTAAGTTCAAAAAATGCCATTATTGGAATCTTTCCCCAAAAATAATATTTTGGGGGAAATAGAACAGAGGTCTAGAACAGAGTCTTGATGAACTGGTAATAAATCTGAGAAGAATAAATGGTTAAGAGATGGCTTTAAATGATGACTCTAGCCTTATTATCACTAAACACACAAATAGAGCCATGAATGCTTGTAAATTTCAAATTCCGAAATAAAATGTTTTTTCCCTTGAGCTTATTGCTTTGACTTTTTATAATGGTGGGTTGTTTCCAACAAAAGAGTGTAAATGATACTATAGTTTGGGATGTGATTGGTTATGGAACTTATTAGGTGGAATGATATAACATTTATTGAGCCTCTATTATATTTCAGGCATGTACTAGGTGGTTTTATATATGTTAGCGCATCAGTTCATTGATGTTACCACATAGAATCTATGTTGATTACCTTTCAAAAATTACAATAAATTGATTGATATCAATTTTTGATATCAATATTTGATATCAAGACTGTAAAATATGTTTTTACCTTTCTCCTCTCATACTTCATTTTGCCATTAACATTACAAATTTACTGTTTTATCAATTAACATAATTTTAAACACTAGCATGTTGGTTTTTTTGTTTTGTTTTTCATATTTTTTGGGTTGTTTTTCATATTTTTCTCATCTTCTATTTCTCTAAGGTAGAGCTTCCTAAAATGCAAGTCTCCTCTTGAAACTTTTTGATAGTTTTTCATTACCTAAAAGAGAAACTGTTAGTACAATTCCCTCTGCAATCTGGCTTCTACTTCCCTGTTCAACCTTTTCTTTATCCCTGAGAACTTCTTTTTACTACACCTCACCATACACCTCAGCCAAATCGGAGTTCTTTGCAGTTCTGAGAACAAGTAATGCTACTTTATGCTTTTATTTTTTTGCCTACACTGATTCTTCTGCCTGGTTGCTTCTTCTGACTGCAAAGGCATAATTGAAAACACACAATTTAGTGGGATAAAATTGGTTCAAAATGCCTTTTTGGTGGAAATGCATTTGAAAATGACCATTCACCACCGAGTTTTTCATGTATCAGAAATCTTAGTACCTTGCAGAGCAATTTTGCCATCTACTACTGTTTTCTTAAGCATTTTTGATTGTTCTTTTAAAAATTGTTTTCAGTATCTTTTTTCTCTGGGTAAAATTTTTGAATTTATTTTTTTAAATGAAATATCAAATATAAAATATATCTTGACTCTTGAAATATGTATATATATATTTTAATATTTTATTTATTTATTTATTCATGAGAGACACACACACACACACAGAGAGAGAGAGAGAGAGGCAAGAAAACAGGCAGAGGGAGAAGTAGGCTCCCTGCAAGGAGCCCAATGTGGGACTCAATTCCGGATCCTGCTGTCACTCCCTGAGCTGAAGGCAGATGCTCAACCACTGAGCCACCCAGGCATCCCATTCACTCTTAAAATATAAAGATGGGGAGGGAAATGCTAAACCAAGTAATCTTTTTTTTTTTTAAATACCAGGACCCTGGGACCTGCTATTTATTCTGCTGAAACACTGCTCCTCCCTTGCTACCACTGTCTTTTCCCTGTCTTCACTTGTCCTTCAAGTTTGCTTCAAAATCAATGCTCTCAAGAGACTTCCCTTGATAGCCTCAAGTTAAATTTGGCTTTGTGTATAAATTTTTTTTGGTAGATGAAATATTTTCTTTACATCATTCATCACAATATAAATTACTGAAAATATTTTCAACTGTATTGTGTAGTATTCACAACTGAAAGTATTGGCAATATATTTGTTAAGAATACCAGGGTGCATGAGTTCAAACCCCAGGTCTACCAAAAATAGACTGTAGGACCCTGACCTAGTCTATCATTTCTTGGTGTCTTGGTTTCTTCATGAGTAGAATGGGCTAAAGATAGTAATGACCTCATGGGTATTATGAGGATTGAATGAGAGAATATATTTAAGTATATTGCATGTTGCCCTTACATATCAAATGTTTATCTATTTTGCATTTGTGTTTAATTATGGAATCCTTATCTTTCTCACTATACTATAAGCTCTGTCAGCAATACCATGTCTCTTTGTGAACTGCTGTACTCAGCAGATAATAAACAACGCCGAAATTTTTGAATGAATGAATGGGTGAATAAATGAACTCATAGTATAGTAATTTGAAAGAAATTAAATAGAAGTTTAGGAGGAAAAATATTTTAGTCATTTAGTTGTCCGTTTATAATTTGTATCTTCAAATCACCCTCTAAAACATTTGGAATGTTGGTTTTTGATTTTAGCAAAAGGGTACTTTGACAAGAATCTTAATTCATTGAGATGGTGGCTATGACAGAATTTGATGTTTAAAACTCCAGTATTGAATTTGTCATCAAGAGGTATATATATTTTAACAATGTTAGGTTAATTAAGCTTCTTTGGACATAGTCACTATTGTGGCAGTCACAGGTTTGCTTTGTTTTTTTTCATTACAAAAAATGCAATGGGCATTTAACACTTACTTAAGAGAGTAAAGGGTACCTACCCCTAAAGAGAACAAATTTAAAAAAAATTCTCACATTAAAAGAAAAAGCAAAGGTAGCATGTTACTGGGCCTTCTCTCTTCTTCTGTTCAATCCAAATGGAAACGATGAAGTCCTGGATTAATATGCAGAATCGTATGCCAGTTCTTAATGAATGTTCAACTTACATTCTCATTCTATTGTTCTTATAAGTAGTTATTTTCACATTAAGTGAGGCTTTATTTTTCTGTATGATACATATCACTTTTAAAATAAACCACATGGAGTTTGAAGCAGTATCATTTTGACAATTTATATTACATCACAAACTGAATATTATGCCAAATCTGATCTATACAAGCTGCAACTATGTTCAGCCAGTATTTGGTCTAGTTTGAATTTAATACCCAACTGGCCTAAATCTGACAGACTTAATTTTATTAATTCAAGAAAGTTTGCTCTGTTCTGCATATGTGCCAGAAATGATTGTGGTTCATTGAGAAGACTGAAGGGAAGATTGCTGAATAAACCTTTAAGGATTGAAATGAAGGGCTACAGTGACAGGAACTGATACATTAAATGTTACAGATTTTGTACTGATAAGAGCATCTTGTGAAAAAATATTTTTACTCTCTTTAGAAGTTATTATTATTTAAACAGCAGGACATAATTATAAGAAAATGCACTGTTCTCATTTGTATTTAACAGCGTAAAAAAAAAATCCATGGATTGGTTTGAATTATCTGAATATCTTACATATGGCAATGCCCCAATTAATTACATAGTGCCTGAATTATCAAATTGGTTTGCATTTTATGGATCTCGCCTTGCCTTTAGATGGGTGTCATCCTAGTTAGCTAGGGCTGCCATAACAAAATACCATAGACTGGGTGGGTGGCTTAAGAAGTGAAATTTATTTTCTCCAGTTCTGGAGGCTGGAAGTCCAGATCAAGGTTTTTGGCAGGGTTAGTTTCCCTTGAGGCCTTTTATTGGTTTGCAGGTAACTACCCTCTTGCTATGTCTTCACATGGTTGTCCCCCTGTGAATGCATGATGTTTTTGTGTTCCAAATTTCCTCTTCTTACAAGGACATCAGTCAGATTGGACAAGAGCCCACCCTAATGGCTTCATTTTAATTTATCTCTTTAAAGGCCTTATCTTCAGATACAGTCACATTTTGAGGCACTGGGGGTAAGGGCTTTAACTATGAATACTATGGGGGCACAATTCAGCACTTGCCACCTGAGATGCTTTTTTCCCAATACTGATGTTTTGAATCTCTAGTGATAAAAGCTGCAATACAAAATAGCTTTTTCATATATAATCACCAGCATACTCCTAACATCATAGGCTATAAGAGACTTTTACCTTATAATAGGTAGGTGCTTTTTCTGCATTGCAGAAGTTAGATTAGTTAGAAGTTAGTTTGAAGTTAGATTCAAGATGCTGTAATCAGGCGTAATTTTTTTTGCCAAGGTAATACAATGGAATTAAGATAAATAGGACCATATATATCCTTAAGACCTTTCAATGATTTCCTTTACTTTCACTCTAGCTAGCCTGTAAGGGTTCAAGGTGTAGAGTCCATGTTTGTCTGTGTTCCCAGTACCAAGCATAGTGCCAGACCCAGAGTAGGTAGTTAATAAATATTTATTTATTGAATGACTACATCATGATTTGCCTAGTAATATGTAATTATAAATAATAAAAAAGGACAAAAATCTTCTTCAAAGTCATTAATAGCCTATTACAAGTATGGTCTATTGGAAGAAGTTTCCTTTTAAGCTTATAAAGAAATGATATCACCTGATATAAAAATTAAATCTATTTTTTGGATAAATACTTTAAGTTATGCCTCTAAAATTCTTCTCAGCAATGACTTAAACAACTATGTGCTTTTATTGAGTGGAAATTAGTGCCCTGGATCATTACAGGGATACAGATGTAAATGTGGATGGTAATGTAGGCAGTTTTATGTAATTCTGTGAAGATAAAGTTACCTTTTCACAAAGAAGTTATGAAATTGTAATGGAATTAGTCAGGTGTGGGAATAGTACATACTCAGTGAAAAACAGAAGTCTCAGCCATTTTATGAGCACTCAAAAGTTCAGTAAAGACTGAACCCCTGGGTATAGTCTTCAGGAAGAAGTCTAGAATAAAAATGTTACTAAGAAAGCTCATTTTTAGTTGATGTTCTCTGTAGAGATTATAGGGTGGACAGGATGAAGCTTAGAAAAATGAAACCCAGTGAACAAGATGTTAACATGTGTTTTTAGCGTACTCCAGGGAAAAGGGTTAGCCCTCCTGGCAAACATGTCCATATCATGCAGGTGATATATAATGCTAGAATAATGTCTATATTAGCTTATTAGGGCTGCCATAACAAAATACCATAAACTGAGTGGTTAAACAACAGAAATTTATTTCCCATAGTTCTGGAATTTGGAAGTTCAAGATCAAGGTCAGTAGGTTTGGTTTCTCCTGAAACTTTCAGGCTTTCCTCTGGGTATGTGCATTGCTAGTGTCTGGGTGTCCAAATTTCCTCTTCTTATAAGGACACAAATCATATTGTATTAGGCCCATCCTAATGGCCTCATTTAACTTAATCACCTCTTTAAAGGCCCTATCTTGAAATATAGTCATATTCTGTATCCCAGTAGGGGGTTAGGACTTTACCATAAAAATACCATAAAAAATTGGGTGGGAGGGGAGACACAATTCAACCCTTCACATCTTATAGACATAAATAGACCTGCTTGATTTCATACTTTTAAATGATCTCCTCTTTATAAATTGACTTTATAAATTTTCTTATTGGGATAAACCAGGCTGGTCAAATTTCCTCCAGGCTACTTTTCTGCATATCAATTTTCTCACTGACATTAAGATATTCCACAGATACTTCTAACTCAACATGTCCTCACCTTGAGTCATTGATGACTCCTCCAAACTTATACCTCCTTTCATGTTTTCTAGCTTTGTTATTGATGCCACTATTCATCTATTCACACAAACCTGAAACTTATTCTATTGATTCTTTTTTCTTCATTACTTCCTTTCCTATCATATATTTGGTTGACTCAGCCTCTATAATCTTTTTCAAATTTGTCCCCTGGCCCATTATCATTTCATTGTTTTGGTTAGGCCCCTTATTTTTATCTTGCCTCTGTTACAACAGTAACCACCTTATGATTTCCAATCCATCCGATTCATACTCTATACATAACCATCAGAGAATTTCCCCTAAAATTAAGTCTGGTCATTTTGTTTTCTTTAGCTTTAATGGCTCCAATTACCAAAGTTCAGCCCTGTTAAGAAGGGTCATAGGGTCTCTGTTTGCCCTTTAAACCCCTTTCTATTCTCAACCCAAACACCACATCTTCTCCTACCAGATGTTCCCTGAATACGGCACTCATGTTTCCTTCTTTTTAGTTCTGGCTATTTTTTTCTCTCTTCCTATCTAGCTTATTCTTCCCTAGTTCTTTCTCTCCAAATCATGCTAACTTGGCATAGATTTCCCATCTATCTGACTTTGTTCAGATGTTACCTTCCCAGGCACCAGATACTTTTCCCTATCTCCCCTAGAGCCTTTATCATCTCTATTCTACCATTTATGAGGCTCCTGCAATTATTTGCTTTTCTGTGTCTCCCTTACTCCCCAGAGAGTCCCTTATGGAAGAAGCAGTTTCTTGGCAATTTGTTAATTTTTATTGCTCTGGTGAATATAATGAGATTAGGGATATTTCCCTGGAGTCTGACTGAATGGGTTTCATGTTATACTAACATTTTACCTTAAGATATTAGTTCTTTAATATCTTTAAACTTGTCATGAAGTAAACATAAGGCACCAGTTGTCTCACTATTTGTACTAATTTTTTATTGACTAAAAAAAGAACCAATACTTTTTTTAAAAGATTGTATTTATTTATTCATGAGAGGCACACAGAGAGAGGCAGAGACATATGCAGAGGGAGAAGCAGACTCACTGGAGGGAGCCTGATGCAGGACTCAATCCCAGGATCCCAGGATCACGATCTGAGCCCAAGGCAGATGCTCAACCACTGAGCCACCTAGGTGTCCCAGAATCAATACATTTTTAAGAGAAATAAATGTGTTCTACGTTTTCACAAATGATGTAAATAGATCACCACCAAAAGGCAAAAACATAGAAAACTCTTTAGTTGTCTTTCTTGAAAATTATAGAAAGCTGGGAAGGGTGTCTGAGGTTATATGTCAGGATTATGGTTGCTTCATATTTTCTTGTTATCATAATTTTACATTGGCATTCCCTTAGCCCTCTTTTTAACAGAATCATATTAACATATTGTGTAGGGCAAATGAGCAAACTGTAAGCTCCCTGTATGCTAAAATATGTTATAGTGAGATAAGAAAGCATATTCTTAGAGGAAAGCCTAATAACACTATCTACTGCCTATCTACTAGTATTTTATTATTTACTGTTGGAATTATTCCCAAAAGTCATTATACCATCATCACTAATATATCAATTAAGAAGATATATTATCTTTGTTATCAACATTTTTTGGCATCAGACATTTCTCTATTTTAAAGAAAATATTCAGTGTATTTCATCCATTTTTTTCTTCAAAAATGTATTTTTAAAGTTTCTGAGTCTTTATTAATTTCTTTATGTTGGAAATACTACCTTTTGTTTTTATAAGCACAGCATGAAGCTAATAATTAAAACATTATGGAAATGGGACATAATAGGCATTTGATACATATTTGTCAAGAGATATCATATATTATTTATCTTTTAAATATTGATGTCATAATCTATAAATCACATCTACAAGAATAGTTTCAGATTGTTTTTGATGAAGAGGAATTTCAAATCACCAAAGGAAATCAACTGAATTCTTGTATCAGTAGTTGAATTTAGATCTCAGAATACTGTTCATTTCTGTACTTTGGGCTCATGGTACAGATCATAAATCAGATTTTCTATAATCCTTTAAGTGTCAAACAATTCTGTGAAAATAAGCCAAATACTTCCCTCTTTTACATAATGGGATGTGACTTCAGATAAATGTTGAAAAACATAGATGGTAAAGAATGTTTCATTAAAGGAAATACAAAAGGGGTTGAAAATGTAATATTTTCATAAATTTACTCATGCTCAGAAAGCAGAACACAGCCAAAGAGCAAGACATAAAACTCTTCATGAGTAATAACAAACATATTGCTCAAAAAACACCCCCAAAACCCCAAAGCATGTCCTATTCCTATCATAATAAAAATGTAGCATTAAAAATAGTATAGCAAAAATGATCATTCGTCAACTGCATTATGATTTTTTTTAATTAAAAAACACCAATGTAATTTCCGTATCTGTATTCTTAGGCAATCTTATATGAAAAGAAACATCTTTGACATGTTGATAATAAATAACATCATACCTATGGGACGCCTGTGTGGCTCAGAGGTTGAGCATATGCCTTTGGCTCAGGATGTGATACTGGAGTCCTGGGATCGAATCCCATGTTGGGCTTCCTGTATGGAGCGTGCTTTTCCCTCTGCCTATGTCTCTGCCTCTCTCTGTGTGTGTGTATGTCTTTCATGAATGAATAAATAAAATCTTAAAAAATATAAAGTAACATCATATCCATATTAATTTTATTTTAAAATTTAAAACTATCTATCTTAAATGATGTACTCATGCTCATGACTTTGGATTAAAATCTAGGGCTTAACCTTATATTAAATTAAATACCTAAGCATTCATTCAGATAATCTATGTGTTGATTTGCAAATGAAAAAGCCTATATACAAATGCTTAACTGTGCTCTCAGATTTGGCATTTTTGTAGAGTCGGATTAACATATTTTGGAAGGAAGATAGTAAATTCAGGCCATTATCAAAATTCTATTACATGCTTCACTGTAAGAAATTGAGATGTTAAAAATACTTATGCTTTTGATTTTATCTCATTAAAATAATGCACCATTAAGAAAGATACAAATAGACCAAGAAAAGCTTTGGGGCTTTTTTTCCCTCCAATCTAAGAATAGAAAGGAGACAGGCCAGTGATGGACTGTAATATGCAGTGAAATATAACTCTTGGCAATATTTCCCATCGAAAGTTCTTTGAGGGGGTAAATACGCATTTGGACTACAGAAATCAGTGTACCTAATTTGCTTAGACTTTTACAAGGCATTTGACAAAGTTCCACAACAAAGATTGATAAAAACAAAACAAAATCAGGTTGCCATTGGATTTACGGAAATATGTGCTTTAAATGTAGAACTGGCTAAAAAGGCACGAATGAAAGTTTGAGATAATGGGGAATGCCTGTATGTAAATGTGCACCTCAAATATCTTTTATGGGGTATAGTAATGGATATGTAATGAAAAATAACTTAGTAAGTAAGAGTAGAAACTAGAATTCAAGGCAAATGGTGATAAATTGAAGGGGGTTTTCTAAAAGAACAAAACAAGCAAAGAAACAAAACTACCCCAAAATATATGTGAAAGGGAACAACAGAAAAATAACTTTGACCCATATTCTAAATATTAATAGTTTAAAATTGGCATAATGAAAGTTCTTCCTCCCTAATCTCTCATGCTGTCACCAGCTACAGAGTTATTTTCTTCCTTCTTTGTCCCCATGACAGATGAGAAGCATTTAAGACATTTTACTCTAATTCTCCGTTTGCATTTCTATTTCTCACTGGAAGGTGAGCTCTTGGAGGAAAGGATTGACCTTATGTCTCCAACTCCTCCAAAAGTATGCACAACATAACAGCACACATATACGTTAAAAGTTCAATAAATGGATCGAAAGAGAACTAAATGCATTCTATAGCTTGCTTCACATTGCACAATATTGCAAGCAATACCTTTATGATAGAAAGCACTTTCCTAATTGCTTAATTTATAAAATAATCTGGACCCTCTGTCCATCCATCCTTCCTTCTTTTCTTTATTCTTCCTTTCTTTTTCTTATTTTCTCTTTCTCTCTCTTAGTTGTATTTCAGGAGTAGCAGCTCCTGTTAATTTCAAAAGCCTTTGGAGGTCTAGTCTTTGATAAATTCCTAAGCAATGGGTTTTGAAAGAGACAGATGAAAAAGAGCGCTCTCTTGCTTATTGTACTCTGGCAACTGGCCAGAAGTAGAAGGGGAAGGCAAATCTGTAGGCAGGAGAGGAGCCCTGTGGCCTCACTTTCTCTTCTCCAGGGTCCACTGCAAAAGGGAAGAGGAAAGAAGGAAGCTGGAAGGTGCCATGAAACCTATGATCATTCAATTTGATTTTTTTCCAGCATGTCACAAACTTAATGTGATTATAATGACCTAAAATTAAACTGGAAATTAAGCAGGCAACTGCCACTTCAGCAACAGAATATGAAGGATTATGTTTGTTTACTTTTTAAATTTTATTTATTTATTTTTTAAACATTTTATTTATGTGCGAAAGAGAGAGGGAGAGAAGGGAAGAAAGAAAGAGAGCACAAGAGGAGCTACAGGCGGAGGGGGATGGAGAAGCAGCTTCCTCGTTGAGCAGGGTGCCTGCCATGAGGCTAGATCCCAGAACCCTGGGATCATGACCTGAGCTGAAGGCAGACATTTAACTGATTGAGACACCCAGTTGCCCCTACTTTATTTTAAGTTTTTATTTTAATTCCAGTTAGTTAACATACAGTATTTTTTTAACATACAGTATTATATTAGTTTCAGGCATACCATTGTTTATTTTAAAACCCTTGCTGACTATAAACTCTTTGAGGCAAAAATTCTGTTTGCTTTTCTTTCTTTCTTTTTTTTTTAAGATTTATTTATTTGAGAGAGAGAGAGAGAGAAAGAGAGAGAACCAGGAGGAGGGGCAGAGGGAGAAGGAGAGAGAGAATCCTGATGCAGAGTCTCCACGGAGCATGCTTGATACCTGGGCTGAGATCAAAAATCAAGAATTGACTGCTTAACCTATTGAACCACCCAGGCACCCCTGCCTTATTTTTATCCTTGGGTCCTAGCATTGTGCTCAGCACATTAGCATGTACTTACTGTGTACTCACTGAATGACTGAATAAACAAAGTAATAAAACTCCTAGGAACTGAGCAAAAACAAACAAACAAACAAAAAATCAAAACAAAATCCAAAACAAACTCATATTGTGTAGGCAATTCCTAATATGTGAACAAATTGAACTGCCTGAAATTCTTTGAGGAATGATTAGGGCATAGGAAAAAAAAGAAAAAAGAAAAAAAGTAAATAAAGTTGGGGAGTGTTTGGTTTTCTCCCCCTAAAGTATTCATTTGCAAGATGGTTATTTGGAAATCAGAATTTTCCATAGACATGTTTTATATAGTGATTGGCAAACATCTTTAATACTATTTTATCAATGATGGAACAGATTAAATTCATTGATCATGTTTTGAAGACAATGCAAGTTAATTTTCAACCTGAAAGGCACAGCTGGGATTAAAATTCCTCCTAAAAGGGCCTTTTGAAAAGTTTGTCTATATAGACATAGTAACGCATGAAAAGATATCGAGCATCATTAGCCATTAGGGAAATGTAAATTGAAACTCCAGTGATATCAAAACACATCTATCAGAATGGCTAAAATTCTTTAAAAATGGTAACATAAAATGCTGGTGAGGATGTAGAGAAACTTATGTAGGTACAATTAGTTTTTGTTAGCCACTGATTATGGGATGGAAGGAAAAAAACTCAGTTGAATCATACAGAACTATCAAAAAGCCAAGATACTAAAAAGTTACTTACTATATTATAATAGCACATAATTTGTACTGCCAATTTGTATTCTAATTCATATATTTTCAACAATTTAACCCAACAATCAATCTTTTAGAAAGAATAAACAATAGAAACTCTTAATAATGAAAAAACCCAAGCCCATAATAGGTGGTGATTGTACAAAATTACTCATGTACCTGATAGAATTCAGTACATAAAAGTTTTATCTGGAGCTTTCTCTATGAGGCATATGTGGCCTCTGTAGACAGGTTTTTTGTTTTTTGTTTTAGATTTTATTTATTCATGAGAGACACACAAAGAGAGAGAGAGGCAGAGACATAGGCAGAGGGAGAAGCAGGCTCCATGCCGGAGCCGGATGTGGGACTAGATCCCGGACCTCCAGGATCACACCCTGGGCTGAAGGTGGCGCTAAACCGCTGAGCCACCCAGGCTGCCCTAGACAGGCAGTTTTAAGAGCAAAAGAGAAATTCATTTAATAGAGTTATGCCCTAACTAGCTGCAACTGCTACCTCATGTCACTTATAACATAGGAAGAACATTTCAGGAGTATTTTATGTTCCTTTAAACACTGTAACACCTGTAAGGTGCTGACAAGATAAAAATAATCTGCACTTAGACCAACTGTTGAAAACAAATCATTGTGTATTCATTTTACGGTGAGAGACAGAATTCTGGTTGAAAAGAAAAAATAATATTTAAGCACAGCAGAATATTCAGGAGTGAACTCATTATTTTTACCATTTGGATTTTGTAATGCACTGTTAAACTTGACACACTTAAATAGTGTGATTCTGAGAGTTCTTAAGCATAGTTACTAAGCTGATTCCATCTGGAAAATCTTTGATGCTATTTGGCTAGACATAACTCTTATGTAGTGGTCCATATCCAGATACTGAACAGGACCTTGGACTTTAGAGAGAAACAACAAAGGCTGTTCCGGTCATTTGCTCAGAGTAGCAAGAGATATCCATATGAAATTTGCTTATAAGTCTCAGACCTTGGACAAGTAACTTAACATTTCTATGTCTCAGTTTCCTCATTGATAAAATGAAGATCAGTATTTATCCACCTCAACAGTTGTTATAAATTTTAAATGAAGTAAACCTGTAACATACTTCAAGTAGTGCCTACTACATGCTAAATGTTCTATCCAAGTTTTTATTATCATTAAGACACCAACTTGTAGCACATAGTAGTGTAGCACCTTGCTGCTTAATAAATATGTGGTCTGTGCACCATCAGCATTAACATCACATGGATGCTTGTTAAATACAAAACCTTTGCTCCCACCCCAGACCTCCTGGATCACAATCTGCATTTTAACAAGATACCTGGGCATCCGTCTACACAGTGAAGTTGAGTGCAGGATGGGGCAGACTCATATTGAGGTATTTCTCTGGCTCCTATATAGTGCTACCTATCTTAATCCTCACAGCCTTCTGGAAGCTAGACTCACTCTCTGGTCATAGCAAAGTGGCCTAGACATGCACACCTGCCTTGGTTGTACTAAAAAATGTTCTCTTTCAAGGATTTCAGCTGAGTGATACACAGAGACTGGAAAGTGGATACTAACTCATATTAAAGGCAGAGCCCAATAAGGAAGATCTACAAACTCCAGCAGTTGGAATAATAAGAGTTATCTCAATTCTTGCTCTCATTGTCCATTGTCCTGCAGTGCATACTGGTTTGTATGTCTATATAGGCTGCAGTTGTGCCCTCATATACTTGGTTCTTTTTTTTTTTTTTTTAAGATTTTATTTATTTTTTTTGAGAGAGAGACAGAGACAGAACGTGAGCAGGGGGAGGAGGCAGAGGGAGAGGGAGAAGCACATTTCCCACTGAGCAAGGAGCCCAACATGGGGCTGAATCCAGGATCCCGAGATCATGACCTAAGCCAAAGGCAGACATTTAACTAACTGAGCCACTGAAGTGCCCCATATACTCGGTTCTTGTTCCCAAATCACTCTGTTGCTCCTGGGTCCTTGGAAAAGTTGTTCCATCTGTCCCCAGGGTTTTGGGGAAAATATTTTGAGCCTTGAGAGAGCAAAATACAACTATCTGCCTTACGTATGCACCACTAAGAGGGGTCCACTTACAGTTGCCGAAGAGTCCCTTCCAAAGTCTACTGGGCACAGAAATAGCTAGCAGCCTCTGTTCTCTCTCAGCAGGAAATCCCAACTTGATGAAAATAAGTTACTCAGATTTTTCAGGTTTCCAGCTTATAGGTATCTTGTTTTCTTTGAAAGAAGATAGATGACCAAATACTGGAAATGGAGCAAAGATATAACTGGGACCAATTACCTGCTCTGGATCCTCAGGAATACTTGTTGAAAAATCTATTATTTTGCAATATACAAGGTGCAAGAATTTTGCTCAAGACTTTTCATTTTGCTCTAGCTAAAAATGTGTAGCCTATCAGATTGAATCTGAAATAGAACAATTTTCAAGTCAATATAGCTAACCAAGTGAAGTTTCTTTCAAGTGCAGAAACCTCTTAATGATAGCATCATATGCATTTTAAGTGGGCCCTTTAAAGACACCATGTGCTTAATTAGCTCCATGGCTGCTGGGGCTGGATGATTCCTGAGCTAGAGGACACCTGGAATTGAACAGAACTTTCAACAGGCTAAATTCTGCTTGCTACCTTCAGACGAGAAACTGTTCATCTTGCTCCTTATTGAGTGGAATATTTAATCAGCATTTTTTAAGGACTAGAATTTTCATAAGTTAGAAACATGGTCTCCAGTAAGTACATGCTCCGAATCCCTATCTCTATTCTTACACATGCTCTCAATCATAATGCATAAACCTTAGGACAAAAATCAAGCTTTGCTCTCAAGTATTTCAGCACCATAAATGGTTTGCATAGCCCTATGGGTCATCGACTCTCTTAATTTACTGAAAGCCTGAGTGCATTTAATAATTGTTGGACATTCAAAGCCAAAGCTAGTCATCATTGGTTATTTACTTCTCTTTTCCTCTACGAAGGAGAAAGCCAAATTCCCATAGCTGTCTCCGTCTTCTCCCTCCCAAATGGAGAGAGAGAAAGCTTCTGCCAAAGCAGATTGTGTGCAGCTCTCCATGCTTTGAAGCTGCCAGTTTTCCTAAGTGCAGACTCAGAACTAATACATCATCCGTGAACTTTAAATTTCTGATGTGCCCTGACATTTGGAATAGCCTAGGATCCAGAGGGATAAGAAAGCAGTAGATTCTCCTTCTTTAATGATTATGCTTTGTTTTCAGTCTCCTTTTACAGTTCAGGGCAGCTTGCTGGTAGTATCAGTATATCTAAGGCATACAAGGGAGAAGCCTAGGGTGGTCTTCCAGTGATTTGGAGGAAAGGCAGGCATACATATATTGAGATCATCCTGCAGTTAAAGACTTTCTACGGTTGTCAGGAAAAGGAGAATAGTGATTTTCTTTTCTTTTCTTTCTTTCTTTTTTTTTTTTTCAAATGCAGGTATAAGGAATTGGGTGAAATTTGGATAGATCAAAAGGAATGTAATGCCTAAGGTATGAGAACACAGGTAAGAGCACCTGTGTTTTCTAGTTTTCATTTCCCGCAAGCCATCTTCCTCCCACTGAGCTTGTGCTTAATTCTTGAATTGAACACTAGCATTTTTAGCTTGTGTAACCAGGACCACAGGTTCTAATCACAGCACTAAACACTGAGAATTAATAGAATTGCAGCTGTGTCTACTTGTTGTGAGATATCAGTGCAGGTCTTAAGGGAAAAGAAGAAAAAGCATGTAAAGAACAATAGAAACTTTGCTTTGGTAAAGTTTCAAGTAGCTTTAAGCTGGAAGGATACCCAAGATGCAAATGCCTTAGTAAAACTCATCAGTTACCTTGATACTAAGGATGAGCTTCAAGATACTCCCACTGTGTGTTAAAAATATAGCTAATGATCCAGGAGCAATGATTATCTATCTGTGTTATTAAAAAAGCTGCTATCTTTTTGTTAACACCACTCTGGATTGCTTAGACCACCCAGAAGTAAGACCTTCCAATCACTCCTGTCTGTGAACTCCCTTAAGATAAAGACAGACTTGTTTTATCAGTTAACTTTCTGTGAACAGACAACAAAAAAATTTAACTCACCACATTAAGATGCTATTACAGCAGTTGTTTTGTAATAGTAAATACGTATTAAAATCTAAATTAAGACATTTCAATAGTAAATAATTATAACATATATTTCTTTTCCTATGTTGGAAAATATTTTTGACATAAATACAGCCTGGAGCTGATTTATGAATTCTGTTTCTACAAGTAATGTGGAACAGAAGGTACTCAAAGGTATGCCCATATACTTGGACTTTTCTCTTCTACCCCTCTCAACCAAAGAAAATCCAAATTTTGCATGTGTGTTTGACCAATCACAATGTTATAATGTTATAGCCAGAGATCTTAAGTGCAAGCTTTGGAAATAGGCTACTTGATTTGAATCTTGTTGCAGGCACTTAGAATAGATATATAATTTTGGGTCAATTATCTAACTTCTGTTGTCTCCTTTTCCTCATCTGTAAAAGGGGTGTCATAATAATTCCTACCTCATAGGATTGGTTTTGAGGACTAAATGAGTTAATAGATAATTGCACTTAGAACACACCGAAACTGAAACACACACAAAGTGAGCACTAAACCAATGGTTCTTAACTTTAGCTAAATGTGTTATTTCATAGGGGAGAAAACCAAAAAGTGAAATTAATACTACTGAACCTGATCTTAAAATTTGTTTTATTTTACCCCTTTATCTTGCCAATAATTTGTGGTCTGTTAAGTTTTCCTCTTGCCAGCCTAATGCCGATTTTTGTGAATGTGCCCTTGAAAGATGCATATACCCAGAGCCCTGAAAATAGCATATTTCCATACAGCTTTTTCTCAAACGTGACAGTTTCTACCATAGCTATCACATGTGGTCAGAATACATCTTGTAAATTCATCATCTGAGGGTGACTGATTCAATATTTGTGTCTACTTCATAATCATACATATGGATCATTGCTTAAGATAGAACTGGTTTCTCTTAATTTGTAATACTTTTCTCACATGTTCTACCAATCTCACTATTCTTTTAAGAAAAGCCTATTCCTGTTGAAATTGTTTGAAAAGATTCTATATTCCTTGGCGAATCACTAGGTTAATAAATCATAACTCACGATGTCAGTAATGTTATCACTAACGTGTAGCATTGATTTTTATTCTTATCTTGTGATTTTTCTCTGAGTTATTATCAGTTTTCCCTACTGTTATATAGGTAAAAAAAAAACTTGGAAGTATGGTGCTTTTTTCTCCTGCTTCTCTATTCCACACCTCTACAAAACATTGAGTAAACTTTGCAAGTGCTGGTTACTTAGGGAAACAAAAGTGCTTGTTACAATTCAGTAACTGGAGTGAGCAGCAGGGCACTTTTAATCTGAGCATAGCAATTTACAACAGAGTGCAGTTCCAAGAACCTTACATAAGCTCCGAGAACCCAGGCTATACTGTCAGACACCTGCCATTAAATTGGCTCCTGCCAAAGGATGACTGTGGCCTTGTCACCCTGGTCTGGCCTGTAAGTCTCATTCACACTCCTTTTAATTGGCAGGCTCCCACTCTGGGCACCTCCATGGCCCTTGTAACATTTTTTTTTAGGCAGATAACTTGACACTGCAAATTTGGCTGAGAGCCGGCTACTATTGGATGTCTGTACATCCGCCCTCAATGGTCACCCTAGTTCATACCCTTAAAATTCCAGCCTAAATATTTTGCAAATTGCATTCCAGGGCAGAAAGATGTGGTTGCCTCTGAGCGGGGGGGCCAGCCCCTTCACCTGTTCAAAGAAGGAGGATTTGATAACTGGGAAAAGAAGGGGTGAAAAGGTGTTTTCTATGGACAGGAAAAGGGGGGAGAAGACTATCATCATCCTATCAGCTTTTCAGGACTTGAGGAAGCCTAGAGTGTGTGGCGTTTGGTTTCTGACATGAATGAGGCAGCAGGCCCGGGAAACCTGATAACAGCTTTTGTGACCTTGGGGTCTGGAAACGGTTTCACTGATTGAAGTCATATAAGTTCAGCTAAATTTGAATGTGCTGTAAATATTTATCTGGCAGCCTGACATACAGTTGTTCCTGAAATTATGGGGTAGAATCTTATCTTTCCTAGCATATAATTTTTGAAATGCTCTTCTGGATGGTGTTTAAGATTATAAATATAACTGAGTTATTGTTTTGTGTTAAGCTTTTCTCGGGCTTTAAGCCTGGTTAAAAGAAGAGAGCGTGTTTTCTGGCAACTCTGTTTTCCTGAATATATTGGAGACTGCAATGAAAATCTGCTTAGAGACTAAGCCTTGGTGAAATATAAACAGTCTGCTTCGGCTAGAGCAATATATTTTCCTTCACATTTCCAGAGACGCTGGTATACGAGACCTCAGCTCCAATGGGTATTTTATGTGAGAAAATTGTTAGTATGCAGCATTCCTTTCCAGTGAATTATTGAGTTGTGGGCTGCAAAATGGGCAGGAGACAAGCTAGTCTTCAGTAAAATCATCCTTCATTGCTTCAAGAGCTACTCTGAGCTGGCCCTGCCCTGAGACATGGTGGCATAAGGAGGAGCACAAACAGACCAGAGCATGTCCCTTGATGGGTCCTCCATCACATGTACCCTCTCATCTCCCATTGATTAACACAGCATTTCTACCAGCCGGCTGGTGCCCTTTAAGGAGAACATGTGGGGGTAGTCAGCAGCAGATCAGGATGAAAGGAGTGACAAAAATGAAAATGTCCAGGGTTAAATCTGAGACCAAAGCTGATGCTCAGCCACTGTTGATGGGGTTCCATCAATTATAACAGCCCATTTAATTATCTAATTTTTCTCACATCTCCAAACACTTTTACTGAGACCACTTCTAGGTTTATTAGAAATTCTCAGTTTGATTTAGATGTGCCACTGGAGAATTTTACCATATGCTCCAAGAAGACAGTTAACTCTGGCCAGCTAATACATATGCAAAATTGCTGCATCGAGAGTGATCCTATAGCTAGCTGTGTTATATAATTAACAAAAGCTTTTTATGCTGTTGATTTCTTTTGCAGTGCTTATATTCAACAATCACTTATTAAATATGTATCAGACATCAAGATCTGAATGGCTTCTAGTGATAGAAAGGTGAATCAGCCATGGACCTTACTTCCAGACACTTCATAATCATGTAGAGGAAGGAAGATGAGAAGGGTCTCCAACAGAAGTAATTATGATATAATTTCACAAGTAGTATGTTAGTGAAATGTGTTTGAGATATGACCCAATAGTAATCTCATCAAATTCTTAGTTGAAGTAGGAGTAGCCAGAAATTTTAATCTTATTATGGAGTTATTTTTGGCAAGATGGGGATGGGTGTTGTGCAACAGACTGTTGAAAATAACACATTTCCATTTAGGGCCTTCTGCTTGCTTTAAGATTGAATGAAAATGTTCAGTATTAAAGCCCAGGCCAAATTTATACCCCACAGATAAGCCGACATTATAGCATAAGGTAGGGAGGGCTGATACATGACATGTATGTTTACAGTTCCTTCCATGCCCACTGCAAATATCCAAATCAACTGTAGCTCTCTTTATGACTAAATCTGAATTTAGCTTCAGACTCCTCACTCATACACAACCTTTAAGCAAAGCAGTTATTACTAATCAATCCTAGTGGGCATACTAAATGAAAATTATTTTATCATCTTAGGTATATGTATTCTCAGGTTCTGAAGTGGAGGCCACATTAGTTAGTGACTAGTAATTTTTGATAATTAGATTTATATTTTCTGCCTTTTGCCAACTTCATTTTTCAAGGATTTCAACTTTATCATCAGAAAATATTCCAAAGAACTGCAAAATAGGTAAGAAATGTGTAGGTTATTGATGAAACTCTTATTGCCACAAAACCTACTTGGGTTTAATTCTACGTACTTGGGATCAGATTACACCATCAAGAAGCTCAAAAAAGTCCACAATAACCCCAAACGGTAGTGTTTGTAAGTGTAAATTTAAAATATAATAGAAGAGGAAGAAGAAGAAGAAGAAAGAGAGAAAGACAAGAAGTTGTCATGGTATTTAAATATTTCCAGATATATTATTATAGAATCAGTTCAGATTGTATGAAATATATATATATATATTTATATATATATTTATATATATAAATGTATATGTATATGATGGAATATTACTCAGCCATAAAAAGAATGAGATCTTGCCATTTTGTAACAAGATGGACTCAGAGAGTATGATCTAAGTAAAATAATTCAGACAGATAAAGACAAATACCATTTTATTTCACTCATTTATACAACTTAAGAAACAAAACAAATGAACAAGCAAAGAAAAAAAGAGGCGAGCTTTTAAATACAGAGAACTCTCTGGTGGTTGCCAGAGCAGAGGTGAATGGAGGATATGGATAAGATAGATAAAAGGAGTTAAGAATACTCTTATCCTAACACTTATCCTATGAGCACTGATATACAAATGTTTTGAATCATTGTATTGTATACCTGAAACTCATATAGCCCTGTATATTAATTTTACTTTAATTAAAAAACAAACTGTTTTGTGGGTAACTAATGGGTGGAGCCAAAGCTTTATGCCTTTCTCATTGTGCAAAGAAGTATGGGAAAATGAATTCAATTTTCTCTCTTATAAAATGGTGATTGTCACCAACACAATTCTCCATCATGATACCTTCCCTTGAGGGTACTCCTCTCTTAGTATTAATTCCATAGTTTACATTAGAGTTCAATTTTTGTATGTGTGATCTATGGGTTTGGACAAATGTGTAATGACACGTTTCATCATTATAGTACAATACAGAAAATTTCCATCATTATAGTAACTACCCGAAAAATCCTCTGTGCTTCACCTATTCATCCCTTCCCCCACCCCATCCCCTGGTAACCACTGATATTTTTACTGTATTTATAGTCTCGTCTTTTCCAGAATGCCTTATAGTTGGATCGTACAGTATGTTGCCTTTTCAGATTGACTTCTTTTATTAAATTATTTTCATGATTTGATAGTCTGTTTCTTTATAGTGCTGAATAATATTTCATTGTCTGGATTATACTGCAGTTTATCCATTCATTTACTGAAGGACGTCTTAATTATTTTCAAGTTTTGGCAATGGAAGGTGTTATACATATGTTATAAACATCTGTATGCAAGCTTTTGTGTGGTCCACTAGACTTCGAATATCGCGAATAGGAAGAAAGTCTTCCTTTTTTCTCACCCAGTATACTAAATAGAATCTTATGTGGAATTCTTAGTCCATCCTTAGCATAGACACTCAAAAATGTTTTGTGAGTGGATATTTGTAAACAAATCAGTAAGGATAAATGGATCAACTTACAAATTCCATTCTTTTCATTCTAACAATAACTGACTTTATTGAGTACTTGTTTTATTCCAGGTACTAAGTGTTTTATTTGTTTTACTTCCTTTAACTCATACAATAAACTGATTAAGCATATAGTTCTATTACTCCAATTTTACATATGATGAAATTGAAGCCTAGAGAGGAAAAGGAGCTTGCCTGAGATTACACTCTTGACCAATGGCTAAGTCAGGATTTAAACCTAAGCAAAGTGAACTCTGGAATTTAGCACCACTTTATACTGCATCCATGCCCATTTTAATAATAACTCAGACATACTGTCAAAAAGAAAGTCCTCAAGATCTAGGAAGAAAAATTGGTAAAAATAACTTGCCTTATAAAAAAAAAGCTCGTTTGTGGCTCAGTGGAAGGATATCCACTATACTAATATTGTACATCTCTTCTAAGCCAACATGGAAGACTGCCTTGAGAAGAGCAGTAGCATGTAAGCTCTAACTTTAGTATCATTTCAGAATGCAACATCAAATTTCCCAGGGGAAAAAACACAGAATATTGGCAAATTAACGACTTATTTTGCTATTATTATTATCATTGAAACATAAGTTCAGTCATGAAGGAAAGACTGATTTTGTTCATATTGATTAAAAACACATTAAGCAATGCATTGCCTTTAATCAGACTATTAGAAACATGGAAGAATTTATTACACAATACTGGAGCAGGGGAAAACATAAATAAAGATTTTGACTTACGCAGGGATGAAATAAAGCTAGATTTTTAAAAAACCTTCAAATTTTTAATTTAAAAAGTCTGTTTGAAAAAGCATATACCAGAGATTTAAAGATTAATATGTAAAGGTATAAACTGTATTCACTAATGGTAATTCCTTATGATCTTAAAATAAAATTAGTAGTAGTAGTAGTAAAAGAAATAGCCTAAATTGTATCTTTTTATATCAACCTCTTTATCAAGAGGATGCTATTGTGATGAGAGTTAGCTGACAGTTCATTTTAAGACTACAATTTTGGTTGCATCATTTAAATGTGCCAACTTTGACTTAAAAGCATTCTCAATGACTTCATGCAGTCATAGGGTACTAGAAAATTGACAAAAGTTTATGGGAGCTTGATTTTCACTGGGTTAATCACAATGCAAAATTCATCACCTCCCAGATATACGGAAAAAATATATAAGCATACAAAAATTACTAATAATTGTATATAATTCTCTGTTAAGAGAATTCCACATTTATCAGAATCATATTTGTCTCTAATACATTTATTTGAATTTGGAGCTATTTGATGAGAAATTTTGGTTATTTCTCATGTGGAATTAGTGCCTTCACCTTTGGAATCTAAATAGAACCTCTCGTAACTATTAAGAATGTTCATAAATGGTAATTGATAAATTAATATGAGCCAGAGTATTTTTGAAAGGAACTGGAAAGATGAGTTGAAGCATTCCTTGGTTGTCAAGCCTTCTGAGTTCAAACACTAATGTGAACACTTTTATTGTGAATGCCTGGGCACATCACTTAACCTTTCTGTGTTTCTATTTTCTTATCTACCCAATGAGGCTAATAATACTGATTGACCTCATAACATTTAATTAGGCCATTGGAAAGCTCTTTGAAAATCCTAAGTATCATTTGTTGGCACTTAGCTTCTTGAAAGGTTCATGTTTTTAACACACTGTGGTTTGAGGATGTGTTGGTACAATTCCTGCCAACTTCTTGTTTCTCTGCCATATCTTTACTAGCTCCCTTTGAAGTCAATGGGAATTAGGGTGATTGAAGGCACTTAGGGGAGGCTGAAGGAATGAGAATGTATTCTCTGGCATGTTTAGGACTTTTTCTTTATAAAAGAAAATGTTATGCTTCTTTTTTTTTTTTTTTTTTTTTTTTTTTTTTTTTTTAATTTATTTTTTTATTGGTGTTCAATTTACTAACATACAGAATAACACCCAGTGCCCGTCACCCATTCACTCCCACCCCCCGCCCTCCTCCCCTTCTACCACCCCTAGTTCGTTTCCCAGAGTTAGCAGTCTTTACGTTCTGTCTCCCTTTCTGATATTTCCCACACATTTCTTCTCCCTTCCCTTATTTTCCCTTTCACTATTATTTATATTCCCCAAATGAATGAGAACATATAATGTTTGTCCTTCTCTGACTGACTTACTTCACTCAGCATAATACCCTCCAGTTCCATCCACGTTGAAGCAAATGGTGGGTATTTGTCATTTCTAATAGCTGAGTAATATTCCATTGTATACATAAACCACATCTTCTTTATCCATTCATCTTTCGTTGGACACCGAGGCTCCTTCCACAGTTTGGCTATCGTGGCCATTGCTGCTAGAAACATCGGGGTGCAGGTGTCCCGGCGTTTCATTGCATTTGTATCTTTGGGGTAAATCCCCAACAGTGCAATTGCTGGGTCGTAGGGCAGGTATATTTTTAACTCTTTGAGGAACCTCCACACAGTTTTCCAGAGTGGCTGCACCAGTTCACATTCCCACCAACAGTGTAAGAGGGTTCCCTTTTCTCCGCATCCTCTCCAACATTTGTTGTTTCCTGCCTTGTTAATTTTCCCCATTCTCACTGGTGTGAGGTGGTATCTCATTGTAGTTTTCATTTGTATTTCCCTGATGGCAAGTGATGCAGAGCATTTTCTCATATGCATGTTGGCCATGTCTATGTCTTCCTCTGTGAGATTTCTGTTCATGTCTTTTGCCCATTTCATGATTGGATTGTTTGTTTCTTTGGTGTTGAGTTTAATAAGTTCTTTATAGATCTTGGAAACTAGCCCTTTATCTGATGCGTCCTTTGCAAATATCTTCTCCCATTCTGTAGGTTGTCTTTTAGTTTTGTTGACTGTATCCTTTGCTGTGCAAAAGCTTCTTATCTTGATGAAGTCCCAATAGTTCATTTTTGCTTTTGTTTCTTTTGCCTTCGTGGATGTATCTTGCAAGAAGTTACTATGGCCGAGTTCAAAAAGGGTGTTGCCTGTGTTCTTCTCTAGGATTTTGATGGAATCTTGTCTCACATTTAGATCTTTCATCCATTTTGAGTTAATCTTTGTGTATGGTGAAAGAGAGTGGTCTAGTTTCATTCTTCTGCATGTGGATGTCCAATTTTCCCAGCACCATTTATTGAAGAGACTGTCTTTCTTCCAATGGATAGTCTTTCCTCCTTTATCGAATATTAGTTGCCCATAAAGTTCAGGGTCCACTTCTGGATTCTCTATTCTGTTCCACTGATCTATGTGTCTGTTTTTGTGCCAGTACCACACTGTCTTGATGACCACAGCTTTGTAGTACAACCTGAAATCTGGCATTGTGATGCCCCCAGATATGGTTTTCTTTTTTAAAATTCCCCTGGCTATTCGGGGTCTTTTCTGATTCCACACAAATCTTAAAATAATTTGTTCTAACTCTCTGAAGAAAGTCCATGGTATTTTGATAGGGATTGCATTAAACGTGTATATTGCCCTGGGTAACATTGACATTTTCACAATATTAATTCTGCCAATCCATGAGCATGGAATATTTTTCCATCTCTTTGTGTCTTCCTCAATTTCTTTCAGAAGTGTTCTATAGTTTTGAGGGTATAGATCCTTTACATCTTTGGTGAGGTTTATTCCTAGGTATCTTATGCTTTTGGGTGCAATTGTAAATGGGATTGACTCCTTAATTTCTCTTTCTTCAGTCTCATTGTTAGTGTATAGAAATGCCACTGACTTCTGGGCATTGATTTTGTATCCTGCCACGCTACCGAATTGCTGTATGAGTTCTAGCAATCTTGGGGTGGAGACTTTTGGGTTTTCTATGTACAGTATCATGTCATCGGCGAAGAGGGAGAGTTTGACTTCTTCTTTGCCAATTTGAATGCCTTTAATGTCTTTTTGTTGTCTGATTGCTGAGGCTAGGACTTCCAGTACTATGTTGAATAGCAGTGGTGAGAGTGGACATCCCTGTCTTGTTCCTGATCTTAGGGGAAAGGCTCCCAGTGCTTCCCCATTGAGAATGATATTTGCTGTGGGCTTTTCGTAGATGGCTTTTAAGATGTCGAGGAATGTTCCCTCTATCCCTACACTCTGAAGAGTTTTGATCAGGAATGGATGCTGTATTTTGTCAAATGCTTTCTCTGCATCCAATGAGAGGATCATATGGTTCTTGGTTTTTCTCTTGCTGATATGATGAATCACATTGATTGTTTTACGGGTGTTGAACCAGCCTTGTGTCCCAGGGATAAATCCTACTTGGTCATGGTGAATAATTTTCTTAATGTACTGTTGGATCCTATTGGCCAGTATCTTGTTGAGAATTTTTGCATCCATGTTCATCAGGGATATTGGTCTGTAATTCTCCTTTTTGGCGGGGTCTTTGTCTGGCTTTGGAATTAAGGTGATGCTGGCTTCATAGAACGAATTTGGAAGTACTCCATCTCTTTCTATCTTTCCAAACAGCTTTAGGAGAATAGGTATGATTTCTTCTTTAAACGTTTGATAAAATTCTCCTGGGAAGCCATCTGGCCCTGGACTCTTGTGTCTTGGGAGGTTTTTGATGACTGCTTCAATTTCCTCCCTGGTTATTGGCCTGTTCAGGTTTTCTATTTCTTCCTGTTCCAGTTTTGGTAGTTTGTGGCTTTCCAGGAATGCGTCCATTTCTTCTAGATTGCTTAATTTATTGGCGTATAGCTGTTCATAATATGTTTTTAAAATCGTTTGTATTTCCTTGGTGTTGGTAGTGATCTCTCCTTTCTCATTCATGATTTTATTAATTTGAGTCTTCTCTCTCTTCTTTTTAATAAGGCTGGCTAATGGTTTATCTATCTTATTAATTCTTTCAAAGAACCAACTCCTGGTTCTGTTGATCTGTTCCACAGTTCTTCTGGTCTCGATTTCGTTGAGTTCTGCTCGAATCTTTATTAACTCCCTTCTTCTCTTGGGTGTAGGATCTATTTGCTGTTTTTTCTCTAGCTCCTTTATGTGTAAGGTTAGCTTTTGTATTTGAGTTCTTTCCAGTTTTTGAATGGATGCTTGTATTGCGATGTATTTCCCCCTTAGGACTGCTTTTGCTGCATCCCAAAGATTTTGAACGGTTGTATCTTCATTCTCATTAGTTTCCATGAATCTTTTTAATTCTTCCTTAATTTCCTGGTTGACCCTTTTATCTTTTAGCAGGATGGTCCTTAACCTCCACGTGTTTGAGGTCCTTCCAAACTTCTTGTTGTGATTTAGTTCTAATTTCAAGGCATTATGGTCCGAGAATATGCAGGGGACAATCCCAATCTTTTGGTATCGGTTCAGACCCGATTTGTGACCCAATATGTGGTCTATTCTGGAGAAAGTTCCATGTGCGCTTGAGAAGAATGTGTATTCGGTTGAGTTTGGATGTAAAGTTCTGTAGATATCTGTGAAATCCATCTGGTCCAGTGTATCATTTAAAGCTCTCGTTTCTTTGGAGATGTTTTGCTTAGAAGACCTATCGAGTATAGAAAGAGCTAGATTGAAGTCACCAAGTATAAGTGTATTATTATCTAAGTATTTCTTCACTTTGGTTAATAATTGATTTATATATTTGGCAGCTCCCACATTCGGAGCATATATATTGAGGATTGTTAAGTCCTCTTGTTGAATAGATCCTTTAAGTATGATATAGTGTCCCTCTTCATCTCTCACTACAGTCTTTGGGGTAAATTTTAGTTTATCTGATATAAGGATGGCTACCCCTGCTTTCTTTTGAGGACCATTCGAATGGTAAATGGTTCTCCAACCTTTTATTTTCAGGCTGTAGGTGTCCTTCTGTCTAAAATGAGTCTCTTGTAGACAGCAAATAGATGGGTCCTGCTTTTTTATCCAGTCTGAAACCCTGCGCCTTTTGATGGGGTCATTAAGCCCGTTCACATTCAGAGTTACTATTGAGAGATATGAGTTTAGTGTCATCATGATATCTATTCAGTCTTTGTTTTTGTGGACTGTTCCACTGAACTTCTTCTTAAAGGGGAATTTTAAGAGTCCCCCTTAAAATTTCTTGCAGAGCTGGTTTGGAGGTCACATATTCTTTTAGTTGCTGCCTGTCTTGGAAGCTCTTTATCTCTCCTTCCATTTTGAATGAGAGCCTTGCTGGATAAAGTATTCTTGGTTGCATGTTCTTCTCCTTTAGGACCCTGAATATATCCTGCCAGCCCTTTCTGGCCTGCCAGGTCTCTGTGGAGAGGTCTGCTGTTACCCTAATACTCCTCCCCATAAAAGTCAGGGATTTCTTGTCTCTTGCTGCTTTAAGGATCTTCTCCTTATCTTTGGAATTTGCAAGCTTCACAATTAAATGTCGAGGTGTTGAACGGTTTTTATTGATTTTAGGGGGGGATCTCTCTATTTCCTGGATCTGAATGCCTGTTTCCCTTCCCAGATTAGGAAAGTTTTCAGCTAGAATTTGTTCAAATACATATTCTGGCCCTCTGTCCCTTTCGGCGCCCTCGGGAACCCCAATTAAACGTAGGTTTTTCTTCCTCAGGCTGTCGTTTATTTCCCTTAATCTATCTTCATGGTCTTTTAATTGTTTGTCTCTTTTTTCCTCAGTTTCCCTCTTAGCTATCAACTTGTCTTCTATGTCACTCACTCGTTCTTCCACCTCGTTAACCCTCGTCGTTAGGACTTCTAGTTTGGATTGCATCTCATTCAATTGATTTTTAATTTCTGCCTGATTAGCTCTAAATTCTGCAGTCATGAAGTCTCTTGAGTCCTTTATACTTTTTTCTAGAGCCACCAGTAGCTGTATAATAGTGCTTCTGAATTGGCTTTCTGACATTGAATTGTAATCCAGATTTTGTAACTCTGTGGGAGAGAGGACTGTTTCTGATTCTTTCTTTTGAGGTGAGGTTTTCCTTCTAGTCATTTTGCTCAGTGCAGAGTGGCCAAAAGCAAATTGTATTGGGAAAAAGAGAAAAAGAGAGGAGAGAAAGAAGGAAAGAAAAGAGAAAGAGAAAAAAAAAGGGAAGAAAAGAAAAAAAAACGAGAAAAAAAAAAGAAGAAAAAGAGAAAGAAAAAGAAAGGAGAAAAAAAGGGGGTGGGGGAAGGAAACAAATCAAAAAGCAAAACAAAACAAAAACAAAAACAAAAACAAAACAAAAAAAAAAAAAAAAAAAAAGAACCACAGGGGAGTATCTTCTGATTCTGTGTACTTTAAGTCCCTTGGCTTCTCCTGGAAGTTGTCAGTCTAGCTGATCTTCTGGGGGAGGGGCCTGTTGTGCTGGTTTTCAGGTGTTAGCAGTTGGGGGAGCCGCTGTGCCCCTGCCTGGTGCAGGGCTCGGTGGGGGTTGTTTACCCCGTGAGGCCGCAGGAGGAACAGCCCCAGTGGCGGGGCAGCTCTGGAGCCCTGGATTCAGCTCCGGCAGGAACTCCGTCTGCAGGGCCTGGAGGCTCCGGGGCGGGGCCGCTGATCTGCTCAGCTGGGGCAGGAGCGTCCTCGCTGTCCTGGGCCCTCCCGGCCTCTGCCTGTCCCGGGGGAGGCGGGATCCTGGGCTGTGTCCCGGCGCCCTGTGCTCCGGAGCCTGCGCTGGTGGATTCGCGCTCCCGGGCCGCGCAGCCCCTTCCGCGGAGCTGCCGCCCAAGCCCCTCCGAGCTGCTCCTGGAACCGCGCAGCCCCCTCCGCACGGAGCCTCTTCCTCTGCCCGAGCCCCTCCGAGCTGCTCCCGGGGCCGCGCAGCCCCCTCCGCGGAGCCGCCGCCCGAGCCCCTTCAGCTGCTCCGGGTCCCGCCGGGTCCCGCCGTGCGCGCTGCAGCCCTTAGGGAGCTCGGCGCACTCTCCTGGGCGCGCAGTTGCTCTGTTAGTGTCCCCGGGAGCCCGAGGGCATCCCCGCCCTCCTGGGTCCTGCTCCAACTCCCTGCGAGCCCCTTTCCCCCGGGAAGGTCGGTGCAGCTCCTGCTCCTCCGGGACGGGGCTCTCCTGTCCTGGGGACACTCGCCCCGGCCTCAGCCCGGCTCCTCGCGGGCCCCTCCCCCTTGGAGGCCTTTTGCTTCTTTATTTCTTTTTCCCCGTCTTCCTACCTTGATAGATGCGCGAACTCTTCTCACTGTAGCATTCCAGCTGGTCTCTCTTTAAATCTCAGGCCGAATTCATAGATTTTCAGGATAATTTGAAGGTTTTCTAGGTAGTTTGGTGGAGACAGGTGATTTGGAGACCCTACTCTTCCGCCATCTTGCTCCTCCCTCAATGTTATGCTTCTAAATGGAAAAAGGAGCTTGATGATTTCTCGTTGGTTTGTGGATGGGTAAATTCATGATTGCTCACAGAGCTTAAGCCCTAGAGGAAGAGATTTTTTGGCAAAGACAGTGAAAAAGTTTAAATTGTTTGAAAAAATTTAACACACCCACTTTTAGGGAACATAAAGAATAGTAGTCTCCTCCAGGGGAGGATTATGTCTTTTACTTTTTGTGCAGAGCATATAGCCACTACTCAATACATGCTTGCTACATAAATGCATGATGAATGGGCAAAAATTACTATAACAGTAGCATATCATATGGTAATTATCATATTATATAACAATGAAGCATTTAGAATATATTTTTGTTACTACTTTTTAACTCCTTTTGTGCGTGTTTCCCTTATAGCATTAACCAGAATGCGTGTGCAGCGTTTACAGAAATGTGTTGTGCTGCATACTTCTACCCAAGTTTAAAAAAGAAGGGGGAGTTCCATCATACCTCAAAAATTGCACACATTTGGAAAATTATCATATTCTCATGATTCCCATTCTAGATTATTTCAACAGCCTTCTAGAGGGTCTCTGTTTCTAATAGTGTCCCAGATCCATTTTAACAATCCACTGCCAAAAGAATCTTTCTTAAACATGACTTTTATTATGCCACGCATTTCAAAAGTTTCAATGACTTACTGTTTCTTTTATGTCATGCCTATGTCCAAAACTGTGATTTTAAAACTGTCTGTTATAGGCTAAATTGTGTCGTCCAAAATTTTATGTTGATGAGTTTGAAAAACCCTACCAGCAGGTAGAATATGGAGTTAGTTTTGCTGACTAAAGCTCTCTAATAGGCTCTAATCTTCTTGGGCATTTGCATCTCCTCTTTAGAATTTTCTGCATTGATTGCCTAATTTTTACTACTTGGCTTCAGCCTTCTTTCTCATTTTATACTTAAGATCATTGTTAGAAATTCGACCCTGCTCCAAACAATAATCTACTTGATTTAGGGCATTCCCTGGCACTCTATTCAATGCTTGCTACCCCCTCCACCAGGGAATTAGACCTTGTCCTTGGATACTCACCAAGGGCTGGGACTCTGCTTTAAACTAGAGGTGTGGGATCCCTGGGTGGCGCAGCGGTTTGGCGCCTGCCTTTGGCCCAGGGCGCGATCCTGGAGACCTGGGATCGAATCCCACATCGGGCTCCCGGTGCATGGAGCCTGCTTCTCCCTCTGCCTATGTCTCTGCCTCTCTCTCTCTCTCTCTCTGTGACTATCATAAATAAATAAAAATAAAATAAAATAAAAAAATAAACTAGAGGTGTATCCCCAAGACCATGACAGCTCCTGACACAGTTTTACCTTTTGATGACTGCTGATTTTGATTTACTGCTGTGGACTGAATGTTTGTATCCTGCTAAATTCACATGTTGTAGTTCTAAGGTGATGGTATTTGGAGGTAGGAACTTTAGGAGGTAATTAGATCATGAGAGTACAGCCCCCATGATGAGATTAGTGTCCTTATAAGAAGAACAGTTAGCTCTCTTTTCCTCTACAATGTGAGGATACAACAAAAGAAGGTGGCCATCTGCAAACCAGGAAGAAGGCCTTTACCAAGAACCTGACAATGCTGGCATTTTGATCTAACACTTCTAGCCTCCAAAACTGGGAAATGCAAGTTCATTGTTTAAGCCACCCAGTCTACGGTATTCTGTTATAGTAACCTAGACTAAGATACTAATAAGATCAGATGTCCTGTGTATGAGTACCAGCCTGAATCAACTCATTTAGATATTGTGATTTAGACCATGATACCACCCCTCCAGGGCTCGCCCCACAGTTAGGTAGGCCCTTTGAACCTGTTCTGCCCTGTGCACTTACTGCTTTTGCTCTAATACTGTGTTTTATTGCAATTCAAGGCAGTTCATATATGATCCATGTGAAGATAAGGGATTCTGCTTATTATGGAAAATCAAAGGTAAACTCAGGTTCTGCTTTTTAAGAAGTGTTCTCTGATTACTCTCTTATAAATATTTTCTTTCTTTGAACTCCTAGGGTATTTTCAGTCTATATCACAAAATTTAGCCTATAATTGTGCAATTGATCTCATATCCTTTTTGTGAAATTTTTTGTGTGAATTAATTTTCTTTTGACAACTAGATTGTAAAGTATTAATGATATACTTTTACTGGGTGTATATTCTGAGTATAACAAAATATAAAACCTCAAATGAGTTTCAAAATTTAAAATACCTGTTATTTTTCTTGCCTGTTATCTTTTTTTTTTTTTCTTTTTACGAACACAAGTTTCAACCCTAGGCTACACAAATACATTTTGTCGTATCCTTTTAGAGGATTTTTGATACTCATGAGTTTAAAGTTTCATGTAATTATTTTGTCAGTGATTTTCAGTTTGTATTTATGCTAAAAAAACCTTTATTTCCATATACTCACTTGAATATTAAAATGCATTTTCTTCTAGGTCTTATGTTTTATTACTTTAGTTCTCTAATTCACACAGTGCATTATTAAATTTGCAGATGCATGCACACACTGAATATGCATCAGAAAAGATTGGCAGGAAACATCAGAATATTAATATGATTATGTGATCATGTCTGGAGAGTGATTACTCTGTCTTCTTTCCACATTTCTATATATAATTTTATTTCTACAATGTGCTATTCCTCTTTTAAAATTTAAAAAATGATGAAATAACTAAGAAAACTTGAACTCTACCTATTTCTGTGCTTTCTTGTACTGTTACATTTTAAAGTGTTTTTCTTGAGTTCGCAGTTTATTGGCTTCTCTGTATCTCTCTATTGTCCTTCTTATCTTTACTAATTTTTCTTAAAGTAGACCAAGAGAAGTGTCATGATTGAGTAAATATATGTACAGGCTGAAAAAATAGTGACCCTAAATTCAAAGACCCTAAACGTTGTTTTAATCTAAATAGATTATACTATGGTAAGAGAAAAAAAATCTATATCAAGAGTTCCATAATCAAGTTTATTTCTGGCTCACATTATATGTTCATCTTGAGTCCGCAAGGGGCTCAACACACCATGGCCACTCAGGAGCCTGAATTGACAGAGAGGCCACCATCTCAAACTTTTATGGATCACCTTGCTGAAATACAAGACCTCAGGAGAGTTATCACACCAGCAGTTAAATACTCTCAGGGAAGTGACACATGTTAATTGTACACATAACTCATTAGCCAGAATTAGTCACATGGCCCCAAAACACATGGAAAAAAAAAGTGTAACCTTACTATAAACCAGAACGCAGAGAAATAGAACTATTTGGTGAATAGCACTAATGACTGTTTACCTGAAATCATTTTAAGATTTAGCTAAAAATAGTTCTAGTGTAAATTTTCAAACACTAAGAATTATATTGTGACTTAAAGTAAATGACAGGTAAATTTCACTTAAAATATTTGTATTTTCCTTTGTGTTACAAAAAAAATAGGGATATGCTGAATATCTTCAAATTAAAACAAAACTAGAGGCCTGACTAGTTGTGAAAATAATAGCTTATAAGCCCAGATTGTTATATATTTTGTTTACTGAAAATAAAAAGGTCATTAAGGATATCATGTTAGCAATTATTTTCAATTTTTAGTTTTGTTAACTAATTTAAATAATTAAATTAGAGAAAAATGAATTTAAAGGAAAAAATTGATTATTTTTGTGCAAGTCATTTGATAGACAAAACAAGGGTATCATAAAACATTTAAATTTTTGGACAGGAATCATGATAGAATATCCTTACATTTCTCATAGGAGTACCCAGTAATTTAAAGAATTGTATAAAGTTAGAAGAAAATTAAATTTTTGGATGTAACAAGAAAAGTATTTAAATCAACAACAAACCCGTGCTAAGATAGAGTTAGTTTTCAGGTCACCTTAATTATATATATGACTTTGAGAGTCAAGTTTTGAAGACTTCATAAGTCCTTTAAAATATCCTCCAATCTGAAATTTGATATTTTCCCACAACATCAAGGGAATGTCTTAGATAAAAATGCTTAGAGGAAAGAACCCAACAACTTCTTTCCAATTATTTTCCACTGAAGTATTTTCAGTGACCTTGCCAAAACAAAATAAATTTTACTCCAATAGGTTTAATAAAAAATAATAAATGATTGTATCATTTTGCTCTTTTCATACTAAATAGATGTCTTCATCCAATCTTTAGTGTCTGAAAGTATTTTTCCAGGGAGGCAAATCATATGAAGTCATTTATATAGCTTAAAATGTCAAAAGCTCTGTCATTAAACCACTAATATATGTCTACAGGGGAAACATTCTCTTGAGACCTGCTGCTGTTCATAAACCACTTGATCTGTGATCTCATATTTTATATTTTCAGCAGAACACCTCTTGTATATTACAATCCCCGGTTTGCTTGGAGGTGCTCCATTATTCTCTATGTCAAGTGTAGTCAATGCCAAACTTGTGATGTATTCATTCCTCTCTCTTTAATAATAGCAAAGATATGTAAGTATCAGCTTACATTACTATGTTACCAGGAGTCATTGAAGAAGAGGTCCATGCTGGACCTACTCCCCAAAAATCCCCAAAACAATTTGTTGAGAAATGCCTGCATTCAGATCTTCTGAGTACTTTGCTAGTTGACAAATTAAATCACTAAACAATAGAATGGAAATTTTGCATTACGCATTATTTTTTGAAAGTTAGATAAGAGAGTATTTCAAATATGCAGGGAGAGAAATTGGAGTCATTTGGCAGGCAAGATATTTTTATTTTTATGAGATTGGAAGATTGATGGGGTGTCTGAGAGTTGTAGGAGATTGCTCCAGATGTCAGGAGTTGCAGCAAAGATGACTGTGAGAGGGAGAGTGGCAAGAGTATCTGACAGCTTTGGAAGGAGTTCAGGCATTAGATACTCTGAGAATGGTGAAAAGTATTATAACTTTGATGTAGCAGATAAATGAGATTGTAGCATAGAAAATATTGAAAAGAAAGGAAATTATTTAAAAGGATCTTAAAATTTTCAGGAACCATGTCTTCATACATCTGAGGAAACAAAAAATAAAGATTCAGAAGCATCGAGTACCTGGATTTTGGTAGCCACTGAAGAGGATCATTGGCGTAATATAAGAAAGTCTTTCAAAAAGTTCAGCAGACGTGGGGATGATGAGAAAGGGTAAATGTGAATCATTAAAAACTGACATAGTGAATGGTTTTTTCTATAGGATATGATGCAGGAGGAAAACATTAAGGGATGCTTCAGGACAATTATGTAGTTTTATTCAGAACCACCAGGTACAAGGTATGTTCTCTGTAATAGATGGTAAAAAATGCATTGTATATATTAGAATAGAGGCATAACTAAAAATAAAGAATATAGAACTAACTTAGAAATCAATATCAATATTTTAATACAGAAAGGTAAAGAGAAAATCAAAGCCTACAACAATGGTTGATATTACAACTTATTCACCATACTAATTTATTATAAAAAAAAGTTTGTGCTTATAATTGTGATACCATGTCAGTTCTTTTTTTTTTTAAGATTTTTATTATTCATTCATGAAAGATACAGAGAGGCAGAGACATAGGCAGAGGGAGAAACAGGCTCCCTGTAGGGCCGATGTGGGACTCAATCCCAAGACCCCAGGATCACATCCTGGGCTGAAGGCAGACACTCAACCACTGAGCCACCCATGCATCCCATACCATGTCAGTTCTCAGGAAAAACAAGATCAATGTAAAAGGGATCCATTTCACATTTCAATGGATCTCTATCAGTTGTTATACAGTGTTATATAGTGAAACCAATGTTGAAGTTGGATCAGGAAGAAAGGACCTGGTTCTGACATGAAATGGATATGTCATCAGGGACAAGTCACCTTCTTACTGTTCATTTCCTTATATGTAAAAACAAGAGTTATAATTGTAGGAACAGAATGCCATTACTCATGAATATCCACTCCTTTCTTCTATGGAAGTAAAACTCACAATTTTTAGCCTGAAAAGTATTGTCCCCAATAAACTAACATTTTCTATTCTCCCTTGTAAATAGATGTGGCCACTTAATTAAGTTCTGAATGTACAGATGGTCCCCAATTTATAATGGTTCAATTTACAATTTTTTGAGTTTAAGATGGCACAAAAGCAATATGTAGTCAATAGAAACTAGAAACCTCCTTTGAATATTGATTTTTGATCTTCTCCTGGGCTGGTGATTTGAGGTACAATATTCTCTCTTGATGCTGGGCAGTGGCAATGAACCACAGCTCCCAGTCAGCCACAAAATCATGAGGTAAATAACTAATATTCATTCTATATTTACAATCATTCTATTTTTACTTTCAGTATAGTTTTCAATAAATTACATGAGATATTCAACACTTTATTATAAAATAGGCTATGTGTTAGATAATTTTGACCAATGTAGGCTAATATAAGTGTTCTGAGTATATGTAAGGTAGTCTAGACTAAATTATGATGTTTGGTAGGATAGGTGTATTAAATGCATTTTTGATTTACGATATTTTCAACTTACAATAGGTTTGTTGATACATAATGTCACTGTAAGTCAAGGATGATCCTGACTTAAGTGTAATTAGGAGTATCATGTGAGGGCACTTGATGGGATGAGCACTGGTGTTATTCTATATGTTGGCAAATTGAACACCAATAAAAAATAAATTTATATAAAAAAAAGGAGTATCATGTGACAGCTGTAAGTAGCCTTCCTTAAAAGATGACTGACATGAGCCTATTGCCATGTTTATTCTTCAAGTCTTTCCCTATCCTGCTGTCTAGAATGCAGATATGATGGCTGGAGCCCCAGCTGCTCTTTTGGGTGAAGAGGACAGCCACATCTTAAGAATGGTAGAATAATGAGCCTAATAGGAGCCTGATTCATTGAGAACTTTCTGAGGCAGAGTTAATATATCAGCTTTCAACTTTTATGTAATAGAGAAATAGATTTATATCTTATTGAATTCACTTATTCATAGCTGAACCTACTCTTGATAATATATTTGCCTTAGAGTTTATTAGGAATGTTAAATAAATTTTTAGCCTGAAAAGTATTGTCCCCAATAAACTAACATTTTCTATTCTCCCTTGTAAATAGGTGTGGCCATATAAAATATTGGCTATAAAAACAACAGTTGGAATTCTGGTGCATAATGGGAACATAATAAATTGTAGGTGACTTAATAAATCTATATTAACCAAAAAAATTTAAAATGTTAGGTTAACATCAATACGTAGCTCACTGGCAGTTTAGATCTAAGTGAAAAAAATTATCTTGAGATTGGTTGAAATGAGTTTAAAGGTGAAACAAAATAAGTAGAGAAAAGAGTAATAAAGGCAAGAGATGGAGCTGAGTTAAGCCACAAAGAGGTCAGCTGTCACTACCTTAATGAGGCCTTCATTGTTTACTTAGATAGAGCTATCATTTTTCTCCTTTGTGCCCTCAAAATATTTGAACCCTAAAGCACACCTTACTGTCCCATTGCATAACTCTGTGTGATGATGTCATTAATCCTCAAGAGCAATACTGAACACCTACTCTGTGCCAGGTTATGTGTAACTCAAAGGGGTGGTTAGAACTTGGGGCTTATACAGCATCTGAACAAAGAATAACAAATCTATAGAGAAGTGACAAGAGAAAGGTAAGGGGGTTTAGGTTTTTAGGGGCAGTACACTGTGGGAAGGTAAATATACTGGGAAAACCAATGGAAGATAAGGATTACTTAGCAAAGTTTATTTGTGCATGTTCATCTAGATGCCATCTTGTTGTTTTGTCTGGTGATAAGGTTGTTATAAACTTCCTGGTATGGGAAGAGGGGCACAACTTCATAAGAGGAATTTATGTTCTGCTTTCAGGAAGATTGGAGGACGCCAGAGAGCTTAGTGTATGTCTGGTTTTTCTCAATTGCTTTTAGCTGAAAAAAAAATCTTTATGCCAGACTGGCATATTTTGAGGTAACATTCTCGGAACCCCTTCAGTAACATCATTGTCCCTAGCTAAAGATGAGTTTAGGGATATATCAGTTCTGCCAGTGAGATCTGTGGGGAAATCAGATGGGGGCTTTTAGGAAGGACCTTCTCCTTTGATAAAAAATAAATAAAATAAAATAAAAAAGAGAGAAAAGAGAGATGCTTAGTTAGCAGCCCCCTCTCCTTTTTTTCATCTTTTGGATGTGATGCCTGGAGCATGGCTACTAGAACGTTCCCAGTAATGGGAGGCTAAGATAATCACAGAAATATCAGCTATAGAAGATTCTAAGCAGATGAAGATTTCTGAGCCTCTGAATTTATTGTGTAACCCCCTACATATGGACCTCTCATTAAATGTGTACAAATAAATGCCTGTACTGCTAAAGTCATCTTTATTGAGTATTCTGTTACTTAGGGCTGAAAACACTGAAATTGGTATATTCCTTCTTATTGGTAGAATAAAACCTAACCTCCTTTGACATAGTAGGTTAAGATGCTTTATGATCCAGTTATGCTTTCAAATTCATTTCTTCCCCTACCCTCCCCCTGCCTGCACCATACCTTTAGGTCTAGACATTCAGAACTTCTTTTCCTTATACACAGTGCTGGGTCATGTCTTTATACAGTCATTTTTGACTCACTTATATCAGCTGGGGTTTGATCACCTACGTGTATCAGGAATAGATTACCGTGAGTTAAGTAAAAACAGTTTGTTTCCTCCCCACCACCACCATAATAATCAGTTCAGATATAGGCAGTTGAAAGCCAGAATATCAATTCTGGAAATTACTAAGGATCAAAGTTCCTTCTAGCTTCCTATTCCACCTTGTAAAGGGCTTACATCGCATGGTCTCAGGATGACTGCTGTGCTTCCAAACAGTGAATCTGCATTCCAGGCAGGAAAGAATAAAAACAAAAGGAAAGTCTGTGTACTAGCTGAGTCTTGTCAGTTTTTTGCAGAAATACCTCTTTTCCAGGAGCAGAACTTCAGAGACTTCTGTATATATCCTCATTGGTCAAACTAGCAGCCAGGGCACTTTGGAAGATTGAGTATTTTTAACTGAATTAGAGTTATAAAAGTAAGGGAGAAAAAGAAAATACATTTTGATTTTTTTTTTTTTTTATGATAGTCACAGAGAGAGAGAGAGAGGCAGAGACATAGGCAGAGGGAGAAGCAGGCTCCAAGCACCAGGAGCCCAATGTGAGATTCGATCCCGGGTCTCCAGGATCACGCCCTGGGCCAAAGGCAGGTGCCAAACTGCTGCGCCACAGAGGGATCCCAGAAAATACATTTTGAATAAGCAACCAGGAATATCCATCTATATGTACGTTGCATCTTTCCTTTGATTACAATACTAGACAGAAAAGATTCTTTACAACTATAACTGGCTCTCTATGAGACTGTACCCAAGGGGAGTATATAAATCAGAGCCTCTGCAGGAAAAGAATGGCATACGAAAGGGGTATTAAAAAAGAGATTAAAGACAGGACTATTTGCAAAGGTGTAAACAGGATTATGGGAACAAGAGATGCTAAAACACCCAGAGATTACCAACAGAGGGCAGCAATTATTATCCAAAGCCTAAAGGGGCAAGAAAATCAGCTGCTACAAGGTGAAAGCTGAAGCAGCAGGAGCTGTGCCTAAGGGTAGAAGGATTCAGCCTGAGACAATTTACAGCCTGTGGCATATGGGTCAGGAAGGATAAATACCCAGACCTCTCATTTTACTCCTGGTAGTACCTCCCATTGGGCAAACCCAACAGGAAACCAGAGGGCAGGCATAGCTTCTGTGACTGGAGTTCAGCCTCTAAAGGGCTGAAGGCAGGATGGAGAGGGGCAGAGGTGGATTTTGATGTGTAAATACAGAATAATCAGCACAGGTGGGAATCATTTTTGTGGTACAGTACCTAGTACCGTGCCTGGAATACAGTAGGTGGTGCTCCATAAGTATTTACAAAATGAGTAATTTTGAATGAATTAAGTGGAGGAAAATACTCTTCTGATACGTGAACTAAGAATTTATAGAGCTTTAAATGTGAATTGGGAGGAGTGGTTTGATCTTTGGAAATGAATAGTTTGGGGAGGATTTTGAATCACCAAATGTCTTTGAGGCTGAATTTGCTCTGGGTGATTCTCTAAAAGAACATAGCAAACAGAATCTGAGATGCTCATACATGCCCAGAAATAAGAAGGTCTTTCTCTGGTAGGCCCCTTTTGTGGAATATCATGATAAATATTTGTGGTGCAGGGATTGCCAAACCTATATGAGCTCATAGCTAGATGACACTAGAGGTCCTCTTACCCTTCATTATCTTTGCTAAATACATTGGAGAGATTGTATATTTTATGTTGGCTGCTTTCAGTATGAAAACCAAGTAAATGGATGCCTTTTCATTCTGGGAGAGTTCGGTAATCCCAGCTACCAATAGAATGCTTGTAAGATTTTCTGTGAATAGCTGTTTGAGTTCTAGGTAAAACAGGAATGGAAGAGTGGGTTGTTTTCAATATAAAACCAATGACTCTCATGAATTACTACAGAGTTTGTAAAGGACCACTGTTAAATGCAACAAATATATAATAAATACATAGCATATGAATATTTTTAACCTTTTTTCAAGTCAGTAAGTGATTTACTTTGCAGGGAAAGCCAGATTGGTTGAAATAAAATTTTGATTAACTTCCTGCATTATTGTGACAAAATTCAGGTTTTTGGTGATACAGGAAGGAAAAACAAAACTGCCTTCTTCTTAAGTTAGCAGCTAATAGAATTGCCATAGGGGTTAGGAAGAAGATACAAATTGGACGGGTATTTGTAAAATTATGTGCTGCAGGGTATACAACAGAGGTCGATGTGATGAGGAAAGGAGAAATACACTCAAATAGTTTTCTGAAGCTATAGACCAGATACTATGGCTTGTATTCTGACGTAGAAGTCTAAGTGGACTCTGATTGTTTGGAAGATGGTTATGGATAATTAGCAAGCATTTTAATGTCTCTACCCTTCATTACTCTGGTTATAGCTAAACTTGGGGAGCATGAGAGGCACCACCTTCATGGCTAAAAGGGAGCTGAATTAGTTCTCAGGTAGGTATTTGGAAGAGTTCCTATTTATTAAAAAAATTCCATGTTTTTGAGTCTTTTTAGCATAAAATATACTATCTGTGACAAACTTAATAAAACTTAAGCTCCAAAAACATGGTTGTAGGTAGGTAACACAGATTTTTACACATATGCATTGTAATTTCTATTACAAATGTATTTTATTTCTATCACCAAGTTACTGCTATTAAAATTATATAGGAAAAATGTTTATTTTTAAACTGATGTGGTATCTTGATATTGTGACTATGTATAACTGTTTATGAAACAGTAGAGTGGTTCCAAGTGTTTTTAACAATGGTTTTACATTCCTTTAATTTTAAAATAACAAAATACCCCAGAGTGTGTATTTTTTAAATGTAGTGCATCATGAGTAACACAAATATATCAATTAGATTTTAGCAATGGCCATTAACTATTTATCTGCAGTTGTCCATAAAACCTAAGAACCAAGGAATAGCTTTAAACTTTCAAAGAAGAAATATATTCTACTTACTTTTAAATATTGGGGTACATGATGAGTTTACATACTAGCTCCTAGAAAGATTATTTAGGATTCTTAACAAAACACATAATGTTTGACCAAAGTCTAGGATGAAAGAAGGTCTTAAGTTTGCATGTGACAGTACTGGGTTGTATCTTCCTTTAAAATTTATATGCAGAAAACTGGTAACACTTTGGTACCTAGACAAATCTGGCAGAAGCAAGATAGGAGTGTACATAAGAATCCACTGTGCTTTTAGCAAGAAGATGTGTTCAATTAGTTTTGTTTAATGTAGAGTTAACGTGACTGATGGGAATAGATGTGACAAAATAGTACAAATTAAAAGACTATCTTAGCCACTTACAATTTAATTTACAACAAAAGACATTTACTATAATTCCTTTGGGGTAGGTATGTTTGGATAAACTTCTTCACCATAATTAACCTGCTATTATTTAAGAAATTATGTTTTTTTAGCTAGTATTGTTTAATTTCCTACAGTTTAACTGTCTCAATGTAGTAAATATATCATATACTCTGACATTTTTTTTTTCTTATCTGGTTCTCTTTGGAATGCTTCCCAGGGTCTTCTGAAAATCAGATTTTTTTTTTCATCTAGGAACTTCTACTCATTAAATAGTTGTAAACATAGAAAATGTATAGGACAGACAGCTCATTGTCTTTGTCATTGGAGTTATTTAATGTAGACTCCATTGATAATTTTGTTCATTGCTACTTATTAACATGAATTATGAACACCTATTGATAAAAATTAGGTCCAATTGGACAATTTTTTCACTATTTATAACTCAAATCTGGTCTTATCATTTTATTGCATAGGCATCAAAGCCAAAGACACAAACCTGCTAATATACTTGGCTATTTCCGTTTCAATTGAGCATGTTGGTTGAGGTTTAACTTCTGGCTTTCTACCTAGAAATCAATTTACAAACAATATCCTTATCTACTTCCTGAGTCAGCATTCTGCCTTTGAACTTTTCTCATCCCTGATTAGCATTGGAAGTAAAATTTCCACATGAAAATTTTTCATATGAATTCATGTGACTCTTCCTGAGGAAACAGAACTGAATGAAGACTGGTTCACCAAACCTAAAAGTCAGATGAATTTAAATTGAGGTGGGATATTTAGGCCTGAACTAGGATTTTCAAAAATTGGGCTTTGAAATCAGACTATAAGTATGTAGTGGACAGAGAAATGTCTTATTTCAAGTACTCCGTATAGCTAAATCCAGGCCTGGGCCAGTCTGTCTTGAAGGAGAGTCACTCAGAGTTGAATAGCATGGTAACTAAGCTTGTTTTTGCTTAAAGTGTGCCTAGAAATATACAGGAATGGTGGCATATCCTGGGAGTGGCTCCTGAATAGACACAAATGTTTTGTTTTCTTCTTCCTATTTTGGGGAAACTGCTTGTCCCCTTGTGTGGTTCTAGTGAGAGCTAACAATTGAAGGCCTATCCTCTCCAGGTATAGACACAACTTAACTTGTGCACACTGAAATCATCCTTGACACTTTTTTGAACTGGAATTTAAAGAAATGCTTGTCTAATCATTAGCTGACCACTAAGCTAACGAAGCAGACTTCAGAACATGACAAAGAATACAGACCATAAAGAATTAGTCCAGGAAATCCACTAAATAAACAAACAGCAGCAACAACAAAAACAACAAACAACAAAAAACTCTGGGGAGAGGGAATCTAATTTCCAGAGTTGCTACATTATATTATTTAAAATACTTTTCAACAAAAGTCATGAGTCCTACAAATAAACAGGAAAATATGACCCATACACAGTAAAACAAACAAACAAACAAACAGTAAATAGAAATGGTCACAGATGTTGGATTTACCAAAGACCATTTACCAAGTCAAATGTTATAAATATGTTGAAATAACTGAAGGAACCATGTCTAAATTACTATTTAACTAAGCCACAAATACAACTGATAAACTTTCTTTCACTACAGATTGGTTTGCAAATTCTAGAATTTTATAAATGGAATTATACAATGTTTTCTTTTTTTTTAATTTTTTTTTTTAATTTATGATAGTCACAGAGAGAGAGAGAGAGGCAGAGACACAGGCAGAAGGAGAAGCAGGCTCCATGCACCGAGAGCCCAATGTGGGATTCGATCCCAGGTCTCCAGGATCGCGCCCTGGGCCAAAGTCAGGCGCCAAACCGCTGTGCCACCCAGGGATCCCCCAATGTTTTCTTTTTTATTCAACATAATTATTTTAAGATTCATCCATGCTACTACATGCATCAGTAGTGTGTTTCTTTTTATTGCTGTGTAGTAGTTCATTTTATATAGATCGGACATTGGCAATTCAGTTGGCCAATTTCAGCTGGTTGTTGGCCAAATCTGACCACCCCAATCTGCTTATATATTATTATGGTCAGTTTTATGTTACAGTAGCAGAACAGAGTAGAGACTATATTATCCAGAAAACTGAAAATAAGTACTATTTGTCTCTTTACAGAAAAAGATTGTATAGTGTAGATATACCATAGTTTTTTAATCCATTCACCTGTTGATGAAAAGTTAAGATTTTGTTTCAGTTTTTGGGTTTTAAAAATAAAGTTTTTATGAATATTCATGTATAACTCCTTATGAACATATACTTTCATTTCTCTTTGGAAAATATCTAGAAGTAGAGGGGCTGGCAAGTATGGTAAATGTACATTTATCATCATAAGACACTGCCAAACTGTTTTCCATGGTGATTGTGTTATTTTACATTCTAATCAGTAAAGATTGAGAGTTCAGGTTGCTCCACATCTTTGTCAACACTTGATATGGTCAGTCTTTTTAATTTTAGCCATTCTATTGAGTGTATAATAAAGTATTATTGTGTTATAAACTGAATTTTCTCAATGACTATTCAGCATCTTTGTCCTCACTTGACATCTGTTTATTGTAAGCTATGTGTTCAAATAGTCTGCCTGATTTTTATTGGATTGTTTTGTATTATGAATAGGATGAAATAATAGTTCCTTACACATTCTAGATATAAACCACTTGTCAAATATAATTTACAAATACTTCCTACAAGTCTGAGGCTTGCCTTTCTCTTCATATTTCTTGAAGAACATAAGTTTTCAATTTTGATAAAGTTAAATTTATCGATTTTATTCTTTTATACTTGTGTTCTGTGTCCTGTTAAAGAACTCAGCCAAATTTATGAGAGATTATATTTTGTCTTATGTTCTTTTCTAGAAAGGGTATATATAGTATTACCTCTTACATTTAGATGTGATTCATTTTGAGTTAACTTTTGCATAAGGGGTGAAGTTAGGGTCAGGTTTATTTCTTTGTTTTTCATATCAGTATCAAATACTACACTATCTTTTAAAAAAATTTATTTATTCATAAGAGACACACAGAGAGAGGCAGAAACATAGGAAGAGGGAGAAGCAGGTTCCTCGCAGGTACGCAATGCAGTATTCAATCCTGGAGCCTGGGATCACGCCTCCAGCGGAAGGCAGATGCTCAACCTCTAAGCCACCCAGGTGTTCCTACTACACTGTCTTAACTGCTCTAGCCTTATAAGCTTTGATATCAGGTTGTATAATTTTTCTAACTTTTTCTTTTTTGTTATTTTAGCTTTCAAAGTTCTGTGCATTTCCAATAAATTTTAGAATCCGCTTGTCAATTTCTTCAACAAAACCTGCCTTAAAAGGTTTTTTAATTGAAAAAATGAAAAGGTTTATTGATTGAATATCAATTTGGGGAAAATCAACATAACAATGTTGAGTTTTCAAATCCATGAACATGCTATGCTTCTTCAGTTATTTGAATCTTGTTTAATTTGTCTCAGAAATATTTTGCCCTTTTTATACAGGTCTTACACATTTTTCATAAAATGTAGCTTTCTGAATTTCATATTTTTGGATGTTGCAAACTGTATTTCTAAAAATTTCAGTTTTAGATTCTTTGTTGCTCATATATAGATTTAATAGAAATATGTATGGTGATTTTTTATTCTGCGTTATTGCTAAACTCACTTAATAGCTCCAAAGGCATTTTTTGTGTATGGACTTCTTAGCATTTTTGTTTTGTTTTGTTTTTCTCTCTCTGTACTTTATTTTTCAAAGTTTAATTCCAATATGATTAACATAGTATTATATGAATTTCAGGTGTACAATACAGTGATTCAACACTTCTCAGAATATTACTCAGTGCGCCTCACCATAAGTGTACTCTTTAATCTCCTTCACCTATTTCACCCATCCTTCCTACCCCCAACCCTGTAACTTTTTGTTTTTTTTTTCTATACTTAGGAGTGGTGTTTTTGGTCTAATTTTTTGTTTTGTTTCTTAAATTCACAAATGAATAGAACCATATATTATTTATCTTTCTCTGACTTATTTCATTTAGCATTATATTCTCTAGATTCATCTGTTTTTGCAAATGGCAAGATATCATTCTTTTTTATAGCTGTGTATGTGTGTATGTGTATATATAAAATGGAATATTATTTGGATAAATACCTAATGGTGGAATCACTGGATTATAGTGTAATTATATCTTTAATTTTTTGAGGACCCTCCATACTGCTTTCCACAATGGCTGTACCAGTTTGTATATTCATCAATAGTGCAAGACGGCTCCTTTTTCTGCATATCTTCACCCAACACTTTTTTCTTGTATTTTTTTATTTTAGCTATCTTGACATGTGTGAGGTAATATTGTGGATATCATTTGCATTTCCTTGATAATTAGTGATGCTGAGCATCTTTTCATGTGTCTATTGACCATCTGTAGGTCTTTTTTGGAGAAATGTCTATTCATGTCTTTTGCCAATTTTTAATTGGATTATTTGGGGTTTTTTGGTATTGTGTCCTAGGAGTTCTTGTTTGGATACTAACCCCTTATGGATATATCATTTGCAAATATCTTCTCCCATTCAGTAGGTTGTCTTCCAGTTATGTTGATTATTTCTTCTGTTGTGCAGAAGAATTTTGTTTTGATAATGTGCCAATAGTTTATTTTTGCTTTTGCTTCTGTTGCTTCAGGAAACCTATCTAGAAAAATGTTGCTCACAGATGTTAACGAAATTACTGCCTGTGTGCTCTCTGCGGAATTTTATGGTTTCAGGTCTCACACATAGGTCTTTAACCCATTTTGAGTTTATTTTTGTATGGTGTAAGAAAGTGGTCCACTTCCATTCTTTGCACGTAGCTGTCCAGTTTTCTCAATGCCATTTGCTGAAGAGACTTTTTCATATTGCATATTCTTGTCTTCTTTATCATCGATTCATTGTTCATTAATCATGGGTTTATTTTTGAGTTCTCCATTTTGTTCCATTGATCTATGGATCTGTTTTTGTGCTGATACCATACTGTTTTGATCACCATAGCTTTGTAGTATATCTTACATCTCGGATTGTGATACCTCCAGTATTGTTCTTGGTTTTTCAGGATTGCTTTGGCTATTCAGGGTCTTTTGTGGTTCCATACAAATTTTAGGATTATTTGATTATTTGATCTGTGAAAAAATGCTATTGATATTTTGATAGGGATGGCATTAATCTATAGATTGCTTTGGGTAGTATGGACATTTTAACAATATTTGTTCTCCTAATTCATTAGCATGGAATATCTTTCCATTTGTTGTGTCTTCTTCAATTTCTTTCATCAACATTTTATAATTGTCAGAGTACAGTCTTTCACCAATCGTTAAGTTTATTCCTAGGTAATTTTTTAAAGATTTTATTTATTTATTCATGAGAGACACAGAGAGAGAGGGAGTCATAGACAGAGGGAGGAGCAGGCTCCCTGCAGGGAGCCTGATGCAGGACTCGATCTCGGAACTCTGGGATCACTCCCTGAGCTAAAGGCAGACGCTCAACCACTGAGCCACCCAGGCATCTCATATTCCTAGATATTTTATTTCTTTTGGTGCAACTTTAAATGGGACTGTTATCTTAATTTCTCTTTCTGCTACTTCATCATTAGTGTGTAGAAATTTAATGAGTTTCTGTATATTTATTTTGTATCCTGTGACCTTACTGAATTTATCAATCCCAGTAGTTTTTTGGTGGTCTGTAAGGTTTTCTACATATAGTATCATGTCTTCTGCAAATAGTGAAAGTTTTACTTATTTCTTACCAATTATGATGACTTTTATTTCTTTTTTTGTATGATTGTTATGGCTAGGACTTCCAATACTATTTTGAATAAAAGTGGGGAAAGTAGACATTCTTGTATCATTCCTAATCTTAGGGGAAAACTCTGTTATTAACCATTGAGTATGAGGTTTGCTGTGAGTTTTTCATATATGGCTTTTACTATGTTGAGGTATATTCTCTCTAAACTTACCTTATTAAGGGTTTTTATCATGAATGGATATTGTACTTTGTCAAATACTTTTCCTGTAACTATCAAAGTGATCATATGGTTTTTATCCTTTCTATTGTTGATGTGATGTATCAATTTGATTGATTTGCAAATATTGAATCACCCTTGCATCCTGGGAATAAATCCCACGTGATCATGGTAAATGCTTTTTTAAAATATATTGTTGGATTCAGTTTGCTAATATTTTATTGAGGACTATTGCATCTATGTCCATCAGAAATATTGGCCTGTAGTTCTCTTTTTCATAGTGTCTTTATCTGGTTTTGGTATTAGGGTAATGCTGGCCTCATGGAAAGAATTTGGAAACTTTCCTTCCTCTTCCATTTTTTAAAAAATAGTTTGAAGATAATAGGCATTAACTTTCCTTTAAATGTTTGGTAAAATTCACGTGTGATGCTATCTAGTGCTAGACTTTTTGTTTGCTAGGAAGTTTTTGACTACTGATTTAATTTCATTGCTGGTAACCAGTCTGTTCAAATTTCTTTTTCTTCCTGATTCAGCTTTGGGGTGTTAAATGTTTCCAGGAATTTATCCAATTCTTTTAGGTTGTCCAATTAGTTGGCATATGACTTTTCATAATATTCTAATTCTTTGTATTTCTGTGGTGTCAGTTGTTATTTCTCTTCTTTCATTTCTGATTTTACTTATTTGAATCCTTTCTCTCTCTCACTTTTTTTTTGTGGATGGGTCTGGCTAAAGATTTATCAATTTTGTTGCTTTTTTTCAAAGAATGAGCTCCTGATTTCATTTATCTGTTTTGTTATTTTGCTTCTTAGTTTCTATTTTATTTCTGCTCTCATGTATTATTTCCTTCTTCTAGTTTGGGGTTTTGTTTGTTCTCTAGCTCTTTTAGGTTTAGGTTGCTATTTGAAATTTTTTTCTTGCTTCTTGAGGTAGGCTGTATCACTGTAAATGTCCTTCTTAGAACAGATTTGCTGAATCCCGAAGATTTTGGACTGTTGTGTTTTCATTTCTATTGGTCTCTATGTATTTTTACATTTCTTTGATTTCTTGTTTGACCCATTTATTGTTTAGTAACATGTTACTTAATCCCCATGTATATATGTTAATTCCAGATTTTTTTCTTGTGGTTGATTTCTAATTTCATAGCATTGTTATTGGAAAGATGCATGGTATTACTTCAATCTCTTTTAATTTGTTGAGACTTGTTTTGTGGTCTAATATGTGATCTATTCTGGAGAATGTTCCATATACACTTGGAAAGAATACATATTTCACTGTTTTAGGGTGCAATGTTCTGAATAGATGTTAGATCCATCTGGTCCAATGTGTCGATCAAAGCCACTGTTTCCTTGTTGATCTTCTGTTTGAGTAATCTATCCATTGCTGTAAGTGAGGTGTTAAAGTCCCCTCCTATAATTGTATTATTATCAATTAGTTTCTTTAGGTTTGTAATTAACTGTTTTATGTACTTGGGATGCATAAATATTGCAATTGTTATTTTTCTTGTTAGAATGATCCCTTTGTGATTATAATGCATCCTTCTTTGCTTCTTGTTATGGTCTTTGTGTTAAAGTCTATTTTGTCCAATATAAGTATTGTTGCTCTGGCTTTCTTTTCATTTTCATTTGCATGATAAATGCTTTTCTATTCCTTCACTTTCAATCTGCATATGTCTTTAGGTCTGAATGGAGTCTCTTGTAGGCAGCATATGGATGGGTCTTTCTTTCTTATCCATTTGATCACCATATGTCTTGATTGGAGCATTTAGTTCATACATTTAAAGTAATTATTGATAGTCTGTACTTTTGTTACTGTTTAAGGTTATTTTTGTAGTTCTTCTTTGTTCCTTGCTCCTGTTGCTCTCTTCTCTCTTGGTTTTCTGGCTTTCTTTATTGATATACTTGATTCTTTTCTCTTTATTTTTTTCATATATCTACTGGTTTTTCATTTGTAGTTACCATCAGGTTTATATATAACATCTCATGCCTATAGCAATCTATATTAAGTTGATGGTAACTTAAGTTTGAACCATTCTAAAAGTACTAATTTTTTATGTATATGGTGTTATACTTTACATCCTTTTATTTTGTGCATTCCTTGACTGATTTTTACAGATATACTTAATTTTACTGCTTTGTGTTTCCTACTTTTATTATCCTTGCTTATGATACTTTCTTTCCACTTAAATAGTCCCCTTTAATATTTTTTGTAAGGCTGGTTTAGTAGTTATGAATTCCTTTAGCTATTGGTTAGCATAGGAAACTTTCTCTCTCCTATTCTGAATAATAGCCTTGCTGGATAGAGTATTCTGCTTGCAGTTTTTTTTCCTTTTAATTTCAGCACTTTGAATGGTATTCAAAAAAAAAAAAAAGTCTCCAACAGGGCAGCCCTGGTGGCCCAGCGGTTTACTGCTGCCCTCAGCCCAGGGCATGATCCTGGAGACCTAGGATCGAGTCCCATGTCGGGCTCCCAGCATGGAGCCTGCTTCTCCCTCTGCCTGTGTCTCTGCCTCTCTCTCTCTGTGTGTCTCTCATGAATAAATAAATAAAATCTCTAAAAAAATACCTAGGAATAAACTTAACGATTGGTGAAAGACTGTACTCTGACAATTATAAAATGTTGATGAAAGAAATTGAAGAAGACACAACAAATGGAAAGATATTCCATGCTAATGAATTAGGAGAACAAATATTGTTAAAATGTCCATACTACCCAAAGCAATCTATAGATTAATGCCATCCCTATCAAAATATCAATAGCATTTTTTCACAGAACAAATAATCAAATAATCCTAAAATTTGTATGGAACCACAAAAGACCCTGAATAGCCAAAGCAATCCTGAAAAACCAAGAACAATACTGGAGGTATCACAATCCGAGATGTAAGATATACTACAAAACTATGGTGATCAAAACAGTATGGTATCAGCACAGAAACAGATCCATAGATCAATGGAACAAAATGGAGAACTCAAAAATAAACCCATGATTAATGAACAATGAATCAATGATAAAGAAGACAAGAATATGCAATATGAAAAAGTCTCTTCAGCAAATGGCATTGAGATAATGGAAAGAAATGAAGTGTGAGCTGGCAAAACTCAGGAATTCTGGGGAAAAATAAAAATAGAAAAATGATAGTGATAACAGAAGGAAAACAAGGGAGAGTAGACAAAAGAGACTACTGAAAGCAAATATGGTATTATTTGTATTTGTATATTGTATTTGTATGTATTTGTACTTTATTTGTATTTCTGCCTCTTTTCTGTATCTGTATTTCATTTTATATCTTTTTGTTGTTACTTGCAAGAGAATGCTGTTGAAAACACTGTGAACTATAAACTATGAAATGGTGGTAAAGGAAAGAAGGATCAGAGAGAAAAGGATAGGAATGGAAGACAGGCAAAAGAGAGACTGCAATTCCAAATGGAGAAAAACAAAATAATGGATCAGAAAACATCTGTAATTCACTTTCTTGAAATAAAAGAACTTTGAGTCTACATAAGTATACATCTGCCCAAGGGAAAACTGATTCAAGAAAGAAAGTGGAGTTATAACCAAGTAAGCATGCTCAACTTTGAAGATAAAGGAAGAAACCTTTGAGGAGCAAAGAAAAATATAATTACCTGTAAGGGGTGAAATATGACACTGTCCTCAGACTTCTCCACAGCAAAAGTCAATGCTAAGAGACAGTGGAGGAAGAGCACCAAAAAAAGCCAAAGAAAGAAACCATGACCAGAGATTTAATACTTCCTCAAAGTGGTGTTCAGTTTAAGACAATATTTTGACACATTAGACATCAGCTTCTTGGGGAATGCTGTTCCCATGAGACTTCTTGATGATTCTCATAAGGAAAGAACTTCAGCTGGACAAATTATGGAAAATGAATACTAAAAGCACTGTTGATGAGCATGGACTCTTTAATTAGGTCTACCTAAGACACTGAAATAAGAGTAGAAATTGGGTTAACCAAACAGAGTGAGAATTATATATACTGGTGGTATAGAAAAAATTACAACAACAAAATTTGGGAGTGGAAGGAGGAAAGAAGTTTGAGTCAATTATTTCTTATAATTTTAAATAAGTGGTCAGTGATATCTTTTAAGATTTTATTAATTAATTAATTTATTTATGAGAGAGAGAGAGAGAGAGGCAGAGACATAGGCAGAGGGAGAAGCAGGCTCCATGCAAGGTGCCTGATGGGGGACTCATCCCTGGACCCCAGGCAGATGCTCAACCGCCGAGCCACCCAGGCGTCCCATGGTGGGTGATATCAAAGTGACAAATCAATTAGTAAGGATCATATATGTAAGAACACAAATTTAAATACTAAAATGACTAAGATTTATTAAAATCAGATGGCATAGAAGAGAGAAGAAGAAAGGGTACTGCATCCAGGAAGAAATTGATAGAAACTAGGTAAATGAATAGTGACAGACTACAATTAAGCATATTGTCATATCAGTGAGTACTAAACTCACTTATTAAAGGAAGGCTTTCATCTCAGATTACACATTAAAACTCCATTTTATGTTGTATATAAAAGCCACACCTAAAACAAATGAGTCATTAAGGCTGAAAATAAAAGAATTTATAAACATATACCAGGCCAGTGAAAACAAAAGAAAGCAGGGGTTGTGATTTTATTGACACATTCAACTCAGACTTCAAAAATATTAAATAAAGAAGAGTACATTTTATTTTATTTTATTTTTAAAGATTTTATAAATTTATTCACGAGAGACACAGAGAGAGAGTGAGAGAGAGAGGCAGAGACACAACACAGGCAGAGGGAGAAGCAGGCTCCATGCAGGGAGCCTGACATGGGACTCGATTCCAGTTCTCCAGGATCAGGCCCTGGGCTGAAGGCGGCGCTAAACTGCTGAGCCACCCGGGCTGCCCCAGAAGAGTACACTTTAATACTAAAATGTACAACTCATAATAGTTATGAATACCTATGCATCAAATAATATAGCATCAATATTCATAGTCAAAAAAGATAACTCAGGAAATATAAGTAGAAGAGATTTGCAGTGAGAGATACAGTTACCATTTCATAATTCATGAAAATTGACTGGACATAAAAAAGGAAATAATTTAGAATATCTAAGTAAACTACATACATCATCACACACACATAGACACACACTCAGCTAGTAGATAACATGCTCTATTTCCAAGTGTTTCTGTAATACTAAAAAATTTAAGCACATATGAGGACATGAAGAAACCCTAAATAAATTTTTAAAAGTGCAAATAGCACATAAAACATCCTGTAATCCAAGTGTAATAAAATAAAAATTATAACAAAGATAATATTTTTAAAAAAAGGGAAGGGAAAAACAACTAGAAAAAAATATAAAAACTTTATCTTAAAAGGCTTGAGGCAAAAGAATGCCCAAACAGAAATTGTGGAATATATGGAAAAGAATGATAATGAAAATACTACATATTGGACCTACTGAATATAGCTAAAATTCATGCTTCCTGAGTTTTATGACTAAGAAACACTAGCACATTATTTTACACTTTGTGAACTTTGAATCAAGTGAATGGATTATGTATTCAACAACTGAATTTCAAATGAGTTTTTTAAACATGAATATTTTTATAATCTAGAATAAAAAGCTTTCCAAAATTATTTTTGCTGATTAACATTGATGAGAGACTAACCTTGTTTTTGTGTAGATCTTGATTGGCTCAATTGACTTTAGATATGCTCCATTCTAGAGTCTGAATTACTGCTTTCAGTTTGCACATGAGAAAATGAAGTAGTTTGAAAATGATCAAGATCACAGCAGGGCGTAAGTCTTTTCTACAATCACTTTATCACTTACCATTCTGACGGCCACTTTGTCTGTAAAATCTTCCAAGTTTCCTAGCGGTTTGAGTCAGTTCAGGCTGCTATAACCAGGTACCATAGATGAGTGGCTTATAAACAACAGACATTTATTTTTTTCTAGTTCTGGAATTTCAAAGTCTGAGATCAGGGTGCAAGCATGGATGGGTTCTGGTGAGGGCTTCCTCCTGGGTTGTAGAATAGGATTTCTTGTATCCTCCAGGGCTGACAGTAGGAAAAGTGAGAAAGCTCTCTTGCTATTCTTATAAAAGTGCTAATCCCCTTCATGAGGGCCCAACTCTCATGACCTCATCTAACTCTCATTATTTCCTAAAGGCCCCACCTTGTAATGCCATCATCACCTTGGGGAGTAGAGTTTTAACATATGAATTTTTGGGAGACAAATATTCAGTCTATAACACTAGTGATCCCCTTTTAAAAATATTGTTGCTGTTGTTATTTTTAAGTTAGGATAGTAAACTTTTTTTCCCAAGGGCTCTTAAAAAGATTAAATTAGATGATAGATATAAAATGGTTAATGGTATATTACCATTAAATAGTGGAGCTTATCTTCTTATGCACATAAAGAAGAGTCAGTTTTTTATGCCTAGATATCAGATTTTAGAATAGACACTATTCTAGGTCAAGAGGATACAGCTGTGAATTAAACAGACTAAAGCACTTGGAATGTAATTCCTCACTATAAGTGGCATTGATCAGCTTGCCATTTTTAAATTTTTACAATGTTAGGAAACATAACATGGAAGAGTCCCTGCCATGTCCCCAGCCATCTCAGAGAAGAGGGATCAAGGACATTGGACTAGTCTTCAGTGGGTCTACTTCTGACCTTCAGACACTGGAGTCATTTCTCATAGCACCTTTTTGGAGTAACTGATACTCATTTTGCTTATCCAAAAAGCTGATCCCAGGTATGTAGCTTTAACTTCTCAAGGATATACTTCAAGAACAAATGTCTTTACCATAAAGCAAATCTTACTTAAATAATAAGTAGAAATAGAATTAAAACATATAATTTCTGGCTATTCAGTGGCTATTCATTTCAGTTCACTCGAAACAAACTGGGGATCCACCATATTCATTCAATTGCAAGATGAAAAGTACCTTCTGTCTTCTAGGAGAGCATTATGATTCTATAGCTTTCCTAGGATGTTTCAGTTGTGTGTCTTTATTGATCCAAAGACAACAAAGTGGGTCCTTCTCAATAAGAGACTCATTAACATTTCATTTGTTTTATTTATTGACAAGCATAAGTCGAATTGGGAAAGAAGATGTAATTCTCTACTGAGGGAGTATGGATGAAATCAGTAGCAAGGAAAGCACTCAAATGTGTAACAAGTGTGCAATTCCAACCTATTTAGTAGAGGAGGAATATCTGAAACACAATATTGACATTGTATTTGGTTGTTATGCATAAAAGTTTAACTTATGCTCTACTTAATATGTGTTTTCAGGCATTATCAGATAAGGAGGTACCTATATTCCCAGGGCACATCTATAGAGCTCATTCAGGGGAGAGCAAACAAGATACTATGATGAAAAAACTCTCCAAGCCCTAATCCAACTATCTAAACCTATCACTTATGTTCTCTTTCTTTCCTCTTCTCTTTCTTTTTTTAAGGAGTGAGAAATAAAAATTCTGGCACAGACATGATTAGTCACAGCTACTTCAATAGTTGTACTGCCAGCCCTTTTTCCTTAAGTAAATTATTCTGAGTGAGTTCTCTGTAAACAATTACAAAGATGCTTAACTTTGGTAAGTTTCTCTTCGCTAATTCAAATTTTGTCATTGAAATGACCTTGTCCACACAGAAACCCACAGTCTCCTGTCATGAGTATGAGATGTCTTTTACATTGCTCTTTATCACTTCAAGACTGAAAGCTTTCCTAAGGACTTTGGTTACATATTAAGGTAGCATTTTCATGAAGTAAATCTTTCCCTCTCCCTGTTCATGTCAGGTTTATATAATACAGTCAAGTAACAAAATTACGTTAATTAACCAAATGAAAAGTATTACTGGCCCACCAAATGGACTAGAAAATTTTATACTAAGTGGAAATCCACTCTTAAACTTTGAAGGGCATCAGAAGGCCAGATAAATTTTCGTGTTTGAAAATGAAGTAGGAACATAAAACATGTTCTTGATTAAGCAAGAATATTTTGAATATAAAGCAAATAAGGAGATAGTGAGGAGTTGGGCAGCATTTTGGGTAAAACAGAGGCATTTATTTCAGTAATTTATAAAATATTGGAAATATATTGATTCCTCTTTCTAATGACTTAAGTTGTATGCCTATATGTTAACATTTAAAAATGCAAATCCAAAAAAATAAAAAAATAAAAAAATAAAAAATAAAAATGCAAATCCAATTTGTGTAGTTAGGACGACGTATTTCCTGTAGTAGCAACAGAGAGATACTGCCAATTAAAATGATACACAATAGTGAATCACTAACTACAAGAAAGTTAGCTGAATTTCTGATTTCCTGCAGAAGTAGTTAGAATTCATTTGATCAACGTACCCTACAGCATGTTATTTTATGAAGTAAGTTAACCAGATTTTTTAGGCTTCTCTTATAATGGAAATTAGGTTCTAGAAACAAAAGGTACTTACATACTTATAACCAGTTTCAAAAATAGTTATAACGGGAAGATAATATCAAACAGATTTTATTTATTTTTCTAAATAGTGGTACTTATAAAGGTCTCTTTGTATGCACTAAAAATTGGCAAAAAGAATCATTTCATACATTAACAAGAAAATTGTGTTTTAACAAAAAGTTAAAATAAGCTAAAATCTCTGCATGTTTAGTAGTTTATAAAGACTTTATTTGTAAGGTCAGAAAATAATTGAATCCAAATTGTCTTTATCATAATCATGACCATTTGAGCATGAATAGCTTTAAATTGGGTATAAAAATTTCTAGAGTAATCTCTTCCATTTTACTCACAACACATAATCACAATACAAAAGTGTCTTGCAGAGAAATAAAAATTCTCGTTTATTATGTAAACAGTAAAAGTTTTTCCATGTTAGAGGAAATGTGCAAATGGCTATTTGAAATGAAAATCATTCGTATAGCCTTGATGATAGGAAGCAGTGGCTATTCATTGCTGTTAATAAATTTTTACCCAGAAATTCAATTTGCAACTCTTATATTGATAGCTTTTCAAAATCTCTGAGTTTAAGAATAGGTTGATATTTTTATTATAACCTGGGGATGTCTGAGTGATGCCAATCTAAAACTTCTTACTTAAGTAGTGTCATTTAACAGCAGTAAAATGTTTCATTAGCATATGTTTATCAGTGTCCTTTCTTAAAATGATCATGATACCAATATCTCATCTTTTTGCTGAAAGGCTTTGTAAATCTGGGCTTGGAGCAGCTTTAGCTTGTACCAAATTTACAGTGACTTGGAGTCTGGGTACAATCTTAGAACATGGAGATAATTTGATCTATACAACTGACAACCTTCTGTGATGCTCAAGGCCAACCTGCACTTTTAAGGCATATATGTCATTGTTTTGTTGCTTTTGATACTATCTATTAATGCTTTTTCAGTTGATTATAAAATCAACAGCATAAAACATTTCTACTGTACCAGCCTCACCTTCATGAGATGTGCCAAGTTTATTCTTTGGGGAGAATCTTCAGCATTATAACCAACATATTCATCATGTTCTGTTGAAAACCATTTAAGGAATTTTAATATTTAAGGAGAATAGTTAGTTTTTAAAAACACCAATATGCTCATTTTCCTTTATGTTAGGCTATTAATTCTTTCTGGGTACTCTTGTGGCTTTTTAATGTTTTATTTTCTTAATTAAGATACATGATTTAGAAGATAGAATGATTTAAAACAAGCACACTTGAATTATCAGATTGTGAAGGATTAGGAATTGTGGAGAATGCAAAAAGTTTTGGGAAAGGAAACTGCTAAAGAATTGCACCTCAATAATAAGGAACGCTGTAAAAATATTGAACATTATCAGAAATATTTATAAGATCAAGTGAAAGATGGATACAGAATATATATAACAAAATCACAAGTTATAAAAATTGGACAAAAATAAAGTAGAATGTTAACAATCATGATCTCTGGGTTATGGGATAAAGGGTGATTTTTAGTTTCTCATTGACCTTCCACCTCATTTCCATTACATTATAGTGATTAACAGATAGCTTAAAGTTAAGTTTTAGTCCCACCACACACTTGGATAAGTTAAGTAACCTCTTAAATCGTCTTTTCCTTGCATGTAAAATGGAGAAAGTAATATCTATTTTATAGGCTCTTGTGCTGACTCAATGAGATACATGTAGAAATGCTTAGTTACTGTGCTTTGCATATAGTTAAGTGCACAGTAAATGCTACCTAGTTTTATTATGTATTTTACTAAAACAGATTATTACATTTGCAAAATATTTACCATTAGTCATCCTCAAATACAAAGAATATCTTTAATCTAGGTGATATCTAAAGGATAAAAATAACCACTTTAAGGAAATGTATATGTATTTTTAATTTATTCTAAGCCAATTTTGCAAATATCAATTTTTATACTATTTCAGAAGAATGTATGTTTGGAGTTAGGCACACACATGTGCTCCTTAATAGATATTATAAAAAGCTAAAATTACTATCTAAAATTTCCCATTTTTCATTGTAATGCAAAGCCAACTCTATAAAAAATTTACATAGTAGCTATAGAAATGTATAGGCATACAAATATTTTCAAATGTCCAAAACTTTAGAAAATCTCTATTTAGATATGAAAAACAATAATCTATGTGCTATGAAAGGATAAATAATTCATGAAACTAGGCATAAATTATTTATAGTCTATCCTGATTACTTCTCAGGATAATAAAATAAAGAATACGTTCTGGTAACCTAGCTGAATTGATAATTTGATAAGAGAAGTTGAAAGGATTACACTGTAGCTTTCAAACTTCAAGTAAGCATTCAGAAGTTCATTATTTTTGCAGCAGACTTAGCTGCAAAGAGTAATAGGTTCAAATGAGTAGATAGGTTCAAATGTGGCTGAGGGATAAGACATGAAATTTAACTTCTCCTGGGCTTTTTGCTGTTGGTAGAATGGGGTGTGAAGAGTAAAATAAAATGGAGCTACTTATGTCAAGGGGTTTTAAAATGAAGCCAGGAGGCCATGAGGGAGGTGGGCCTTATGTATCTTCTCCCTGAATATAATGATGAACTTTTGAACTGCGCCAAACTGAAAATATTTCAAAGACACTGCAGGAACATCTACAACTTGCTATAGTAACATACTTTTGCATAGTAATCACCTTAGCAACCAATTATGCTTAGCCAAGATTAGTTTTCTGCCGCCAATACCGAACAAAATTCTTTGTAAACAATGAACACAAGCATTCCCTTTTGTCATTGAAAACCCATGATTTTTGTTCCCTAGTGGGACACAATTTACCCAAATCTGTGCTATGTGAATTGCAATTCTGAGACTACAAATCAATGTTTTTATTTCAGTTCTGCCTCTTTTCTTGGTACAGAGGCCTCAGAGAATCAGAACCAGAAGTGACAAAGCATCCAATCATCTACCTATCATTCCTGTCATCTAGCATCCATATATCTATACATTTATTTTTTTCTCTAAATATTAGTTAAGCCCTCTTAATGTGGCATGCATTGTGCTAATGTGACATCCCTCTTTAAGATATAGAGGTTAAAAAAAAATTAGTGTGAACAACAAACACAAGTTCTTTGTCTTACCAAGGTCCTCCTCTTGGGGGAAACGTACAATAAACAGTGGAGAAAATGAAGTAAATGTTATAAAAGAAATTCACAGGTGACATGAAAAAGAGAATAACCATTTGTTGGGTGAAGGTGAGGATGGAAATTACTTCAGATAGAGTAGTCTGGGAACTTTCTCCGAGTTGTGACCTGAAGGAGGAGAAAGCCAGCCAGAAAGAGCTGGGGGAATAGCTTTTCAAAAAAGGGAAAATCACAAAGGCTTGGAGAGCAATCATGGTGTAATATTAAGTGAAATATTCCTATTTTCATATAGGGATTTTCATATAGAAATATTAGCATTCCTGCTAAACTGATTTATACATATAACAGGACATGGTCAAAAGAAATGTACTGGATTGGGCAGCCCCGGTGGCACAGTGGTTTGGCGCCGCCTGCAGCCTGGGGTGTGATCCTGGAGACCCAGGATTGAGTCCCACATCGGGCTCCCTACATGGAGCCTGCTTCTCCCTCTGCCTGTGTCTCTGCCTCTCTCTCTGTGTCTATGAATAAATAAATAAAATCTTTAAAAAAAAAAAAAAGAAATGTACTGGATTGACATGCATCAACATGGATGGATATCAAAAACATACTGAATGGGAAAAGGAAAATGTAAAATCATGCTACTTATGATACAATTTCTATAACTGTTCAAAGCATAACAAAATGTATATATTTTATGTATATACATATGTAATAAAGCAAAAATACATGTATGATAATGATATATCCTAATTTCAGGATTTTGCTTACTTCTGAAAGAGGGAGGAAATGGAAAGTAGGAGTTTGTTTCTTTAAAAGAAAAAACTCGAAGGAAAAACAAGTCAAGAAATGATTATACAAGTGTTGGATTTTCTTACATTTTTCTATATATTTGAAAAGTTTGAGGATTAGGAAGTTTTAATAAAACAGTACAAATGGTATGAATCTGTTTCTTTGGTCCACTTTATTTTATTTTATTTTTATTTTACTATAGTTAACATACAATATTATATTAGTTTCAGGGGTATAGTATAGATGATTCAACAATCCATACAACACCTGGTGCTCATCACAAGTGCCCTCCTTAATCCTCATCACCTATTTCAACCATTCCCTCACACCTGTCCCCTCTGGTAATTATCAGTTTGTTCTCCATAGTTAAGTGTCTGTTTCTCAGCTTGTCTTGTCTCTCTTTTTTTTTTCCTTATTTTGTTTCTTAACTTCCACACATGTGTGAAATCATATGGTATTTATCTTTCTGATTGACTTACTTCACTTAGCGTTATACTCTCTAGCTCCATCCACGTCATTGTAAATGGAAAGATTTTTCTTTTTTGTGGTTGAATAACGTTCCAATGTGTGTGCGTGTGTGTATGTGTGTGTGCATGTGTGTGTGTGTGTGTGTTTATCCATTCATCTATTGATGGACACTTGGGCAGCTTCCAGAATTTGGCTATTGTAAATAATGCTGCTATAAACATAGGGGTGCATGTATCCCTTTGAAATAGTGTTTTTATCTTTTTTGGTTAAATATCCAGTAGTGCAATTACTGGATCATAGGGTAGTTTTATTTTTAGCTTTCTGAGGACCTTCCCTATGTTTTGCACTGTGGCTAACCCAGTTTGCATTCCTACAACAGTGCAAGAGGTTTCCTTTTTATGAACCTGATATTAAAACTAAATCCAAATAGTGAGAGTATGATCCTGATATCAAAAACTGAAATGTTAATGAAACTCAAATGTTAATAAACATGGTCTCTGTATGGTGGGATTTGTTATTTTTGTTTTCTTTATTCTTTGCTCCAAAGAGCAATATACTGCGTGGATTAAGAATGAAGGAAAAGAGACTGAGTATGAAATAAGTGGGTACTTGGGAGGTATATTGTGGAGGAAAAAGAATAAGATGGAGCCATTCTGTTCTTTTGATTGTTGGAACAATGTCTTAGAGCCTTTTGCTATAGATGTTCCGCAGTCTATTTTTAAAAGATATTTATTCATTAGTCATTTTCAAACAGCTTTACTGAGGTATAATTGATATAAAATAAATTTCATGTGTTTAAAGCGTACAACTGGATACATTTTGATATATGTATAGTCCCATAAAATCACCACATTCACCTCACAAATATATGTCTATATATGTCTATGTATATGGACATATATATATGTCCAAAGTCTCCTTATATCCTTTTGTCATTCCTCTCTCCCTTTTACTTCACTCTTTGCAACCACTGACCATTGTACAGACTTATATCTCAAAGGAATTGGAAAGTATGTAATCTATTTTGGCCTTGCTTCTTTGGCTCAGCATCATTATTTTGAGGTTCAACCATGTTATTGCACATACTAAGTGTTCATTCCTTTTTATTGACGAATAGTATTCCATTTTATGGATATACCACACTTTATTTACTTAACTGTGGATGGACATTTGGATTGTTTTCAATTTCTGGCAATTATAAATAAGCTGTTATAAACAATTATGTTGTAAATCTTTGAGTGGACATATTCTTTCTTTTCTCTTGGGTAAACGCAATCTATTTTTAAATGTCTGAAGTAGAAGATCTATTCCCTTGAGATCATCCTGTGACATTTGAGTTCCCATGGTTAAAATACTTTGTTAAATAGAACTAAATTTCCATTTCCTCAAATTGATATATTTAATTAAATTCATCCTCTCACTATTCATATTTATACTTGAAAAATATTTTTTGACTATTATCATGTCTTTAGTCATCAATTTGTTAAACTTCAGATTCTGGATTCTCAATTTTTTTCTTGGATGAGGTAGTCTTTTTAGTTTTTTAATGTCATAGTTATTCTGATTATCTGGTATTTAACTTATGCTAGTTCTAGGTGATTTATCAATTACAATGTATAAACATGAAAACTGAGTGAAGAGAGTAGTTTTTAATGCTTGATTGACATTGGTAGTGGTAAGGTGAATAAGGCAAAATGACAGGGTAGTTAAAGTAAGAGCTTTGATTTTGACAAGATATGGAATTGAACTCAGGCTCTGTTATTTCCAGTCTTTTAAGTCTTGGGCAAGCAGTTTTATATGTCTAAGCCTTGTTTTTTCATCTATGAAAAATGGAGAAAAGACTAGTACCTCTTCTACTCAATTGTTGTGAGGATTAAATGAAATAATGCAGATGAGATATTCAATATTTCTTCTTACATCTCAGAAACCACTTCCCATTCCAAAATGAAATAGTTCATTACCATGTCTATGAAACTGCAAACTAATCAAGGCCTTCAATGAACTTCACTGGAATTTCCCTCTAATCTACAATGCCCAAAATGTCCTAAAGATACAAGTATGGGGAGGTCCTTAACCTCATGGGTCCCTAAGTACCAAGAACGTTTCTAAGGCTATATAGTTATATTTCTGATTCCTTTCAACGTTTATTGACTCACATACCCCTCCATTTACAATAATTTTTTGTTTTCAGTTGCTTAATAGAGTAAGAACTTTGATGGTAATAAAAGAAAATATCTTTGAAGGCTAGCCATTCATTGATGAACATTAATTTATTTCAACAGCTGGAAGCTATTAAAATTTTAGTGAGTCAGTAAATAAATCCCTTCTTTCCCAACTAATTGTGGAACACATTTAGAGCTAAGTGCAGGAGTCAGAAGAATACAGGTCAAAATATTACTTGTTTTGTTACATTGACAAAACTGATTTTGGAATTATGCCTTTAAATATAGAGGGGAATGGGCTTGTTAATCCTTTATCCTATGATTAAACTTACCCTCAGTACTGGCAAGCTAGACAATCATAGGATTTCCTTACCTGTGTAGACTTCCAAGTACACAGATGGAGCAGTACAGAAACACTCTCTTAGCCAGCCCCCTGTCAAACCTCAGGAAGAATGGGTGCCATGGAGCATGTTAAGATATGAGGATTATTTTTTGAAACTCCTCATTCAGATATTTAATTTATTTCTCCTTCCCCTCCGGGAGGAGTAGGAGATAGGAAAGACAATGTTCATGTAGCTACCTACATCGAAACAGAAGGAATATGCAATAATTGTTTCTTTGTCTCCCCAAAAGAGTTTCTTATAGTTCATGGAGCACATCACCTTTCAGAGTCAGTGAATCATGAGTTCTTATCATGATTGGGTGTGTGCATGACAATCTATGTCACTCTATACTATGTCTCTTGGAGTCACGGTCCTTTTTTTTTCTTTCTCCCTTTCCTTCAGCTCTAGGTAGAGTACTCAACACCACAGAGTGTAGAGTGACTTTAAAGTGATTTTACTCTTGAATAAAGAGGAAATGGCAAAGAATAAAGATAGAGGAATTTGTCCTTGGTTGTCCCGCCAGGAGGGAAATGGCTAATCTTAACGAAACATTCCCCTGCTTTCAAGGCTTTTCCTTGGCATTGGAAGGGACCTCTCACTTAGCTTTACATTCATTGAGAACTTCCATGAAAGAGCATGTTTCTTTTCCCTCTGTAGTGGAGATAGCATTTCTGTTTCACACAACTCTTAAAAAGGAGATGAAAAGATATAAAGGTTTAAAACATGCCAATTTCAATGTTTGAAGCTTTCACACAATTTGCTCTGTTGAAGTAGTAGATATCAATGGATTGCAAATAGGCTCCATTCTGGAGAAAGGAAGCTTGTCAAGAAATTGCTTCTCTCTTGAGCCATCTAACTTCAGCTTTATCTTAATCATGTTCCAGCACTGATACTCTTTAAGGAAGTTTAATCCTAAAAGTGCTTTAATAAGAAACAGGAAAAGAATCAGTATTTTGATAGAGGGTTATTTGCAATTTTCCCTTGTGAAGCTATAATCTTTAAGTTTGTAGATTTGGGAATATCTATCATGCAAGGATAGTATGTGGATTATTTCTATCCCTTGAGGATCAAATGAGAAAAATATAAATATTACTGTGATACACCATTTTGTATCAAATTAAAGTATAGGAGTGTGGAGAAGCTGCTAAATTCCAGCCCTTGTATTATAATTGCTTACAATCTTTATTACTTGTTATGTAGACAGAGAGAAAACCTGATCATTTTGACTTAAATGCAGTTATTTCCCTCTTTTTGTATAATTATTGAAATGATACAGTTTTATCTCTGTTAATTTCTTGGCTCTTATTTAACAAAAAAAGTAATTTTCGTGTTTATGATAACCACCATTAGAGATCAAAACAGTGCTACCTTTTCTCCAAAATAAATGTCATCCTTTACCTGCTTGATTCTATCACCCCCCCACACACACACCACAAAAATATACAAATAAATTTTTCCTATGAATATAAAATGGCTATTATTTTATTTATAACCATTAAAGTTTCCCTATTTTGTTTCTATGATAAATAGTCTCAATCTTGGCTCATGACTTTCTTACAGAGAAGCTCTGCACTATGTCTCCTAATGTCACATGCTTTTTCTAAGGAAGAAAAATTACAACTTGATATATGGTGTTAGTTCACTCATCAATTAAATAAGCTTCATCTACAATGCTTCAGTAAGTCTAATTGCTCATTTATAAACAATTTTTGGCAAAAGCAACATTTCAGATGACAGGCATTAATGACTTACTAAGAGTAAGAAAAAAGGATTCTTATTTTTTTCATGATTCAAAAGCAAACAAATCTCAGGTTTTCCCCATAAAGAGAAAGATGATCTGTTTTAATGTTTTCCTGTACTCACTAATTGTTTTAACTACAGAAAAACATTGATTTGGAGAATTCAGAGTCACTTATGTCACGGGTACTTCTCTAGGCCAATTAAGCCTAGAAATTTAGTTAGGACACAAAATAATCAGAAGCCTTTTGTGTGTTGGCACCCCATCTTCTTTAGGGTCTTATTTGCTTCTTGCACCTAGGTGATCCTAATTAATTTTAGTTCTAATCTTATGCTCAGAGAGACCACATACCACAATCCAACGTCCTCTTAAATTGTGTAGCTGTTGGAGAGATCCCCTGCACAGCTGGGAGGCTTCTTTATTTCTACCACTGGCATTCTTGCTCTTGCCTGACTTCCCCTCCCTCATGGAAATATATAATGCACTTCTGGGCAACAACATGGTAGATCTCTTAGTTTTATTTGGAGTTTGATATTGATTTTAAGATCTGGCGACTATATTAAATGAAGAGAGAGGAGTCACTTTTTAATAGGCACAACCCAGTCCCATGTAAAGGCATCACAATTGGTTGTTTTTTGCTGTCCCAAAAGAGGCAGACACTGGATGGGAACAAGATATTTTTGTGAGGCTTTAAAACTGCCAGATCTCTGACAAGGTGGAGATATTTTATTTGGTCATTAATCCTGGATCCAGGTCACTATTTAGCAAAAAATGTTATGTGGGCAAATAGCAAACAGTTTTCTACTTTACTTTTAAGCTGGTACAACTGGTGCCTAAAGAGACTAATCTGAAAAATGGTAAATATTGGTTTATGTCATGAGAGAAGAAGCCTTCACTGATGTAATGTAGTAAGTTATTTGTGAATACCCTTCATGAGGGCATATGATAACATATTGATTCTCAATGATTTTCCATTAATGTAAACTTCTCTAATTAACTCATCTGTTTTACAACTATGAACCCTTTATAACACTGTTTCCACTATCTAAACCTGGGCTCAGTGAATAAGAGCTCCTTGTCATGCCAAATTATTTTCCCTGGTAAGCAAGACTCTGTTACAGTTCAGGTGTATTGGTTTCCTGAACTGTACTTCAGATACAGCTTTAGAAAAAAAAAATCGCCTCTTTTTTTTTCACTGTTTCATAGTCCATTTTTTGAGACTTAATTGACATATAACATTATATTAGTTTCAGGTATATAATATAATGGTTTGATACATGTATGTACTCCAAAATAATTGCCATGATAAAGAGGAGGACTCTTTATCATAGTACTCTGTCTGCCTCTGGGGCAGGATAAAGGATGGAGCCAAGATACTCTCTTCATCTTTCATTTCACCTAGGCAAATATAGGGTTCTTCTCTTCTTATAGTATATAGAGGAAGTCTCTGAAGAAGTTAACTTGCAGTGCTGAGACTGAGCAGCACCCTCAAGCAGTCTACTTTCCTTCCTATAGTGGGGGGATCCAGGAGTCCCCTGAAAACTGCTAATTTTCCTGCCCTATCTGAATGAATCCCTAGGGTTAAGGCTGTTGTTTTGATATAGCTTGCTATTTTTCTTTGAGGCAAGAAAAGTATTTACTCCAGTTAAGAGAAAATTTCTCTAATAGAGATGTTATTGATTATCGAAAGCAGAGCCACATTTCCCTAATGTTCCTGAGTAATAGGAACACTCTATTTCCAATACTATACTAGCAGTGGGGTTTGTGTGAAGACTAGAAATGCTGCCCCATGCTTATAGGAGAGACTCCCATAGTAGGTCAAATATCACCACACTATCCACAACTCACAGAACAGTGAAACAGAGATGATAGTCTAGCTGTGCTTATATATTAGTTATCCTTAGACGTATTCACTGGATTGCAGAGAAATATTCTTTGGAGATGAATAATTGAAATTTCTGGATTTGAATATGCTCTGGGTACAGTGTTAAAACATTAAATTCAGGTACTGTCATACGTTTGCGTTATAACTATGAAATATACATGATTTCATTACTCACAGTTGTTACAATTTCTAGTCTTATTAAATTTATGTTAACATCACTAACTTTCCCTAATCTCAATTTTCTTCATAGTTGGTAGTCTATTAAGTGCATTTCTCATTAGCTTTGTAGTATGACTAATTAAAGTATTCCTTTATTGCCTGTTCACTATGCTTGCATTCAGTTAAACAGTTTATGTGCATCCTTATTTCACTCTTTTAGTTAGTGACTTATAGTTCTTACTTTACAGATGTGGACTGTGTAGCACAGAGATGTTAAGCAATTATGACCACACAGCTATGAAGAGAAAGGACAAGAATTCAGATGCAGTATATCTGACCAACATCACATTTTGAGTTCTTAACCATTACATGGTAACTGCATACTATGTACCTAGTATGTTTGTAAAAATTAATAGATTCAGTTAATCTGAACTTATCTTTTAATATATACATATATGAATAATAACATTTCTTACCTTGATACTAGGATCTGCTGAATTGTTTTGTGAATATTTGCCACTCAGAAAATTTAAATAGCAATCACTGTCTTTTTTATTTTTACAGGTAAATTGAAACACTACCTTGTATGCAAAAATCATGATTTTGTAGGATAAAAATACTAATTTTCATTCAAATTTTAGTCATTGTTTTCTCCTACTAATAATAGTAAAAACATTAAGCACACTGTTGAAGAAAATAATACTTTTTAAACTTCTATGCTGACTTATATTGCATTTTTTCTCTTTTTCTTTCTATAGATTCCTTTGATTACCTCATCTACATATTCTTAAGTGCACATATTTAAAAACAATTAGCATATATGTCAATGTGCCCTTACATAGTTCCTCAGCTATTAGCGCTTGTGCCTGGCATACAGCTGGTGACTCATAAATACGTGCTGCATTTGTTTTTGTTTTTTTAAGATTTTATTTATTTATTCATGAGAGACACAGAGAGACGTAAAGACACCGCAGAGAAGAAGCAGGCTCCCTGCGAGGAGCCTGACGGGGGACTCGATCCTTGTACTCCAGGATCACACCCTGAGCCGAAGGCAGACACTCCAACGCTGAGCCACCCAGGCGTCCCTGTGGTGCGTTTTATAGCAGCATAATCTAAAACATGGAATTAAATCCTTTCACAAGTTTGCAAATAGACAAAAGTCAATCTCTTTTAGAAAAACATTCAGATTTTATTTAAATATACTTATCTATTTATAGCACACTTTTGGAAGTACTTTAAGTAATTTTTCCTAAACAAAAATTTAGAGACATTAACCAATTTTAGTCTGCCACTTTGCCTTTAATTAATACATATGGAATACATATAATCATATACATATAATACATATATGTATTACAATACATAATACAATATACATATAATCAATGCTTAATAAATCTGGCTCACTTGTAGGCATATATCTGCTTAAGTAAAACTTATGAGAATGTGCCCAAAGTTATTTTATTTGAATTTATTTGAAACTCACGGTGAATTGTATTTAGTTTAAAGATCAAACATTTGGATGCTCTGATTGTTCTGTCATGTACACATGCCATTTTTTTTTCTCAGCTAAAACTAGAAATGGAAAAGGCAAAAATACCGTGAGAACAGCGCATTTCTTGTGGTATTTCCAGCTCATTGGAAGTGGAGTATACTGGAAATCACGGGAGACAGGCCTTTCCCAGGGGGCTCTAAGTCCAGTGACACTAATCCAAGATGTTTGGTTTATTTAAAGCAGTCCTTTTAGGCTCATCTATCACCAGTCTCAAGACCCTGAACTAAACTCCTAGCAGTCCAAGCAATTATACACACGTTCTGGCAGTCTTCTCCCTCTACATGGAGTTATCGTCCAAATGCACAAACGTTTTCCTTTCAACAAATATGTAATGGGTTCTCAAAACTCTGAAAGATGGGTCTCCAAGTATAGGTTTGCTTTTCATGTCCTGTGTGGAGGTTTGGAACACTTTCTGATAGCAGAATGGAAAATGAATTCCCTTTCAAATCATCAGTGTTTTAATTCCTTCCTCTTTCAATTTAGCTGTTGTGACATGTTACCACCACTGCCAATTCTAAGGCAGGGCACACAAAATAATTTGAAACACCAGAGATGTGAGCAGTACATCTGGGGTTTCTCAGTCACCAAGATTTCTTTGTTTTTGTTTTTGTTTTTTTTAAACGATGTTTTTCTTTTGGCCAAAGGAAAGAGTTGAAGGCCAAAAACATGTATTTAGTAAGAAGGAAATTTAATTTGCTTCAATAAACATTTCCCAAGCACCTACTCTGCAGCAGGTTCTGAGGATTTCAAAATGACTAAGACAAAAGTGGGTGACATTTTGTGAATGTTGATTGTTTGCCAGGAAGTCTTCTAATCCCTGTATATATATTATCCCACAGAAGCCTAACAACAACCCTGTAAGGTAAGCACTGGCATTCAGCCTATTTTACAGAAAACATCTAGGTGCAGTGAAGTCAGTTAACTTACTTAAAGACACACAGGTAGAAAATGGTACTGGGGTTCAAAACTGTGTAGACTACATTTAGAAACTATGCTTTTATTTATAGACTCTCTTAAAATATTGACCTATTAAGGTTAGAGACAGATTTAGAAATACTATGAAAGAGTAGAGGGTAGAGGAGATTTCTGGGGAGGCTTCAAAGAAGAAATATTTAGGTGGAGATAAAAAGGTGGAAATGGAGTTCACCAACAGTGAACAGTTCGCATAGGAGGATAGGATGGGGAAGCAACTTTTGTGAGAGAAGGGCAGCATATGAAATAATGTCCCCAAAACCACAAATGATGTGTCATTTCTGAAACATCAGGGTTGATGTGGAGGAAGGTGGCAGGAAGTGCTTCTAGAGATAATAGGCAAGTGCTAATTCACAGGAGACCTCACATGACGTGCTAAGGAGACTAAATTTTATCCTATAAATTAGTATTTTTCAAGGTTCCCTTTCAATGTGCACTTACAGACAGTGAGAGGAAATAAACTGAGTTGTGGCTCTGTAGTTCATAGAGTCCAATGTCCTAATGTGGGAAAAACTTTTGAACTGTACGGTTTTGCCTAAAATTTATGCAAATTATATAATACAATTGTGCTGATTTTAATACGTAAACTATGGTTTCAATTATTTCTCATTTAAGAAAATCAATATTGTACAATGATTTCTATGCTTCGTACAAATGTGATAAATTACCCTGTGTTTGAGAAGTTCAGTTGGTGGGGCAAGAGGCAAAACAACTGATAGAGGTATATTTGCCTCTTTGAGTAATAATTTTGGAGGGGCAGAGACAGAAGAGGAAAATGCTCCAGACCAGACTAGAACTGGGGAGGGCCACACCAAGGTAATGACAGTGATGATGAAGAAGAGAAAAATGGTTTTAGAAACATGTGTAAGGACAATTATCAAATGGATAAGGAGATAATGTAGAGGATCAAGGTGAGGCTGTGTATCATTAATTCATAGTAGGGCAATCTCATCAAGTGAGATGGGGAATATAGGAAAAAGAAAGCCTTACCAACAATTTTCATCATAATGAAGTCTCAAGATAAAGACACTAATTCTATAATTAGAGACCTGAAATTCAACCTTTTTACATTCAACAAAATCTCACTATGCCATTCTTAATTTTTTAATAGTTTTTGAAGGCATTTCCCTCTGGAATTTGAATACATGCATAATGTAAAACAGCCCGTAAATTCAAGGATATTATTATAAAAATAGAAAAATTGATAAGTATTCGTGAGGATGTGAAGAAACTGGCACTCCTGTGCATTGCTGGTAGAAATGTGAAACAGTGCAGCCTATATGGAAAACAGTAAGGAGGTTCCTCAAAAAATTAAAAATAGAATTATCATATAATCCAACAATTTCAATTCTGGGTGTATACCTCAAAACAACTTAAAGCAAGAACTCAAACATATATTTATACAGGAGTGTTCATACAGCATTTTTTACAATAGCCAAAAGGTGGGAACAATCCAACTATCCATTAACAGATGAATGGATTAACAAAATGTGGTTATATACATATGGTGGAATACTATTTAGCATTAAAAAGTCTTAAAACTTAACGACTTGAAACACTTGGAAAGGCCTATTTAAAAAGCTTTAAAAAGTGATATGCTTATTTCAGTTTTTAAATGTTTTGGTATAGGGGCAAACCCGGTGGCTCAGTGGTTTAGCACCGCCTTCAGCCCAGGGCCTGATCCTGGAGACCCCGGAGCGAGACCCACATCAGGCTCCCTGTGTGGAGCCTGCTTCTCCCTCTGCCTGTGTCTCTGCCTCTCTCTCTGTGTGTCTCTAAAAAATAAATAAAATCTTAAAAAAAAAAAAGCCGGTTTCGACCAACTTTAAACAAAAAATAAATGTTTTGGTATATATGAGGATATGATAAAACCAAAAGAAGTTGATTTTCCTGAAATTGCTTATTAAATGATTACTTTCTCATTAGTTGATGATGCTTCTTTACCATAAATCAATTACACATTTTTACAAGGAAGTATATCAGAACCATGTCTTCTGTCACATGGACCTGTAGGGATGGAGAAGTTATGTAAAGCTAAGAATATTGGCTTTGAATGAATTGGTTTATATTGAGGTAAAGGTCCACACTTTCTAGTTGTGTGGGCATAGGGGAGTTATTTAATCTTTATTGCCTTGGTTTTTCTATAAAATAGAAATAGCAGTATTATCTCACCTCATGGGATTGTTGCCAGATTTAGAAGGAGAAAGCATGCAAAGTGCTTTGTGTGTAATTAGTACTTAATCAATGTTAGCTATCACTGCGCTGTAACTTGGCGGAGTTATACATATGTCTTGACTCCATTGTAATATATTTGGGGAATCTCCTTATAGGGAAGTATTTACGCTGAGACTGTATGACTGTAGAGCTCTTTTGCATATGTTATCGATTTCCCTTTGATTGATGCAATAAATCTATTATGCAAAATACTTTTTCTTCCCTATGGAGATGAGGAAACTCTTAATGTCCTGTGTAGAGGTTTGGACCACAAACCTTTTAAAGGTCACAAAAGTTTTAAGGCAAAGATTTGGGACTTCTGTAAAAGCATTTGACTTCCAAATTCAGTGCTTTTTTCTGCTTTATCATGCTGCCTTTGGGGAACAGAATCTCTTTTATCATTTAGCTGTGTAAACTGTGAACAGAGTATTTTTATTTAGAAAAGCTTTTATTTTAAGCATGAAAAGAATCTATCTGATGCTTCTAGGGCAGTGCATATGTCCATAACTGAAATATCTTTAACTCCTGAAGTATGAACAGGAGAGATTAAAGAGACTACTAGAACACTGTATATAATGTAAGAGGTGCTTGATTTATCCCTCTATAAAATTTCAGGGGGATTAAGGAGTCTTACTGTGAAAGTGGTGTCAAAACTAATTATAACACCTGATTCAAGATAGACATTCTTCAGACTTCTTTCTATCGGGTGGGAGCTTTCTTGGCAGTCTGCTCTCATCACAAAAAGGTGTTGTGAGAAGCTGATTTTCTCTAAGCAGTCAAGTTGTACTAAAATTCCCAGAGGGAGAAAGTGTGTTTAAAGCTTTTCTCAGTTGTTAGTAACTGGAAACTTCTTGCTGAATATGAATTAGCTCTGTCTACCTCTCCTACCCTCATCTGTCATGTTAACCCAACTTTTTAGTATAACTGAATATTTCAATTGAATAACATATAAAAACTATTTGTTTAAATTATTAATTATTGAGAATGGCAATTATAGTAAAAGTGCTGTTTCTTGCCTTTATTACCCAGAATTAGTCATTCTTCCACAATTTTTTTCCAGGTTTCCAACTTATTGAGGAAATCCAATCATCAAGTTTAAAATGTCACATTCAAGCTAAAGGTTTAAGTCAATGTCTATATAATCATAAACCCTTTTTGGAACGTGCAGCATGCAGCTTGGAAATAAATTCCATTTATTATGCAGAATCCTAGAAATCTGAATGAATTTCAATTCAGCTCCCAAATAAATCTACTTTATAGGGAAAGGTTAGCTGAATCATCATAAAAACGAGATTTAGTGTCTGTAGCTAGATTTTCTTCTTACACTGTTATTTCTTAACCTGCCACTGAATATATTGATTTACACAGTCATGTAATTTATTTATCGTAGTGTACAGTTGTTTTTGTTTTCCTTTTGCTTCTCAGTTTGTAGTAATTCTTCTTTCAGTACCAATAACTCTATTATTTTCTGAAGAACCACCCCTATATTCCATGTAGTATATACTTAGTGTAAACTCCATCTCTGGCTCTGAATATGAGCATGTTATTTAAGCCCAGTTAGAGCACCTAAGTTTCCTTGGCCAGAGTGATTGCTTCATGAATGGGTATGTGGCTCGATCAAAGCTAATGGCATTCAATAAGAATTTTGCAAGGACTTCAGGGAGAGAAAGGCGCTCTTTTCCACTGGGCTTGACAGAATGTAGACTTTCTGCTATTGGCATGTGTGACACCAGAATCAATCTGACAATGAAGCCAAGATGCAAGGGAGCTAAGACTGGAAAGTAGCTGCTCTAGTGTCTCACTTGAAGTCTTGGATCAAGCTGGTATGCAAACCAGCCCTACTCTTGAACATTAACCTTTGACTTAATTGCTAAATACTTTTAAATTAAGAATTCTTTCAAAGACTCAACAGTATAAAAGAGTACAAATTGGCAAATACAGTACATTGTGATTAACAGTAGGTTAGGTCAAAGCAAGGTACTATAGGAAAACTTAACGATGCCTTTGAAGGGTCAGACAAGAAATTCAGAGGAAGGTGATCCATTCTAGTTGAATCCTAAATGAACAGCAGAGAGTACTGATTGGAGAATGGTGAATAGAGGGAGGGTTGGCTGCAAATGGTCTTAAGAAAAGAGCCTACAGAAACGCCTAGAGACTAGACGAAGGACCATACATTTAGGAAGCAGGGAAAGAGTTTTAGAGTCATGAGAAATCAAGCTGGTAGAATAAGCAGGAGCAAGAAGAAGGAGATCCTGATACACCATGGTTTTAAGCAGAGATTTTGTGTTTTAGAAATATGACTCAGTGATATGGAGAAATGGTTTGATAGACCACAAAACTGAAGGTCATTAAATTTGCTAGGGGAGAGATGATGGTCGTGTGGTCTGCTATAGTGGCTCTGTGAATGGAGAGAATCAAATGGATTTCAAAGAAATTTTGGAAGGATGAAAAATCAGGTCTTCTGATTGGATGTGGGAGAAACTCAGCATGTGTTAGAAGAGATTAAAATATGAGATGGAAGTCTGAAGTTTGGTAGTTATGTTCTCCTCCAATACTAGAGTCTGCTCTCTGTGAAAGAACTATTCCTTCTTTTGTGGCTGTTTGTTCTAAATGATATTGCCAATCATCCAACTGTTCAGCTTTAGTCTAGTATCACCAGACTCTCTCTGATTGTTACATCCCAGCTGGTTTAGCCTGCCTGTTTATTCCCTGAATCCAATATCTGAGGTTAATGTTGATATTACCTAACTCAAATTTAAGAGTAAAGGACATAAGAGACCCTAAGTCCCTGACAAGTTCAGAGAATTCCAAGGTCCCATTCAAGTTTTGGCTTACTTAGTAAATGCCAGAAGTCATATCATATTTGTTCATAGGTGCTTCCATGTGTTTGATCAAATGTGTTTCCAAGGAGAGGACAAGGGACAGGGCCAGGATCTGTGAAGAAGAATGATACCACAAATGCTTGTTTCTCCCTCTCTTTTCTTCCTTTGTCTCCTACCACCTTAGTTTCTTAATAAACTGCTATAATGGGCATAAGCCAGGGAGAAGAAAGTAGGGTGAGACTGAGGAAGGTTTATTTTGTTATCTTCTGGTTAATTTCACATATACCTTTCAAGGACATGTATCAGAAAGAAAAGTGGAGAGGGGTGCATTCTACTCAGGTACATAGAAATTCTTCTTCAAGTCAACAAACCTTCTCCACTGCAATGTTAGTGATCTGCCACATCCAGTTTTCATCCGTCTCTGGGTTCTACCTGATGCCTTCCATATTGAGAATCCAAAGGGGATTTTGGCTGTCTTGTGGAAGCTTCTCCGCATGGTGGCTGTGGTGAAAAGCTAAGCGGTAACTGCTTCTGTCACTTTGGGATGTTGTGCTTGGACAAATAACGCAACTGGCTCTTGAAAGGGAAAAAATCCTGGCATTTGGGTATTGGCAGAGGGGGTCTGCAGTAGTGCATTTATAAGTAGGAACTTTTACTGATGAAGCCACAGGGAGATCAAGGAAAGGATTTTATTTGACATCACAAAAAAGTCTTCCTAAAATATTTCTTTAAGCATTCATGCTCTTTCTCCAAAGTCTTTTGCCCATATGGCATGTCACGTATCTCATTTCTGTCCATGCCTTTCCTTTGGTTCCTTTGATTACTTTCATCTTTGCTTTCTTACCTCCCTTTGACAATGCACTTCAGCCTTCTCTCATTTCCATTTCCTCTGGGTCTGTCAATCCTTTCCCTTTTCAATTCTATTTATTCCTTTTTTGTCTTCCCCAAAATATATCCTTAACAGAAAGCTCAATGCTAAACTTGAAAAACACCAGAATGTTAAAAAAATATTGTCATATTTTGTATTATATACGAAATTATGTTCTAAATAATAATATACATATTATATATAGAAGCATAAATAAATACATAAATTTATATATACAATTGTTTGGACTTGAGTTTTGATACATGTAGTAATGGAAAATGAACTGTTTATTTTTTTAACACTAATACCTGTCAATCTAGTAGTGTCTTTTAAAAAAATACAATGAAATCCTCTTGTATCAAGTTTTTGCTGTTCATCATATGTTAATCAGGCAGTGGAAGACACCCATCAATAACAGAGTGCCCTAGGTTTGACTTTCAACTTAAATTTATCTCTGAGGCTCAGTTTTCTTATCTTTAAAGTGGGAGAAATATTATCCATAGGACTGTTTGCAGGATTGAATTTGTGACATATGAAAACATGGGAGACACTCAACAACCTTAATTTCATTTGTTTTTATCTTGATTGTTTCTTATTTGAAAATGAAAACTAGGCATTTGGTTTTCTTTTCCCCAAAACTTATGTAAATATGATATAAAGGTAAACTTATTAGATGCTGAAACAATTATGCTATTTAACTTTAGATGTTCAGTTTTAGTTGTTGTTGGAGGGGGCACAATTTTTCTTAATAGTCATACTTCTCTTCATGAAATCTGTTTGGGTCTTTTTAACTTTATTTCCACCATCCTGCCCAAAATAACACTATTTGTTAGTATTGTTAATCCAAATTTATTTTACAGCTGTTTACTTGGAATGGATTTCGTTCATGAACTCTCAAAATGTCCAGGAAATAAGGTAATTTTGGCAATGTTCTGGGTTCATGCAAGCTTGATTCTCTTTGAAACTAAATAAATCTGCTTATTTATTTTCTTTTTGACTACACCTGTAAGCTGAAAGCCTGTGATAATTAACTTTTTATCATTTCAATTTGGGTTGCAAACTGTTTTGGTAATTAAAAGCAGATGGCAGGAGCTGGGGAAAAATGTGTAGCAGCTGATTAGTGGAAATAAATGATTTGGAGTTATTTAACATCCAGATAATAGATGGGTCAAACACAGTTTATACTTTACAGTGTGTACTTTTAGAGTAATTCCAAACATGATGTTTGATAATATATCGAGAAGTAGGTGTTTGTTCATCATCTTCTTTTGCTTTCTGTCCCATGACAGAATGCTCGCTTTCCTTGTACAGCACGTGTGTCAACACATTAATTTTAGCTCAACCTGGTTACTAGAATCACCAGTGGCTTCTTGATAAGGATTTGCTTTGCCTCGGGGTATCTTGAAGCTAAGCATTATGTGTTGCTTGAATTTTTCTTTATGGAGCTTGCATGTTATTGGCTCTCAAAGCTAGCATTCAACAAAGTTCAGCTACACTATAAAGTTCATCTGTCAGCCTAACAACATTCTGATGCTGAAAACAAATGACTTTGCTGGGTAAAATGAAGTTGTTTAGCAAGTTAGAAAATGTTTTAAGCAGCCTCTCAGAATAATTTTTAAAAAGATTTTATTTACTTATTTGACAGAGAGTGAGAGAGCACAAGCAGGGAGGGGGTAAGCAGGCTCCCTGCTGAGCAGGAATCACAACCTGAGCCAAGGCAGATGCTCAACCACTCAACCCACTGAGCCACCCAGGTGCCCCTCAGATTAATGTTAATTAAGTTTCTAATTCCCCCTACTCTGGAACTGTGAAACCAATTTGAAAGGTGTGGCTGACTCTCTATTTCAATAAACCTGTGTTGAAGGAATTTTACAGCCATAAAGAATAAAGGATCCAGCCCTTAAACATCAACCCACCAAAGCACTGAAAATTCATATTCTTTTTTTTTTTTTTGAAAATTCCTATTCCATGAAAGTCACCAAAAATAACTAAATCTTTTCATATAGTTTTCAGTCATTCTCTGAGAAACGTCTGAGGGAATAGAAAAAAGTCAGAGTTCAAAAAACATAGTCTCTCCTCTTCAGGTCAATTACCCTTCATTTAGGAATTTTATCAATTTTTGGAGATAGCTCTATTTTTTTCTTTGTAGATTTTTGCCTTGATAGAAAAGGTGGTACATGATACCATTTCTATTATTTATTATTAAAGATTTCATAGAACTAATCTGTATGGTGTGAATTGTGTTCCCCCAAAAAAGATATGTTGAAGTCCTAAACTCCAATACCTCAGAATAAGATGTTATTTGGAAATAAGGTCTTTGCAGATTTAACCAAATTAAGATGAAGTGATTAAGATGGGCTCTAATCCAATACAACCGGTATCCTTATAAAAGCAAAATTTGGACAAAGAAACAGAGAAGATGATGAGGGGATGGCAGAAACAGAAACATTAGTGCAGCTAGAAGCCAAGGAATGCCAAGGATTGTTGCCCACCATCAGAAGCTAGGAAGAGGAAAGGAAGAATTCTACCCAGTGTCTCAAAGGAGCATAGCACTGCTGACACATGGATTTGGGGCTTTTAAGCCACACAGTTTCTGGTACTTTATTATGGTACCTAGAGCAAAATAATACATGGATTTGGGGCTTTTAAGCCACACAGTTTGTGGTACTTTATTATGGTACCTATAGCAAAATAATACACAGCCTGTTGCCTTCATGAAAATCTTTGAGATTGATTTGGAAGAACAGATGGATAATAGGGAATATAGTGCTCTATTTCTCATTAATAGATATGCTTTCAATCTGTTTTAATTTTTTTTAAATAAGAGATTTCTATTACTAATACAAAAGCTACATATGTCCATCATGGAAAATGTTAAAAATAGATAGGTGGTCTAAACTGGCCCTTGCCCCATACAGTCTATTCTCCACAGAGCAATTAGAGTTAACTAGTTGAAATACGGATTCTGCCTCTTCTCTCATTAGAACCATTCAGTGGCTTTCCAACTCTCTCAGAGCAAATCCATAGAATTACAGTGACCGACAGTCCATTTAAATCATCACAGCAACGGTTTTCAATAAACTAGGGGTATTTGAAAACTGCTGCTGTCTGGCTCGTTCTAGATAAATTGCAACAGAATGTCCAAGGGTGCAGACTGGGCAAGGGTATTTTGAGAACCTTCCCTGGGTGATTCTAATGTACTTGAAGAAGAAGAACCATTGTCTATCACAATTTCTCCTTCCCACTCCAGAAACTCTTTTTTGCTCCTGTTATCTCTTGCACTTCATCTCACACTGGCCTCCCTGCTGTACCTCACAAACTTCCATCATGTTCTTTCTTGTTCTTTGTTCCTCTTGCACCACTCCCACAGGCATCCCATGACTGGCTCCTTCACTTCTTTCAGGTCTCTGCTCAAGGGAAACTTTACCAGTGAAACCTTTTTTGAACCCTTAAAAGAATACTCCCCATATTCCATCCTCTATTTCTTCTGCCCTCATGTTTATTTTCCCTTTTCCTTTATTTTTCTTTATATCACTTACCAATCTTTGACCTATGATGCACTTGTTTATTTTTTAATTGTCTGCCACATCCGACTTGAATGTAAGCTCCTTGAGGGCAAAGACTTTTGTGCTGTTGACTGCCAACTCCTAGAATAATGTGTGACACACAGTAGCACTTGATATGTGTTTGCTGAACTAATTAATTAGATAGGGTTGGGGAATTTGCTAAAATGTGAAATGAAATCATGTCCTCATGCATACAAGTAAGTTTTGTTTCAACTCGGGAGTTAACTTTGCCTATCAGAACTGTATTCATCATCTTATTATAATAAAAAAATAAAACAACATAAGGAATTCCTGAATATTCTGAACTATCTTCAATATCTTCCTAAAATTTCTATTTCTACTTCCCTGTCATTTCCTTTTCTTGAGGTTTTAATTCTCTGATTCCTCTAATTCTGAAACCTCTGGATCAGTCTTCACCTTCATCCTTTACTTATCCCTTGGATATTGGTGTTGGCTGTGTTCTCATTACACACATCAGTGCATGTTCTGCCTTTGATGGTTCTCACTTTGGCCACCATTTAGCATATGTGGAGAACTTTAAAAAAACAACTACTGGTGTCCCAGTGTAGACCACTTAAGTAAGAATCTTAATCTGAGTTGAGGCTCAGGCATTTGTTTAAAGAATTCCTTGGGTAATTCTAAGGGACAGCCAGAATTGAGAACCACAGAAAGATGTTGAGAACTTCTCAGATCATAGCTTAAATCTTTTCCGTATTTTGGGGAGTAATATAAACAAGATGTAAGTTAGCAAGATAGAGAATTGTGGAAATGAAAGTCAACCAGGGAGAGACTATAGGAAAGGAAAACAGTAAGCTGCTGCAAAACTCTAGGCAAGTGATGAGAACCTGAATTTAGGATACTGATGATAGGACTGGAGGGATAGCAGATTATACAGACATTACGCAGGATGTATGAGTTTTCTATCGTTGCGTAACAAACCACCCTCAAATTTGGTGGCCTAAAAAAGCAACAAGGATTTATTTTGCTGATAAGTCTGCGATTTGGCTGGGCCTCAATGGGGATGGCCTGTCTGCACCAGAGGGATGGCTCAAAGGGGTCTGAAAAAATATATTTTTAAGATGGCTTACTCATATGTCTGTCCAGTTGGTGTTGGCTGTCAACTTTGAAGCTCAGCAAAGGCTTAGGCTGAGAGCTTCTGTTTTTGTTCTTTAGTTTCACAAGTCTGATGAGGGCTGCGTGGGTGGGGTATACGTTTGTAAAGATGTCCCAGTCTTGGCTCTGAAGGCTCCTCCGCCGGAAGGCCAGCCCTTGCTGCCTGCGCCTTCTGGGGTGCAAGTCTCAGGCAAAGAGTTCCCGGCATCCCAGGCTGGGGCGGTGGTGTCATCCCGTCGGCGCCGGCTGGGGGACGGTGACAGCCGCGGGCCCTCCCTTCCTCCGTCCGCAGCGGCGGTGGGGGGTCTCCCGCGCGGAGCGTGCCGCGGCTAGCGGGTGGGGGCCGGCCCGCAAGGGGACACACGCCTCCGCTAGGCCTGCGTGCAGCTGTGGGCGTGCCGGAGGGCACGGCCTTCCCGTCAAGGCTCTGGCTGCTTCTCCACGGCAGGGGCGCTCCGAGCAGCGCCGCGGGTGACTGTGGGGTTGGGGACGGCGTCGGGCGCCCCCGCGGTCTCTGGGTCAGCGCCGCCAGCGCAGGTCGCCTGCCTCCCCCCGCCCTGCGCCGCTCCGTCAGCATCCCCGGTATTCCTGGGGGCGCTGCTCCTGCTACTCCTTGTCTCCTCAGTGGCTGCCTAATGCCGCTCCCCCTTCCGCGCGTGGAAACCTGTCCGGTGGGCGCCCGCGGCTTGTCGTCGAGGCCTGGAGCGAGTGGCGTCCCGCGGCCTGTGGCCGCCATCTTGCCGCGTGTCCTTCCGGTCCTGGTCGGGGAGGCCTCCGTCAGCCGCTGCGGCGCTCCCCGCCCGCCCGCGCGCGCCGCGCCTTTGCCTGGTTCCAGCGTGGCGGCTGGGTGCCGGGAGAGCGTCCCGGGAGAACGCGAGGGGAGTGAGTGGCATCTTCAGTTCCACTGTAGGTCGCACAGCGCCCCTTCGAAGGTTATCGGCTGAGGCAGTCGAAAGGCCGACTTGGACTCCAGGGAAGAGGCCGCGGCCTCCCGTGTCTTGAGAGCGGGAGAGGCAGGGTTTATAAGAAAGATGCCGAGGCTGGGGCCGCATAACGGTGGTGGCCAGCTTAGGAGCCGCCATCTCTGCCGCATCCCTGGGGTCTGATCGGAAGGAGGCAAAGGACCTTCCAGCGAAAGCAACTTTAAAGATGACGCTTATTTGGATTATTACCAAAAGTACAGTAGGTAGAGTTAAAACTAGCTAGGGCTGGGGGAAATATTTGTCATACACGCTCTTAAAACTTAGGGAATAGTGTGTTTCATTTGCTTTGTCGAGTACCTACGCTGATTATGGACACCAGATAATCCTGAAAGGGCGATGATCATGGTCTTTTTTTTTTTTTTTTTTAAGGTTTGTTTATTCATGAGAGACACAGAGAGGCACAGGCAGAGGCAGAGGCGGAGGGAGAAGCAGGCTCCCTGCAGTGAGCCTGATGTGGGACTCGATCCCGGGACCCCAGGATCAGGACCTGAGCTGAAGGCAGAGGATCAACCACTGAGCCACCCAGGTGACCTCACGATGATAAGACTCTAAAAGCTTTTGGAAACCTTCGATAGCTAGGCTCTTTCTACACGTCATCGTTATTACTTGACAATGTACACAACTCAAACAACTGGTATAGTTAGTGAAAATATGAAATGAAAAGAAAATAGGAAGCCACTTCTTCCAATTTACTGTTATTATTGTAAGGGATTATTAATACAGAGAATCTCCTGACTTAACTCTGATCTTCAATTATATGCTTCCGTGATTGATAATACAAAAATGGGCCCGGTATACTGAACCACCTCTTTGTCTTAGGTAAATTTACAATTGTTAAGGGGAAGAAGGCAGCTGTGATCATTTTGAATAATGACCTTCCTATGGCAGTCCTGGGGTCAGCTGCAGTAAGTGTTTTGTGATGATGGTGACTCTGATGAGTCGTAGCTAAGAGAACATAGAACAGTGTACTGCTTCCTTTGGACTCTCTTAGCCCTTGGCAAACACTCCAGAGGAAGGGCTCACACCCAGCTCTGCCTTGTCCATGTGAGTTCTTGTCCATGTTGTTTACACAGTTATCTTCAAGCAGAAGAATGAGGGAAGTTGAAGAAGGCCTTTAATGGTTTCATTGCATTCAAGGCTAAGTTTACCACATACTTTACTTTTTTTTCCCCTTAGAATTAACTAACTGAAACTGCTGCTTAGATTTGTTGTTTTTGCCCAAGTTCAAACTGTGTGATTCAAGGGAAAAGGATATAAGTACATTTATCAGATATTTTAATATTAGGAAAACAGGTGAGTGGCAAAGCATATTCATTCACTTAGCAAATATTTTTAAATGCCTACTATGTGCAAAACACAGTGCCAGCTGACCTCGCCTTGTTCTGATTTGGATCAAATCTGAATGCAAGAGTCTCGTAGTCATCTTTTTGTTAGTCCAATATTTCCTTATCACTCAGCCAAGTTTATAAAGCAGCACATTACTTACTATTTGACTCATCAACTGGCAGGTTTTATTGTGCTTTCTCTTTTCTCAGCCTTTTCATTGACTATATGAATACACATCATAAAATCAGCACCATTGGCTTTGAAGACATTTATTAAAATGATGCATTTGTGAGAGGAAAGTTTATAAGACCTGTGGTTTATAAAGTCCTTGATCTATTTACTCCAGATGATTGGATTCTAATCCTTGCAGGGTGGGACAGGCCCTGATGCTTATGGTGTAGGATAAGAGAAGTTTTAAATGTATTACTTGCAACTGGAGTGTACTGCTCTCCCTCAATGATTGTGGTCCTCATATTTGTTGCTTTTGTAACCTTGATTTAGATCCAACCAATACAGAGTTAAAGTTGTGTCTATGTGCTAGCTAACTTTCTTAGAGGAGTGGCCCATAGCAATTAAAATTTTGAAAGTATATTTTCTAAGTAGTTAAATTTGAGTGAATGTGTGTACTGCCAAGATCTGTACATTTTATTTATGTAAAATGTACTAATTAGTATTTACTAAAAAAAAATAGAAAAATGCATCTCTCAAAGATGATAGAGAAAGAATTTTTCTTACGTAGTATTATGTGAGGAAGAAGGTTCAAAACAGTAACATGGATTTTGGTGGAAAAACAAACCTATATACCTGTCAGGCACTGAGTAGTCATTGGAGAATCAAAGATGACCGAGATTTGGCTCACATCTTTTGGGAAACTGCAGTGAGAGTGAAGAACTTGATTCAGATGTGAAGAACAGTAAAGCACTACCATATACAGTAGTATTTGCCTTCAGAAAAGTTGCGGAAGACAACCTGGAGAGGCAGATACTCGAACTATCTCGGAAAGCCTGAATATGGTTTCCCAGGCAAGAATGGCAAGACAGTGTGTTCTGGGCAAAGAGCCACAGGGAAAAGACACCAAGAAGGAGAAAGATGCTTGCAACCAAGCAAGCAGTGACAAACCCTAGGAACCTGTAAGAGAAAAGCAGGATAGAACAGATGAAGGTGGTCCAAAGAACTGGGAGAATGTGAGACTTGGGGTAGAGGCTGGAAAGGCTTGAGGGTGAAGAGATCTTGAAAAATAAAGATGGAGAAAAATCTCAGTGCCTATTCACCACCAACAACCACAACCTAGTGAGAGGCAGCCTAAGATAAAATCAGAATTCTTGGGATCCCTGGGTGGTGCAGCGGTTTGGCGCCTGCCTTTGGCCCAAGGCACGATCCTGGAGACCCGGGATCGAATCCCACGTCAGGCTCCTGGTGCATGGAGCCTGCTTCTCCCTCTGCCTGTGTCTCTGCCTCTCTCTCTCTCTCTCTGTGTGTGTGACTATCATAAATAAATTAAAAAAAAATTAAAAAAAATACCACAAACTTTAATTATAAAAAAAAAAAAATCAGAATTCTTTCCCTTAACCTAAAAGTCCTTGCCTGGTGGGAACTTCACTTTCCTTTAAAACTTCATCTCCTACCCCTCTCTTACTTACTCAATATGATCTTCTTTTGAACACATACCAAATCTGATCCTACCTGAACAACTTTGCCTTAGGTGAGTGATTCTCAATTAGGTGTGATTTTGTCACCTTGAAGACATTAACAATGTCTGGAGCTATTTTGACTGTCAGGACTTGGAAAAGGCTACTGGCATCTAGTTTGTGGAGACCACTGATACTTTTAGGCATCCTACAGTGCATAGGAGGACCATTGGTCCCCCATAACAAAGAAATCAGTCCCAAAGTGTGAATCATGCCAAAATTGAGAAACTCTTAGATGGTCCCTTAGCATGAGTGCTCTTCTCACAAATGTAATCACTCTGTCACCTTCTTGTTTTACATTTAAGTAAATTGTCACTATGGAGTGATTCCTGTTTATTTGTGTGCCAATCCTCCAACAGGTTATTGTGCCAATCCTCCAACAGGTTATAAACTCCATGAGGGCAGAGGACTGGACTATATCAGTAGGTCTCAGAACAGTTCCTAGAACACCAGAAGTGCTCAATAAATATTTGTTAAGTAAATAAATGGGTGAGTTGCAATCCTGGTTCTAGCCCTGACTAGCTCTGTGACTTTGGCAAGTTACTTAAATTGTCTCATGTCCTTTCTTTCTCATATGCAAACTCGGTGGGACAGGGACTGTGTATATTGGATGTAGAGTTTTGCCTACTCAGCAAGAATAGTTCTTGACACATCAGTAGATTCTCATTGGCATTAGTTGAATGAATGTTGAAAGGTCATAAATTCCTTATCAGAACCTACAAACCCTGCTTGGATTTCCAGGTAAACTTAAACATTTAGGAAAATGGAAACGTGGGAAGGTATTTTAGCAAAAGTATCTTGGTTCTTCAAAGCTAGATGATATAATGCATTTTTTCTCTACTTTCAGGAACTGATTTTTGTTGCAAATTTTTTTACTTTTGATTGAAAAGTTCCAGCCTGACTCTGTTTGTGTTTGTTTGTTTGAAGAAAATAAAACTCTGGTTAAGCATTTTAGAATAGCTAAGCTATATGTTCCAACCAATTCTAACCAAACTTGAATGCTCAATGAGGGTAGAATTACTTCTAAACTCAATGCAATGCATAGGGCCAGACAGCTGGGTGACAAAGTAAAGAGAAATAACTCCCATGGCTGATTTTTAAAATAATTAGGTTCACAGCTTCCATTTTTGGAAAAAGCTTTAGGGATACCACTGGTTCAGAAACAATATGACGAGACAGCGTTAGAGGAAAGAGAAAATGTCACATTTAACTTGTGAAAAAATGTTCAGAGATAAACCAGAAAATTTCCCCATTGGTAAAACAAACAAGAGCTGGGGAACTGGACCCAAGGAGCCCTGCCAAAGTCAAATTGCCTGCGGACACTTTGCAGACACTTCATTTCTATTTCATTTAGTTTTCCTTATCTTTCCAATACCCCAGCATAAAATTAAACTGGGAAGCAATATATTCTGTTTTGTTATCTATTTTTTTTCATCCTCATTAGAATCTAAAATTGTACCCAAGCAAATATTTATGTCTAGAAGACAATGTTCTGAAGTCTTCTAACCATGAGAAGGATTGTAGATTCGTAGGAAAAATGTTCTAAACAAACCAGTATTATTGCTTATCTTTTTAATAAAATATAATCATTTGAAGAAAGCAAATGGTTTGAAAAAGTTTAGCAAGCTTTTGAAAAGCTTCATGGTAACTGTTATACAGAGCTTGCTAATAGTTGCCCACAGTGTGAATTCAGCATGGAAGTATTTTGTTTGTAGCAAGGCTGTTTTTTTATGCCCTAAAATTTAAAATTCAGTAAATTTTATATAAACATTTAAATTTCTATTTTGAAAAAAATCAGAGAATCTGTTAATCTAGGACTCTTTTATTCTGCCTGTATTCATAGTCAACAAATATTACCTGAGTGCCTATTATGTGGTGAATACTAGGGACAATCAGCTGGAGTATTGCAGCAACCATCCCCTTTAAGGGGCAAAGTGGCAGCTACATGTGTTCTTCAGTGTGCTATATGGCTCAAGCCACTTCACTGAGGTTTCCTCTCTGTAGCCGTTTATCACCACCCTTGCACAGTTGATTCTTTCATAATGGAGGAAAAAAAAATCTTCATGTCAATATGTGGCAGAGACAGATAGCTGTTCTATAATTATTTGTGCTCTCTCTTTTATACAGTTGCCATTGTAAAGTATCTTCTTAACCAGGTAATGTATTTCACAGCCCCTCTTTATCCAAGTGATGTGAAAGATTTTCACCACTGAAATGAGAGCAGAAGTAATGGGTTTTATTCTTGAGAAGACTTGAGAAGAAAAAAGAGATAGAATCTCTACGCTCTCTTTTTTCCTTTTTTGTAGGCTGAATTGGAATATTCTAGACCCTCAGAACTACAGGACAAAAAGAACCTGAATGAAGACAGACATCCCCTGAGCACAAACACATGCACTGGCCTATTACTTTGGGTTTTTTTTGTTGTTGTTGTTGTTTTGTTTTTCGTTTTTTATAGCAACTAGCATTAGGTAAGATGTCATATCTTTTACCAAGATGGGGAAAACAAAAACATTCAGGAGAGTGATGTGTTCAAAAGTAGAAGAGAAATTTACCTGCCCACATCAACAATTTGCAGTATCCACCTGACTCCTGCAGGCCTTTGAGTTTGAGACTCCTTGCTTAATGAAACCCTTCAGATCATTGGTTTCCCTATAATTTCACCCTTGGTCATCTTCTCTATGACAGGAGTGAATAAATGTGGTCGTAAAATTCAGAAAGTTGGAAACACGGTCCTAACATTTTAGACAAAACGAAATGGCTTGAGAAACATTTACAAACATCCTATTTTCATCATTTTATCTGTGGAAGGGTATAAAGTATAATAAAATCAAGGATTTACAGAATTGAGGGAGATCTAGGGCTATCTGACCTTGCCCTCTATATCTGATGTGAAATCTCTCAATTGTTACAGTTGAGTCCCACCTCAAGTGGTAAGTACTTGCAGTGATGAGGAACTCCTTGCCACACAACACAGCTTTATTAAGCAGTTTTATTGTTAGAATTTTCTTTGTCATTTGATAAAGATCTGTCCCCTATACCTACCACCAACTATAATGAATTCAGTTCTCAAATGCCTATGAAGACACGTAGGATAAACCTGATTTCTCTTCCATCTGCTCATGAAACAGCCCTTTATTTTTTTTTAAAGATTTTATTTATTTATTCATGAGAGACACATGTGTCTCTCATGTGTCTCTCATGAGAGAGAGGCAGAGACACAGGCAGAGGGAGAAGCAGGCTCCATGCAGGGAGCCTGACGTGGGACTCGATCCTGGGATTCCAGGATCAGGCCCGGGGCTGAAAGCGGTGCTAAACCACTAAGCCACCCAGGCTGCCTGAAACAGCCTTTTAATTATTGGAAGACAGATGTCAGATATCATGTTTATACTAAGTCTTAGTTTTTCCAGACCAAAGACCCTCTGTTCTTTCAGTTGTTACATACATTCATTGTGCTATCATAATCTTGATTGACTCTTATAGAAGCACTCCATGAACTTCTAGATATATTCTTAATTTTAGCCTATTTTTATTACCATTTTGCGTTTGTTTTGGGCCATCTTCACCTGACAGTTGCAACCTTTGAACTGTTGTCAACCTATATATACCAATATATCTCTGGTAAATACAGCTCAATTTTTGCTATTTATTGTTTCTGCTTGGTTTATTAATCTTTTATCTGTTAGTTTAAAATATTCCTGAGGGCTTCATATGTTTCACTACTTAACTTACAGTATCTTCAGTATTGGTATGGGGGGAGAATTTACTTGGTCTCTATGGGAGCCTATGTGTTTATTCTTTAAGAATAAATTAGAATTTATTCTGTGAGGGATTCAAACACAATCTTGGATTGAAGGCTTTTTCACTGCCATTTTTAAATAATCCTTTTCCCATATCCTCTTCGCATTTTTTTAAAGATTTAATTTATTTATTTTAGAGTGAGAGATCATAAGTGGGAGGGGCAGAAGGAGAGGGAGAGAGAATTTCAAGCAGACTGTGTGCTGAGCACAGAGCCTGAAGCAGGGCTCTATCTCACAACCCTAAGATCACGACTTGAGCCAAAGCCAAGATTGGAGGTTTAGCTACTGCACCACCCACTTGCCCCTCTCTTCATATTTTTTAATTATCTTTTGGTTTCTGAATTTCTAAATGTCTATATTTTCTGATGGAATTTTGAAGGTTTTTGTATTCTAACTGTTCAATTTGAGGAAAAGACCATTTTATTTTTCAGTATATCTGATATGATGCTTTATGATTGTGATATTTTACTATTTACAATAGTAAAGCAAAATGAAGCTTCCATTTTGTAACTATACAAAATACTCTGCTAAAAGGGGCACCTGCTGTCTTGTCTAGCTCAGACAACTTATTCTAGATCCATTGACTGATATTGAAGTTTCTTCAAACAAATTTAAGTATTAAAGTCCGCTTGAAACCTACATATCAAGCTTCATTTATCGTCAAGGTTTTTCCCATTTCTTCTTCCTGGTTCTTATTTCTTATGATACTAGGAACCTGTGAGGCATTAATGGAAAGGGGATATGGACGTCTGGGCATGTGATTGCCCACTTGTCTGTACTAGGAAGTAACCCAGGTAGTCCAGGAGAACTTTTATGTTGGTTCTAGCTTTAGTGATCCCAGTGGGTTTGGTGATCAGTTGTTATTGCCCTCATAGCACAATGGTCACAGTGTTGGCACTATATATAGTATGTTACACTGGGTAGTTGGAGTGCGCATCTGGGCTTCTATTAAATTTAATGGCATGGTAGTCATTTGACCTATACTCAAGAAACTCTTCCACATAATTAATGTTAAGGTCCTTCTTGGGGGCTGGTGGATTAAATAATGTGCCTTCCTCACATTTATAACCTCTTAAAAGCCCACAGAAATTTTAGGATTCTCTTCTATACTAAATTTAACTTCAGAGCAAACTGTGGTTGGTCCTTGCCTTTTCTAGACTAGACATGCCCTTGCCCCTATCACTTGTGATCCGTCCCAGATAAATCTGCACATTCTGCTGTGAAGCAACTCCAGTTAATGAGCAGTTGCGCATCTTCTAGATTCTGAGCCTTCTTCCGAATTTCCTGGGAGGGCAGTTTTTGTGGTGCCAACTCTTTTCCCCGGTAAGCACCCAAAGAACAGCTAAGGCAATACAAATTACTCTGTTCCCTTCCCCCTCTTTTCATGTCTTTTTACAGCTCAAGAAGGGTACTAGCTTTTCAGGTTTGCATGTTTTTCCCAATCTTCTGCCTGGTAAGTTGCTTGCAAGCCAGGTAGTTTAAATATCCTCTTTATTGGTGGTTGATGGAAGGGATGGAGGAAAGAACAAGAATGTGGTCAATATATGGTTCAAATTGAAGCCATATCTATCACTCAGTTCATGCAATTCTCAGAGACAGCCTTAACTGTTTTATTAGCTCTCTTTTCAAAGCACATTGACACTCTGGATAATGATCATATTAATAATGTGAAGATTTGTGTTTGATGAAATACTGGTCTAACAAAAATGTGAAATTGAAAAATCAACTCTTGCAGTTGTGCACATTTGAAAGACAATTCTGGGAATCGTTTCTCTTTTTCATCTTTTGCAAACTACTCTTGAATTTGACAGTTTTGTAACTCAGATAAGTAGATAATTAAGCCCATCTTTCAGCCCATCTGTCTATATTTAGTAAGCTACCATGTGAGGATATGAAAATAAGACAGGGCCCTTGCCTTGAGCCAAGAATGGTTTTCACATTTTTAAAAAGTTCAAAAAAAAAAAAAAACACACAAAAACAAAAACAAAGAATCTGTGACACTCTTTTTTTTTTTTTTAATTTTTATTTATCTATGATAGTCACAGAGAGAGAGAGAGAGAGAGAGAGGCAGAGACACAGGCAGAGGGAGAAGCAGGCTCCATGCACCAGGGGCCCAACGTGGGATTTGATCCCGGGTCTCCAGGATCGCTCCCTGGGCCAAAGGCAGGCGCTAAACCGCTGCACCACCCAGGGATCACTATGACACTCTTTGTAGCCTGCAAAATCTAAAACATTTATTGTCAAGTCCTGTACGGAGTTCACTAACCACTTAACCTCTCACATTTTCACCGGAGTATGAAATTTTCATTTTTAAAATTAATTTATATTTTTATCCACTACTTTATATTTATTACTGTTTTTATATTGATATGATTAATCTTTAACATTTTGAGATATTTCATCTAATCATTTCTAATTTTTCTGTGGTTCTTATAATCTTCATTAGCTTTGACTTCTTGCTATACAAATCTAGTCAGCTCTTACTCAATTTATACAGTTATTTGGGCAGGGAAAAAAATTGAGTAAAAACTATATTAAAATCATGAAATTGATTTCCTTTATTTGATTCAGGCATTTTTTTAGACTTTGTGCTGACAACTGCTTTCAGTAAATAATTTTATATTTTTTAGAAAACTATTGGAATGGATTGGATTGTCATGCCATTTGACTGAAATATATCAATTCAGTCAAAATTATCAATGTTCATATACATATATGTAACAGATGTAGATAGTTATATAGATATCTTCCTTCCTCTAACAATAATGTAGCATGTAAAAATGTTGTATTGTCTTCGAGTACTATTACATTTCAACACCATCACCTTAAATTTGGTGCATTTATACATTTATTTCACTATACGTTTTTGAAAAGACTTGAGTCACAGCCATACAATCTAAATGTTTTTTTCAGGATATTAAAGAAAAATATTATTTTAAAAATCAAGTGAATTTTAAATAGTTCTTTAAAACCACACTTCTTTCTGAATTTCCTGAATTTGAAGGGTCATAGTAGCTTATGCTTTTTTAGTATAAAAAGTTGGGATCTAGAAGTGTTTTGGTGTATCAATTTTGTATGCATAATAATTCAAACACTCTTAAAACTGGTCTAACTTAACCTGTATGCTTTTTTTTTGCTGCTTGTTACTACTTGAATTATTCTTATCCCTACCATTTATTTATTGATAATATTCTTTCGTGGTCTGTATTATGCCAAATAGAACCAGGAATAGCATAATTGATTCAAGTTAAAACCTTTCAAATGATTTCCATGAAGAACTTTCTTCCTAAACCCAAAGAGGATTTAATATCATATTCAAATTCTCTCAGTTCCACAAACATGCCAAACTCTTCTTTCTGCAAGGGCATTTGTCATCCCGCTCTCAGAGCAGTCTTTCACCCAACAATTTGTTCTACTAATTTTCTCATTTTGCACCAGAAGTATAGGATCAAGCCAAGGCATCCATGATTACTAAGATTGTATTCACCCTAATTCATATCTATAGATTTTGGAGTTCTGGAGTGGGAACCTTCTGTATTCTTCCTTACTTTGTGGCACAAACATCTAGATTCGTTGTATGTGGAGATTTGTTTCAGGTTGTCTGCTGTTGGCTTCTCAATCTTGTTTTCTAAAATATTAAGTATTCTCCCAGAAGGTAAGGTTAATATGTTCAGTGGGAACACACTCAAGGTTAATATGTTCAGTGGGAACACACTGAAAAAAGAAAGCTGCTGTCTTACATGGTTGCTGCTAAGAAAAGCTCCTCAAATCAGTCGTAAACTTATAATTCCAGTCCTTGAAGTAGCATCCTTTTGTGATCCTACTAAGATTGCAGAAATAGTGCAGTGGTGATTCCTTTATAAATAGTACTGACATAAGAATTTTGTATGGACTATTTCAATTAAATACATTGTAAGACTTGGTATTCATGCCTAGAGTCTGAATGTGAATTATAAATATAGCCATAATGAAATACTATTTACAAATCTTCCTTTATAACTTTATAGCTAAAAAATAAACTATGGATTTAGGTTTGTAATCAGTTCTTTGGGGCAGGCTATAGCTCATTAATAACAATGAAAGACAAAGCTTTGACTTTGAATATATGTTAATGTATGATACTGAGTACATGTTAATCTCTCTTTTCCTCTTTGTGCTTGTAAATGTATACTTAATGTCTTGTAAGTTATAATTTTTAAATTAATCTTTTGCATGTTTTTTTTACATTAGCCTCTCACTATTTAAAATGCCAGTACACTTATCTAGAATTATATAACAATTTCAGTAGTGGGGTAAACAAAGCCATTGAAAATTCCTGGTGGTCTGCATATTACTTTTCTTTTTTTTTTTGCATATTACTTTTTTACATTGAATTTTGCATATCTAATATCTCTTAAGCTATTACACCAAATCCTAGTAATTAAAGATGAACAGGATAATAGTTGTTTGCTCAGTTTTGCTCCCATACAGAGTGATTCCCTCTACTGTATTTTCTACTGGTTCATCTTATTATATTTACATGATTTAAAGGAGGAGGTGCTACTATTCCCAGAAGAGAATGTTCCCTGATGAAGAGTGTCAAAGAGAAAGAGCATATAGAATTTGAGATGAACTTTTGGGTTCCAGTTTCAGCTCAACTGCTTATTAGTAGAATAGTCATTTAATTATCTGTGAAAACTAGGAACTTTACAAGTTTACAGAAGGGGCCAAATGAAATGCTATATAAGAAGATATTTGGTAAAGGTGCCTGAGTGGCTTAGGCAATTAAGCATCTGCCTTCAGCTCATGGGATTGGGCTCCAGGGAGCTGTGATAGAGCTCCATGTTGGACTCCCTGCTCGACAGGGAGCCTGCTTCTCCCTCTCCCTCTGCTTGTGCTTTCTCTGTGTCAGATAAGTGAAATAAATAAATAAATAAATAAATAAATAAATAAATAAATAAATAAATAAATAAAATCTTAAAAAAAGGTTTTTGGTAAAGTGCTAGCTGTATGTTAATATCAATTATTTAGCCTATTTTAACCTATTTTTTTCCTATATTCCATTAAATGAAACTTTATAGCATGCTTTCTGAACAAGAGTGATATTGCTCCTGAGTAAAAATAAGTTCTTAAAGGAGGCAAAAAAAAAAAAGTTTTACTCTCTATGTACAGCACATACATAAATACATCACATAAATATATATATGGTATATTTGTGATATTAAAATTTTATGAGGAGGGTAATAATGGAAGAAATGTCTAAGAAGGCTTGTGGGGGGTGGTGGTGATAGTACAAAAAAAGTTGAGAAACTACTCCGTAGTGTTGTAAAACAGACATAAATCTCAGTCTACAGATTTAATGTGAAATAAATGTAATTTCTTATTGTTTATTCTCTGTAAGCAAACTTTTTTCAAAAGATTTTCTTTATTTATTCATGAGAGACACACAGAGAAAAGAGGCAGAGACATAGGTAGAGGAAGAAGTACTGATGTGGGACTTGACCCTGGGATCACACCCTGAGCCAAAGGCAGACCATTGAGCCACCCAGGCATCCCAAACTTTTTTTTTTTTTTTTTTAATTTCATGGTCCCCTATTTGCCAGGAGGAATAGATGTTACCTGAGAAATTCAGAGTTTCAGTGCTCTTACTTCCCTGATTCCCAGAATCCTATCAGTGTGCTAGGGAGCTTATGTAATAGTAAGATTTGGGAGCATTCACTCTTTGAATTTCCAGAGTCTTGGAGTTGGTCCTCTCTCAGCTATTTATCCACCTCTCTGGAGGGCACAGAGCAAGACTGGCTGCTTTCTTGCTACTCTAGAGCTATAGGAAACTTGACAGAGCTCTCAGAGGCCTTCTGCCTAGATTCTCCCTCTGGGTAGTTTTGCTCTCTGTTCACTTTTTTGAACACGAGAAATCTAGAGATTTTGTCCATGTTTTTGGGCTTTATCCAAATAGAGTAGCCAAAGATTCCTATGTTTTCAGATTCCTCAAAATTTTACTGATCTCTTTATCTTAACCACTGCCCCACCCCATGGTTCAGCCTAGGGATAGAGGGTGGAGTGGAGTATGCAGAGTATAATTCCATTTTGGGAAAACATTCTCAAAGCTATTATCCCTTCCAGGTGTTTTAGGAATGTATTTTTTTTTTAAGATTTTATTTATTTATTCATGAGAGACACACAGAGAGAAAGAGGCAGAGACACAGGCAGAGGGAGAAGCAGGCCCCATGCAGGGAGCCCAACATGGAACTCCATCCCGGGACTCCAGGATCACGCCCTGGGCCGAAGGCAGGCGCTAAACCGCTGAGCCACCCAGGGATCCCCTAGGAATGTATTTTTAAGCTTAAAGGACAAAATTTATCTCGTTGTATTAAGTCTTTTATTGTAATAACCCTATCCTACAAAATGGTTGCTTCATGATACAATTTAATGGGGAAGGGCCCCTATGTAAAATGAAAATATATGGGTATGTGGGTGATGAATATATGCAGGGGGCACATTAGATTTTTCTAAACAGTTATTTCAGGGTATTTTCCTCACTTTGTTAATTCATCATGTAGCAAATCATTTGTTTTAAAATAACTTAATTGAGATATAATTTACATAAATAAAATATACCCTTTGTAAGGGTGTGATTGAATAATTTTTTTTAACTTATATGGTTGTGCAACCATAGCCACCACTCAATTTTAGAACTTTTCCATCACTCTCCATAAATTCTCAAAAGACTATTTCAGATCAGGCCTAGTGGGATCAGTACTTCATTCCATTTTACTGCTGAATAGTATCCCAGTGAAATAGTAGTTTGTGGATATACCACAGTTTGTTTATCCATTGACCAGTTGATAGACATTTTAATTATTTCCAGCTTTTGGCTATGGTCAATACGACTCCTATGAACAGTCACATAGAAGTCTTTGGATGTAAATTTTCCTTTCTCTTGGGTAGATTTCTAGGAAAGGATTTGCTGGTTCATGTGTTAAGTTTATGGTTAACATTTTTCAGGAACTGCCAAACTTTTCCAAAGAGGCAGTACTCTTACATTCCCACCAGCATGTATGAGGGTTCCAGTTTGTTTACATCCTTGTCAACACTTGGTATTATAGGTCTTTAAATTACAGTTATTTTGGTGTGTGTGGTGTTTGTCATTGTGGTTCTAACTTGTATTTTTCTAACAACTAATTAAATGAATATTTTTCATGTGCTTATTAGCTGTTAACATATTTTCCTGGCAAACTACTCAAGTCTTCTGCTCATTTTTAAATTGGGTTGTTTTTTTTTTTAATATTGAGTTGTATGATTTATATATATGTATATATATATTTTTTTAAATTTTTCTTGGTATAAGTCTTTTATCAGATATGTAGATTTCAAATAGTTTCTTCCAGTCTGTGACTTTTCAATTTTTTAATAGTATCTTTAGATAAACAAAAGTTTTTAGTTCTAATGAAGTCCAGTTTGTCAGAGCTTTTTATTAAACTGATAAGAACAGATACTACACTTGATCTTAGCCAAAAGGCCGAGAAGCAATTGTCAGAGCTTTTTAAAATGGCTTGTGTGTCTGCTGTCATGTCTAAGAATGCTTTGTCTAACCCAAGATTATGAAGATTTTTCTCTCATATTTTCTTCTATAGATTTTATAGTTTTAGCTCTTATATTTCAGTTTCTGATATATTTTGATTTAATTTTATGTATAGTTATAATATGGGGTCTAAATTTTAATTTTTTATCTTATTATTTGCAAATGTATTTCCAATTGTCCCAAATGTCCTAGTACCATTTTTTTGTTTGTTTGTTTTAGACTGTGCTTTCTCCACTGAACTGACTTTGTGGCACTGTTGTAGAAAACCAAATGGGCATAAATGTAAGGACAGTTTTGTTTTATTGATCTGTCTGCCTCTCAATACAACATTATCACATTGTTTTAGTCATTATTACTGTGTAGTAAGGTTTGATACCAGGTAATCTAAATTCTCCAATTTTATTCTTTTTCAAAATTGTTTTGGCTATTCTATGTCTTTTGCATGTCCATATAAATTTTTAAATCAGCATGTTAGTTTCTACAGAAAGGATTGCTGGGATTTTAATGAGAATTATCGTTAATCTATAGATCAATTTGTGTAGATATGAAATTTTTATAATATTGGGTCTTCTGTGAACATCAAATTTCTAATTATTTTGACTAAATTTCTTTCTGAAATGTTTTATATTTCTCAATTTACAAATCTTTACTTTCTTTTGTTAAAAGTATTCTTAAATATTTTATCTTTTCTTGCTGCTATTGTATATGTAATTGTTTCCTTGCTTTTATTTTCATATTGTTCTCTGGTGATGTTAATGTTTACTACTCAAGCGCCCATCTGCCCCTCATCCTAAAACTCTCTATTGAGTCTCTGGCTAGTTTACCAGTTCATCGTTTGCCTCAGACAGGACCATAGCCTCAGACTAGTGGAGCTGCTGTCTGTCACTCTTTGCTTGCCACCAGGGTCACCACTTTAACTGTCAACACTTCGTATCAAAGGAGTTCATTCTGGCAGAATCAGCAAAACTAAATGATTGGTTTTGGCAGTTTTGCTCAACTATACAGTTGGTTTTCTATCAGGCCGAAAGTTGGGAACAATTTATTTTTATATTATTTTTTTCTCTAAATTAGTTTCAATACTTAAAAGGTTAGCTATTTTGTGCTTAGGAACTCTTTCTTACACTTTTTTTTTGTTGTTTAGAACTTTAAAAATGAGAATGAGGTAGATATATTTTATAATTTTTGCTAAGTAAAACAACTGCAAAAATATATTTTATTTCTTGTATATGTTCATGGGTATTTTGTGATATTTGAAGGACAGAAGTCACTGGTGAATAACCAAAAGTAATCACACACTAAGGTCACTCAGTGTTAATTAGGTGAGGTCATTTTTAATATAACAAGTAGCTGGTATTTTTCAATGGTTTATTTCTCTTTTGAAAATTTCAAATTTTCTACTTCAATGTTTAAAGAGCTGTCATAATTTCAATATTTATTCTAAAAATGAGGATTCCCAGCTTCTTAGCTGTATAAATGACTCATTATATGACTATGCTCCAAAAATCCACATGTGTGGATATAGATACTAAGCCGGAAGTGTTTATACAAGTTTTATTTTACTTCAGTATTTGCATTTATTGAGATTAATAATATTGTATCATCTTTGGGCCTAAGTTTTGAATTCTAGAGTTAACATAATTTGCTTTATTCTTGATTAAATTTTAAGTCATTTGAATGTAGATACCAGAGTCTTTTAACAATAATTCTCTAATAGTACCCTTCTCTAATAGTACCCTTACTTATATAAGTAAACTCAATATATTCATTTTCCACTCCATTCAATCACACACTGTAGAAGTATCACATGTCCCATTATGAAAAATTAGAAACAAAAGATAAAGTAGATATTAAAGTAAATATATAAAAATCAATAGCTTTTCCCTCATCTAATAAACAGGTATTTATTTAGTACCTACATTATACCACTCACTAAGCTAAATGCTGGTGGTGGTAAACAATAAACATTATCCCTGTGCTCGGGGATAATGTGTGTTCGGGGATTTTGTTTCCTAAGGAGACAGATAATCAGCAAATGAACAAATAAATAATTCAAACCATTTACTACGAAAGGAATTACCTAGGTGAAACAACAAAATAATGGGAAAATCTATTTTGGTAAGATGGTTCAGAGGAAAGATTTTTCACATTTCCCCCCATTGTTTCACTATTTCACTTTTTAAAAATTATTATTTAACATTTTTATTTGAAATAATTTCAAACTTTCAAAAAATTTCAAATATAACCACAAGAAATATCTGTATACATTTGTTCAGATGTGTGTAATACTATTATATCATTCTCTATTCTATTCTATCATTTGTTCTCTAAATCTACCTTTTTATGTTCATCTATCTATATACTACATAATTTGTTTTTCTGAGTCATTTAAATCTGCTTCCATTGTGGGTCTTTATTTATTTTTTTTAAAAGATTTTACTTATTTATTTGACAGATCAAGCAAGCACAAGCAGGGGGAGCAACAGAGGGAGAGGGAGAAGCAAGCTCCCTCACTGAACAGAGAGCCCACTCTAGGACCCTGGGATCATGACCTGAGCCAAAGGCAGATGTTTAACCCACTGAGCCACCTAGTGCCCTGTCAATTGTTTAGTGTGTACTTCGAAGAAGAAGAATATTCTATTATATAGTCACAGTAGATTTTTCAACTTGAGGAAAATTAACATTGAGGAAACAATGTTTCTCTAAACTAGTATTTCTATTCCTATTTTGTCAGTTGACCTAATACTATCCTATATGTAGTATTTTCTCTCTCTTTTCTATTATGAGATCCCACCTAGGATAAGATGATGCATTTAGTTGTCCTGGCTCTTTAGCTTCTTTTACCCTGGAAAATTTTCACAGTTTTTCCTTGTCTTTTGTGACATTGACATTTGGAAGACTATCTGCTCCCCCACCTTTTTTGAATAGAACATTCCTTACTTTGAGTTTGTCTGATACTTCCTCATGATTAAATTCTAGTAACTACAAAGCAATCTACAGGAAGACATTTTAAGACCATGCACATATCCTTCTCAGCAAAATATTCCTTTGAATTTAGCATCCATTGACATTTATTCAGTCTCTACTGTGATTGTTGTAAAATGTTGTAAAATGTAAAATGTAAAATAATGATTTTTTTATTCCCACTGCTCCCCTCATATCATTCCAGTCAACATTTGTCATTCTCCTGTAAGCAAAGTTCTTCTCCATTCATTTATTTATCTTATTATTATTGGTATGGATTTGTAAGTTTCTGTTTTTCCAATGGTTTATAATTAATTACTGACCTTAATTAATTTGATGCTTAAATGGTCTCAGATTTGGCCAGTGGGAACATCTTCATTCTAGCTCCTGTGTCCTTATGACAACCATCTTTTTAACATTTCTTTCTTTCTTTCTTTCTTTCTTTCTTTCTTTCTTTCTTTCTTTCTTTCTTTCTTTCCTTCTTTCTTTCTTTTTTTTTTTTTTTTTTACCACTTCTTTATTTTCTGGCACTATAAGATGTTTCAGGCTCATCTTGTTACTACCCTGTGTTAGCCCTGACATCAGTCATTTCTCCAGAAAGCCTGCTCAGTAGGTCCCATGTAAGTGAGAAACAACCAGCTATGAGAAACATCGGCCATTTGATTTTAAGATCAGCATTTAAAATAAAAATTATATGTAACCAAAATTACCCCCTGAAATCTCTTAGGAAGGCCAACACATCTTCTAAATGCTAATAGAATATAGGAAAATAGAGCAAAAAGGCAGATTTCATGTTAGCAAGTGAAAACTTGGTAAACAATTGGGATATTTGTAATAACCTGGTATGGTACTAGACTCAGCAGATATAGTAATAGAAAAGGCTGAAACAAACTCAACAGTAATCTTTTAAAAAGGACAGAATCACTGATTTCTAGATTATTTATTGCTTAATGCAAGTTTGGGCTTTTTTTCTCTCATTGAGCAGAATTCATTTAAATGGAACAGATTAAAGTGTTAATGTCAAAAATCAAATGTTAAAAGAAAAAAGTTACATATCAATATTTATTGAACTCAAGATTATCAAGGGTTTTTTGTATACAAGAAAAGAGAAACACTCAAATAATATTTATTGAATTGTTATTCATTTATACAAATGTTTCACCTTTCTCACAATTATTTTCTAAAAGCTGATTATTTCACAAACCTTGGAATAAAATATTCTATTTTTAAAAAGAGAAGAGACTTCATATACATCACAAATGTTTCTGTGGAGCCTGCACTTTCTGTGCACATACCTTCTTAGCTTTATGTCCACTGTCTCCTTTGCTCATTTTATTCCCAATGGCTAGAACTGTGCCCAGCACATGGTAGGGCCTGGATAAATATTTTCTGAGTGAATGAATCAACAACTTAAGGGAGCTGGAATAAATTATTTGTACATGCCCTTCCAACTTGCAGGATTAAAGTGAAGGCTTTCTGACTTCAGGCCCAGATTGATTTCTATACAATGTCTGTCATCTAATGGCTACTTACTTTATATCTGTGCCCTGATATTAGCTGAGATGAGTATCCACAAGCACATATTATTAATAATAATTGGAGCCTGCCTTTGCTTGTCCTGGCATTAATTTATATACACGTTTTCTAATGGACTAAATGGTGAAGAGGCCCGAGGACCATTTCAGTATTTCAAAGAAAATGTGATTTTAACCTTTTTCAGATTTCTGAATATCTTGTGCACTCATATCCTCAAGGTGACTATAGTTTGGGGCGGGGGGAAGATTAGAAATTACTTTGGAACCCTAGGATCACAAATGTTACTGGTTTCTGTTCTTCAGTAGTTGGGAATAATGACAACAAAGAAAAAGATTAAGGCTGACACCTTGGGCCCATGGGAATGCACTGGGGAGTTCCAGACCATCAGTGATTCCTGTAGAGATGTTGATTAGAAGGTGGCTTTATAACATATCCAATGAAAAGATTTCACAATTTTTTGTATGTGTTTGAATAGATGAATAATTATATCTGTTAGGAATAGTTATATTTACCTTTTAAAACACTGTTTCATCAGGTTAGACTAAATATGAGAGATTTTATCTAGTGTTTTTTTTTTATAGGTTGCAGTAATACCTAGCTTATATAAGTCATGCTTAATTTCTGCATTTGAGAAGTAAGGTGCTGTAGAACATGTGTGTGGGTGTCTGGTGCCCTCCCCATTATAAAAGCCTAATGCCATGAATTTTAAAATGTTACTGCTGATGTTGTATTATTTAACTCTTACAACAAAGCTTCTGGGCAGGCATTTTTGTGTTCCTTTAATAGATGAGAAACATAGGTCATGAAAAGCTCAGGCAACTTGTCCAAGGAGCACAGGCCTGTAAAATAGCAAAGCCAGGCTTATCTTCAGATCAGCTTGTAATGCTGCATGAGCTGCCCTTGATTTCTCATGACCATGAAGTGTTGATTGCCATGTGGTTATGATTTCAGCCTAAGAACCCAAGTGTATTTATTAAACATACATATTCTTTTAGATATAGAAGCCCACATCTTCATATATTCTCTGGCACTTGTTAAATGACATTATAAATTACACACATACACTTACACTCCTACTCTTTCCCTGAATGGAGAAGAGAGAAGAAAGGAGCAATATTGGGTATAAGACAGTAAGATCCCTAAGAAAGAAATATTTTTTAACATGATTACCTGTTGTTGCTAAAATACAGAAACTCATAAATTATAAAATATCCTTGATTCTCAGGTAACTTCATGTTAACTCAGATCTTTTGGGTCCTGGCTTAAAACCTGAAAAAGCTTTTGTGTAGGTAGAATAATGGCCCTCCAAAGATGTCCACATACTTATCCAGGATCCTGTGAATATGGTACTAACATGACAAAGGAGACTTCTACAGATGTGATTAAATTGAGAATCTTGAGATGGGGAAATTATCCTAGTGGGCCCAGTGTAATCCCTTTATAAAACTGAAAGAGGGAAGTAGAAGAGTGAAAGGAAGAGGAGATGTGACATTGAAGTGGTAATTTCATGTGCTAAGAAATGTGAACTTCTACCTTACCTCTACCCTATTTAATATTTATAATAGTATTTATTATACTGCATGAAACAATCTATTCATACTTTCATCATGGGCAACCTCTAGAAGCTGGAAAAGAAAAGGAATTGGATTCTCTCCTAGAGCCTCCGGATGGAGCACAGTGCTGATAGCCCATTTTGGACTTTGAACTTGAGAAGTATAAGATAATAAATTTTTGTTGTTTTAAGCCATTAAATTTGTGGCAATTTGTTAGAGCAGCAATAGGAGAATAATACAGCATCCTGCTGTGATTGTAATAAAATCCAAAGTCTTCAGCCTTCTCCCTAAGAGCCTTCAAGATCAGATCGCACTCAACTCCTGCCTCACATCTGAACTCTTGTGCTTTATAATTTGCTTTCCGCTAATGCTATACTGCTTAGAGTTGGTTTGCATAAATTCTTACCTTCTTTGTTTCCCGGTCTTGCTTTTCTCTGCCTCAGGTGTGCCTTCTTCCCCATTCTCTCTGTCAACCCCAGTCTATACCACAGCCAGGCTAGTCAGTACTTAGTTCAGATTTCATTCCTATGGGAAACCTTCCCAATACCATTTCTGTAACTCAATAAACATTCTCTTCTGTGCTCCCCATGATTTTGTGATTTATAAGAAATATATATTTGGTCATTCAGATGACCAAAATATATTTCACATATATATTTGGTTTTTATCCATGGTCTTGGCTCAAAGCTCCTAAAACCCTTTGAATGTCCTGTAATAAGAGCAATGAAGGTGTCTTTTGTTAGGCTTATGAAATGATTTCTGGGAAGCTTCTGGGTAACCTAAGGATAGGGGTATGGTTGTCAGGAGAATTAACCATATGATTAGAGGGTTGAAACTTTCAGCTCCCTTCCATCCTAACCTCTGGTAAGGGGAGAGGTGCTAGAGATTGAGTTCAGGTGCCAATGGCCAATGAGTTAATCTGTCATGATGATGTAATGAAACCTCCATAAAAACCCGAAAGGGCAGGGTTCAGAGAGTTTCCAGGTTGGTGAACATAGTGGACTGCTGGGAGAGTGACACCTGGAGTGGGCATGGAAGCTCTGTACCCTTTCTGTTTTTCTTGTACTATGCATCTTTTCCATCTAGCTATTATTATATTCTTTTATAATGAAGTGATAATTGAGTAAGTAAATGGATTTCCTGAGTTCTATGAATTGTTCTAGTAAATTAATGGAACCTAAAGAGGGGGTCATAGGAACTTCTGATATATGGCCAGGCTTGTGACTAGTGTCTGAAGTTGGGATGGGGAGCATACTTGTAGAACTGAACCCTTAACCTGTGGAATCTGATGCTATCTCCGGTAAATAGTGTTAGAATTGAATTGCACTGTACAATATCCAGTTGGCATTCAGAGAGTTTCTCAGTGGTGGCAGGGGTAAGTCCTCCCTCCATGAGTTGGAATTGGGATCCAGACCCTTTTACTACCTTACCTCTACCCTATTTAATATTTATGATAGCATCTATTATATTGCATGAAACAATCTATACATACTTTCATCATGATTTTGCCGTGAGGCCCAGCATAGTGCTGCCAGAATATAGTCAATGCTCATGAAATGTTTTCTGAATTGATGTGTTCAAGACATTTGTAAACTAAAGGTAACTGGGTTATTTATAACGGACAAAAGGCCTTCTTGGAGGTAGTCCTGAAAAGAGCAGCTGTAAAAAATGAATAATTTGACTGATAGCCTGTGCAACTGTCTCTCTTCTGGCACAGTGTTTATGCCTTTGATACATATAATATTGAGCTCTTATACAGTGAAAGGTATAGCATACCAACTCATGAAATAATCCACGTTCTGTAGCTCTTTATATCTGAACCATGAATGTATCACAACTAATGTATCCAGTATTGGCAATATGTGCAAACAGCTATAGGGAATTTCTTACATCTAGACTTCTTTTAAAAATTTGTTTCCATTTTAGTAGTATAGACAGAACATGGACAGTTTCAGGGAGAAGTGAGAGCCCTTGTCTCATCACAGTCCTAGAGCTGACTTCTTAAGTAAGGTGGCCAATTAAGGTACCCTTAAGGAAGGTAAAATCTGTGAAAGAGGGGTTTCACATAAGGGAAGGGTTAAGATCTGCTAGTGAAAACTTGCCATCCTCTACTTGCTACTTCAGAAAAGTCATGAGTAAGAGAAACCACACAGAAATTTAAAAAATAGTTTTCTGTTGGGAATATTTAAGTTAAATTATACTAAGCTTATAGTTGCAGCTGGTAAGAACAATTAAACAGATAAATCCTGGAATCAGGGACAGTTTGTTTATCAGCTTTCTTATCTGAGTCTGAGTTAGGTCCTCCAGTAAGTTTGAAAAGCTTTGATGCCTCAACATTATGTTTGCCAAAGTGGTGTCTATAATGAGCAGCCAAATTCTCTGTATTTCAGGCCTTTCTTTTAAACTGCTTTTGAATGAGACTGTCAAGTGTTGCATGCTGTATGTCAGTTAACACTTGGGGAGTGAAATTCACAAAGGGCACTTATTGTACCTTCACAACAAGGATATCTTTGCCAACACTTCAGAGCTATTTTAAGTTTTGGAGTTGTAAGTATCTCACTCTTCTTAGAAGTGATAGTAGTGACCCAGGATGCCTGGGTTTTAAGTGAGTTTGCACTTTCAAGACATGCTGGCACATGTTGGGATTTCAACTTCATTATCTGTCCAAGGAATTATGCCTTTTATTTAAGTTGCTTCCTTCATCTAAGAGGTTTAATAGTAACGATAATGACAAAGTAAGCAATGACAACATTTACTGATTGCTTATTACTTGATGTTGTAAGCATTTATCTGTATGATCTCATTGACTACACACTAGAACCAAGAGGTAGATATTATTATTAGGCCCACTTATAGATGAGAAAATTGAGGCTCAGAAAGATTAAGTAAAATGCCTAAGGAAATAGAACATAAATGGTGAAATTGAATGTGCCCCAAGGATCTCATGACTTGAGATCCTATACTTTGTATTTCTTTATTCTGAGAAAACAAGGCTGTCAAAGGAGGGGGTGGGGAAGGTGCATGTGTGGTTGGCAGGGTAGGCAAGGATCATATAAAAAATACTTAGGTACTAATTAAATCCTTTCTTTCTCAGTATTCCTCAGTGGAGTATAGTGCATGTGCGTGTGTGTGTATGTATTTTTTTAATGTATGTGTTTTCTCATTTTCCAGTTTCCTTGTGTGCTCAGAAAGGTTATGAGTACTGATAATCTGTATTTTATTCTGGTAATGAGATATTTGTATTTCTGTCTCTCTTGTAATCCATCCTTTTGGTAATGTTTGAAAAAACTATCAGTTTCTGCAGATTGGAGCTGAGAATTTAATATGTAGACAGCTCTTTACCCCTCTTGTTTCAAGCTGACCATGGACTCACTTTGTACATTGGTGCTTTTGAGAATAATGGAAAAATAAAGAAAAACAAAGAATAAAGGCAGGAGTCTAAAGACTGGGAAAATAAGCATCGAACTCATTTTGGAAACAATTGTGGATTGGCTTAAGTCTACAATGCCTACACATTTCCCTCTGCTTTCCATTCATCATTGTCATTAATTTCTTTCCTCATTTGCTAAACAGATGAATGGCAAGGAAGACAATAGAATTAAACTGGAACAAAAAGGCTCCTTTATCCCAGCTCCTCGGTGTTCCTTTCAGAATAGGGACGTTTAATGATGGGAGGTCCATCTGATTGTCTGAAGCCAATGCATTTCTACCTCAGTGGTCACTGCTTTCAGCAAAAGAAAAGGCTTATAAAGGGGTAAAGATCAAGTTAATTGACTGCTTTGAAGAGAATTAATCAGAGGAAAAGGGGGACACCACAAATTTATTTTCCCCTGTACAGGACTACATTATAAGCGCAGACCATACACTGCCTTGACTTATTTGGAAGACACAAACTTTTTTGTGTCCCTGTAGCTTTACTTCACCTCTAAAGACTTGTATGTCGTCTTCCAGAACCTGACCTATCTTTCCCTGGACCTGCTTGTTGTCTGTGTTATTTCTTTGCAGAACTGCTGTAGAGTCTATCTACTTTTCTCTTGTTGGCTTTATCTTACTAATTAGCTACCTAATTAATCTTCCTAAAGTACAGATTTGATTAGGATATTTTGCTGCTTAAAAAACTTTAATGGCTTACTATCATCTAAACAACAAAAGTCTGATTTTCTGGCTTAACCATCAGGACTTTCTATGACCTGACTCTGTTGTATCTTCCCAAATATTATCTGCCTCCCTGGTGTTTTTTGATTGATTGATTGATTGATTGATCAATTTTCTGGTTTCCTTGGCTTCTACCAAACTGAAACTTTGCTTTCCTACCATAAAGAGTAAGTTCCTCAAGGATAGGATTTTTGTCTGTTTTGTTTAGTGCTGTCTGTACTCTACACCAACAATAGTGGATGGTTCCTGGTAAGCACTGGAGAAATATATGATGAATTTATTGAATGAATAAATGGCCCTTTCCCACATTTCCCTGACTTTGTAATTTTGCTTATTTTTCTCATTCCCTAAATAAAGGTTTAAAACCTGTTAATAAGTCCACTCCCCCATTCAAATGGTATCAGATTAGCCAGAATAAATCTCTCCTTTCTCTGAGTTCCAACAATTCTTTATATTCTAGTAGTTCTCAATCATATCATGTTGTCACTTTTAATTGTAATTATTTAGGCATATAATTTATTTTATAACTTAAAGATCAGTAGAATAAAAAGCTTATTGAACAGAATATACATCTAAATTATTTTTATCTCCCTGTCTCTTCCCCTACAACAGTGGTCCTAAGATATTGCCTTCTCTGATAGATACTCAAAAGAGCACTTTGGTAAGAATTTTATGTTAATAGTGTCTCTATTCCATTAAAATAGTGAAAATCTTTGCAGGCAAAGATTTGTCTTTTAGTGTTCTTTTGTTATATCTCAGTCAACTATAGTTTGAATGAACTAAGATTTGTCTTATTAATAATTTTGAATTATTAAATATACTGTTAATAAACTATTCTCTGGAATTTTTGAAAATAAGTAATTTGCATGAAAATCCATAAAATGTACAACACCAAAAGTGAACTCTAACATAAACTACGTACTTTGGTGATAATGCTGTGACAATATAGATTCATTAGTTGTAACAACTATAGCACTCTGGTGGGGATGTTGATAATGGCAGACGATGTGCATGTTTGTGGGCAGAGACTATTTGACAGCTCTGTACCTACTTCTCAATTTTGCTGTGAACCTAAAACAGCTGTAAAATCTAAACTATATATAAAAAACAAAAACTAAAGCAAAAGAATCATTTATATACGTACCTCTTCCTTTATATTCTGCTGCCAAATTTTAAAACACACACACTCATAGGAAATTAATAATATTTATCATACTGGCTAACATTTTTTGAAATATTTTATTTACTTGACAAAGAGAGCACAAGCAGAGGGAGTGGCAGGCGGAGAGAGAGAGGGAGAAGCAGGCTCCCCCCTAATCAGGGAGCCCAACATGGGGCTCAGTCCCAGTACCCCGAGATCATGACCTGAGCCAAAGGCAGATGCTTAACTGACTGAGCCACCCAGGTGCCCATCTGACTAACTTTTTTTTTTTAAGATTTTATTTATTCATGAGAGACAGAGAGAGAGAGAGGCAGAGACACAGGCAGAGGGAGAAGCAGGCCCATGCACGAAGCTGACCTGGCGGTCCCAGGTCTCCAGGATCACGCCCTGGGCCAAAGGCGACACTAAACCGCTGGGCCACCAGGGCTGCCCCTGGCTAATATTTTTGATGCTTAGTCACATACTAATCATCTTCAACTTATGTGACAAGTAGGTCTTCATTTTGAGATAAGTATTAGAAAAGTTAAATAACTGGCTTACTTTAGAAGCTGCCCATTGGTGATACTGGAACCCAAATTCTGTAGTCTGACTTAGGAGTTGAGCATCCTAAACATCAGTCTGCTTTCCACAAGTCATGTAAGAAGTTCTCTGGAACTCTGTGCCCCTCTTTTGGCCTCTAACAACAAAACCTTCCTTCCAACACAAAGCTAAGGTGACTGAGGGACAAGAAGGTAGTAAAATATATCTCTTTGTCTTTGGTTTAAGCTTTCTATATATTTTGGGTAATAGAACAAAACAACACTAACTCTTATTTGGCTGAGGCTAATCTCATATATTTCCAGAGCATTTACTAATAGATTTGACAGTAATACCAATATACACATTTTTTTTCTGTGTTGCTGCTTCTTCAGCCTATATATTTAAATCTTTTTATTGTTTATAGGTATAACCTCTCGAAAAAAAAATGAGTAAAAGCAAGAATAAATGGAGAACAGTTCTTAGCAGTCACTTTTTAAGAACGATTTTATTTACTTATTCGTGAGAAACATGAATCCCATGCTCAACCACTGAGCCACCCAGGTGCCCCAGTAGTCACTTAAAAAAAATTATTGGGACATCTGGGTGACTCAGTGGTTGAGTGTCTGCCTTCAGCTCAGGGTGTGATCCCGGGGTCCTGGGATCAAGTCTTTTATCGGGCTCCCCATGGGAAGCCTGCTTCTCCCTCTGTTTATGTCTCTACCTCTCTCTCTCTGTATCTCTCATGAATGAATAAAACTTTAAAAATTTTTAAAAATAAATAAAAATAAAATTATTTATTTATTAGAGAGAGAGAGAGAATATGAGCAAAGAGGAGAGGCAGAGGCAGAAGGAGAAGCAGCCTCCCCACTGAGCAGGGAACCCGACATCGGTCTTGATCCCAGGACCATGGGACCTGAGCCGAAAGCAGCTGCTTAACCAACTGAGCCACCCAGGCACTGCTCAGCAAACACTTTTATCTAATAAAATAGATGCCTTCTAAATTTGAAACTGATTCTTAAGTTGGTTATCATCCTCAAGGGCATGCTTCTTCAGGAAAGAACATGTTTTTCTGCAGGCTCTCCTCCATTTGTTCCTACTACCCAAAGCAATAATCTATGCAGAGAATGTTGGCTTTAGCAATACTCTTTGTATTGATTATAATCAATTAAAGATTTCTGAAAATAAGATCCTCATGCAGTCCTTAATGAGTTGAAGTCTAGTTTTATGGTTTTGAAAGTAAATTATAGTGAGCATTTCAGTTTAAGATTTCCAAAAAGAAACTATAGAATTTCCAGTGCCTACATGATTATTCCTTTTCTCTAATTTCCTTAACTGTTCCATATGGGGGTATAATTATGTTTAGTCATGCCATTGATTACTGCTGAGTTTGAAGGTAGATGTTCTTCCACAAAATCTACCTTCTGCAACAGGGACTATATAGATAGTCAATGAGGAGAAAAGGATTCAGCAGGACCCTGTGAGCTCAAAGACCTTTATGCCCAGGCACATGTTTTTCCTGAGATGTTATCAGTATCATTGATGAGCAAGAATGTGTTACCTCCTAAAACCCTACAAAATAGGTTTTGTTTAGATTCTCTCCCAGAACAAGAAATTAGAAATGAGACATACTGAGGTTGTTTGAGCTCCGGAGAATAAATATATATATCCCTGCCTCCTTTAAATATGGCAGTGTCTAAATTAAGTCATTGGATTACCCAGTGCTATCTAAATGCAAACAGGTAGGGTGACAAATAGGTTTAAACATCCTCTTAATATGAATACAGAGGTTGACAATCAAATGGAGGAAAGACTGGACCTGTTGTTAAATCCTAAAACTAATCTAAATTATCTACCTTTTAATTATTTAGGATTTATAGTGGTTTCTACGCATCAGAAATTAAAAAACAAAACCCCAAAACGAAATAGGTCTGGAGTTCTTTTTATGGTTCTCAGCCATCCAGAGCCAGAAAAGACTGAAAGTATTGCTAAGTCCTATTTTTTAATAAAATATCTAGAAAATAATAAATATATAGTTAAACATAGGAAATACTTATTTGGGTGTTTCAAATATACTAATGTTTTGTCAATACAGAACCCAAATCTAGTTTTTGGTGGTCATAGTTTTACAAGTCAGCCACACATCAGTAAGTACCCATGTAAATTGAGTCTTGCTATTCATATACTCATTTATTTATTTGATAAGTATCTATTCAATGCCTTCTGTGTGATGAGCATTAGATTTGCTGCTGGAAACTGAATAGTGAACAAAATAGATATAATTTTTGTCTTTTTGGAGCCTTTAGCTTATTGAAGAAAACAATCATTAACCAAAAAGAGATGAAATGTAATTATAGAAAGATAGAAAACAAACCAGCAAGATAAATATAAGCACCTGTCATTGTATACAGGTAAATTTAGAAGCATTTTACCCCTATTCCTTCTATTAAAAAAAAAACAAAAACAAAAAAACACATACTCATTACCCAGAATGAACATTCTGCTCTGTGGCCTTGCAATATATTATCATTATAATCTGCCATTTTTCTGTCACCCTTATTCTGTTTATGAACTTCCATGAGTGTGTTGGGTGCTGACCTTCCCTACTTTCCCACATGATCAAGGAATTCTTGCTCAACAACAAGATGTGAACAGTCAAATCCAAATGTGCTTTTGACCAGTCAAGACTGATGTTTCTTTGACTGGCTGCCCAGTTTTCATGTTGAGTGCTGCAAGCATTTCTGCATATTGTCTTCCTCTGTTCACCTCTTTGTGGTCCACTTTGTCACCTGCCATCATCTGCTTACTTCCCAGAGACTTTGTTCCCACCAGCTTTTCCTGCTAGTCAGTTTTTTTTCCTGTTTCTAAACATATATCCCAATGTCTGGCATGATCTTTACACTTTTCCCAGTCACCTTCCTCAGTGAAACCTGTCGACTTGGCAGACAAGCACTTTGGAACTTCATATCTATTCTTTCTCATGCCACTGAGGTATTCTTTTTTTGGAATACAAATGTCAACAGGTAGGATCAAATGAAAAGAGACATGGAAGGTTAATTCCCCAATATCAGCACCAACTATAGGAAATATATTTGCAGGGTTACAGCTAAGTGGAGCTCATTGAATGAGCTGTGGTCTGCGATAGTTATTAAATGAGAACATTTCTATCACAATGAGGACAAAGTTAGGTTGTTTCAGTGTCATGAGTCACAGAGTGAAGAGCAGAGAAAGCCAGCTCTTCATCCTTACACGAGAGCTCTTCAGACACAGGAAGCCAATGTCATGGAGTACAAAGGCTTAACCAAGAAGTGAGCAGCTCTTGTCAAGAGTCAAAGAACAATTTTTTTAAATGCAGTTACCAATCTTAATCAAATCCCTATTTGCACATAGTCTATATTAGCCTGTCATTATTACATACGAAGAAAAATTAAAAAATGATAAACATAGAATATGTAGAAAAGGAATATAGTTATTTATTACATAATTTGAAAAATCATGAAATCAAGTGATTCTGCTTTGAGAATGGAGGCTATGTAATGGATTTTACATAAATGAATTTTTTTTAAAAAATTATAAATTAAAAATATTTGCTAGTCTGAGTTGAAATGAGAAAGCTTGAGCTCTTTTTTGTTTGTTTCAAAATGGCTCCTTTCCAAATCTCTTTACAGGCCAGATTTTTAATGAGATTAATTTATAATGGGGAGAACTACAATTAAGCATTATAAATCTTAATAAAAGATTTATAGGAATTTATTTAATTTTTGATTTATTTATACTCATCTTCAAAAATGGTTTGAAATGACTTATTCATAGTCAGGAGCTATAACAGTTAAATAAGAAAAAGAGTAAAGAGAAAACAAAAACAGAAAAGTAAAGCTGAGCCAGGGATAAAATTAGTGTTCATAATAATGGATTGGATTAGAGTTTCTTAGTAGTGCCGACCTCTTGAAAAAGTAATCCACAGATTTTAGTAGCTCAAGAGAAGACAAGTTATTTGTGTACTGACACCTGAAAAATTTTTTTCTCGAGTAACTAAAAAGAAGACCTAATGTGGTGGAGTTAATTGCATACTCAACAATATTAGTACAATGAAAACCATAAGAGATTTTGCATATTATTTTCTTTTAACTTGCTAGATTAGTTTGTTATTGTGCTGTGTCAAATTACACAAATTTAGTGGCTTAAGACAACAAAAAATTATCTAATAATTCTGGAGGTCAGAGCTCTGAAATGGGTCTAACAGTACGAAGATCAAAGTATTAGCAGAGCTGGGATTCTTCCTAGAAGTTCTTGGGGAAAATGTTTTCTTTATGTTTTTCAGCTGCTAGAGTTTTTCGACATTTTTTGGTTCCTGGCCATTACAGCTTCTGTAAATAAGTATCCTTTGATTCTGGCTCTCTTGCCTCTCTTGTATAAGGAATATCATGGTTACATTGGACTCAGTGGGATAATCCAGGATAGTTCCCCCATTGCAAAATCTGTAAATCTCTTTTGCCATGTAAGGTAACATATTCAAAAATTAGGATGCGGTCATCTTTGGGGGATAATTATTCAGCCTACCACATATGCCTTATTCTAAGAGAATGATTGGGTGGTAAAATGTCTGTATATGAAACTCTCTGATATTCTCATGTAATTGGAAAAAAAATGTCAAGAGAAAAAGATGAATTCTAAGGCTCCAGCAACTCCCAATTAATATAATTTTAAAAAATATTTTATTTAAATTCAATTTGCCAACATATAGTGTAACACCCAGCGCTCATCCCATCAAGTGCCCTCCTTAGTGCCTGTCACCCATTTACCCCATCCCCCCACTTTCCTCCCCTTCTGCAACCCTTTGTTTGTTTCCCAGAGTTAGGAGTCTCTCGTGGTTTGTCTTCCCCTCTAATTTATTCCCACTCAGTTTCCCTCCTTTCCCTCATCGTCCCTTTCACAATTTTTTATATTCCACATGAGTGAAACCATATGATGATTGTCTTTCTCTGATTGACTTATTTCACTCAGCATAGTACCCTCCAATTCCAACCATGTTGTTATTTCAATGAATGTTTTTATTAGTATTGGGGGGCAAAAAGGATTTACGTTTGCTCTCTGATAATATCTGGAGTACAGATACTCTGTGCTGCTGATTAAAGGGCAGATTCAAAATTTTTCCTTGCATAAAAGACAGATGATACGTTCTAATGAAAACTGAGAATTTTAAACAGACTTTCAATAGAGAAACTTACCTTCCTCAGAATAGAGATCCCTAGTCAAGGTTATTAATTATTCACCATACATTTCTGGCCTGCTCGGCACAGGAAAAAAATGGGCACTGGAAACCTCAAAGTTCTACTGTCCTAACACATAGAAGAAATTATTGTAACCTGTATTTCTTTAACTTATAATTTTTAGACAGATGTGTCAAAACACCTATTACAGCTATTAAAATTCTAGAAAATCAATTTAATTGATGCCACAATTTAATTGAGGACCCTGTATGGTAAACTTTTTGCAAAATTGCCTCCTTAGTAAGGAAATGAACTCATTTAAATGTTACTTTTTTTTAATCAGTATTTAGGAATGGTTCTCCAAAATGGTGGCTTGGATTATTTTGCCTAGATATGAGGCATTCATTTGGACAGTACTCAGATTAACTGGATTGAAAGAGTACCAATCTACTAGGTCAACTCTGATTATAAGACAGTAAAAAATCTTGTCAACAGCGTATAGAAAAATATTAACTTTTCTCTCCTTTATAGTAAAGCAGAAAGTAAGCCAACTAAAATGACCTCAAGTACTCAATATACAAAGAAAACAGAGTTCAGAGCACATGCATATTTTGCCGTAATGAAAGGAAAATCTATTCTGACAGCTCTGGTTTTCATTTTGGTGTTAAGCTGTAGGTACTACTCTGAGCTTACATAGCTTATCTTAAGACCTATCTCTGTTTTCAGAGTTAAAGGGCAAGAAAACATTAATAAAAGCTGCAAATAAATGTCTGTAGATTAATTGACATGATGATAAAGAGTATAGCAATGGTCAAGAGTAAGAGTAGTAGCTATGCCTAACTGCTGGTCCATATAGAGAACATTGGCTTAAGAAGTTCACACATGAAATTTATCAAAATAGAAACTGATTTTACATCTTTAAAGTAATTAGATGGTAAGTTTTAGAGAAAATGTCTCATCTAGAATATTTGCTGTTGTATGTGTGTGTGTGTTTGTGTGTGTGTGTATACTAGCTTGTTTTTCCTGGTTAAGCAGATGTCCGAAGACCTAAACTCTAGTGTCCCCTCTTTATAGGCAGCCCCTGTTAGAATTCTCCTGGGGATCTTACATCCTTGATGTCCAGGAGGGGTAGCATCCACATAAGGTTTGCAGGGTATATAGCCCCTCTCTTACTGAAGACTATATGCCCCTGAAAGGTGATACTTTCTATCCACTCTCTAGATGACACTTTCTAGTCCTATCTGGTCTCACTGGTCTCACCCTCAAGTTAACTTGGAGGTGAAAATGAGAGGGGGTTAAGCTTTGGCCAGTATTTCTAAACATGATCCCACACTCAGCGGATTGCCAGCCACTAAATGAATTTTACAAAATAAAAAGGTATTGCACAGTGAAGGAAACCATCAATAAAACAAAAAGACAATCTACTATAAGGGAGACTGTATTTGCAACTGATATATCTTTACAGTAACTGTTCATTTCTGCTGTTGTAGTAGGAAAGCAACTATAGATAATGTGTAATGAACGGGTGTGTTTGGGTTCCAATAAAGTTTCACTTATGAAAATAATATTTCATAAGCCTTAATTTGCTGACGCCTGCTTTACAGATTACCACTTTTATTGTGATGTTTTAAATTTGTGCCTCTGATTCTATATCCCTTTAGACCGTAGGACATATTCACCTCGATACTCCATCATTAACCCAATTTTAACTGGAAGAATGAACACTTTAAAGATTGGTTCAGTGATTTAGACAAAAGAAGATGGGTTAGGAGATGACTGTGGCTGTAGAGACAAGTGGGGATGCATATGTTCATAGTATAAACTCAACAGGACTTTTGATTAACTAGATAGGGGATGTGAAGAAGAAAGGAGTCAGGTAATGTTCCCCCTTAGTTAACAAACTGTTTATTCCTTTTGGAGGTCTTCCTGTGGAAGGTTTGACCACAAATTCAAACTGTGCTTACTTAATTATCTAACTGCTCAAGTTCACTATGATGCTCTTTCTCTGAACTCCCAGAGTATCTGTTTTCTGTTTTTCTTCTTTTTTTTTGCATTTACATTAATAGTATCTTGCATTATTTATTTCATGCATATGCCAGATTGTAGGATATTGTAGGATATGTGGACTATGTCTTGTATTTCTTTTGTTTCTTACTAAGTTTCTGGCATGTTCCCTGTACCAAATCGATACACATCAAATGCTATGCACAAAGGGGTCATTGAGCCATAAGTGAATCACCTTCAAATTTAATAAAGAACACAGTAGGAAATTTAAGGAGCAGATTATATTTTTCTACAATCTAGTGTTATCTTTCTTCTCAACCCTATCACTTAATCACAGTGGCCAGTTTTACTGGTACTCAGGTTTCTTATTCCTTCACTGGAACTTAATTCATATTACACACTGTGTTTTGCTTTTAAAAATTATTCTATTATCATTCTGTGACTTTGTCTCTAATGTTTCATTGTAATATTTAATTTCATATTCATTTTCAAAATCTGTTCCTTTACATGTACTCTTTGATTTTCTATTCATTGAGACTTTTAAGTTCTGCCAAAGATCTACTCTGAATTGACTTCTTTTCCCGGTGAGATTTGAGCTCTGGAATATGTGTCTGTAGATAAGACTCTGTTTTATAATAGTTTCACAGGGTCTGGGCAGTCCAGATCTGTTCTCACTGCCTCACTGAACAATGTCAGAGGTGAGAGTTGAAAGGTGGAAGCGGATGGTAATGAGGTAACGCTTTGGGGTGTTAGAATCACTATCAATAGAGCATATTTCAGGGGGACAAATGATTTCTCCTCTAGTGGTTGTTTCTCATCTTTACATCACAGAATCTCAATGTTTCTGTCTTATCTTTCAACATAGTTAAGATTTTTAGTTACCAAATTATAATCACTATGATCGCTGAATTAGTGGATCAAGTAGGATTAGAAGTTAAGTTTGATATGTAACTGCAAATATACATGTGTGACTAATGTATCTACTCACATATGTAGTATATATTATATACACTATATTAAAAATCCTATAAACCAGTATAGATGAAGAGAAAATGCATTTGACTCTTTGCCATCTTCCATCAATTTCTGAAAATATATGCGGAAACTAATTGTAACAATCATTTCTTAATTTACCATGTATAAGAGTCATAAAATCACAGGTTTGGGGAGAATCTTAACTCTTATTTTAATACTCTGTTTTCATTACTGCAACCAATGTTGTTGTGCCTTTAGACCTGTCTTCTGTCACGAAGCACATTTCCTTTCCCTCTCAGATTCTTGTTAAATTAATAAACATATATCTTTGGCCTGGTTCAAATGATTGAAAAATGTGTTAAACAAGGTGATCTATCAACAGAGACTAACTAAGGGCATAGACTTTCCATCAGAGTGACATTAATTTGTTAGCTATGACCCTTTTTAAATGTTTGCATTATCATGAATAATCCTGCTATTCTGTATAAGGCATGTTTTATAGTAAGTAACTCTTTTTCTTAAATATTTTATTTATTTGAGAGAGAAAGAGTGAGTACAAGCTGGAGGGGGCAGAGGAAGAGGGAGAAGCAGACTCCCAACTGAGCAGGGAGTGCGACATGGGGCTCAATCCCAGGGCACTGGGATCATGACCTAAGCCAAAGGCAAATACTCAAACAGCTAGCCACCAAAATGCCCCTATAATAATTCTTATATGTGAGAGAAAGCAGGCAAAACCTTGAAAGAAATTTATTCATTATGATTAGTATGAACCCAGCGTCTTGGATATTTGTAGTTTTTGAATTCTGTACCCCTTCCTTTCTTCTTCTGATACCCATAACCTCGTCTTACTTGAGGAAATATACCCCTTTCCTGAATCCTGTAGTTCTGCTGGGATCTGCCAACTAGTACTTAGTTTCTCTCCTTTTCCTCCCTAAATCTTATAGAGGCTTATTAGAGGCCTCCACCAAGATTTTTGAGCAGGAGCTGAAAGAGCCCCTTTCTTTTCTGGAGTTACATCTATGGTTTTACACATGTAAAACCTGAAAGTACCAGTATCTTTTTAAAGCTTTCTTAGAAAGGTCAGTTTGAGAGACAGAAGCTGAAATAGAGAAGATCAATCTAGAGATCAGTGAAAGTTTAATAATATCTCAATTCCTATTTCTATTTTTCCTGGCTTTCCTATAATTTGCTTCCACAACTCAGTAGATTTCCTAAGCTAGTTTAAGTTTGGTTTCTATCACTTGCAACTAAAAGAATACTGAGTAGAATTTTCAAGCACTTCTAATAAACATCTGCATCTGAAGAAATACTTGTTGCTTACACATTTTCAGAGTTAAAGCTGAAAATCAGCTGTGTGTATAGCTGTGTAAATAGTACTGCATTGGAGGGGTTTTCTGATTCCCAAATAAACTACCCATCTATCTCTTGTGAGACTTCTGTTCTCAATGTCTGTATCAGTCAAGGTTCAATTAGAGAAACAGGAGGAGGTGTGTGTGTATGTGTATGTTAGCTATTTTGCTTCAGGAATTTGACCTAATACAATTGTGGCAGCTGGTTAAACAGCCCCTGTAGAACTTTTATTTTCATGTATCGTGATGGATCTTGTAGTCCTAAGAAAGGAAATGGAAGTATAGAATGCAGGAGAGAAAGAACAAGCTAGAAACACAAACACACAATGGGGAGAACAAGAAAAAGCCCATGAGTTTGGACTGAAATCTGTCAGTTTTTATTGCCTCTGACCTGGATGGTGTGGGTCTCTTACAGAAATCAGGTCTCTCGATCATAGAGCTAAACACAGACTCTTGCCCCAGGAGTTGGAAATGGGACAGTAAAGGAAAAAATGGAAGAGTTCTAGGCCTGACTACTCACTCATGTCCAGGAGGTGAGCCAGAAGATCAGCAACAAGATGACTATTTCTTTCCTTCCAACCTTCAAAACCTCCCACAAAAACCTCTCTTGTGGACCCCGTAATGAAACATATAGAGTTAGAAATTCTGAGATACGTAGTTCAGCTAAGCTAGTTGACCAATTACAAAATCACCACAGCGTTAAAATCATTGATATACTTTGACATGTTCTAAAGAAGCAAAAAATGTATCGTGTGTGTGTTTGTGTGTGTTGGGAAGTGGTGGTGTGAGTCTAGGACATGGAGAGTAGAGAATAGGTGTTAATGAAAGAAAAAGGCATCTTAATGAAGCAGAGGGCCAAATTATCACCATCGTTCATTTGGAATATTATTACATTATAGAGTGATTTCTTTTTATGTGCCTAAATTCCTTGAAGCTTTGATGACATTTTTTTCTTAAGTGTTATAAATACAATATGTGTTTGGAAGAGAAAATAACTTCAGAATTTCCTGAAGTGTATTTTACCTTCTATTAATTGTTGGGTTTTCTCATGCTATTCTCTTCTGAATAGTGTAAATAGAATTTTATGGTCCTGGTGCTTTGTTTAATTCAGGGATGGGTATCTTTGGCTACAATTTCAGGATTTTTTTTACCTCTTAAAACTATTTTAGTTTGTTCTAGGTTTGATAAAACATGTAGCCTCAGGAGTTTTCCTTTAACTTATAAGCCATGTGCTTTTGGAAGGAAACTCAATCCATATATTTTGGATTCGTTTATATTGAAATCATTAACATGTAGTATAAGAGGACTCTCTCCCTGTCTTTAAAATAAGCTTTTTTTTTCTTTTAAAACAGAAAGCTTTATTTTTCCAAGAGTAAATGAACTTGGAGACCAATGGTATATATCCTGTCTGGAATTAAACTCCATGAAATTTGGGTAGGTTCTTTGCCTATTTGTATTTTTTGTATCAGAGCTATCAGTCTATTTGCTTATATTTTATCTAAATTTTATTATTAATATCTCATTTTGGAGTAGAGTGTCTCAATCCACAAAGGATTATTGTTACCTTATTATCCAATCAGAATCCTTATGTTAGATGTGCTACTTTCTTAAATCATTAGCAAAATTCTTTTATTTTTATTTTCTTTGTAATTCCAGAATATCTCATCATTGTAGAAAGTGTATTTTCAGTCTATTTAAAGATTTTGATTATGCTTTAAAATTATTTATCTATTGATTATATTAATTATAATATTTAAATAATATTATCTGAATTTCTAAATAAAGTCTATATAGTTTTCTCATTGATAGTCTTTTTAGAAACTTTTTCTCTTACCATTACATTGCTGTAATTTGAGTGGAAAATGAAAAAGGATCGAATGTTATTCCTCCTGAAAATTTTTCTTGTTCAAATCTTGAGTTTAAGATTATATTATGTGCAATTTCCTTGAGGCAAAACAAAAAACAGAAATCCAAAACAAACTAGAAATATTATCATAAAGCAATATATTTAATATATTTTAAAGAACTTTTATTTATTCCTCTTTGACACAGGTGTATGTGTATATGGGTGCATATTTGCATATATAAATACATATTTTATATATATTTATACGTATTAGTATGGAGACGTATATTTTTTGTATAGTTTTTTAAGTTTTTATACATGTATATGTTAATATACTATGTCATATGTATATATGTGTCTATATATGTTATATGTATAAATAAGTTTCCTGATAATTATATACACATATTATTTTAAAAATATACACACTCGACAAAACAATTCAAATAAAAAGAAAAGGTATTAAATTCATCTTTCAATGTCATATTTGAAGCAGCACCTTTAACTTATAGTATTTTTCACTATACCTATGGTTATATTTCTTGATTTGTTTTACTAATTAATCTATGTCCAGTACCAAAGCATGTAAAATATTAGCTTAATAATGTTATTATCAGGCAGAGTGAGTCCCCCATCTCATGTTATTTTTTCAGCATTACCCACCTATTTTTAGAAATAATTACAATTATTTTTATATACATTTTACAGTAAGGTTGTCAGATTTAGAAAAAATATATTTTAAGGTTTTATTAATATTGAATTTATACATTTAGAAAAAATTGTTATTACAATATTGAAATTTAATATTTAAGAAATATTAGATATTTCCGGTGTATTTCTTACTTATTCCTAGTTATATTCTTGTTTCTATATTTTTAGATATTTTATCTTCTATTTGTTTTCTAACTTTTTGGAAATACATGCAGTATTTTTCATTTAGCCACTTATAATGAAAATCTTATATGTACAGTTACAATACAAAGGATTACATGAAATAAAACACTGACTTTATTTTCATATATGTCTTCATTGCCACAGATTTTAAAATATATACATATTGAAAACATTCTAAATGTTAAATATTATATAGACACTAAATGAATAAATGGCTTCTTTTTCAGTTGCTATTTAGAATGTAGGCTCATTAAGGTTCCCTTAACCAGAAGTGCCTGGGTGGCTCAGTCAGTTAAATGTCTGACTCTTGATTTCAGCTTAGCTCTTCATCTCAGGGTTGTGGGATCAAGCTCCATATCAGAGTCAGTACTCAGCAGGGAGTCTGCTTTTCTCCCTCTGTCTCACCCTCTTCTTCTGCCCCTCCCCCTGCTTGTGGATGCACATTCACTCTCTCTTTAAAATAAGGAAATAAATCTCAAAAAAAAAAAAAAAGTTTCCCTCAACCTGGTAGAGTGGATTAAAATACTAGATTCTTAATTCTAGCTTAAGGTGATGTTTCATTTATTATAAATGCTATAAGGACTAGATATTCAAAAACCTATACTTTCAGTCATCTTAAAATGGATTTTCTCCCAAGAAATATAGGAACCCCCTCAACATCTTTACTATTTTGTTTGATTTAGAAAAGAGTCACATCATCAAGAATTATACCATGTTAAAACATCAAGATATTTAAAATTAATAAGGTCAAATGTAGGAACAAAAACGTACAATTAACACATAGAATTCTATTTACATTGTTACTGTGAACCCTATTCTTTAGAAACTGACTTATTTACTTGAACTTCACTAATCTGCATTTTTTCACTCAGTACTTTACTTCCTTTTCAACTCATGGCATATTTTTATTCCAAAAATAATATTTAAGATTTTCATATACTTCATAGTGAAACTAAAATTTAATTACATTTTTGTATACTAACATTTGTATTACAGAAGAATAATTTTGTATAACTTTCTTCAAACTGGGCATCAAAATTTGTTAGTTATCCTTTCATATTATTATAATTTATTCCTGTTTGTAAATATAGATCAGAATGAATATGGAGGAAAATTTATAAACATTTAAGAACCACAAAAATGGCTTCCTAAAATTTAATGGTGAAAGTAAGTCAAGGCTTGAGAGGGAAAAGAATGAAATAGAGAGCTTTCATTTTCTTATGCCTGAGGGTATAAGACTAATATTATGACAGTGTTGATTTTACATTTTTATTTTGCTTGTAGAAATGTTTTTGGAATTAGTGGAAAGAAAACCTCTGGTGCTTTTTTTTTTTTTTCTGGTGCTATTTTGATACAATAAAGGAAATACAAATTTAACACAGTAGATAATCAGATAATTTTTAGTTCTTTGTCATGCTTTCCTATTTCATTTCTCTTCCGTTAACAGTAAGAATTGCTTTTTAAAAAGCTTAATCATTCAGTCTTTAATTTCTCTTTTCTTCCATGAAAGGAGTAAATATTCGGAAGAAGAGAGAAATAATATATTTTATGGAGCCATAGATGAAGTTAAAACCTATCAATAGATAAATCACTCTGATTATATTTAAGAACTTGATGGGAATACTGAAGTGGCTGTTAGTTTTAAAAGAAGAGTGCAAAACAAAGCTTGTCTAATCAAGCCACATGACACATAAGAAAATTACGACAAAAATCCTAAATATCTAAGTGATTTAAACTTTGAGAGCTATGTGTAAATAAATTAGCATACAACTACCAAGGAAACCTAAGTTGTTTTTTTTTAATTTATTTTATTTTTTTAAAAGATTTTTTGTTTATTTATGACAGACACACAGAGAGAGAGAGAGGTAGAGACACAGACAGAGAGAGAAGCAGGCTCCATGCAGGGAGCCCGACGAGGAAACCTAAGTTAATAGTAAATAGCAATTAAAGTTCATATGCCTTTTAAAAATTTTATTGTCTATTTTTTATATTCCCCAAATGAATGAGTACATATAATGTTTGTCCTTCACCGACTGACTTACTTCACTCAGCATATAAATAATAGTGAAAGGGAATATAAGGGAAGGGAGAAGAAATGTGTGGGAAATCTCAGAAAGGGAGACAGAACGTAAAGACTGCTAACTCTGGGAAACGAACTAGGGGTGGTGGAAGGGGAGAAGGGCGGGGGGTGGGAGTGAATGGGTGACGGGTACTGGGGGTTATTCTGTATGTTAGTAAATTGAACACCAATAAAAAATAAATAAAAAAAATAAAAAATAAAAAAAATAAAAATTTTATTGTCAATTCAAAAACTAAAGAAGGCACAATTTAAATGTCAGTTCATGTTGACTTTGCTTATTTCTCTGAATGTCTATTGTAAATTTAGCATTTATTTCTTGATATGATTATTAATAATCATATATTTATTGTATTGGTATGGAGGATTTAAAGAGGCTACATGTTTTCTGTTTTGATCCAGAATTTTTTTTCAAAGTACAGTGAGTGGTCGGAGTTCTCCTTTTAATAGCTTTACATTTTATTTTATTTTATTTTTTTTAATTTTTATTTATTTATGATAGTCACAGAGAGAGAGAGAGAGGGGGGCAGAGACACAGGCAGAGGGAGAAGCAGGCTCCATGCACCGGGAGCCTGATGTGGGATTCGATCCCGGGTCTCCAGGATCGCGCCCTGGGCCAAAGGCAGGCGCCAAACCGCTGTACCACCCAGGGATCCCAATAGCTTTACATTTTAAATGAAAATCCATACACACTTGGGAAATGGTATTATTACTTCACAGAAGGTTGTGCTTATTTCTCTCTTTTAAAAAACACCTCATCATTTAGTTATGCAAAATGCATTGTCAAAAACTATTCCAGAATTTAAATACCTAAAAGAATAAAAAATAAAACTGAAGTGACTGTCTTCAGAGACTATGCCTTTAAATGGAAAGCTGCTTTAAGCACCTTTAAGAATTAGAAATAACAGTAAGATGTAATAACAATTTGAATTAAGGAAGTCTGAGTGACAGACTATTAAGAGAATGGAGAAAAGAATGCATAATGGAAGTCTTTCTTAAAAACCTGGATTAAATGTTTACAAACCATATTGAAGCTGCTTACAATATGTAATACATGGTAAGTGCGTTTATAGATTAATTCTGTGCTAAATAAAATACTACTTTGCTATTCACTAAATAGTTTGTGCATCTTGATGTTCTAGTCCTGTAACAAAGACATTACAAGAGGCTTTTGAAATTGCTTTGGATGGAAGACAAAATATAAAGATGAGTTAGCAGATATAAATTTATAGTTACAAAACTATTTTTATTTATGATTTTTATTGCCATATAAAGCTAAAAAATATGGTACAAAGATCAAGTATAAATCTCAATCTCATGATTTTCATGTGCTGACCATATACAGTTAGATAGAATTATAGAAGCTTGAAATAACATATTAAAACTCTTTCATTTTACAGATTAAATTCAGGAACTATCAGCATCATTGTATTTATGTCTGTGAGATACAGTGAAATTCAAGGAGTGAAAAGAAAAGGAGAGAACTAGGCAAGCATCTGTGATAGGGAGTTTTGTTTGTTACATCAAGAATCTTGCTCCTTACTCTGTGAACTTCAGATGACAGAACTCAGGCTACAAGAGTAGAACACCATATACTGCATTCTCAGAATCTCAGGAGAAAATCTTGTTCAGAGGAGTGTGTTGTAGGTAAAATCAAGGATCTTATCAGTTGGACTCACTTAGTTTATATTATCTATCCTTAAAAATATTTGAGAATATTTAAAAATTTTATACTTTATAAAGAAAAAAGCTTGTGACAAATCATATTATAGAAAACTATATAGATACATACACAAGAATAGATGAATATTTATAACAGTGTTGTAAAGGGGAAGATCAGAGGGTAAACAGAGCACAGACTGCCTGTTGCCTCTTCTGCACCTAATCCTTGAAATATGAAAAGAAAATTTAAGCAGTTGGTAGAATTTTAAGCAGTGTAGCTATTGAAATAAAACCTAGGTCCCAAAGTATCATAATAGATGGAGCTAGTGGAAATGATAGAGTAGTGTAAAGTCTTACTCTTTCACAAATTGGCCTAGATATTTCTGTCCAGTTTTTCTTCCATAAATTTTTAAAACCATTCACCAACTTCCTCCAAAAATTCTGCTTGGATTTCAGTTGAAATTGCATTTAAGTAATACAGATTTATTTGGAGAGAACTGACGGCTTTTTAATGATAGGATGGACTATGCATGAACATGGTATAATACTCCCATTTTATCAGGCCTTCTTTTTTTCCTTTAATAGAATTGGCTATTTCTGAGGGTCTATTTTTTTTTTTTGCTATTATAAACTACATCTGTATTTTTATTACATTTTTTCAATTTATTATGGAAGTAGAGAAATATTGAGATATCTATATTTATAGATATATATAAACTACTGGATATATAAGAGATCAGTCAGTTGGCTGACATACTATCAGCATGTGTATATATGTGTATATATACAATCAGCCATATATGTATACACTTATATGTATATAATATATATAATCAGCCTTGTGTCAGCCAATTGACTTATCTCATATTTCCAATAGTTTATTGATTCTTCAGAATCTTCTGTGTAAATTATAACATATGCAAATGTCAATATTGTCTTCTCCTGACCTCTTTTTTTTTCTTGCTTGATTACTTTGCCCATAACCCTTAGTGTTATGTTGTTCAATCATGGTTTAATAATCATCCTTGACTTATTTCCAGAGTTAAAAAAAATGCTTCTGAAATTTCCCTATTAAAATAATACAGTGTTTGCTATAAAATTGGCAGCTGTATTTTTTTAAGAGTTTATTTATTTATTTACTTATTTGATTGAGAGAGAAAGAGACACAGAGATAGCAAGAGAGAACAGGAGCAGGGAGGAGAGGAAGAAGCAGGCTCCTTGCTGATTGGGATCATGCCCTGAGCCAAAAGGTAGATGCTTAACTGACTGAGCCACCCAGGAACCCTGGCAACTGTATTTTATTAGCGTGAGGAAATTGCCTTTTAGAAATTTTTTCCAGAGTGTTAACATAATTAACATTAATTAGTAATTAACATTACTTAATTTCCCTTTAATTTTTCCCCTGAATTTCTGTTACTTTTTTCTTATAGTTCATTAATAAAGTGAATGACCTTATTGGCAAATATGCTGCTGTTGAAGAACTCTGGTGTTTCTCATTTAGATTCTACTTGTGCACAGTAAAGAAGAATTCAATTACCTGATACAGTATTTATTTAGAAAATTTGCATCCATGTGAATAAGTATTAATGGAATATGATTTCCTTTTTCTATTGCCTTCAACTGATTTCAAGAGGAGATTAATGTTCTAATAAGTCTGAAAACTTTCCCTCTTTATTTATATTTTCTGAAATAACTTTTATGACATAAAACTTATTCTGTAAGAATTTGGAAAATTCACCAGTAAACGCATCTCAAGTTTGAAGGTGCTTGAAGGTGAGAAAAAGGACATATTTTTGTTTAGTATTTTAAATTCCTTGTTGATTATTGGTCTTTCCTTTTGTTTATGTTGACTTGGTATATATTTTTCATCATTGCATTCTACAAATACTGAATGTGTGCTGTTAAGCACTGTTCTAGGCTCTAGATAAATAAACAGGTAATAATATTGCTTGTCATAAGCTTATTTTTTTAATAAATTTATTTTTATTGGTGTTCAATTTGCCAACATACAGAATAACACCCAGTGCTCACCCCGTCAAGTGTCCCCCTCAGTGCCCGTCACCCATTCACTCCCACCCCCTGCCCTCCTCCCCTTCCACCACCCCTAGTTCATTTCCCAGAGTTAGGAGTCTTTATGTTTTGTCTCCCTTTCTGATATTTCCTACCCATTTCTTCTCCCTTCCCTTCTATTCCCTTTCACTATTATTTATATTCGCCAAATGAATGAGAACATATAATGTTTGTCCTTCTCCGATTGACTTATTTCACTCCGCATAATACCCTCCAGTTCCATCACGTTGAAGCAAATGGTGGGTATTTGTCATTTCTAATGGCTGAGTAATATTCCATTGTATACATAAACCACATCTTCTTTATCCATTCATCTTTCGATGGAGACCAAGGCGCCTTCCACAGTTTGGCTATTGTGGTCATTGCTGCTATAAACATCGGGGTGCAGGTGTCCCGGCGTTTCATTGCATCTGTAACTTTGGGGTAAATCCTCAACAGTGCAATTGCTGGGTCGTAGGGCAGGTCTATTTTTAACTTTTTGAGGAACCTCCACACAGTTTTCCAGAGTGGCTGCACCATTTCACATTCCCATCAACAGTGTAAGAGGGTTCCTTTTTCTCCGCATCCTCTCCAACATTTGTGGTTTCCTGCCTTGTTAATTTTCCCCATTCTCACTATTGTGAGGTGGTATCTCATTGTGGTTTTGATTTGTATTTCCCTGATGGCGATGCAGAGCATTTTCTCATGTGCGTGTTGGCCATGTCTATGTCTTCCTCTGTGAGATTTCTGTTCATGTCTTTTGCCCATTTCATGATTGGATTGTTTGTTTCTTTGGTGTTGAGTTTAATAAGTTATTCCCGGGACACAAGGCTAGTTCAACACTCGTAAAACAATCAATGTGATTCATCATATCAGCAAGAGAAAAACCAAGAACCATATGATCCTCTCATTAGATGCAGAGAAAGCATTTAACAAAATACAGCATCCATTCCTGACAAAACTCTTCAGAGTGTAGGGATCGAGGGAACATTCTTCAACATCTTAAAAGCCATCTACGAAAAGCCCACAGCAAATATCATTCTCAATGAGGAAGCACTGGGAGCCTTTCCCCTAAGATCAGGAACAAGACAGGGATGTCCACTCTCACCACTGCTATTCAACATAGTACTGGAAGTCCTAGCCTCAGCAATCAGACAACAAAAAGACATTAAAGGCATTCAAATTGGCAAAGAAGAAGTCAAACTCTCCCTCTTCGCTGATGACATGATACTCTACATAGAAAACCCAAAAGCCTCCACCCCAAGATTGCTAGAACTCATACAGCAATTTGGCAGCGGGCAGGATACAAAATCAATGCCCAGAAATCAGTGGCATTTCTATACACTAACAATGAGACTGAAGAAAGAGAAATTAAGGAGTCAATCCCATTTACAATTGCACCCAAAAGCATAAGATACCTAGGAATAAACCTAACCAAAGAGGTAAAGGATCTATACCCTAAAAACTATAGAACACTTCTGAAAGAAATTGAGGAAGACACAAAGAGATGGAAAAATATTCCATGCTCATGGATTGGCAGAGTTAATATTGTGAAAATGTCAATGTTACCCAGGGCAATTTACATGTTTAATGCAATCCCTATCAAAATACCATGGACTTTCTTCAGAGAGTTAGAACAAATTATTTTAAGATTTGTATAGAATCAGAAAAGACCCCGAATAGCCAGGGCAATTTTAAAAAAGCAAACCATATCTGGGGGCATCACAATGCCAGATTTCAGGTTGTACTACAAAGCTGTGGTCATCAAGACAGTGTGGTACTGGCACAAAAACAGACACATAGATCAATGGAACAGAATAGAGAATCCAGAAGTGGACCCTCAACTTTATGGGCAACTAATATTTGATAAAGGAGGAAAGACTATCCATTGGAAGAAAGACAGTCTCTTCAATAAATGGTGCTGGGAAACTTGGACATCCACATGCAGAAGAATGAAACTAGACCACTCTCTTATACCATACACAAAGATAAACTCAAAATGGATGAAAGATCTAAATGTGAGACAAGATTCCATCAAAATCCTAGAGGAGAACACAGGCAACACCCTTTTTGAACTCGGCCATAGTAACTTCTTGCAAGATACATCCACTAAGGCAAAAGAAACAAAAGCAAAAATGAACTATTGGGACTTCATCAAGATAAGCTTTTGCACAGCAAAGGATACAGTCAACAAAACTAAAAGATAAGCTACAGAATGGGAGAAGATATTTGCAAATGATGTATCAGATAAAGGGCTAGTTTCATAAGCTTATATTTTAATAGGAAAAACATATGATAAAAGATTAAGAAAAACCATAAGTAAAAATCTGTTGTATGTCAGGTGGTAATAAATGCTACTGAAAAATAAAGCAATGGAGGAAAAATTGGATTGTGTGGAGTAAGTTGAAATTTTAGATAGATTTGTTGGGAGGGCTTCTGTTTGATTTGAATACTCAGAATCCCCTGCTGGATGCTGGGTAGCTATTAACCCCTCAAGCCTTTATGGATAATGGGCAGAATGACACATAGGTACCAAAAAGATAGAAAGCAGAGGTTGTTAGGCATATAAGTAAGCATCAAAAGAGTTTCCGAAAGAGAACTCCAGTTCATCTGGGAGCGAAACAGGAGGGACACTGGTGCTTTGAGTTTTTACTGTGGTTAGTAGATGGAGTTGGAATGGGGTTTTGGGTTCTTATTGCTCAAATATGGGGCAAAAGAGTAAAGGAAAAGCTGGGGACCGGGGTAATCAAACACCAAAACTGTGGGTCATATCTCTGTCAAAATAATTTATTAGACTGTCTTTCCTATTTGTCTGAAATTTATCAAAATCTATGAATTTGCTCAAACAAAACATAATCGCACTTTTATCTGTCTTGTCCTGAATGTACAATAAGCCCAGAACTACCTCACGTGTTGATATTTATAGTATCTTGTGAAGCTTACTGCAACTTATTAAGGATGTAATTTTTAAAGATCATCATTTAATTAGAAAAAGGCCTTATTATGTATTCACTCTATTTCCTAAATATCTTCTTTCTGGATTAATCTTTCTTACACATGTAGTAAAGCCTCTAAGAACTATTCTGACCAATATTCTTGTATATTAAACTTGCCAGAGAGTATCTTTCTTTTACTTTGTATATAAAACTATAGATTCCATCTTTTTTTTTTCCTGGTACACAGTAGGTGATAAGTAAATATTTGTTGGCAGTTAAGTAAATGAGTATGAAAGTACATAAGGAGAATGGTTTCATACAAAGCCAGAGAACCAATGTTTAAATGAACCAGAATCACACACTCAAAAACAACATAGCCTAATTCTCTTTCAATTACATTAAGATCTTTAAACAGGAAAATAGATTTATTGTTCTTCATCCACCACAAGTTTCACAGAAAAATCAAGTAATATATTTGTTTTTAGGTAAGTGTGGTATAAATATCTTCAATAATCCTAAATTTTGTAAAACTGTGATGTATTTAAATTTTATTTTCTCTTTAAATAGTAGATAAGTAGATGAGTAGAAAAAGAACACGTAACAGGCCTTTCCGTAAGTGCCTATTAGAGTTTGATTAGAGTATTTTAGGATTATTGAACTCCATTTACGCAAAACTAACTTTATACTACATTTTGCCGAAGTTAGAGGACCTCTGAGATTTAGCTGCTATCTCTCATGTCCTCCTTTGGTTCTGTCCATATTGCTTTTTAATCATGTGTTTGTATATATGTTTCCCTTATTAACACAGACTATGAGAAATGTGTCTCTCTTATTTACTCATTCAACAAACAGTTATGGAGTCTGATTCTGTGGCAGGCACTGTCTCACCTATATTCAAAGATGTTGTAAGTACTCAATAAGAGTCTCAAATAAATTAATCAATCTTCTCAGCCCCTAGTTTAGAACATTTCATAGCACTTGGGTCATATGTCTTTATTGTATTCATATACTTTTTGCTTAAGAAAAGTTCTGCAAATTTACACTAAAAATTCAAATGCCAGTTTATTCCTTTATTTCGTGAAATAACATCAACAGAAATATATTTTATCAGTATTTTTAATAGTTTCCAAGAAATATTCATACCTAGATTAGTGTATAGAGATTGGACCACATTAGTGCTTTGCTTTGTGTATGAAGATGCAGCATTGACACCTACGGGAATATTGTGCTGGGTAAATTATTCATTACTGCAGAATGACAAGGAAGCCAGTCTCCTTCAGAACAAATCAGATAACCTTGAGCAAGTTAGTTAAACTTTCTGAGTCTTAGTTTTCTTGCTTGATTTGAGGATTAAATAGGAAATATACATAAAACACTTAGAACACAAAGTCCATGGAACCTAGTAAATGTTTGAGATTGATGGGTATTATTATTTTATATAATTTATTTAGATGCTAATAAAAGTTGGATAATAAGAATTGGATAAAATTTTAAGGAAAAATACTTAAAGTAGCCTGTATGTCCCTCCCTACCCCATTAGTTTCTACCATAATCTCCATGGCATTTAGAAAAAAATAAGGCAGTGCATTTTGGATGTGAATAATATTTTTTTCTTTTACCCTAAAATGTGAAAATACTGTTTTAGTAAAACCACAGTTTATATTATTGAATATAATTAAAAAGAGGTCAGTTTTTACCTATATTAGTATATATCTAGATCAGAACATTCCATTATCTACATAGCCAGGAGTCCAAATGCCTACCTTTCCTGTTTGTGTAACAAAACAACAAAGTAATTTAATGTGCTTTCTCTTGCCTTTGAATATTTTGAAACCATACATATGTGAAGCAGAATTGATAAATATTCCCTCCATCTTTTAATCAGAGTAAACACTATAGGTAACATTATCATTTATTTTTTCATCAGTAATATTTGCAATTTTGGAATAGAAACCCAATTTAGATGAGCCATGTGACTGTCTGGAGGAAAGCCTTCAGGAGACAGGATGGAATAGGCATAGGTCTTAAGAAAGAAATGCATTTGAACTGTCAAGCCAGTATGGTCAGCAGAGTCAGTGAGAAGGGAAAGGAAAGACACAGGTAAGAGTTGCATGGAAAAGCACTTAAAGACAAGAAAAAATAAATTCTAGGAAAATTTAATTTCTTCTCTAGTTCACCATCAATGTCTTAACAACTTTTAGTATCCCAACTTGATTTTCTATTTGCAATACTAGACTCTTTTTTTTTGAGACTTGACAATTGATTTATTTTAAAATAAGCAATAGCAAAACAACTAAACAGATCAAAAGATTTTTTGTATTAAGGATAACTTATATGGATTATACATTAACCAGTAAGTGACTTATTTAAAAGAATGCTTTTTTAACTTCTCTTTTCTATTTTAATTCTCTTATGTAAGTCTTTATCCTCAAATATAAAAACTGAAGTATCCTGAAATTAGAGTGTATTTGATTTGTATTTGATTGTGGCCTGTCTACACACAACATACAAAGTGTATAATTGAGACAATTATCTAAAAATTAAGGGCAAATAATAATTTTGGCTTAAGCATATAAACAGTTATCCAGTTAGGGGAACACAAAATTAGATAGCAAAGGGGATGCTTAAATGATGTTTTGATGACTTAAGTGTAAATTAATCATAAACATTAGGATTACATTTCCCTTGAAAGAATCTTGTGTTTAAAATCCATGGAGCATTATATTTGACAGAATGTATTTTGAGTTATATTAAAACCAGAGACACATGAAAATGGTTTGGGATAGTTTGCTGACACAAAAACCTGGTCTGAACATATGATGAGTGTGCAACTGTAGCAATTAGCTACAGGTTTGAAGTTACAAATATATTTGTCAGAAATTCCTTGATAATTACCCAATCATTTATTTGTGAATTCAGTGAATATTGTTTGAATCTCTACTATGTGTTAGTTTTGTGCTGGGTTCTAAATTTGCAGAGAAGAATAAGAGAGTCTTGCCCTTCATCTTTTAGGGCTTACAGGCTTCTGAAGTTCATGGGTAAAAAAAAAATGCCATTTCTCAATTCTCTGTAGAGGAGAAGGGATTTCAATTCCACTCTAAAGCTGTAAAGTATACAAAGATCATCTTTTTTTTTCTCTGTACTTTCTCTAAAATTTGAAGGATTACCTCTCTGATAAATTGTTTTTTCTTTATTGAAAAAAATAGATTAGAGGAGTTGAGGTTGTAAGGGAGACATGGCTTGAAGAAGGAATGGTTAATATTGCCATGTGACTTAATTGCTTCTCTTCTTATTAGAAGTCAGGAAAGGAAGGGGAGAACTTAACTACTAGTTTAATGTCCATTTGGGTGATTTACTAAACAGCAGTCTCAACCTAGTTGAATTAATTAAAAACTGAGATGTTTGCAAGAATAGTGTCATGAAAGGAGTTGTGAAGTGATGAATCATAGACATAGAGGAGAAAGAAGGAAATCGTGGCTAATAGGGAGAAAGTGAAAGACCTGTCAATTGGAATCTATGAAATTGAAAAGACTTGTGGAAAGACAAAGTGTGGTATCAGAGTAGAGAGAACCATTTCTGATTTCACACGTGGAGCATGGGTCCATGAAAAGGGTATGAGTGGAATAAAGGAGAAGATAAATTCAAAGATTATTTGCATTCAGGTTTGAGTGAGTTCAGTAGATGATGACATTACTCAGAATAATAGGAAATAAATGATTTGAGTAGGTGCCAAAGATTACATTGAATCAAAGGAATAACCAGGAGGATAATAAAAGATAATGTCAAAAATGTGTAAAGAATGTATACTCAATTAGCAAGAATTTCAAGGGAACAGATTGATTTGTTTGTTTTTTTGAAGATGGGATAGTCATGAGCTTAGAGTTGCTTGGAAACCCTGAAATATGTGGTGTGTACCCTTCTATTCTTGAAGGAACATGAAAACTTAGGAAAGAGCCATGTCCGGTTAAGCCAAACTGAGAGAAATGATCAATCAGGAGGCAAACGGTGTAGGGGAATTTGTTTAACTTTTGGGCAAAGAAGCCTATACAGTGTGGATGAGGATGGATGTGGGGAGTAGCAAGATCTTTGTGATTTGGGCCTTGAAATAGACTTTTAAGTATCAGATTTACTTTTACTGTACTATTGGGGGAATAAAAGCAACAGCACTCCTTAGCCTGTCTTACCCAACAAATTGCCTCAATTTACTTCATTTTATAGGTATAGGTCTTGTGTGAATATCTTGTTCTCAACATATGATCTGACTTTTCAAATGTCTTGGATTTAATAAAATCCTAAATACATTTTGCCAAGAAAATATCATCTGAGACTTAGGCATGTTTTATTTTTGGAGAAATATAATCCTCATGTTTATGATTCTTTTATACTTAAATCAAAATACTGCTAAGAGAAATTCACAGTACATCCAAAATAGTTCTTGTCATCCATGCATCATTTTAAGATAAGTTTTTTAAGTTCTATACCTATAAAGATGAAACCTTATCTATTTTGGAAAGTCAAGAGATAAGACTTCTCAATTTAAGGAGTGACACAACCACATTGAATCATAGACCTATACAACTTAAAAAGACTTTGAGAATCATCTCATCCCTTTAATGTAAAAGAAGAAATGGGCAGAAGGGTCACCTGTCATACCTGCAGTCACATTCAACTTGAGAAGAACTAAACCAGATAAGTTAGGGAATGCTTAATTAATGTTTCACTTTAGAGCCCATGAGTACTTAGCAAAGGATGTTAAACATAATAGGTGTCAAATACATGTTTTTTTAATCATAGATCAATGTCACTGGGAACTCCATCTGCAGATAAATGTGACCTAGTTGCCATTTGGCTTATTTAGCATCCACCCTCATATGAGGGGCCTAGTAATGGTCTGTGTACAAAGTTATCTTAATTATTTTTTTATCTTAATTATTTGATCAGGGTACAATTATTAGCCTTTAAAAGCTGTGAACTCAAAAATAACAAAGTGTTCAAATATTAAATAAATTTATCAGATCAATATACAAAAGGATAACTGTCATTTTGTGTGGCTATTAGCATGAGAATGTCTAGAGTCTAAACTATGCATTATAATAAAAAAGTGAAATACTGGTTTTTATTTCAAGTGCTTGGAGAATGTTTCTGGAAGAGAAGGATTTGAGGAGCTCTTTGATTAGGCAATACTGCTAGAGGAAACATCCTGTGGGATCATTGTGCAGACTGCAAGAAGATCTAAGAGCAGGAGGGAGAATTTCAGTAAGTGGAGTGGGTGAGAAGCAAAGTGAGGTGAAGTGTGCTAAGGGACCCATAGGGATATGGTGAAGGACTCATAGGGGTGACTGTGAAATGAATTGATGGAAAGAAGAAATGTTTCAGGAACTCCAAGAAAAGAACTAGAACTTGAACACAAAGATTTTAATGTTAGTACAGAGGTTTAGCTGTGTGACCCTGGGCAAAGCACTTAGTTTATTTTAAATGCTGGTTTCTTTAGATAATCTAAAAAAATGCAGATAATCATAGTACCTGTCTCATATGTCTTTCAGAAGTGCTGGTTTCTTGAGATAATCTAAAAAAAAAATGCAGATAATCATAGTACCTGTCTCATATGTCTTTCAGAAGGATTGATGTAAATAATGTTTACTCTGCAGATAGATCAAGATAAACCCAGAAATGAGATGTATTGAATTCTTCTGCATTACATCCTTAGTCAATAGGTACTGCTCTAAGTCCTTTTTAATTGTAGATCCAATCAGAGATTTTTCACACATAGTCATTGTCTGTATACCTTCTCTGTCTGAAAGCAATTCTCTTATTTGAACCTCTTTTGGTCAGCCCACCGGGAATGCTGTCAAGGACAAATTAAGCAAGAGTTATTTATGCATGATGACCATATTCAGGTGGGATGAATCCTGACCATTTATTTGGTGGTAAGTGCTAGATTAGCAGAGTATAGGTCAGGCTGAGGGTCTCTTCATGATCTGTTTGTGCATGTGTAATATTGTGGGAAAGGCGCTAGACATACAGTTGGAAGACCTAGGTTGGAAAGGAAAGCCTGCTTCTGCCACTTGCTAGCTGCATGACTTTTGATAAGGTATCTAGTTTTGCTAAGCCCCCATTTCTCAATCTATACAATAGAACATAATACAAATCACAGAAGGTTGTTGTAACAATTGCATGATATAATCTGTTACAAAGAATCAAGCACAGTGCCTGACATTTAATGAAATCTTAATACATATCCCTGTTCTTCCTTCATCATTTAAGTCTCAAGGTGTATTAAAGCAATCTTCAATTTCTTACAGGAAAAAACCCATTCACAAAGAGAAGAGATAACCCATTTATCTCATTACATGTTAAAAAAATTACAAACGTTGTACATTTTGTAAACTTTAGGAATCTAAAGCTGTCAAAATGATGGGTATTTCACTTTGCAATGACTCTCAAAATCACATCAAAATTGGGAATCTTAACAGAGTCTAGTTAAATGGTGAAAAAATCAGCTTCTCTTTTAGACCTATAATTTTGTGGAATGATCAAAACAGAAAGAAGGAGAGAAATGAAATTAATATTTGACATGGGCGTGGTAACACAACACAGTAATCAAGTTTTATAATGTCATAGAACATTAGAAAGATGTAACTTGAATCATTTAGATTTCTGCAGTACCTTCTTACTACAGAGCTGAAAGTGTCCATTCTGTTGTCTAGATGGCTTTCTTTAAATTTGGAGCCATTTGGAGAGCTAACTTTAGGAGTGAAAACTTTTCAGCTGGCTTTGCCATCATTACCTTACTCACTTTTTCATTTCTAGTGGGTAGACATTAACCCCTGCAATAATCCTGCAACAAAGCACATTGTTCCTGTTACAGGGTAAGGGTGGGTAGCAGGTAAGACTTGGTTTTCAATTAGTTAAATACTGTATAATTTCTTAGACATGTTTATGACAGGACCAGAACTTTATTTCTAACATTTGGCAAGATGTAATTTATGTGATGTCTGGATAACTGTAGAATGGTTTTTGAAAAGTTAGATTTTTTTTCTTGGACAGTTCAGTTTTCATGTTAAATTTCTGAGAGAATGTACAGTTTGAGGTAATAGCCCTTTCCTTTGCAACCTGAAATCCCATCAATTTACTCTGATACCCACTGATATGATTATATTAGAAAGGTAAAATCTGGGATGCCTGGGTAGCTGAGTCAGTTAACCATCAACTTTTGATTTCAGTTCAGGTCATTGTCTCAGGATCCTGGGATGGAGCCCCATAATGGGCTCTGTGCTCAGCACAGTCTACTAGAGATTCTCTCTCTGCCTCTCCTTCTGCTTCTCTTCCCACTCATGCACTCTCTAAATAAATAAATAATTGATCGATTGATCTCTTAAAAAAAAAAAAAGTAAAATCCAAACAAGATGTATGCTATGTTCAGGTAAAAATGCTTCTAAACTAAAAGTAAATTCTTAGAGAAAAAGAACATGTCTGACATTTTGTGTCTATCATATAGTTACCAAAAACACCTAAAAATTCGCCAGTAACTAGACTCTACCTTCCTCGTAGATTTTGAATGATAAACTCTTTCTAGAGGAAAGGGTTTCTGATTCTTCTTTGCAGCCGTTATGTAGAATGCAAATTTTTTTTTGTTCTAGAGTCAGAGGCTATACCACCTCAGTGAAAAGTGTTCTTTAAGGAATTTTTAAAGTGAATTTTAAGGGAAATCCTCTCTCTTTTGGAAATCTCCTTTAATCACCTCTGATCTAACTCTACTGAATGCATATCTAAATGTGATTGGTATAATATTCTTTCATCAGCATTTGTGGTCTAGATTTTTCCGTCTTACATAAGGTTCACCTTTCTTCTCTGGACATGTTCCCCACCTGAGGGTCAAGCTTCACTGTGTGATTATTATCTCTTGGTAAGTGAAGCTTCCATTTTTTATTCAATACGTGTTTTTAAATCTTTATTTTTATTTATGATAGTCACACAGAGAGAGAGAGAGAGAGAGGCAGAGACACAGGCAGAGGGAGAAGCAGGCTCCATGCACCGGGATCCCGATGTGGGATTCGATCCCGGGTCTCCAGGATCGCGCCCTGGGCCAAAGGCAGGCGCCAAACCGCTGCGCCACCCAGGGATCCCTCAATACGTGTTTTTAAAGACATGCTATATGTTAGATATTCTGCTGGAGGTTGGCAGTTTATTGGTGAGCAATCTGCATAAGGCTCTGTCTGACTTTATAAAACTTACAAGTAAAAGGGCTACTAGAAACTACAGCAGACTTGGAATTGTCTGAAGAAGGCAGAAATACTAACAGATGTAACTTATCAAGGGCTTCCTATGTTCTAGGCACTATTTTAAGTAATTAGCAGTTAACAATTTTAATCCTAAAAACGGCCTACTCAAATTAGTTATTTTCTTTATATTGCCTGTGGGGAAACTGAGGCACAGGGCATGAAATGAAGTTAATATATAAAATGGGCATAATAACACAACACAGAGAAGTGAAGTCTCCACCTAATAAGTGATGGTTCTGGGATTTGAATCCAGGCAGCCTAGCACCAGGGTGTATCATTTTAGCCACTCACAATACAGCCTCAGAAAGAGCATGATTTCAGGCAGCTTATTTTTCTTGTAGCTAAGGTGAAAAAGAAAAATAGTTGAATATATATATGTATATATATAAATATATGTGTGTGTATTATAAGTATATATATTTACATCTTTGATGATAGAAAAATAATATCCTGAAACATTTTTTTCTGAACAAATCTCATTTGAATTAATAACATGGGGTATGCATAAAGTATATTATATGACACACTGGGCAGTGACTTTAACAGGAGATACAGAAATGCTGTTTAATCAAATAGTTCTTATATTAATACTTCAAACAAGCAGAGAGCATAATATCTAGGCACTCTACTTGAGCTTACATAATATGAGGATAGTACTGAGATAGTCTAGATGATGAGATAGCAAATACATCCATTAGACTGCCTCTCTGAAATATCACATCTTAAGATTACACAGGTGCTGGATTTCATTCAATTTGTAAGTAGGTCCTCTCATAAACACTTTAATTGCAAATATTCTGTAATGCCAACTACAGTGAAAAAAAGAGAGGCAAAAGGAACCTTCTCTAGTGGTGGTTGAAGAGCCAGACTATATTACCTCCTGCACGGAATAAAGGCCAATTCTCTTTACTATGGAAATTAACAGAATCCTTTCACAATGGCTGTTGATCATTCATTCACCTCTTCCTTAAACAAGGCTTTGTAGGCCAGGCCTTATGCTAGATGTTGGATGTGCAGACATAAATAGAAAATAATTTCAGAGACACTCCAGTACTACCAAAAGCCAACAATTGTTTTTCCCAAAGGTTTAACAGTGTTTTAATCTCTTACACTAGTTGCTGGTTATGAACTGAGAATTTTACATCATAGCATATGACTTAACCCAGAGTTTTTCAATCTTAGCACTAATAACATTTTGGACTAGATAATTTTTCATTGTGAGAGTCTGTACTATACATTGAAGGTTGTTCAGCAGTATCCCTGTCCTTTACCAGTTAGATGCCAGTACCACACTACCCCCAGTTGTGATGAGCAAAACTGTCTTTGGTCATCACTCTTTGTTGAGAACCACTGTTTTAACTTGAAAATATTTAGAACAAGTGTTAATATGTTTATTCCCAAACAGAACAAATAAAAAAACAGTAACAAAAATCTTTACAATAGTTTGAACCTTATATTTAATGAGTTATAAGCTATGCCTCCTCCCCCCAGAATGACATTTACAATATGCAATTTTAGGAAACAAAAATATGATTTACTATTTGGGGTTATTTTAGATTGCCCATTTAAAATATTAGCAAATACCAAAGCTTGTCTTCAGGGTGAATTTTTTTCTGGGACTATCATTCCTTTCTTATATATCATGGTTATCATAGAGTTGGGATTTCTGAATCCTAACTATTAACACTGTGTTATTCTTGCAGCCCTTCAGTTCAGATAGATTTAAGAGGTATAGGTCTAGTCTCACACACCCCATATCTGATAAGACTTAGCTAAGATCACCCATTAAGTATATGTTCCTGTTTACCATAACTGGAAAAGATGCATCCAAAGGCCTACCGTTCCACGTATAAGCTCTTTGTAACATATAGCAAACACTCAGTGAACAATTGCTGGGTACTTATTTTTCATTTTAACCTTTCTTTCAAAAAAAAAAAAGGATTCAAAAATAACAGGGCTATGAAAAACGAGTTAATTATGGAATCACGTTGGCAATCAAGTTCATGTTCTTTCAGTTGCCAAGAGTTAGGCAACAGTTTTGACTTTTAGCAGACATGGTAAAGAGGAAATGATAAACAATAACCAGGTACATGGGGCAGTCCTGGTGGCTTAGCGGTTTAGCACCGCCTTCGGCCTGGGTTGTGATCCTGGAGATGCGGGATTGGGTCCCACATTGGGCTCCCTGCATGGAGCCTGCTTCTCCCTCTGCCTGTGTCTCTGCCTCTCTCTCTCTCTGTGTGTCTCTCATGAATAAATAAAATCTTTAAAAAAATAACCAGGTACATGATTAGACAAATTAGTTGCTTTAGAGAAGTTCAGCTATTTTTCGTACTTAACTAGAGAGAAATTTTACCTGAAGATTCTCTTAAAGGAGACATGAGTGATGTTATGAGCCACCGCTTCAATTCCATTCATATGATAGATATAATAATGAATTTTAAGAGACAGTGTCTTAAAAAAAAGTGGCAGTGTCTTATGAGGATGATCAATGGAGGTGATGGTGTTATGTCAAAATTCAATTTAGTAAAAGATTATCAATAGGACATTAAAACGAGGTGTTAAACTGTTGGCTTGGATGAGCCTAAGTTCAAACAAGTGGTATCATCTCAGGAGTTCACTATTTCCAGCATTTATTTTAGCTGGTCATTGCTAAGTTGTGAGTGTCTATTAATAAAGTGATAGTCTCTAAGAAGTACCTGGAATGTGGGGGTACCAGTTATTTTCATAGTCATTTTTTTTTAACAGTTGGGGATGATGGGAAGACTAGTATGTGCCTTCAAAATTTAGTGGCCTACCAAGGCAGTGTACCTGAAAAACATAATCATCTCACATCTGCCTCATATTTGGCTAACTTAGGCTCTGTGGAATGGGGAAATAATTATCTTAAAAAAAATAGTAAAACAACCAAAAAGAAGAGCTTACGGCTTTAAAATTTCTACATCATAAAAATTGATTACAATAATTTAAACTTAAACAATTTTAAAGAAGATATAACTAGAAATGGCCAATTTTTCCCCAAAAATAATATTGGTAAAGTATCAACAAAATATGTATCTTTGAGCTGTTCATCTTTCTTAATGTGTGTTTCTATGTATCTTTATTTCTTCCTGGTATATCTTTCAGTGTGACTTTGTGTAGAAGATTCAGAATGTCCAAAAATCTTTTGCTACTTTTCCCACTGAGACATGATGTTGGAGTCTCCCTGTTTTGTGTCTGACCTGGACTTCAGGTCTGGCTTGACTGATAGAAAACTTCAGAAGTGACATTCTCAGATGCTTGAGGTTAGGTCATAAGCAGCCTTGCAGCTTCTCCCTGGGCTCCCTGAGCTGCCATGCATAAAAGCCTGAGTACCCCTTTAGACTCCATGCTGGAGAGGCCATGTGTAGGTCCAGCCCAAGTTGACCTTAGCCTTCCAATCATCTCTCCCAAGGCACCAGATGTGAGAGTGAAGCTGTCTAGAACTTTTCAGTGTAGCCTAATCTATCAGTTACACACGGAAAGGAAAATTATTCAGCTGAGCCCTAACTGAATCATGACCCACAAAATGAGATGTATTATAAAATGATTGGTTAAGCCACTAAGGTTTGAGGGAGTTAATAATAGATAGCAGGAAGAACTTATAAACATACATACATGCAGGATTTGACTGGGTGTGTACCCATAAGCCAATAAAATTTAAGGAGGTAGCATATATATTATAATTGGTAATTTGGATTTTGAAATATTGATTTCATATTTTAGTGGAGAGGACTGATACTCCCCTTTGATGATCCATTTTGGTTTATATTTAAGGCTTTGATAAAAGTCCTTCCTTCCTTCCTCCTTTGCTTTTTTCCTTCCCTTCTGCCGTCTCTGTTAGGTCACTGGAAAAAATAAATTATTGCAAATCTGACTCTTACTATTTGTGGCTATATATATATGACATTTGTGTGTCTATATATATAAATCACATTTATGTACGTGTGTGTATACGTAGGTATGTATGTGTCACTTTTACATAAGCAAACCTGAAGGTAGTGCTATTACAGATACTTTAAAGAATCTGAAAATATTTATTATTTTCCATGTATTTTTAAAATTTATGGTGGGGTAGTTTTCATTCTATACTAGCAGCAGATTATATTTAGTTTTATGATAAATTCTATTTCAAAATGATTGCGAAAATTGGACATAGCAATTATCTGGCTGATATTTTTCTGAATCTTAGTTTTACATGTGTAATTGTGTTTAGTTTGTCTGATGCTCCAGCTTATTTTCATAAAGGCCTTCTCCAAAATGAATAGAATTTAACCAACTTTATGTGAATACCTCAAATTAAAAAATTAAATGTTCTTTTCTTTATTCATGTCTTAGATTGCTCATTTTTTAAAATTAAATTTAGTTTTGATGGCTCTTGAATCACACTAAAATATTGCAAATCTGTTTTTAATGTTTTCTTGAATCTACTTAATTATAAAAAATAGGATGGAATGCCAATTTTTGCTGCCCTTTGGATTGTACATATCTCTCAACTTTCTCTGAAACATTTTATGTTTGAGACCTTAGACTAGAGAATATTTTCTGTCCTTTTTTTTTTTCTGTCAGGTCCAATTTATACTTCTTAAACACTACTTAAATTGTTTAAGTACAAACTTGCCATTCAAAATTTAATGTAATTTTTATAAATTTAATGTAATTTTAGTTTTTGTGTATGTGTGTTATAACATTACAATTGGTGTTATATTACAAGTCTTTTATAAAGACTTGAGAAATATAACTCACTCATTATCATAGCTCATCAAATTGAATTATACCTTTACTGTGAAATAAGCTTACATGAATTAAGTTATAAATTAGATTTTTGATATAAATGATATGGGCAAGTATAATTTAAATACCATTGTAAATGCATGTTTAATTGTGCTAATTTTCTTTTCTCTCTCTTTTTCTTTCTTTCATTTTTTCTTGTTCTTTCCTATTAATGATTTTTTTTGAAAGATAAAATTCGAGGCTTCTCAAAGATTGAAAAAAATTAAAAACAACAGTGATTCCCTTGTTTATAAATCTCAAACTAAGCATCTATATACATAAATGTTAGCCTAATAGAATTGCGTTGTATTACATTTTCCTTGGAATAAATGAATTGTCTATAAAAGATCCTTTGTGGAGAGTGACTATAAATGATTTACTGTAACTAAATATAATCTTTTAAAATATGAAACAAAAAACAAAAAACAGTTATTGGTGTGATTAGGAATTTTTTCATAATGAAGAGCAGCTTCTCAAAACTATTTGCCTAGATACATTTCTAGACCCTTAAAATTTTAAATTTCCTCTTTTATGAAAATATGTATTCTCCTTTTAAAATATTTGAACTTGTAGAAAATTATATTTTATTTTGGCTCAACTCAAAAATCACTGGCTTCTATGTGTATTGCATTGTTAGTATATCTAACAATAAAATGTTGAAGGGAACAACAGAGGAAAAAATCCCAAAGCTATCATCTCATAAATGACATGGTAATAGTTAAGACTAAGCTTGAATTACATAGTTTATGTTTCTTGAATTAATTAACAGTATAAATTACTTATTCATTAATCCAATCTGTAGTACTTACTGTGTGCCTAAGAATAGCAGTGTTCAGCATCCATGATACATCTAAGTGAATATAAAATTGATACTACTCGGTAATTTCAACAAATATTTCATGTATATTTACTACTACATGAAAGAACCATCCTAGGCATTGTAGAACATTAAAATTGCAGTAATGCTGGGATCCCTAGGTGGCACAGCGGTTTAGCGCCTGCCTTTGGCCAAAGGCGTGATCCTGGAGACCCGGGATTGAATCCCACGTCGAGCTCCCGGTGCATGGAGCCTGCTTCTCCCTCTGCCTATGTCTCTGCCTCTCTCTCTCTCTCTGTGACTAAAATAAATAAATAAATAAATAAATAAATAAATAAATAAATAAATAAATAAATATTAAAAAAATAAAAGTAAAATAAAATAAAATTGCAGTAATGCATAGATATAAGAAAGGAATTGAAGCCCTTGTCAGTGTTTGTATTCTATTGTGGTGTACTAAAAGGGTAGTAAAAGGACATCTATTCTGATCCCACTGTCTAATCGTTTATAAAGGTTGCTTAAAAAAGCCAGATTTATTTGATCTTTAATATTATAATAATCAAATTAATCATGATCTCATGGAAAGTTTTGGAATTCTAACCATTTAATTATTATCCTAAGTAGACCATCCATCTCCGTGGTTGAGGAAACTGTGTTTGAACTCAAAGATGTATTTGGACTATAATAATCTAAATTTGTTTTAGTGATACAGTCAGGGAATATCAGTTGCTAATTATATTTTTTTAAATGTCAAAGCAAAGCATGTAGACAATTATAATTTTTTTCTGATCAAATCTAAAGTGTAATATTCTAAAAAGTCACCTCCCTAATGAAATTTACTTCATGTGTGAGGAACTTTGGGGATTCGTTTTTGTGGTTTAAAATTCAGCATGTCTAACTAAAAATAAGTCCATGCTTTTCTCCCTGTTAGCTGGGTAAGACAGTAACCTTCCAGTGGTTTACATGACTCCAGTAAATCTTCTCCTGTAACCAGACACCATGATTTGTACTCAAAAGGAAATTTACTTGTAACATGTGGGAATTCATGTTCAAATCTATCATCACTTCTCTTATTGGTGCTACATTTGTGTTCTGTGTCCTGTGGTGAACTGAAATAACCTCAGTATTCTGTGTGTACTGAGCAATGAGACATCTACTCTAAATCATGTCTCTTTTCTCAGAAAGCAGATAAAAGGGCACAAAAGAATGAACAAACCACTTTATTCAACTGTGCAAGCCTAGTTCTTCTACCTCCACAGGCACTGCTTTCTCTTTTATTTCTTCCTTCTAGCTTCCAGAATGGTGTCTGCTTTCTAACTCTGACGGTATTTTTATTTTTTTTAAGATTTTATTTATTTATTCATAAGGAACAGAGAGAGAGAGGGTGGGGGCAGAGACACAGGCAGAGGGAGAAGCAGGCTCCACGCAGGGAGCCCGACATGGGACTCAATTCGGAGTCTCCAGGATCACACCCTGGGCTGCAGGTGGCACTAAACCACTGCGCCACTAGAGCTGCCCACTGACGGTATTTTTAATGTGAAAGGATCCAGCCATGCTTTTTTCCAGGTATGCCTCAGATCTGTATGAGTTATTCTACCCTCACATCTAACTGCTTGCTCTGTGTTCCTGCTATACACAATTAATTTCTACTAGCTATCTCATCATTGGCTCAAAGAAGCCATCTATAAAGCCATCTTGTGAATTTTTAGAAAACTGGCTTTTCCTTCTGCTTCTTATAACCACCGGTCAGTAACCACATCAGCATTATCACAGCACAGAGATATGGAAATATTCAAGTAGCTCTGTATCTTTTCCTCACTGCCAAAAGGATGGTACAAAATCCTGCCATGTTTTCATACAAAGGTGTTTCACTTTCCTTTTCTGTTCCTACTACCTCACCCCCAGTCTTGGTCCTTTAATATGCTTATAATGCTAACATCAAAGAATCCTTTTATCCCAGTGTTCCTTATATTATACCAATCTGTTTCTCTATAAAATCATTTCTCCTGAAAAATATAACATTGAACTTATTTCTGAAAAAGAATTCCCAGTGGTCCTCTGTTCTTAATCTCTCTGTTTTCCAAAAGCCAAAGCAATCTCCTTGAGGGCAAATTGTTATTATCCCCAGTACATTTAAAATATTAGAACTTCCTTTATTTTTTTTTAAGATTTTATTATTTATTCATGAGAGACAGAGAGAAAGAGAGGCAGAGACACAGGCAGAGGGAGAAGCAGGCTCCATGTAAGGAGCCCTACGTGGGACTCGATGCCAGGTCTCCAGGATCACACACTGGGCCAAAGGCAACCAGACTGCTGAGCCACCCAACGGATCCCCCAGAACTTCCTTTAGAATTAACTGCCAGAATCTTCCCTTTCAGTACCCTCTATAAAGAGTTGGTGCCACTTTAATAAAAATATGTAGAAAGTCATTTGGTTAAGGGAAACATATGAAAGGTAGATGGAGAAGAAAAGTGAGATGAGGGAGAGGGGTTTTATATACACTCACCACCAATCTCTGCTCAAGTCCAAATCAACTGAAGCAAATTATATAAAGGGAATTTCTTAAACATAAGATGAAATTTCTAATAAGCTTTTAAAACTTTACACATGTCTTTCTGACCCCTTCTGCTTTGTCACTACTATGATCTTTTCTGCTATATCTTCCTTAATGATTGTTTTCCCTTAAGTTCTAGCTTCAGCTCATGGATTTACTTATTTCTCCTGTTGTTTCTGGTCAATGTTGACTCTTGATTTCAGCCAGTATCACTATGCTCAAGACTCAGATCTACATCTCTTTGCAGAACTCAGCCCAGAGCTTCAGATTAATTAAAAATTCCATTTACCTTTTCCTCCTGGAACTGCTCTGTCTTCCTGCATTCTTTGTCCTCATTGATGCAAGCATCACTAATGATTATCCACATTATAAATCAAAGTATCATCTTTGACTTTTTCCTTCCTTTCATGCCTTCATGCTAACTAATTCCTAAGTTCTGCTGATTTTACTTGCTAAATATTTCTCAAGTCACTTACCATCTTTCGATTCTTTACATGTTTCCAGTCCTCATCCTTTATAACTTTGACCTACCATTAAGAGCACTTTGTCAACTGGAGGGCAGCTTTGGTCCTTGTTACCCTCAAAGTTATCTGTTCACATAGTTTCCAGAGTGGTCTCATATAAACCATAAAACTCTCCATTGTTCCTGCCCTTCTTAAATGTTTCAATAGTTTCCCATTATCTAAAGGATAAAATCTAAATCATTAATATGGCATACAAGCCTAAAAGATTCTTCACAGTGGAACTCCTGCTCAAATACCTCTCCTTCCTTATCTCCCACCACTTAATGCTTTGTATCTGTGGTCTCAGTGACAATAGAAGTCCTTGTAGGGCAGTCATCAAACCCTACTGCTTCCTGTCTATGTTCTTTTAGTTATGCTGTCCCATTTGCCTAGAGTACTTTTTGCTACCTTATGCCACTTGTCTTATTCTTTAATACTTAGCTCAGGCATCAGTCTCCTTCTTCAAGTCTTATTTCCTGAACTGGTTATCTACTGCTACATAACAATATTAACACAAACTTAATGACTTAAAAATGTGCATTGATATTTATTATTATTGCCTTGCTGTTATTATTTATGGTTTTATGGTTTTTTATGTTGTAATTTATTATTTATGGTTTATTATTTACATTATTTATTATTATGGTTTCAAGAATCCAGGCTTTGCTTAACTGAATCCTGCTTCATTGTCTTTTAGGAGGCTACCACCAAGTGTCTGTCAGTCAGTCTGAAGTCTCATTTGAAAAGACTTGGGGATTATCCACTTCCAAGCTTACATTGGAAAGATTACATTTGCTTACATTGTTGGCAGGATTCAGTTTTTTGAGGCCTGTTGGACAGAGGGTCCATTTATTTTTCAGTTATTGGCTGGAGGCCACCCTTGATTCCTAGATGGCTATTAGTAAGAGGCGGCCCTTAATTCCTTGACATACAGATGTCTCCAACATGGCTTCTTATACTGTCAGAGAATACAAGCCAAGAATGCAATAGAGTATGCTAAAAACATAGAAGCTACAATCTTAAGTGATACAATCATGAAGGTGATATTCCATCACTTTTGCCATGTTGTATTGGTTAGAAGCATCCCACAGGTCCCACCCGCACTCATAGGGAGGGGATTATACAAAGATATGAATACAAAAAGGCAAGAATATCCTCCCATTTTATTGAGAAATAATTGGCATTACCGTATAAGTTTAAGGTGTATGGCATGATGATTTGGTTTTATGTACATTGTGAAATGATTACCACACTACGTTCAGCTAACATCCACCTCATCTAGTCATGATTAAAATAAAAGAAAAATAGAAAAAAGATTCTCCTTGTGATGGGAATTTATAGGATTTACTCCCTTAACTTTTCTATATACCATATAGCCATGTTAGCTATAGTTATTTATCATGTTGTACATTATGTCCCTAGTATGTATGTATGTTTGTATTTATTTATTTATTTTTAAAGATTTTATTTATTTATTTATTCATGAGAGACACACAGGGAGAGGCAGAGACATAGGCAGAGGGAGAAGCAGGCTCCATGCAGGGAGCCCGATGTGGGACTCAATCCCAGGACTCCAGGATCATGCCCTGAGCCGAAGGCAGATGCTCAACTGCTGAGCCATGCAGGCGTCCCCCTAGTACTTATTTATTTTACAACTGGAAATTTGTACCTTGTGACAACCTTCCACCAACTTCACCTCCCCTTACTAGCCACTATTAAGCACAAGTCTGATCATCTGTTCTTTAAGTTTGGTTTTCTCTTTTTAAATTCCACACGTGTGTGAGACATGCAGTATGTTTTTCTTTGACTTATTTTACTTAGAATAATGCCTTCAGTTTCCATTCCTGTTGTCACATGTGGTAGGATTTCCTCATTTTTAATGGCTGAATAATATCCCTATGTGTGTGTGTGTATATATATATATATATATATATATATCACAAATTCTTTATTCATCATTCATCATTCATCCTTCCCTGGACACATAGGTTGTTTCCATACTTAGCTGTTGAGAAATCCACCTATAGTCTTATGGGTTTCCTTTGTATGTGACTTACCTCTTTTCTCTTACTGATATTAAATTTTTTTGTCTTTGACTTTTCACAATTTAATTATAATGTGTCTTGATGTAGCCTTATTTGGGTTCAACTTGTTTGGGATTCTTTAGGCCTCATGGGTATGGATGGCCGTTTTTCTTCCCAGGATCAGGAAGCTTTTACCCATCATTTCTTTAAATATACTTTCTATCCCTTTCTCTTTTTCTTCTCCTTCTGAAATTGCTATAATGCAAATATTGTTTCTTCTCACTATATACCATAATACCTTAGGTTTTCTTCACTGTTTTATACCCTTTTTTTCTTTTTGGTTCTCTGACTTGGTAGTTTCCAATGTCCTATCCTTTAGGTTGCTGATTCTTTCTTCTGCACACTTGAGTCTACTTTTGAAACTTTTTATTAAGTTTTTCAGTTCAATTATATTTTTCAACTCAAGGATTTTTTCTTATTTATTTTGATGGTTGCAATTTCTTTGTCGAACTGATTTTCATGCATTGTTTTTCTAATTTTGTTTAGTTGTCTGGTTTTATTTTCTTGTAGTTCACTAGACTTCTTTAAAAGAGTTATTCTGATTTCTTTGTCTCATATTTCATTGATCTCCATTTCTTTAAGGTCATTAATTGGAGCTTTATTAGTTTCCTTTGGTGGTGTCATATTTACCTGATTTCTAGTGATCCTTGATTCCTCATATTGGTATCTGTGCATTTAAGTAATTTGGCTCCTCTTCCAGACTTTACAAGTTTGCTTTGGCAGAGACAGTTCTTTACCAGTCAGCTCAGTTCATGTTTCTAGGTGTGTCTGCCGGTAATGTCCTTGGGCAGGTGAAGTGTACTATTACAGTCCATTTTTGGGCAAGGCAACTGTTTGAACTTTGAGGATAGGGACTAGGGGCTGAGAACAGTTGGAGAGGACTGCTGATTTGGTTTCCTACCCTAGTAAGGCTGTAGGATGGGTTCCATAGTTGCCTGGATTCTCTTTTCAGGCTTACTAGATAGTTAGGACTAAGTACTATATTCAGGAATAGATAAGTATATGAATTAGTTTCCCTGCCCTGGCAATGCAGCAGGACAAGACTCAGAGCCTTTACAGTTTGTTATATAGAGACCCAAATCAGGCCGGAGTATGCACTGAATTTTCTCTTCAAGTTAGGCCACCAGTTTTGTTCTACAAATGGAGGAAGCCACAGGCTGTATTGTCTATTTAAGCGTCACTGTGTCTAGGGCTATTGAAAGCTGTGCAGTTTCTCATGTGCTCTGGTTAAGTTTCCTGATTAGGCTGAAGACTGTATTCAGCAATGAGCTGGCTATGAGTTAGATTCTCTACCAACATGCAGTGGAAGAAGCAGCTCTAAAGTTGGTAAAGCTCCTTGTTTTTTTAAGCTCAAGCTGACCTACAGCCCAAGCCCTCTGCTGGAATAGGGCACTAGCTTTGTTCTGCAAACTGTTGCCTTTGCCCACCTGTCTCTTGACTTGAGTCAAGCAAGTCAGCACAGCTTTTAGGAGTTGTTTCCAAAACTCCTGGTCAGATGGTGCTAGAAGATATTCTCCACTGTGGGTGGGGCTGTCTCAGACCTCTTGCTTTAGAGGGAGTGGGTGGGGCTTCTTCAGGCTACTGTCAATTTCTCAAAAAAAGCTCTACTCCTGGGAGGGATTGGGAGCTACCCTCAGCCTTGGCTATGAATTAATTCTCCTGCCTATACACAGCACAGGAGAGCTCCATGGTAGGTACTAGCTTTGCAGTGGAGGTAGTCAGCTCTGCCTTCCTGCCTCTTGGCTTGAGTGCTGGTGGTTTGCACAGCTTCCAGGAGTTGTCACTAGTTCTTCTTGTTAGGTGGGGATGAAAGACACTCTCCCCAGCAGGTGGGGCTGCGGTCAGTTTCTTGCCTTGTAATCAGGCTTTCAGTACAGCAAACTTCTTGTTTGAGGATCCAAGTCAGATCTGGACCCCATGGCAATCTTTGGCCAGAGTGCACCCCCAACTTGGTTCTAAAGATGAGCAAAACGGCTAGCAGGTTGGGACTACTACCTGAGCACTGCACGTCTCTGCCAAGATCCATGTGCTGGTTGTTGCAGCTTCTCCCCTTTTTCCATCACAGTCAGATTCTCAGCAGTTGAGCCCTGGAGATTTCCCCTACAATCTCTATGGTGCAACGTTCAAGTAAAAAGTGACTTACAATGCTGAGGGAACTGGTTGTCCCCTGTAATTTCTCTTAAGTCTTAGGGCGGCTGTTTCCACATGATGCTGCACTGACCTGGGGGAGAGACAATGCGGTCAATGTGTAGCCACTTCTCTTACCCTTCTAATATAGCCTGTCTTGCTCTCTGGAGTGCAGGGGTCACGTCAGCTTCACTCCATGTTCTAGGAGTCTCTCAGTGGTGTCTTGTTCTGAAATAGATATTAGTTGTTTTTCTTGTTGGGGTAATGAAATCAGGAGCAACCCATGTCACCATCTTGGTGGCAATCCCTTGGAGATCATTTTTTAATTTGTCCACCATAGCTGGCCTTCCCATCTGCATTTCTTCTTCATCTGGATTAGAAACTCCTTCTCTATGCTTCTAAAATGCTTTAAATTCACCCAGTTATTGAAAAATCAATCTCATTATAATGACACACATTTTCCCTTGCAACACATAAACTTCATGAGGGCAGGAATAGTCTATTTTTGCCACTTCTGTATATAACTTTATGTATAATAAGCTTCTGTTGACTGATAATTTGTTCATGATTCTATGAATTATCTCTATTCTCAGTGCTTAGTACATTGGCTAGCACATGGTAAGCATTCACCCAGTTTGTCAATGACTGCTTAGGTGAAAATGCTGCTATTGTTGAAATATTCAGGAGGATTTTATTCAGTGATTTTTTTCTGATAATTTAAGATAAAAAGGGATTCTTTAAAATATAAATAGCCAAAGTTACAAATATCCATGGCTTAAGATAATAATAGCATAGCTGGCATTAGAATATATGGGTAGAAAGAGATTCCAGAGAGCAAGAGCTACTGTGAATCCCATTTCTCTAACTTCTCCGAAATAGCCTGAAAATACTCTGGATTATGATGAGGGAAGTTGTATACCTTAAATTACAGGCTTGACTTCTCATTGTATGCCAGGGTCCAGCAGCCATGCCTTATGAAACAAAAATAAAGGTTGTTTTTAGCATTCTTGCCTCCATTTCTGTATTCCTATTTACCAAACAGATGGCATGGCTGTAGCTGGAGAACTTTCATTCTTGGAGTGGCCCTTCTCCTTGTAAACTGAAGAATGTTCTTAACTATAGAAACAGTAGTATAAATTTTGGTTGGTTTTCTGGGCCAGCCAACAACATATATCTAATTTACTAAATGGCTGAAATATTGTCTTTTTGTAACTAAAGTTCTAGGATAGAATATTTGGGAAAGATATTTATACTATTGTATTCTATAGATGAAATAGTTTTCTGTGGACTAGCCTAAGGGCCTGTACAATAATTGTAAACCTCCATTTGAAGTATGGTTCTCTGATATTCATTAATTAATTCATTAATTCATCTGTGTAATTAACTTTCCTGAAGCCATTTTTATGTGCTAGCTAAAGCATTACTAATACATGTTGTTATGGTCCTCAGGAGATGACAGTGCCAAAATGAGAAATATCTATGTAAACTGGTAATTATTATTTAACATGAAATTTGTGTCAAAAGGAAGATTCACATGCATTGCTCTGTGTGACAAGGAGTCTGCTTGATGGAGAACTTGGACCTGTCTTGAATAATTAGGAGGCATTTATCACAAGTAGAAGGTTGTAGAGGGCATTCTAAGCCAAGAAACAGTACACCCAAAACCACAAAGTTCTGGAAGGAATGGTGTCATTTAGGAATGACCAGCAGAAGTCCAGTGGAAATAAATGATGAGAAGTGATGGGAAATATAGAAAATGCTTGTCAGAGATTTAAATGAAAAGGTACTGCGATAAGGAGTTTGAAATGCCTCTAGAAGTTCAGTGATATTTATGCAGGAAAATGACTAGATCTGATGTGTGAGAGCTCTGGAAGCTCCTGTCCTTTAGGAGGCTCATGAAAATGCCCAAGTGAGCAGCAATGATGGCCTTATTTATGGCAGTGGCAGTAGAATTGCGAGGGAGGGTATTCATGCAAGAGATGATATTGAAGTAGAAATAACAGGATTTGATGGCCAATTAAGAAGATAACAAGGTAGGTAATGGTACTGAAATTGTGGGGCGGGGGGGAAGAGTAGAGCATATTGCAGAGATTTGTGTTTGAGGAACTTGGGAAATTACTATTCATGGAATATGAGAAAATGACCTGATTTGAAGTGATAGATAATGACTAGGTGATGTTTGAAGTGGAATTACAGCTTTAAAACTCAGGATTCAACACCACTTTCTGAAAATCACTTCCAAGCATCAGTTTTTTCTTTTACTTATTCAATATCTTGGGCCAAAGGGGAAATTGGTTTTGTTCTTGTTCTAATGTATCTTCTAGACAGTAGACCGCACTCTCAAATCAGCATTCCTTTGAAATACAGCCAAGCAGAATGATCATCCCTGCCCTGAGCCCCCTCTCTACTACATGCAGACAGTTTATTTCACTTGTTTATTTTAATGAAAGCTTGTCAAGGCTCATATCTTATATTGATAAACAAATATATAAAGGAAATCTTTTTTTCCCAAACTCCAGGGTTTGCCATATTTTTCCTAGGCTTTTAATTTTGTATGTTAGGATTCAACTAGAGAAGCAGAAACAGTGGGAAGATTATCCATCTTCTTTCTATCTATCTATCATCTATCTATCTATCTATCTATCATCTATCATGTGAATTAAAGGATTAATTACAGAGAATTGCCTTCTGGGGGTTGGGTTAAATCTGTCTTTGTGTCTAGTGCTGGCTTGAAGTCCACAGGGTGGGCAGTCAGTAAGAGAAATCACCAGCTGGCTGGAACCCCACAAGGATGAGGGGAATCTCAACTGCCTGTGAGGTCAGTTAGCAGAGGAGGAAAATGTGTGTGCAACAAAAAGGCTGCTGACTCCCTTCTATCCTCTAAAATCTCCCCTCCTGGTTTTGGAAGTGTTTTTAAACCTAATCTGGGCATTGTGTTTACAATTTTATTTACCTTCACACAAGCAAAAGAAGGGGCGCTTTGCCTTGAATTCACACTTACTTTGTCAATTTCTAATCTTAGGTAAGCCTCAGAAAGTTTAGCTCTGCTGGAAAATGCAACATCATTTTGTAAACAGTTGCTTCTGAGTGTTTATGCTAGCCAACTTCTACTGGCTCTTCACTGCTCACTTCCCAATCTTGTATTATTCATTAGTGATGATATGCTGCTGTGTTTTTTTCCAAGTTTTTCTCACACTTCTCTAGCTCATGAATTCAGCCTCAACATTCTGACTCTCAGACTGTAAACTTGTATCTTTCATCTCAGAGACTATAGGAAATAAAAGGATGTGAGTCCCTGAATTTTATTTCCTTCCCTGTAGCTTCAGTGGAAAAATATACTGGATCTTTTCTTAGGTGAGTTACTTTCCTAGAATTGATGGTGGGACTTTGCCATTTCAATGATCTCTTCTTCCTTTCAAATCTTTAATCTCTTTACCTCCATTAAACTTATAAACATGTTCACATCATTTATTTCCTTAAATTGGTATTTATTTTGAGTCCCACTTTTTAATAACCAGCTTCTACAATAACTATTCTGTGAAAAGTCCTAAAAGCAAATACGCTCCTATTAGCAAATCTTTGTTGTCATCCTCCCTTACCTTTCTGCAATATGTGGCCAAGTTTACTCTTTTACTGTCATCTTAGATCACTTCCTAGTATCATTTACTATCTCCTCCTTCTTTACTTAATTCCTAAACGCATGTTTCTCTCAAGTTTCTTTTCTTGGCCTTATTCTAAGCTGTTCCCCCATGATTGATGAAGAAGTCAAGGAACTCCGTTATGAGAATAGAATAGAATTGTCTAATACAGATGTAATGCAAGCCATGTGTATATTTTTCCTAGTGGCCACCTTACAGAAAGTAAAGAAACATATTAATATAACTTTGATATACTTTAACTCGGCGCATCTACAGCATCATCATGTTAACATGTAATAAATTAAAAATCATTAATGAAATATTTTACATTTTTTAGTGCCATCTGTTTAATATCCAGTGTGTACTTTACTGTTAGAGCATATATCAGTTGGACTAGTCCCATTTTTTTTAAGATTTTATTTATTTATTTATTTATTTATTTATTTATTTATTTATTTATGACATACAGAGAGAAGCAGAGACATAGGCAGAGGGAGAAGCAGACTCCCCATGGGGAGCCCTATGCGGACTCTGTCCCAGGACCCTGGGATCAGGACCTGAGCCAAAGGCGGAATGCTCAACCACTGAGCCACCCAGGCATCCCTGGATTAGTCCCATTTCAAGCACTCAGTGGTCTCATGAGGCTAGTAGCTACACACTGTCTTGGACACCACAACTCTGGCAATATAATGAACATAAATCTTTGGATCACAGATTATTAGATTTGACTAGCTTCACTGCCAACTTCACATGATTTGGGACAAATTATTTAACCCTTCATGAGATTCTGTTTTCTCATCTAAAATAGGGGGCAAATAATACCTTTTGGGTTTGTTGTAGGAATATGTTAATATTCCTAACATAGTGCATGATCCACGGTAATTGCACAATAAATAGTAACTAAGCCATTAACATGATATTCAAGTTTCTCCATTTTTAATATACCATTCCAAATCTTATATATTTCTCTGAGATCTTGCTACATATCTGTATTTTCATGCATATCTTCATTTCTTCATTCTTTAGAAAACATGCTTATAATGAGCTAGGCCCCATTTAAGGAGCTTTAAGGGTTCCTTTAAGGAGCTCATTTATTCACTTATTTGTTTATTTAAGAAAAAATTGCTTAAGCATAGACTTTGTGCTACTATTTTTAATGTTTGAGGTAAATTACTGAACAAAAAGAACAAAATATTTACTCTTAATTTACATTTAGTTGGAAAGATAGAAAATAAAGAGTAAATAAAATCAATTAAAAATTACAGTGTGCTAGAGGCCTGTGAGTAGTATAGGGAAAAAATGAACAGAGTAAGTGATATCAGGAAGGGAGAGGATCTCTTACCCACTCTAAGTCCCTGGATACAACAATTTCTGTTATGTACCCTCAAATAGTGTATAACTAGTGCTTTGAACAAAATAAGGACTAAATAACTGGATTCAATGGAATGTGTGGGGGAAATGCAATCTAATTTCTAACTAAGCATTGTAGATATAAGCTTAATGAACACTTTTTACTTTAAATTAGATCACCCTTCGCATTATCTAGCAGAGTTCTTGCAGCTGGCATTCTAATGGGTACCTTTGTCTCCCCACAATCTTAATTCTTCAGATGGGATGTGGTAAAATAAGTACAGGACTAATGTAGATCCTGTGCTAATTAGAACTGAGTGCTCATGTAACTATGGATAGTTATATCTCCATGTTGCATTATATTAATAACATTATGCCAAAAAATGAGGGGGGGTGCTGATAGTCTAAAAATTTCAGAATTTTTTGAGTAAGCAAAGTTGAGCAGCCCTAAGTGTGTGAATGTACCTTAGACTCACCAAGAAGAATATTGTGTATAGTATGCAGCATTTCTCAGACAACTGTAGAATTCCTGATATATTGAGTTCAGGTAAATGCACATTTGGAAATGATGTTCTAGAAAACAAATGATAGTGCAGTCAGAAGTACTTATACTGTAAATAGGATAGTCATATAATTTATCATTGAAAGCAGACATTTTTGAGAATGAGGTCACAGGTAATAATTATGCCAGGAATACAGGCATCAACCAAGATTGTCCCCAATAAAATGGAGCATATGGTCTCCCTATCTATAAGACACTCGATCTTGGGGCACCTGGGTGGCTCAGTCAGTTGAGCGTCCAACTCTTGATTTCAGCTCAGGTCATGATCTCAGGGTTGAGAGATCAAGCCCCCCATCAGGCTCTGCAATTGGTGGGGAATCTGCTTGAGATTCTCTTTTTCCTTCTGCCCTTCCCTCTGCTTGTTTGCCCTCCCTCTTTTCCTCCCCCCAAAACTCCAAAATAAATAAATCTTTAAAAAGAGATATTCTATCTATATGTCCTTGTATATTCATATCTTCCCCATATGCATCTTTTTCTTAGCTTATTCAGCTCCTTTGAGACGTGGGCCCAAGAGGAAACCCTACAGAAAAGGAAGTAATGGCTGTATACTCTTCTTTGATGAAGATTTTTTGAAATTTTCCATAACATAATATACCATAAGGGAGAAAATGAAAAATGAAGACTTTGAGGAAATATGTATTTAACCTTTACAAGCAAAACAAGGAACTATATCATTCTTGTAGCTAGTAACTTAGTGCAACTTTTTAAATTAAGGAATTATTTTGGTCACCTTTTTTGGAGATATTATGAAAGAGGTAATTTTAAATATATTGATATATTTGTGGCTATTTTTGAAATGGAGACCACTATCAATACTTATGAAGTAAGGTTTTTTAAAAATGATTTATGGGTTTGGAAATTTTATAATTAAAAGTAACTAATAGCATAAAGTTGATGAAACTCGACAAAATAGTTTTTTCATGAATACATGAGACTCACTTGCATATTTAAATATTGTGCCTCTCACTGTAAAAATCTACACTAAGTTAAGGAATAGATCAAACTCCAGTCTTCTGAAGTAAGTTCTGTTTCTGTTCTTCATATAAACAAACAAAGCAAACCAATAACTTGCCATTCTCAAAGTGGAATTCAGTATTACTTATACTAATTATAGCCTTCCTTCAGCAAACAGTTTTTAAATGCAGCATCTAAATTCAGGATCATTAGGGTTTAAAAAAAAAAAAGGGGGAAGAAGAACCTTATTCAGAAATTCTCCATAAACTAAAATGGTAATATTTTTATAGAGTTTTGGATAAATGTTTTATGACTCTAGGAAGAGAAAAGCTCTAATTTTATTGAAGAACATTTTGTCCTCACATCTTCCAAGTTTAGTAGAGAAAGTTCCCAATGCAAAGGCATGAATTGCTTATAGATGTACAGTTTCTTAAGGAGAAAGTAATATTAATAAACTTTAAATAAATTCATTATTAAAGTGGGAACTTAGTTGAGTTGCAGCATAACCACATTGTTATTTTTCTGAAGGAGCAGTAACATCATAATTTGCATTTTCTGTTTTCTTTGACCTGACTCTGATTACCTTTGTATCTGATTGTCTCCAAACAAAGCAACTGGCCTTGACATGTATAGACAGAGGACATGGTTACCCTGGCAACAGGCACCATGGACCACATGTGACCCTTCTCTGAAGAAAGTCTATGCCTCCTTTAAAAAACATAAAACAAATTAAAAAATCTGTCTCTCATTTGAAATGAAACAAAATAAAGGGCCTGCTTGTTAATACTAACAGAAAAATATATTCCCAACTAATTTCAGCTTCTTTATTTGGCAAACTGTTTTACTGTGGATTTGGAGATGGATCTTCATCACTTCTTTGTGTTAGTTTCATCACCATGAGTAATCCAATTGATTAGGTAGCGATAAGGTATTAAACCTGTTAATGGCACTTACAATCTGAGGATCCAGCAGAGGGAGCCCACATGTTGTTTTTTAAATGTCAGTCTAAAATTATGATATGATTTTATTTTAAATGTTCTAATAATAGAACTCCTGATAATTTTGGATTCTAGAGATACGTACCCATCAAAGTATAAATATTCTAATGTCACTTTGTTGTTGTTGCTGTTAAATGAAGTGCCAAGATTTCTTAACCTATGTTGGTATGATTAAACAATTTTTAGATTTTTTTTTTTTTTTTTTGTGGAACCAATTCAAGAATACCCAATGGGACTGATCTAATCTTTACTTCAGATTTCCCAAAATTTTTAGCCATATCCACTCCCCACCACCACACACCTCCTCAGTGTTTGACTATAGACAATCAGGGGCACACCCACGAAAAATGTCATGGAAGATTTTTCTGAGGACAAAAAGCATGAGGAATCCCCAGCTGGTTCCATAAAAAGAACACAAGTGGTTTACATGGCATTGTTTTCATGTCAAGAAAGATGTCTTTGAAAATGACATGCCTTCCATAGGAAGCTGTGGGATTCCAGGGACTGCCTTGCTCCCAGAAGACACAGAGATTCTGTGTTGTTCGTCAACCAAGGAACAATCATTTGCTTAGCCATTCCTTCAGAAATATTCATTGATTTCCTTCTTTATTCCAGTCATTGTTTCAAGTTTGGAGGATATAAGCATAATACAAATAGCTATGATTTATTGAGTTCTAATGATATGATATAGATACTATTCTACATTCTCTCTTTTAAGCCTTATAATGACCAATTTACAGATGAAAAACCACATCTCAGAGAACTTAAATAAATTGCCTATGCTCCCAAAGGTAATAAGTAACAGAGCTTGAATTTGAATGTAAGTCTGTAAGATCCTAAATTGCACACTGATAACTAACTGCTATGATATATTGCCTTCCTAGACTCAAGAGATTCACAACCTATTGATTTCACTCTTGCTTCTACTGAAACAAGAATTTCTTGCCCTTAGTACAAAGACTTTTATAAAGAAAAAGAAAAAGTGGGTTATGTATGACTGTTTATCCTTTACCAGTCACCGTTCTAGATGCCTTATATGTCTCATTAATCTGTTTTACAGCAGCACTAGGAGATATATATTATCCCTACTTTACAGATGAAGAAACTAAGGCCTAGGAGAAGACATAATTTAGCCAAGATGATACTATGAATGTAGAATTTGAATTTAGATCTTTCTGATTTTAAAATCTTCTTTGTCTACTTAATGCAATTATTTCTTCCAAGCAGTTCCTCAAAAATAAAAGTTTCTCCAGTAGTTATTTGAATTTAGCTCATAGTATGAAGTATTTTTTTTAAAAGATTTTATTTATTTACTCATGAGAAACACACACACACAGAGAAAGGCAGAGACACAGGCAGAGGGAAAAGCAGGCTCCATGCGGGGAGCCTGACGTGAGACTTGATCCCGGATCTCCAGGATCATGCCCTGGACTGAAGGCGGCGCTAAATCACTGAGCCACCTGGGCTGCCCACTATGAAGTATTTTAAAGGAATCTTTCTAACACTCAACTCAAATATTCTTTCATAGTTAAGTTTCTTGATGTATATATATGCTTATATTAAAGTAAAACATTTTATTTTGCATTCATCAGATAATCTAAACATTAACTCTTAGTTGAAATAGAATCACAGAGTTTAAAAACTGGGATGGGCCTTGGTACTCATTAGTGTGCTGCTTATTTTATTAGTGAGAAAACTGGTACTCAGAGAAATTATGACTTGGTTGGTTTTCTATCACTAGTCATTGATGACACAGAACTACCATTCTGACTCAGGAACTACTACTTTCCTATCCTGTTTCCAAAAAAAAAAAAAAAAAAAATTAAGATGAATTGCATTAGAAACATTCAATCCTAAAGTTGTAACCTGGGTCATAATCTGATGGTGCCAATACTGGATTGTATTCAGTATAAACATTAAAATTAATGTAAGATTTATCCAAAGCCAAAAAAAAAAGAAAGAAATTGATTCATAGTTCAAAATTTAATAAAATTACTTTTAAAATTCTTTTGAGATCAAACTAATGAGCCAAAGGCAATAAAATTTTCAGAGCTTTTATTTGGGTAAAACAAAAAGTTGAATTATATAATTAGTATTAAAATATCAAGGGGTTCCTGGATGGCTCAGTCAGTTAAGTGTCTGTCTTCAGCTCAGATCATGATTTCAGGGTCCTGGGAGCCCTAGTAGGCCTCCCTGCTAAGTGAGGAGTCTCCTTCTCCCTCTCATTCTGCCCCTCCCTTCACTCCTGTTCTTTCTCTTTCTCAAAAATAAATAAAATCTTTTAAAAAATAAAATATCAAGTTCAGAAGACAATGGGACTATGTCATTGGTTTACTAAACCACTAATTTTAATTATATAGTTCATTTTTATTCAGCAATTCTCTATATACAGTTTTTGTGGCTTCTTGCATTTGCAGATAGACTGTTTCTCTAGGTAACTTACAAAATCACATACACACAACCCACATGTCCCTAAGTACATGCATACACGTTGTATAAGCAGTTTTTACAGCAATCCATGATACTATACCATGTACTCAGAGTACAGTTAAGTTAGGATGTGAGGACAGACTAGCAGCTACATTCTGATGAGATTCTGACCTGATATCTTTTTTTTTTTTTTTAAGATTTTATTTATTTATTCAGGAGAGACACAGAGAGAGAAAGAGAGGCAGAGACATAGGCAGAGGGAGAAGCAGGCTCCCTTCAGGGAGCCTGTTGCAGGACTCAATACCAGGACCCCAGGATCACAACCTGAACTGAAGGCAGATGCTCAACCTCTGAGCCACTCAGGTGCCCTCTTTTTCCTTTTTAAGAGTTTATTTATTTGAGAGAGCGAGTGTGCTAGCACGGGGGGAGGGGGGGGAGCAAACTCCCTGCTGAACAGAGTTCTCAATGTGGGGCTCAATCCCATGACCCTGAGATCATGACCTGAGCCAAAGGCAGATACTTAACCAACTGAGCCACCCAAATGCCCTGATTCTGATATCTTGAGAAGCTCTGAAAAAGTTAAGTCTCTGCTGGGGTAAGGGCATCTCAGTGGGAAAAGTTTAGTTTTTAGAGGTTCTGATTTCATAAAGGTCCTATAATTCTATCAGTCTCTTCAGAGTCCAGGGTATGACCTCAGCAGTGATAGGACTCATATATAGAAAGTACGGCTGAGCCTTGCTATGTTATTGGTTGAGTATATACTTAATAAACTTTCAAAAACTAGTCAACCACAAAGTAATCATTGAATACAAGAAAAGCCATTCAAAAAGAAATTGCAGATATGTATCCAGTTTTAGAGAAGCTTACCATTGTTTCCATTGGAGGAAATGAGGTCAATGGAAAAATACCCAAGAACACAAAAGTTAAAAAATAAACAAACAAAAAACCTTAAAAACAATGTTTCAACCATACTATCATTCTGTTTTTAGTTGTTTTTTTCTTTTTTATCTTTTTTCCCTTAGTCCTTTCTTAGTCCCTGACCCTTGTAGACTTTCCATAATTGTTGGTTGAATGGTAAATCCTGGCAGCCAATATTTGCTGGGTGTTTCTCTGTGCCAAACAGTATAATAAGAACTCCTAACTACCTTTTCACATTTAAACTACATAATAAGGGCAGCCTGGGTGGCTCAGCGGTTTAGTGCCACCTTCAGCCCAGGGCCTGATCCTGGAGACCTGGGATTGAGTCCCACATTGGGCTCTCTGCATGGAGCCTGCTTCTCCCTCTGTCTGTGTCTCTGCCTCTCTCTATCTCTCTGTCTCTCATAAATAAATAAAATCAAATAAACAAACAAACTACATAATAATTCCATAAGGTACAGTTATAGAAACTGAGACTTCTGTTTCCTACCCAAGATGAGTGAAGCAGGCAGGATTTGAAGCAAGATCTATGTTTCTTGGGGATGATCATTTTAATAGATAGGATATGCTGCCTTCAAGCAAAATAAATTGGAGTGTTTCTATCTTGAGCTAAATTATTGGTGTGATCCCTCATTCTGATCCCACAATTTTTTTTAAGTGACAGTGATTATAGCATGATCATATTGTTCCTACAAGTTTTTCTGGCTTGCCTAAGGTATTTTATTTGGTTCGCTACAAATGCCTCCTTAAGGAATGTAGGGATCCTGGACTTAGGATCACTGGTCACTGGTTGACCCAGTTCCAAAATTCTTGTAAAATGTTGCTTCCCATGGGGAAAAGATACATTCAGGACATAGGAATTGATGCACAACATTTTAATTCTCACCACAAAGCCCAGAACTTCTGTGCATGAATGGACTTTGGATCTTGTTATATTTTAATAGCCTATCACTTTGGCACCTGGTTATCACCTTACTGACATTCAAATTCCAGGACCATTAGAAAAATGACTCTTTTCCCATGAACAGTATTTTAAACAAAACTTGAACCTAAAGTGGGATTTGGAGTTCACCTCTGAGCTCTTGGAAATGTGAATGAGGTCTAAGACCAGGTCAAACTGGTCAAATAGCTTGGAATTCAGTCTGATATTTTTTCTTTCTTAATTAAAAAGGGGATTATTTTCTCTTGCCAGTGACTGGCCTTTGGGTTGGGAATATTGTATAACCCAAGCAGCCATCTTAATGAATGAGTCAGGAAATACACTGTTCAAGCAGTCTTATTTTTTGGCCTATGGGGAGAATATATGGTTAAATGAGCCAGGAGCTGGGATAGGGCAGGAAATTTACACAATGAACATCAGGGAATTGCATTCTTTGTGCATTCAGGATCCACCATAATTCATTACGTTGATCAAATCCTATAAAATATCTAGTATGTTGGATCTATAAAAAACTGGATTTAGGTATATAATTTAGAATTATTCTAAATTCTAGAATAATTTTAGAATAGCTTACTTACCTAAACAATTTTAGAATAGCTTACTTACCTAAACAATTCATTTGTTATACAGTTGGATAAATTAGTGCTTCTTCCTGACTGTTCTTCCATAATGACATACAACACATTTGCTGTGTTTTATATCTTGAGTTCCATTCTATCACAGGATACAAGTTGAAACAAAATATGTTCTAACTGGCCACTCCTCTTTCTTTTGGTATAAATATGGATGAGTGGCTTGCTTAGTCCAGTCCATTCCTTTGAAAATAGCCTGAATTAAACATGATTTTTGAGAGACAGTTTGGAGATGGGATCTAGAAACAACTAGATTAAGCCACTTCTTTAATCACAGAATCTCCTGGTTGAAAGGTACCTCAAGGGTCACACAGTACAACCACATTAACTACAGTTTATCATTAACTACAATCAGTTAATATTCATTGAATACTTGCTAGTACCATATGCTCCAAATTTGTTTGATTAAAAAATAAACATTTTAATTTAACTTCCTATGCCTTTGTCACTTAAACCCTTGAAATGGTTCCTATCAATGCTGTTTAAGATGTTGTATAGCAGTTGGGCAAGGAACATGCCTGTGGAAAGTTTGATGGTAGATGGTATTGTGTGACCACTGTTGGGTTGTTTACCTGGCGAGCACAGGGGCTTCACAGTAGACAGGCTATCTGGATTCAAATGTGACTCTGATAGTTGCTAGCTCTGTGATCTCAGGTGCTATACCAACAGTTCTAAGTCTCAGTATCTTATTATATAAAAAGGAATAGCAAGGCACTGACCTCAGAAGCTTGTTGTAAAGATCAAATGGGATAATATACACACATGACTTAGCATGGCACCTTACTTGTTATATGTACTCAATATGTGCAGCCATTATTTATATTTACTATTTTTAGTATATTATTTATACTTATGTTTACTATTATTATCCTACTATGGCCTTTTTGACAGCATAGTACCTGACACATAATAGGTTCTCAGCATATATTTATCAAATTAATGAATAAATAAATTAGTAAATGAGGGAGATATCTTCTTTAATGCAAGGTTAATCACTTAGCATTAGTGAATATTTATCTCAAACATTTGTTATACATTACACCTATGGGCCACAACCTATATGCATGCATAAGTTGATAAGGACATCAAACATGGTCAGTGATCTATGCTTACTCAGAAACCTAAATCTTGAATATAAGTGAGTTGGGATTTTGGGGGACACATGGCATGTGGTAATTTTACTTCATGCTGTCATCTTTTATGTACAGCTAAACACAGGAGTCTTGGCCTCTACCTGAATCCCATCCTAAACAGAAGTCGTAGGTTTGAGGCAAATAGAATGAAGAGCAGCTCTTGTTGAATAAGATTGAACAAAGACATAGATTCAGGGGATTCCTGGGTGGCTCAGCAGTTTAGCGCCTGCCTTTGGCCCTGGGCGTGATCTTGGAGTCCCGGGATCAAGTCCCACATCAGGCACCCTGCATGGAGCCTGCTTCTCTCTCTGCCTGTCTCTGCCTCTCGCTCTGTGTCTCTCATGAATAAATAAATAAAGTCTTAAAAAAAAAAAAAAAGACATGGATTCAGTGTCCTTCCATTGGCTTTAGGTTGTGTTTATATTTCAAGATCCAAAGTGGTGCAATTCCACAGTAGAACGTCACTGTGGTGAGCATTTTCAGCAGTTTCTTTTTCTTGTTCATTCTTAGTAAAGAGAAAATATTTGAATATCTGATATGAATTATTGAAACATGCAGATGTAAATGAGAAGGAACATTTCATTATAAATCACTAACAGTAGTAAAAGGAATGACATGGTATATAAGTGATGAATCACTGAATTCTACTCCAGAAACCACTACATTGTGTATTAACTAAGTAAAATTTAAATTAAAAAAAAAAGTTTAAAAAAATGGAATGACATTCATTAAAGAAATAAGATGCATATTACAAACTGCCTTTTATAAAGAAAACAAATTTTCAAATATATTTTTGAAATACTGAGGGATTATGGTATTTTATACCTTCCTAAAAACTTTATTATATTATCATCTATTACCTTCATCATGGGCTGCTTTGTTTCAGTTCAACAGCTATTTCTTGAGCACTTGCTCTATACTAATTATTTGGTTCCTGAGAAGATGTACACATGGGGGAAATAAAACTGGTTTTAGCTGAAGATGTTAAGTGTTGGGATGAGTTGGAGGACATTATGAGGGAAATCAAAGGTACGTCAGAAAGTCAGAAACTTTCCTAGAGGAGATGAAATTTGAGATGTGTTTTGAAAGTTGGGGGATCCCTGGGTGGCGCAGCGGTTTGGCGCCTGCCTTTGGCCCAGGGCGCGATCCTGGAGACCTGGGATAGAATCCCACGTCGGGCTCCCAGTGCATGGAGCCTGCTTCTCCCTCTGCCTGTGTCTCTGCCTCATTCTCTCTCTCTCTCTGTGACTATCACAAATAAATAAAAATTAAAAAAAAAAAAAAAAGAAAGAAAGTTGAGTAGGGGTTAGTCAGAGGATAGAAGTGGTTGGTGGGTTTCGAATAGGGCATTTCAGGTAAAGGAAGCAACATGCCAAAGACACATGGGAAGGAACATGCTGCTTATGAGGAACTGCAAGTCATACCACATTCCCAAAGTGTGAACTATGGGGTAAAGAGGGCAGGGTATAAGATAGGGACAGTGGGCCAAGCCATTTACTTCAGTTTCTTAGCATGATCAAATCACCATATGCCAGCATTTTCAAAATGTATCCCAATGCTTATTAATAGCTTTTACTTGGGACAAAAAGAGAGTGTAAGTCAAATATATGTGGGATGTGCTGCGTTAGACAAAATTAAGTATTGATTTACTTCAAGTATTTTTAGGAACTTTATTGTGCCAGTGGCCTTTGTGACTTTGCAGGAGGAGGATATAGTATGTAGTGTTTTCTAAACTTATTTGAATGTAGAACATCTTGCAGGATTGATGTTTCATGGAAACTTTTGGGAACCACTGCTATGGACACTAGGGAGTCTGTAAACAATTTTAAATATGGGAATGTAGCTTATTCTAGTAGCAAAGTAGAGGAAGAATGTGAAAGGGAAAAAATAGATGGAGGCAGATTATGATCTCATTTTAATAGTCCTGAAGTGGCTTTAGAGAGAAATGGATGGAGCAGATCCAGCCTTCATCAGTATGCAACAATGATGAAGAGAAGATGATTGATAAGAAGCACTTAGGATTCTATGGGAAACATAGATATGATGATTTTATTCCTCAACTTAATTATGAGATTGAAATCAGCAGGAGTAGGCAACTGATTGCACACGGTGGGTGAGGAAAGAAAGAATAAATCTACAATGACTCAGGTTCCTGATTTGGGAAAGTGGGTGACAAGTGGTGCTTTTCATTGAGATCAGAAATACTGGAGGAATAATTTGGAATTAACAGAACTGAGAAGGGGACTTTAGGCATACAAAATTTAATGTGTCTAGGGAACATACAAGTTGAATGTCATACAAGTGATATGGATGCGGGAGACATAAGTACAATGATAGTTCAATCCCTGTGAATGGATAAGGTCATTCATCCAAGGATAAACATGGAAAATTTTACCAAAAAGCAATTTGCAAAAAGCCATCTCTTTCAGGAAGTTGCTTTCAGAGGCTTAGCCACTTAGGAAATTGCCTTTTGGCTAATTATACATTGGCAAATTGTCTATAGGCAAATTGACCTAGAGATGTTAGGAAAACTGTACAGCATGAGAAGAATTCAGGCCTAAGATGAACCTTTGGATTAAGAGCAGAAAAAGGAGCAGCTCACAAAAGATAAAGAGCGATAGAAACTACCAAATTTTCACCAGCATGATACTTTATATTGCTAAAGAGATATTTATATAAAAATGACAGCCTTAACAGAATTAATACCAAACTACTTAAGTTGCCAAATAACTGGGAAAGCGTGTTTGTTTTGTAATGTGCTTAAATGGTCCAAGGTCAGGATTAACTGAACTACTTTATTTCTATCAACAGTCCACTGTTAACCAGGTCACTCATTTCTATTATGTATTTTTAACATAACTCAAACTAAACCTAGGCCTTACTGCCTATAATAGTGATGGCTGTACATAGCTAGACACATTACACATGTATAACTAATAGCAGCCAGTATTTTTGAAGATGGAAATAAATGAGTATTTTATTTCTAAGATCCCTTGCTTAAATAAGAAATGACTATGATTCTCAGAACTCTTGGTTTTTTTCAGCCATGATCAGTTACTTTCAGAATTAACTCTCTCATATATATATATATAGCTTCTGTTGGGCCACAACCTGTGCCTGGACCTTGGGTCATCACCAAAAATGAGTGTGTGGCCTCATGAATGTGAAAGTCAAATGGCCAGTAGAACAAGCAGAAGACAGAGTTTCAAGCCTCAGAGTTAATTTATTTAATAATTTTGATTTTAATTGTATTTTTAATGTTATTTTATTGTGGTAGTAACACCTAACATGAGATCTACCTTCTTAACAAGTTTGTATGTGTATAGTACAAAATTGTTAATTATAAGGACAATGTTGTACAGCAGATCTCTAGAACTTTTTCATCTTGTGTAATTGAGACTTTATGCTTGTTGATTAGCAACTTTTCATTTCACCCTTCCCCAAACCCCTGGCAATCATCATTCTAGTCTCTTATTCTATGAATTAGAATATTTTAGATATCTCCTATAGCTGGAATCATGCAATATTTATCCTTTTATGTCTGGCTTATTTTACTTAGCATAATGTCCTCAAGGTTCAATCATGCTGTCACAAATAGCTAAACATTAGATTGGTGTTAGTGAAGAGAGGGACAATGTATATATTGAGTACCAGCACAAGTTCTATAAAGCAGGAAGGGTATAAAAGATCAGAGACCAAATTGGAAATCAGAAGACAAGCTAGGTAGGCATCAGCAGTAGCTACTCTTCCTCTGAGGCCTCTAAAGTTTAAATTATTCTGGTAAACAATAAAGAGCCATTCTTGAATGAAGAAGGTACTGGATTGCAAGTTTATAGAAAGACAAATACTTGGAGACTGTACCTGAATGAAGGATATCAACACCTGTGAGTGTAAAAAATTAATAATTCTAATATTTTATCTACCTAAATCTGGACAGCAATCCACTGGATTCTTTTAGAGAAGTTGGGAATACTTCTTTTTTTTTTTTTTAACCTTTCTTTTTTTTTTAAATTTTTATTTATTTATGATAGTCACACAGAGAGAGCGAGAGAGGCAGAGACACAGGCAGAGGGAGAAACAGGCTCCATGCACCGGGAGCCCGATGTAGGATTCGATCCCGGGTCTCCAGGATCACGCCCTGGGCCAAAGGCAGGCGCTAAACCGCTGCGCCACCCAGGGATCCCAGTTGGGAATATTTCTCCCATATTTCCTCTGCTGTGCTCTTCCAGCCCTGGCATCTTAGGGCATGCTGTGCCCATTATCTGGAATGTTCTCTTTCTTTTATCTGTGCAAATGTCTGTCCTTCATTGTTCAACTGAAGATGTCTTTTCTCTTTGAAGATTTTCCTGAGTTCTCTTGTTAATATCTCATGCTTTACGTCATTAGTTTATTCAAAAAAAAATTTACTGAGTATCTATTATATGTGAGACTCAGTTCTTGGACCATGGTATAGCAGTGAACAAAATCAAACCCCCTTTCTCATGGAGCCTACATTCTAGAAGTGAGAAATTAACTAAGAAAATAAATAGTATTTTTCTCTTTAGATAGAGATAACATATATAGAAAAGGATCGATGGACAGACAGACAGATGGCAGAATTGATAAAGATTTAGTTATTGAAGGCTATAAAGAAAAAAATATAGGGGCCCCTGGGTGGCTCAGTAGTTGAGCATCTGCCTTTGGCTCAGGTCATGATCCTGGGATCTTGGAATAGAGTCCTGTGTATGTCTCTGCTTCTCTCTGTGTGTGTCTCTCATGAATAAATACATAAAATCTTTACCACAAAAAGAAAAAAAAATTATAGGAGATAAATAACAGTAGCTAAATAAAATGATAGGAGAGTGATCAGCATATGTGTAGTGGTAGGCTGATATTTTAGCCAGTGTGTTCCCACTTAGTAATATTTGCTGCTATATTGTAAGCTCTTTGAATAGAAGGGCCCTGTATCCTCTCATCAGTGCCCAAGCACAGGGCTAGACTCTGGTAATAAGCTTAATAGTACTTATTTATTGACAGCATTCTTTACTTTTCATCCAAATATTTTGGCATCACAGAGGGACAGCTTTATTTTCCATTGAAATGTCAAATTGGTCTAAACAGACTGGCTTAGAAATTTGTTTGGTTTCATATTTATATGCAGAGCAATATGCTCTAAATAAATCCAAAAGGATTCAATAATAGTTTTTGGCAGCAGCTTCTCTTTCATGCTTCTATTTTTCTTTCTTGGTTTTCCCCTATGTCTTCACATTACTAGGAGACTTCCTGGTGCAATTAGGATGGCTCCTCCCAGTGACTTTCCACCCTTGCCCTGAATAGAAGAACAAGTTGAGCCAGAAAGGAAAGGAGGGTCACGATAGAGGTTACTGAGGGCATTCTTGGGGCCGGGAGGAGTAGGAGTGTGTGGGTTATGTTCTCTCCTCCAATTTATGCCTCACCCCCTTCAGTTCTCACTAAACCTGTCATAGGAGGGCACACGCTATTAAAAAGAAAAACTGGATTTTTGCCCAGGGAGTTATCAGGGGCAGTTCTAGGAGAAGAAAAACAGAGTTAGAGAAAAGGGAAGAGGGACAGGGGAAAAATAAATCTCAGAGGATCAGAAGTGAACCAGGCCAAATGTTTTGCCAGGCTCTTTTATCAGACATGGCATCTCCAGATAGTTTCTTAAACGCAGTGCACTTTCAAATACCATTAGGAAGAATCTGACTTGGAGTTTGAGGGAATTTATAGTATTCTTAGAAGGGGTGTTTAAACATCACTAGTTTGCAAAGAAACAAAACCAACAATCTGGTTTACTCTGTACTGTTTGCATTTTCCTCCTATTTATTAATGCAGTCTTACTTTATAAAAACAAATGAAAACTGAACTAATTGGATCTCTGCGAATATCAGGCATTCTGGTTGTGCTATCTCATTTCAACCTCACCATGATCCCTGGGAGGGAGGCAGGGTTACTTCCCTGTCACAAATGAAAAAGCTCAAATTTGAAGCAATTAAGAGCCTTCCCCAAAGCACACGCAGCTTGTCAGAACAGTGATTTGAACCCAGGTCTTTGGGACAACAGGCAGAGTTCATGAATTTTTTATGTCTTTTAACAGGCATGAAATCATTATGTAAGAAATTACAAGTATAGTACTGATGGCTGAGAAGAGTCACTGTCCTCTCCACCACACACACATGCACCCTAGATATAGAGGAATGCAAACAGAATAACAGATCACATTGCTTTTCACCCTTACCTAGCACCATACTGATTTTCTGCCGAACTTCTTTTTATTGCTCTGATCCCTCTTAGGCTCCCGGGCAAGGAGTCTGGCTTTTGTGGCTGTGATTATTTATAGTCATGTTTTATTTGGTTTGCCATTTAGGAATTTATCCTGAAGATCTCCCAACTCCCTTAGTGTCAAATAACCCTGACATGGGATTGGAAGGTACATTTTGTGAAAATCAGCTAAGAATATGAAGAAAGGGAAAGGAGACAAGTTTCTACTGAGTAGACTTCAAAAGTAAAGATTAAAAGTGAAAAATAAAATTTGTTTTTAGTGCTTGGATACTGAAATCCTAATTTGGAGCTTGTCTTATAAAAGTATGATGAAAATATTATAGGAGTGTATTAACTAGCTTCTATTTGAAAACCATTGTAATGTGGGGCAATTTCTTGAGTTATAGTTTTCTTAACTACAAAATAAAAAAGGGTTTATTTAGATAATTCAATGCCATAATTTTATGATTTAAAATTTCTCTTATTTAAAATTCATCATGTGTTTTTTGACCCTACAAAATGACTCAAATAAATAATATTCTAAATGTTATTTTAGGACATTCTGATTTTTTTGAACATTCTGATTTTTGATAGTTATTTTTAATAGTTACCAAACTGTCTGAATATTAGACTAGTTGCACAAGAGTTCCTAACCTGTATTTTGCCTTCGTAATTTACCTGTAATCTCATGTGTTAAATTCTCCTCACTGCATCATGGCTATTTGTGGAAAATGGACCCAGCAAAATGAGGTTTGGAGGTTCAGGGCAGTAATATTTGCTCTCTTGCCTCAGAGATGTCAGTAACATTATGCAGTCCATCTGTACAGAACAAGTCTCCCTCAGGACCTTTTACCCAGTAAAATCGACAAAGCAACCTAACCTGTCAGGAGGCTAGCAGCCAGGAGCAGCAGGCATACAGTAGGTGTGAGAAACTGACAGTCTCTGCCTCTGGTGAGTAATTGCAACAGCCTTAGCCAAAATCATCGGAACAGCTGTCATGCTGAGGTCACAACACAGGGTTACAGGACATGGCATCCAGGAAATAGTACAGGACAGATAGGTAACACTTTAGTAATGGCTAAAGAGCAGAAAGAAAAGAGATCTTTTTGACTGAGTGGAAGACAGAGGCAAAGAAGTATGTTTAATAAACAATGAAGAAAAGTTTTTGAATAGATTCTAGATTTTAAGTTTAGAAAGCCTTTTGCAACCTAATGATATGTTTTCTTCTAATAATTTATGTTTTAAAACTTAAATTGATAGGGTGTTTATCTTGGTGTACAGTGTGGAGTATAAAGCCAGCTTTATCTTTTTCCAGATGAATACCCAGTTGTCCTAACACCACTTATTTCTGAACATTTTTCGTTTACTGACTTGAGGTGCCCCCTTGCTCATATACTAAATTTGTCCAAGTATTTAGGAATATTTTTTGAGACCATATTTCCTAAAGTGCCAAATCCAATTATATTTTCTTTCTCTCATGCTTCTGCAGGTGAAAGAACCTTTGACTTCACTCATTAATAGCTTTTTATACCATGTTTGAAGGAAAGAATTGGGAAGGAGATGTGATTTTCTCCCATATAAAGGAAATAGTTTTCAGGAAAGCCATGTGTAAGTCCAGAAGAAAAATGATTCTCCAGATATTATTGCTAGAAAATCCCTCAACCACAGGGTTCTTCTTTCATTTCTAAAGATATTGCCAAGTCATTTCATACCACTCAGGAGATCTGCTCTTTTTTTTTTTTTAAGATTTTATTTATTTATTCATGAGAGAGAGAGAGAGAGAGGAATGCTTCTTAGAGTAAAGATTGCTTTATCCTATACTCTGTGCAAGAAAGTATAGGATAGTTTATTGGCAAGTTCAAAGATATTGTTTCAGTAACTCTACTGGTATACAAGGTATAAAAATAAGACTAGAGCCAGTACCTATATAGGTCAGTGTGTACAGGTTAGCATGTTTCACACCAAGACTAGAGATTTAAATCTTGTGTTTTCTTTTCCCCGTAACATTAGGAGAAAATGCAGTGCTAAACCTTTCAACTGCTTTTATGGGTGCTTCCTTCTCTGAGATGGATGTTGCTATTACAGCTGATCTCCTTGAGAAGGTCATCATCATCTGCTGGTGCCAATTCTTTGCCTTTTAGTCTTTCTAAAACCAGTTTTTTTTTTTCTAAAGCCAGTTTTGATCAGGATCAGCATCCTACCTCCCCACTATTCATCTTTTCAAGGGCATCTACTACCTCCATGTTGCTTAATCTATTGCTCAATTCTCAGTTCTCATATTACTCGATCTAAAAGCTGCATTTGTCATAATTTATCATCCTCCTCCTTGAAACACATATTTTACTTGGTTTCCAGAACACACACCTTCATATTTTTTTCCTATCTCATTGGCTACCTCTCTTCAGGCTTCTTTGCTGATTCCTTCTCATATTCTTAATCTCTTAGCACAAAGGACCTCCAGAGTCAAATTGTTAGAACTTTTCTCTTCCCTGTCTACCCCTACTTCCTTGGTGATTGCTTCTACTCTTACAACGTCCAGTACATCTGTAGGGTCCCTTTTAATGTCTAGATTTCTGTCTCCATTTTGGACCATTCACCTAATACTAGAGTCATGTATCCAACCACTTACTAGCTATGTTTTTTCAATAAGTATTTCCAGTTTATTTATTTTTAAGATTTTATTATTTATTTATTCATGAGATACACAGAGAGAAGCAGAGAGAGAAGTAGGCTCCATGCAGGGAGCCCAACGCGGGATTCGATCCCAGGTCTTCAGGATCACGCCCTGGGCTGAAGGCAGGCGCTAAACCGCTGAGCCACCCAGGCTACCCAGTATTTCAAGTGTAAAATGTCTGAAAATAAGCTCCTGTTCTCCCAAATCTGTTAGTAATCTTCTCTATCTCATAATCTTCTCATTAACAATACTCATATTAACATTTGCTTGGGCCAAAACCTTGAGACATTTTTCACACTCAACATACAAGCCACCAGGAAGTCCTTTCTACTCTGCCTTCAGAATATTTATCTGACTACTTCTTATTTCCATACTGACTGATGTTATTGTAGCCACCATCATTTAAGTTACTGAAAGAGGCTCCACACTGGGATCTAGGATTTGTCCTTGGCCTTCATAGAACTCTATTCCTTAATGATACAAGACAGATCACATTCCTCTGTTCAATAATTCAATAACTTAGAGTGGCTTCCCACCTGAGAATAAAAACAGACATTGCGCTGGCCACCAAGGTCCTCCATGATCTTTTACCTCCATCCTTCACTCTGACCTCATCTTCTATTACTGCTCTTTTTCAGACTCCCTGGCCTGCCCACTACTCCTTGCCCAAACAAGACACTCCCTCACTATATTAGTTTTCTATTGCTGCTTTAACAGATTACCATAAACTAAGTGATTTAAAGCAACACAAATTTATTGCTTATCATTTTGTAGGGCCAAAGTCAGATACAGGTCTTACTGGGCTAACATTAAGGCTTTTGGAGGTGTACATTCTTTTCTGGAGGCTCTAGAGAAGAATCCATTTCCTTGCCTTTTCCACCTTCTAGAGATTACCCACGCTCACTGATTTTTGATACCCTTTTTCCATTTTCAGAGCAAAAAAGATTGCATCCCTCCAACCCTAGCTGGGAAAGATGCTTTGATTTTAAGGACCAATGTGATGAGATTAGGCCCATCCAGATAATCTCTCCATCTCAAGGTCGGTAACCTTATTAATATCTGCAAAGTCCTTTTTGCCATGTAAGATAAAATATTCATGGGTTTCAGGAATTAGGTTGTAGACATCTTTGGGAGAGGGACATTATTCTGCCCAGCATACCTATCTCCTTAAATACTTGCTCATGTAGCACCTTTTCAGTGAGGCCTTTCCTAAGTATCCTATTTACATCCACCACCACAAACACCATAGCATTTCCTGTCTTACTTTCCTATTTCATTTTTTCATGATACTAATCATTATATAATATACAATGTGGCATATAATTTAGTATATTTTTTATATCTCTTCTTGTAAGAATGTAAGCTTCATAGGGTCAGGAGTGTTGTTTTCATTGTTGCACCCCCAACACCTAGAGAAGTGACAATCATATGGTATAGCTTCAACAAATGTTTCTGAATGAATGGATGAGAATTGAGATAAAAACACCATGATCTTACCTTGTTTCTAAGGTAGACTTCCCACATCAAAGGATGAAATTCATTTTGAATCAGTATCCCCATAGATTCATTAGAGAATTTATAAACTTTTTTCTTGTGAACTTTACTTTACTCACTATATGTTCAATAATGCAATTTACTGGTTTTTAACATAATGTAGTGACAGTGGATTCTTGGCACATATATTAGTGCCTGATTCATAACAGGGAATAGGTAATTCACCTCATTTATTTAATTTGAGCTATAATTTAGTACTTTCATATTTTATCAAATTGAGAATGATCCCCTCTATTCCTAGTTTTCATGAGAGTTTTTACCGTGAATGGATGTTGCATGGAGATACCAAAATCTGTTTCTCTCCTCACCTTCGACTTGACAGCCAGGATGATCTTGGGCAGGGCCACTATGAGGCACTTGAGGGCGATGGTGACATACTTGAGCACAAAGTCAGCAATGCCCACAATCCACAGCAGGTCAAGTCCAGTGTCTCCAGGTTGGGCTTCAGGAATATGAGGCTGTTGTACAGCTGTTGAGAACTGAATATATAGAGCACATATACATATAGAGCAGGTTTTCTGTACTGAAAACTACAGAATACTGATGAAAGAAATCAAAGATCTTAAATGGAGAGGCATATTATATCCATGGATTAAAGGATTTAATATGGTAAAGAATAGGAAACGTATCAATTCTCCCTGAATTAGCATACACTTACTTTCCTATAAATATATTAGCTATTTTTATTATAGATTTAGACACAGTTATTCTAAAATTTATATGGAAAAACAGAGGAACTAGTATAGCATAAATTTTTTAAAAATAAATTTTTAAAAATTTTTGAAAGAAGAATAAGGTAGAAAGAATCACTCCACCTAGTTTAAGAATGATGATATACTGTGGCACCTGGGTGGCTCAGTTGGTTAAACATCTAACTCTTGATTTCAACTCAGGTCATGATCTCAGGGTCCTGAGATCGAGCTCCCTTTCTTACTCCCCCATTTGAGTCTGTGCTGGATATGGAGCCTGATAATTAAAACTTTCCCTCTCCTTCTGCTTCTCCCCTCCCCCCCCACCTCCCAGCTTGTGTGTGCACACACTCTCTCTTAGCTCTCTAAAAAGAATAATGACATACTACAGAACCAAGACTGTGTAGTAGTACAGGTAAAAGGAGAGATACATAGATCAATCGGATAGAATAAATAACTTAGAAATATATATTTCTATCCCTGGGTGGCGCAGTGGTTTGGCGCCTGCCTTTGGCCCAGGGCGTGATCCTGGAGACCCGGGATCGAATCCCACGTCAGGCTCCCGGTGCATGGAGCCTGCTTCTCCCTCTGCCTGTGTCTCTGCCTCTCTCTCTCTCTCTCTCTGTGACTATCATAAATAAATAAAATTTAAAAAAAAAAAAAAAAGAAATATATCTTTCTAGAGGTACAAAAACAATTCAATGTAGGAAGAATAATCTTTTCAGTAAATAGTGCTGAAGCAATTGGGTATCCCTAAGCAAAAAGAAAGAGAAAGAAAGAAAGAAAGACCGACCTACACTTCACGTGTTATACAAAAAATAGCTTAAAATGGTTAAGATATTTAAATACAAAATATAAATTGAAGATAGCATTATAAAATCTTCAGTACCTAGAGCTTTGTGAAGATTTCTAAAGTAAGACACTGAAACCATGATTCATTGAAAAATATGATAATTTAGACTTTATCAGAATTAGAATCTGTTATACTATGAAGACTTTATTAGGAAAGAAATTTAAAAAGACAAGCTACAGACTAGGAGAAATATTTGCAAACCGTGTATCTTACAAAGAGCTCATACCTAGAATATATTTTTTAAAAAAGCTTAAAAAAATACAAACCTCTTAAAAATCAGTATTTAAACACACACACACACACACGTAATCCAATTAGAAAATGAGCAAATAAAAAAAAATAGGCAAAGACATGAAGAGAAATTCCACTGACAAAGGTATACCATGATGCATGCAGAAGTGTTTAACATCACTAGCCATTAGTGAAGTAAAAATTTAGATCATGATAAAATATCACTCCACATTTCTTAGAACAGCCAAAATAAGAAAGTGATAATACCAAATTATCATTTCACAAGTATGTGGAGAAAGTGGATCTCTCATATATTGCTGGTGGAAATGTAAAATGGTATAGACACTCTTGAAAACCTTTTTTTGAGTGGGGGAGGGAGAGGGAGAGAGAGAATCTTAAGCAGGCTCCATGCCCAGGGCAAAGCCCATTATGGGCTCGATCTCATGACCCTAGTATCATGACCCTAATACATTGACCTGAGCCAAAACCAAGAGTCAGATGCTTAACTGCCTGAGCCACCCAAGGGCTCAGTTTGGCACTTTCTTAAGAAAAAACAAATATATCTTTACTGTACAATCCAGCATTCATGCTCCTGGGTATTTATTGTAGTGATGTGGAAATTTATGTTTACACAAAAGCCTGTACTCAGTTTTTCTCATCAGCTTTATTTGTTATAGCCCCAAAGTAGAAACAACCAAACTGTCCATTGATAGGTTATGATTAAACAAACTTTGGTACATCCATATCATAGAATAGTACTCAGTAACAATAAGAAATGAACACGCAACAACTTGGGTGGATATCAAGAATGTTATGATGAGAAAAAAGAGACACCTCAAGAGGTAATATACTACACAATTCCACTTATATAATATTTTTGAAATGAAAAAATTTTAGAGATGGAAAAACATATCACTAGCTGCCATGAGTTAGAGATGGTGTTAAGCAGAGAGTACGACTATAGCATGAATGAGAATTTTGTGGTGGTGGAACATTTCTGTATCCTGATTGTGGTGGTTATACGATTTTATAAATGTGATAAAATGATACGGAGCTATATAAGCACATTGTACTAATTTCCAATTCCTTTTTTTTAAATAAATTTATTTTTTATTGGTGTTCAATTTACCAAAATACAGAATAACACCCAGTGCTCATCCCGTCAAGTGCCCCCCTCAGTGCCCGGCACCCATTCATCCCCATCCCCCGCCCTCCTCCCCTTCCACCATCCCTAGTTCATTTCCCAAAGTTAGGAGTCTTTATGTTCTGTCTCCCTTTTTGATATTTCCCACACATTTCTTCTCCCTTCCCTTATATTCCCTTTCACTATTATTTATATGCCCCAAATGAATGAGAACATATGTTTGTCCTTCTCCGATTGACTTACTTCACTCAGCATAATACCCTCCAGTTCCATCCACGTTGAAGCAAATGGTGGGTATTTGTCGTTTCTAATGGCTGAGTAATATTCCATTGTATACATAAACCACATCTTCTTTATCCATTCATCTTTGGATGGACACCGAGGCGCCTTCCACAGTTTGGCTATTGTGGCCATTGCTGCTATAAACATCGGGGTGCAGGTGTCCCGGCGTTTCATTGCATCTGTATCTTTGGGGTAAATCCCCAACAGTGCAATTGCTGGGTCCTAGGGCAGGTCTATTTTTAACTCTTTGAGGAACCTCCACACAGTTTCCAGAGTGGCTGCACCAGTTCACATTCCCACCAACAGTGTAAGAGGGTTCCCTTTCTCCGCATCCTCTCCAACATTTGTGGTTTCCTGCCTTGTTAATTTTCCCCATTCTCACTGGTGTGAGGTGGGATCTCATCGTGGTTTTGATTTGTATTTCCCTGATGGCAAGTGATGCAGAGCATTTTCTCATGTGCATGTTGGCCATGTCTATGTCTTCCTCTGTGAGATTTCTGTTCATGTCTTTTGCCCATTTCATGATTGGATTGTTTGTTTCTTTGGTGTTGAGTTTAAGAAGTTCTTTATAGATCTTGGAAACTAGCCCTTTATCTGATACGTCATTTGCAAATATCTTCTCCCATTCTGTAGGTTGTCTTTTAGTTTTGTTGACTGTATCCTTTGCTGTACAAAAGCTTCTTATCTTGATGAAGTCCCAATAGTTCATTTTTGCTTTTGTTTCTTTTGCCTTCGTGGATGTATCTTGCAAGAAGTTACTGTGGCCAAGTTCAAAAAGGGTGTTGCCTGTGTTCTCCTCTAGGATTTTGATGGAATCTTGTCTCACATTTAGATCTTTCATCCATTTTGAGTTTATCTTTGTGTATGGTGAAAGGGAGTGGTCTAGTTTCATTCTTCTGCATGTGGATGTCCAATTTTCCCAGCACCATTTATTGAAGAGACTGTGTTTCTTCCAATGGATAGTCTTTCCTCCTTTATCGAATATTAGTTGACCATAAAGTTGAGGGTCCACTTCTGGATTCTCTATTCTGTTCCATTGATCTATGTGTCTGTTTTTGTGCCAGTACCACACTGTCTTGATGACCACAGCTTTGTAGTGCAACCTGAAATCTGGCATTGTGATGCCCCCAGCTATGGTTTTCCTTTTTAAAATTCCCTGGCTATTCACGGTCTTTTCTGATTCCACAGAAATCTTAAAGTAATTTGTTCTAACTCTCTGAAGAAAGTCCATGGTATTTTGATAGGGATTGCATTAAACGTGTAAATTGCCCTGGGATTACATTGACATTTTCACAATATTAACTCTGCCAATCCATGAGCATGGAATATTTTTCCATCTCTTTGTGTCTTCCTCAATTTCTTTCAGAAGTGTTCTATAGTTTTTAGGGTATAGATCCTTTACCTCTTTGGTTAGGTTTATTCCTAGGTATCTTATGCTTTTGGGTGCAATTGTAAATGGGATTGACTCCTTAATTTCTCTTTCTTCAGTCTCATTGTTAGTGTATAGAAATGCCACTGATTTCTGAGCATTGATTTTGTATCCTGCCACGCTGCCGAATTGCTGTATGAGTTCTAGCAATCTTGGGGTGGAGGCTTTTGGGTTTTCTATGTAGAGTATCATGTCATCGGTGAAGAGGGAGAGTTTGACTTCTTCTTTGCCAATTTGAATGCCTTTAATGTCTTTTTGTTGTCTGATTGCTGAGGCTAGGACTTCCAGTACTATGTTGAACAGCAGTGGTGAGAGTGGACATCCCTGTCTTGTTCCTGATCTTAGGGGAAAGGCTCCCAGTGCTTCCCCATTAAGAATGATATTTGCTGTGGGCTTTTCGTAGATGGCTTTTAAGATGTTGAGGAATGTTCCCTCGATCCCTACACTCTGAAGAGTTTTGATCAGAAATGGATGCTGTATTTTGTCAAATGCTTTCTCTGCATCTAATGAGAGGATCATATGGTTCTTGGTTTTTCTCTTGCTGATATGATGAATCACATTGATTGTTTTACGAGTGTTGAACCAGCCTTGTGTCCCGGGGATAAATCCTACTTGGTCATGGTGAATAATTTTCTTAATGTACTGTTGGATCCTATTGGCTAGTATCTTGTTGAGAATTTTTGCGTCCATGTTCATCAGGGATATTGGTCTGTAATTCTCCTTTTTGGTGGGGTCTTTGTCTGGTTTTGGAATTAAGGTGATGCTGGCCTCATAGAACGAGTTTGGAAGTACTCCATCTCTTTCTATCTTTCCAAACAGCTTTAGGAGAATAGGTATGGTTTCTTCTTTAAACGTTTGATAGAATTCCCCTGGGAAGCCATCTGGCCCTGGACTTTTGTGTCTTGGGAGGTTTTTGATGACTGCTTCGATTTCCTCCCTGGTTATTGGCCTGTTCAGGTTTTCTATTTCTTCCTGTTTCAGTTTTGGTAGTTTGTGGCTTTCCAGGAATGTGTCCATTTCTTCTAGATTGCCTAGTTTATTGGCGTATAGCTGTTCATAATATGTTTTTAAAATCGTTTGTATTTCCTTGGTGTTGGTAGTGATCTCTCCTTTCTCATTCATGATTTTATTAATTTGAGTCTTCTCTCTCTTCTTTTTAATAAGGCTGTCTAATGGTTTATCTATCTTATTAATTCTTTCAAAGAACCAACTCCTGGTTCTGTTGATCTGTTCCACAGTTCTTCTGGTCTCGATTTTGTTGAGTTCAGCTCAAATCTTTATTAACTCTCTTCTTCTGCTGGGTGTAGGATCTATTTGCTGTTTTTTTTCTCTAGCTCCTTTATGTGTAAGGTTAGCTTTTGTATGTGAGTTCTTTCCAGTTTTTGAATGGCTGCTTGTATTGCAATGTATTTCCCCCTTAGGACTGCTTTTGCTGCATCCCAAAGATTTTGGATGGTTGTATCTTCATTCTCATTAGTTTCCATGAATCTTTTTAATTCTTCCTTAATTTCCTGGTTGACCCTTTCATCTTTCAGCAGGATGGTCCTTAACCTCCACGTGTTTGAGGTCCTTCCAAACTTCTTGTTGTGATTTAGTTCTAATTTCAAGGCATTATGGTCTGAGAATATGCAGGGGACGATCCCAATCTTTTGGTATCGGTTCAGACCCGATTTGTGACCCAGTATGTGGTCCATTTTGAAGAAAGTTCTATGTGCACTTGAGAAGAATGTGTATTCAGTTGTTTGGATGTAAAGTTCTGTAGATATCTGTGAAATCCATCTGGTCCAGTGTATCAGAGTGATTGGAGATGTGCTTAGAAGACCTATAGAGTATAGAAAGAGCTAGATTGAAGTCACCAAGTATAAGTGTATTATTATCTAAGTGTTTCTTCACTTTGGTTATTAATTGATTGATATATTTGGCAGCTCCCACATTCGGGGCATATATATTGAGGGTTGTTAAGTCCTCTTGTTGGATAGATCCTTTAAGTATGATATAGTGTCCCTCTTCATCTCTCACTGTGGTCTTCAGGGTAAATTTTAGTTTATCTGATATAAGGATGGCTACCCCTGCTTTCTTTTGAGGACCATTTGAATGGTAAATGGTTCACCAACCTTTTATTTTCAGGCTGTAGGTGTCCTTCTGTCTAAAATGAGTCTCTTGTAGATAGCAAATAGATGGGTCCTGCTTTTTTATCCAGTCTGAAACCCTGTGCCTTTTGATGGGGTCATTAAGCCCGTTCACGTTCAGAGTTACTATTGACAGATATGAGTTTAGTGTCATCATGATATCTATTCAGTCCTTGTTTTTGTGGATTGTTCCACTGAACTTCTTCTTAAAGGGGAATTTTAAGAGTCCCCCTTAAAATTTCTTGCAGAGCTGGTTTGGAGGTCACATATTCTTTCAGTTGCTGCCTGTTTTGGAAGCTCTTTATCTCTCCTTCCATTCTGAATGAGAGCGTTGCTGGATAAAGTATTCTTGGTTGCATGTTCTTCTCATTTAGGACCCTGAATATATCCTGCCAGCCCTTTCTGGCCTGCCAGATCTCTGTGGAGAGGTTTGCTGTTACCCTAATACTCCTCCCCATAAAAGTCAGGGATTTCTTGTCTCTTGCTGCTTTAAGGATCTTCTCTTTATCTTTGGAATTTGCAAGCTTAACTATTAAATGTCGAGGTGTTGAACGGTTTTTATTGATTTTAGGGGGGATCTCTCTATTTCCTGAATCTGAATGCCTGTTTCCCTTCCCAGATTAGGAAAGTTTTCAGCTATGATTTGTTCCAATACATATTCTGGCCCTCTGGCCCTTTTGGCGCCCTCGGGAACCCCAATTAAACGTAGGTTCTTCTTCCTCAGGGTGTCGTTTATTTCCCTTAATCTATCTTCACGGTGTTTTAATTGTTTGTCTCTTTTTTCCTCAGTTTCCCTCTTTGCCATCAACTTGTCTTCTATGTCACTCACTCGTTCTTCCACCTCGTTAACCCTCGTCGTTAGGACTTCTAGTTTGGATTGCATCTCATTCAATTGATTTTTAATTTCTGCCTGATTGGATCTAAATTCTGCAGTCATGAAGTCTCTTGAGTCCTTTATGCTTTTTTCTAGAGCCACCAGTAGCTGTATAATAGTGCTTCTGAATTGGCTTTCTGACATTGAATTGTAATCCAGATTTTGTAACTCTGTGGGAGGGAGGACTGTTTCTGATTCTTTCTTTTGAGGTGAGGTTTTCCTTCTAGTCATTTTACTCAGCGCAGAGTGGCCAAAAACAAGTTGTATTGGGAAAAGGAGGAAAAGAGAGGAGAGAAAGAAGGAAAGAGAAAAAGAAAAAAGGAAGAAAAAAGAAAAAAGAGAAAAAAAAGAGAAAGAAAAAGAAAGGGAAAAAAGGGTGGGGGAAGCAAAGAAATCAAAAAGCACAAACAAACACGGGGGAGTATCTTCTGATTCTGTGTACTTTAAGTCCCTTACTTCCCCTGGAACTGGTCCGTCTAGCTGGTCTTCTGGGGGAGGGGCCTGTTGTACTGATTTTCAGGTGTTAGCCCTTGGGGGAGCTGCTCTGCCCCCTGCCTGGTGCAGGGCTCAGTGGGGGTTGTTTACCCCGTGAGGCCCCGGAGGAACAACCCCAGTGGTTGCTGCAGCTCTGGAGCCTTAGAGTCAGCCCCCGCAGTAGCTCCGGAGCTCTCCGTCTGCAGGGCCTGGAGGCTCCGGGCGGGGCCGCTGATCTGCTCAGCTCGGGGCAGGAGCGTCCTCGCTGTCCTGGGCCCTCCCGGCCTCTGCCTGTCCCGGGGGAGGCCGGATCCTGGGCTGTGTCCCGGCGCCCTGTGCTCCGGAACCTGCGCTGTTGGATTTGCGGTCCCGGCCGTGCAGCCCCCTCTGCTAAGCCGCTGCCCGAGCCCCTCCGAGCTGCCCCCGACCCGCAGCCCCCTCCGCGGAGCCGCCCCCGAGCCCCCCGAGCTGCTCCCGCCCCGCACCCCCTCCGCGGAGCCGCCCCCGAGCCTCCCGAGCTGCTCCCGCCCCGCAGCCCCCTCCGCGGAGCCGCCCCCGAGCCTCCCCCGAGCTGCTCCCCCCCCCCCGCAGCCCCCTCCGCTGAGCCGCCCCCGAGCCCCCCCCAGCTGCTCCGGGTCCCGCCGTGCGCGCTGCAGCCCTTAGGGAGCTCGGCGCACTCTCCCGGGGCGCAGGTGTCTGTTAGTGTCCCCGGGAGCCCGAGGGCACCCCCGCCCTCCTGGGTCCTGCTCCAACTCCCTGGGAGCCCCTTTCTTCCCGGGAAGGTTGGTGCAGCTCCTGCTACTCCGGGAAGGGGCTCTCCTGTCCTGGGGACACTCGCCCCGGCCTCAGCCCGGCTCCTCGCGGGCCCCTCCCCCTTGGAGGCCTTTGTTTATTTCTTTTTCCCCGTCTTCCTACCTTGATAGAAGCGCGAACTCTTCTCACTGTAGCACTCCAGCTGGTCTCTCTTTAAATCTCAGGCCGAATTTCCTAATTTCCAATTCCTGATTATAATATAATATAATTATATTTTACCCAGGTAAAACCTGTGGATTTACCTATCCTGGATATTTCATATAAATGGAATTATAATAATAATTATAATTACTGGTAAAATGTAACCAATGGAGAAACAGTGTAAAGTACATGGGTCCTTCCAGTGCCAACTTTATAGTTTCCTGTTTATCTATAATTCAAAATAAAAGTTTAAAAATGCATGTTTTATTTCAGTGCATCTCATGGTAATCCAATGAAAATGCTAAATGTGCTTTTTGGAAATGTGCCAATTTTTGTTAAAATTATTTTTTGATTGAGGTGAAATCACGTAGCATTAAAGTTAACCATTTTAAGGGATACAGCTCACTAGTTCATTCACAGTGTTGTGCAACCATCACCACTACAAGGTCTAAAATATTGCATCAGTACTTCTCCTTACCCGCAGCCCCTGGAAAACCACTAGTCTGTTTAGTTGCTCTACTGTGGATTTACCTAATCCTGGGTATTTCATATAGATGGAATCACAATCACCTTTTGTATCTGGCATCTTTCACTCAGCATGTTGTTTTGGAGGTTCATCCATGTTGTAACCGGTCAGTACTTCATTCCTTTTTGTGGCTGAATAACATCATCATGTAAGGATGTACCACTGTTTGTACATTCATTCATTCATGGACATTAGGATTGGTTTCACCTTTTGGCTGTTGTGAATAGTGCTGTTATTTGACACAAAAAATAGTTATTCCTAAAGCTCATGATTTCTCTGTGAAAGACATAGAATCTGTACACATTATATAATCACAGGCTACACCCACTAATTCTAAACCCTCTGTAATTTATTTAGGAATATTTACTTCTCATTGCTGATTTCCTAGACATTCATTCACCCCAGGTGAAAAATCAGATATTGGAATAGAGATAAGAATATGAGTATTGGCTGCTTATTTTTGGAGGGACAAATAATGCTTTGTGAGGACAAAATATCATCATAACAGCAACTGTAAATTATTAGATGAGGTTCTAAATTGTGCTCATAGGTGATAAAAACATAAATATTTTATTACTTAAGGATTTTAAAAATAGAGATTTAGGAGATACTTTAACAATAGCAAAACATTATGAACCATAAAGATACTTAATCTCTTGGGTCTGGTTTATTTAATCTGTGGTCATCTTTTTATCCTTAAATGCTCCAGATATTAAACATATAGCACTTTATAGTACCAAAGTCATTGTTTTATAATCTGAAAATTAAAGAACTCTCCAGAAATGTTTTTAGGCATATCTAAGTAAGTTTGATATTTTTTTCTTTGTCTAGAACCAATTCGGCTCTTTTCACAGCATTTCTTCTTGGTTAGCTCTTTCGGATAAGCCATTGGTTCTCAACCATGGCTATACATTAGAACCACCTGTTACTTTTTTTTTTTTGAACAATCCTTGTTTATGCTGCACCTGGGATAACTGAATCAGAATCTCTAGGGACAAGCCCAAGCATCTTATTTATATAAAGTCCTCAAGTGATCTTAAGGTTCTGCTAGGGTAAGGAATTGATGAATCAAACCAGCGGTTCTCAAGAGGATGAGCATCAGAATTACCTGTGAGACTTGTTAAAAAGAGACTAGCTCCCATACTCAGATTTCTGGTTCAATAGTTCTGTGTGGGACCTGGGATTTTGTATTATGAACAAGATCCCTGACGATGCTGATGCTGCCAGCTCAGGATCGAACTTTGAACGTGACGAACTAGTCTTGTCTTTTTTAGTCAGTGAAGATGAGAATACAACTGGCTAACCTCCTTTTTTTTTTTTTTTATTTATGATAGTCACACAGAGAGAGAGAGGGGCAGAGACACAGGCAGAGGGAGAAGCAGGCTCCATGCACCGGGAGCCCGATGTGGGATTCGATCCAGGGTCTCCAGGATTGCGCCCTGGGCCAAAGGCAGGTGCCAAACCGCTGCGCCACCCAGGGATCCCGCTAACCTCCTTTATAAACACCTTGTAAATTTTTTTTCCTAAAAAAATTGTCTTTATCTAAAACTTATTTTAGAGAACTTTTTTTAGTGTATTAAGATTATTGGGCCCTAAAGTCAGATGGCCTGGTTAAAATGCCACTTCTATGTAACCTGGGTCAAGTTTCTTATTTTCTAAAGCTTCAGTTTCTTCATCTGTGAAGTAGGTGTGATATGTTTAAATTTGGTAATATATGTAAAGTTATTGATATACAGTAAATACACTATAATTGTTAATTTCTATTGATAGCTTTCATTTTCAACTATTACAACTTTCCTCTGGTGTAATTGGCTACCAAATTTTATGCTTTTTTTTAAAATTTTTTATTTATTTATGATAGAGAGGCAGAGACATGGGCAGAGGGAGAAGTAGGCTCCATGCAGGGAGCCCGACGTGGGATTCGATCCTGGGCCTCCAGGATTGCACCCTGAGCCAAAGGCAGGCGCCAAACCTCTGCGCCACCCAGGGATCCCTCAATTTTATGCTTCTTATTGCCCTATAACAAATAGGGAAATGTATGCGAAAAATCAGGAAGATAATTAATTCTGAGAATCCAAATGAGCAAATGCTCTCAAAGGACTTACAGAGGGTTTGAATATATGTTATTGTTGAAAAGATTCACCTGTGGAATCAGAAAACCCTGGGATTGAGTCCTGCTTGAAGTTTCTAAGTTTGTTATTTCCTCTGTAAAATGATGGTAATTAAAGTTCCTGCAAATTGAGTTATTGTGATTCTAACAGAACAGATAACGCAGGCACAATGATTAGCACAGCCCTGGACATATCATAGTACTCAAATGTTAGCTATTATTAAACTGAGAGTAATTGATTCTTAACTCTCCTTTAAATATTAACTCTCCTTTCCCTCTTTTGAACAGATGGGTTTTTATGACTCTTTGAGGATGTCAGGAAGGAATGTAAATTCTTTAAGGGGGAAAGCAATCTTGAGAAGAAATTTGTTTACTGTTTCCCCAACATTCATCCAAAAACAAATGAAAAGAAATGAAGATTTACTCTTCAGATACTAAATAACATCACTATTTTTTCCCTTGCCAGAATGAAGGGAAAAGCTGTTGAAATTTCTGGTCAATCATTAGTCTCAATTTCAGATCTTCAGTTGGGCATTTCTGTTAGAGGACAGCATTACAAGTAAAGCTGCCGTTGATCTTTCACCATGACTTCCAGGTTGAGGTGGAGGGAAGTCCTTCATATGCACTCTGGCACTTACGCAAAATAAGTGCAGAAGCCTCTGTTTCAAAAGATGTTTTTGTATTTCTGATTTGATTGCAGAATGGGAGCAATCTCCAAACACTTTGGGCATGATGCAAAGTGATCTTGAGGCACTGCAGCAGCTATCACAGTCTTTTCCACAGATATGTTGACAGGAGGTATTATTTTTCATTCATTTTGCAAAAGAGAGTACCCTACTATTGATAGCAGTAGGTCATGTTTCCCAAAGTGTGGTACACATTCCAGCGAGGACATGAAATATGTAGTGGGTGGTTTGTGGACAGATAATTCATTTTAATTTTTTTGTATTCATCTTTATATACATTAGGAAAAAGCACACGTGATAGGTTTTCCAGATACTCTGATTTAAAGTAAATCTAAAAAAATAAATAAATAAAAAAAATAAATAAAGTAAATCTAAGTTACAAAGAAAGCTTAAAATTTTAGTTAAGGAAACTATTAGGTAAACGAGGGTTGTGTGTGCAGTTCTGATACATTCACTGAGGGTGAACGTGATATGAATTTGTAAAACATACAGGCAGTTTTATGCCCCAGGAATTAAACATGACCTATCCACATATATCACAAGAAAAAAGAACATTTAATTATAGAGAATGAAATGGTTATGATAATCTTTTCTGATTTTTCAGTCATTTATGCCGGTCTTCTAGCCTTTTTTTATTTGCCACAATTTTTAAAAAGATTTATTTATTTAATCATGAGAGACACAGAGAGCAAGAGGCAAAGGGCAGAGACAAAGGCAGAGGGAGAAGCGGGCTCCTTACAGGGAGTCTGATGCAGGACTCTATCCTGGATCCTGGGATCACACCTGAGCCAAAGACAGAGGCTTTGGCTGAGCCACCCAGGCGTCCCTATTTGCCACAATTTTCTCTTTTAAAGATTTTTACTATATATAAGAGGAGGAAAAAGAAGAAAGAACCATGTTCAATGAAAAAGAAAATAGAAGCTTTTCAGATTTAATGAGTACTTCGTTTAAGGTTAACATTGAAAGGACCAGCCTTTGCCTGTCAACTTATGAGCTAAATTTCTAATTTAATTGCCAAATTCCTAATCTGATTAGAGCCTCAGTGGAAGCAGAATTAGTATTGGAGAAAAATAGATAAAATAAGATTTCCTTTGCTAATGTACAAGTCGTGCCAAGCTGTATATATCTTATAAGATTAATAGTAGAGTGTTTCAGTTCTTTTTCATTTTATCAGAGGCAAACACTTACCACTTGTACTTCCTCATCCTAGAAAACAGAATGGGGTGATATATGCCACAAGTCTAGTTATAAAAGAAGCTCTTGAAAAAAAAGGTTATCTAGCTGAATTGGCCGGAAATGAGTCTGATAACAAGTCATAGTGATAAAGCCATAAATGGCATCCACATTGTTTCCATAGTTCCTCAGGAATAAAATTCTCCTCACACTGGTTTATATGTTGGTCAGCCTTACTAGAGTCTCTGTGAAATAATATGTTATGACTAAATTGTTTCCAACTTGTTTCATTCATTCAAAAAATATTTGTTGAACACTTGTTATGTGTCAGGCACTCACTGTTCCAGGTACTGAAGATGCAGCCATGAGGAAGAAAACATTAGTCCCTGCCCTCAAGGAAATAAGAGGTGTTTCTGTGACCTATCATTGTGATTGTGATCACTGTCCCATATTAATCACTTAAATGTGATTTTTAAGAGGTTCAGAAGTGATTTTAAACAATTGAGAGGATGAAATGATAGGGAATGGAGTTAGGTCAATGAAGTCATAAAATTTAATAAAACAAGTTTAAAAGTAGGATCATTTTTTAGCACAAGGGAGAGAACTCAAATTTAGAAATAAGAACTAACATTTAGAGTACTTTATGTACTCTCGATATTGTGTTCAGTACTTTATATCCATTATTATATTTAATCTTCACATCCTACTTATAAAAGTGATACTAAATTATCATCCTCATTTTAGGGGTAAGGAAACTAATCTTAGAATAATGAAATATCCAGGCAGCCCTGGAGGCCTAGCGGTTTAGTGCCACCGTCAGCCAAGGGCCTGATTCTGGAGACCTGGGATCGAGTCCCATGTTGGGCTTCCTTGCATGGAGCCTGCTTCTCCCTCTGCCTGTGTCTCTGTCTCTATCTTTCTGTGTCTGTCATGAATAAATAAATGAAATCTTTAATAAAAAAAAGAATAATGAAATATCCAATGTAATTCAATTTTGTTTAATAGGATAAACAAGAAATAAGCAAAAACAAAGCAATTTGCCTCCCCCCTTAACCACTACTGAACAGTTCATCCACCCTCTGATGAGCAGAGGTTGTCACAGCTCTCTAATCACAAACAGAATCACAGAAAGTCTTATATACCCTCTAGTCACTGCTCAGTGGAGGTTATTTATCAGTTTTGGCTACAAGGATTAGTCACCATCCATGATTCATCACATGATGATTCTAGCCGTTCCTTTCCAATCATCTTTCTGAGTTTCTGAGAAGATGTAAAATACATGTTCTTTCTGAAGTTGTAAAAGTTGAGACAGAGAGACCTTTGCATTTTTCTCTCATCTAGGAATCAAGTCTTCCATAGGGAAAAAGAGAAGAAAGAAGACAGTTAATAAATGCAAAGTGGTTTATATGCTTTTTCCCATAATAAAATCTCAACTCACTGGGTCTCCACTGGAAATCTTTCTCTATTCTGGTATGAGGGGAATGTTGGCATCTGTATTTCTACTTGTTACAGTCTCCAGCTGTTTGTTTTCTTTTATGACTTGAGTACTTGTAGAAGTTATCTCTGTTGTAGAATTAACAAGTAACCTCACACTGGAAGGTATTTCTATGTTTCTTGAATGGTTCTTCAACCATGTCTCTGTGTGACTGGGACTGTTGGGCACTATTTCACTGTGATTTCTGGAATTTGTTTTGAAATATATGGATCCTGATCTCATATGTGACTCTCCAGAAAGTGAAGTCTTGGGAAGAAAACCTATAAGAGAGGGTGATGCTTCTGTGTCTTCAGATCTCATCATCAGGAATTAAAGTGAATGAGTCAGTCAGCTGGATTGTGAATATTTATCAATTGCTTCCCATGTGCCAGAAAAGGGGATAGAGTGATCACAAAGACAGATACAGTCCCAGCTCTCGGGAGGCTCTAATCTAGTGTGAAAGACCAAAATGAAATAAATTATTTGTGTTTACAGTAACAGTCTAACTCAGATGTTAGCTCCATATATGGAACAAGGACCAATGATTCTTCTCAGTCACGCCAAAGAAGTCACTTGCCCAAAAGCATGTATTTTACTGAAAAAGAGGGATTTTATCTCACAGGAGACACTATTTCACTGCAAACCTCTGTATTTGATATATCTTCCCATGTTTCTCCTAGCCACATAGCCACAAGTTTCCTTTGTCTTCTGACTCTTCTCTAAGCCTCTGTAGCTCATCTTCTATTTCCAGATCTTTCCTCGAGTCCCTTCTCTGCTTTCTTATGTGAAGCAAATTAATTCTGTCTGAGCTCCTTCCAACTTAGAGATAGCTACAACTAAGAACTGACTTAGATAGCAAAACACCCACCAATTACCAGAAATTTCTCTCATCAGAGGCAGGGGACTATTTACACAATAACGTTTACATTCTTCACCTACATATATTTCTCTACCCACTGCAGTGTCTCTACCTCTTTGCAGTCTTTCCAATTCATTTGAGATATGCCAACAGATATTTTACATATACTCACAAAGTGCCATCAGTCACCAGGTGATATCCTCCATCTTCTTGTTTTTCTGTTTTGGCACCCTATGGTATTTCCATCTGTTGTGGATACCTTTGATGCCTACATAGTTGAGTGAAGGGGTCTTGGCTCTGCCTCCAGGGATTATAGCCAAGTGCTTCCTTGTAGACATAGCTACCACTGCCATAGCCCTGCTGACATTCTTGAACCCTGAAAGTGCCAGAGCAGAGGTATCAAATATGGTGCCCTTAGAATATAGAATGTATTTCAAGAATAAATCTACAGAATATGTGCTGAATAACACTATATTCAGTATATAAGGGAGGAGAATGCTTTCTCATCCCCTTTGTCATCACAGGGGGTCTATATGAATACTAGAGGAGTGCCTGATGGTGTTTTTGAGGAATGAACTCTATTTTGTATTGCTTAATGTTATTTTAGGGTAATATATATAACAGGTGATATAGCACAGGAATAACCATTTAGAGTTGATCCTAAGTATAACCTGAACAATCAGATTGGATATTTGTTAGTGGATGGGACAGCCATATTGCTGCATCTTTGCTTAATATTAGCTCTGTTTTAGATCATGACATGAATCCATGGAGGCCGTGGTTAAGAGGAAGAAGAGACCCATCTTAGTTATAGATTCCATGTTGTTCCTGTCCCCTAAATATAAGAAATGCTTTCTCCGTTTCCTAATACTGAGGTATTGCTGGAGGCATTATAGCTCAGTGGGATATAAATGTGGGCCCCAGATTTAGACGGATTGAGGATCAAATTCCTGCTCTACAAAAAATGAGTGGGAAATATCAGAAAGGAAGACAGAACATGAGAGACTCCTAACTCTGGGAAATGAACAAGGGGTGATGGAAAGGGAGGTGAGTGGGGAGTGGGGGTGACTGGGTGATGGGCACTGAGGGGGGCACTTGATGGGATGAGCACTGGGTGTTATGCTATATGTTGGCAAATTGAACTCCAATAAAAAAAAATCCTGCTCTACTACATAAGAGATCATAGATCCCGGGTAACTAACCTCTATGTGCCACAATTTTTCTCATCTGCAAAGTAGAAATAATAATACATAATTATGGGGGTGCTATAAATGTTAAATGAGTGAGTTAACTTGTTATGGATTAAAAAATGTTATGCATTATCATTGTACCATGTTCTTATATGTAACTCATTCTTTAGAATAAATTTGGCTTCACCTGGATTCTAGGTAAGCTCAGTCCCAAAAATGCAACAGATGTGGCCAGTTATATAGTAGTCAGATACTAAGTAATTGAATTAGCTCATTCACTCATTCATTTATTCTTTCATTCTTTCAACCAAAGTGCATAGTAAGTGCTGGGAAATCAGTGATGAAAGAGCAGATCACTTTATGAGCTCACAAGCTCACAGTTAGAGGGAGAGATAGACCAAAAAGGAAATAATTAGAAAAGCCGTGTGAGAAGTACCATTATGGAAATATGAAAAGAAGGTTATTGAAATACATCAGAGGGCAGCCCAGGTGGCTCAGCGGTTTAGCACCATCTTCAGCCCAGGGCATGATCCTGGAGACCAGGGATTGAGTCCCATGTTAGGCTCCCTGCATGGAGCCTACTTCTCCCTCTGTCTGTGTCTCTGCCTCTCTCTCTCTCTGTGTCTCTCATGAGTAAATAAATAAAATCTTTAAAAAAAAAAAAAGAAATATATCAGAGTCACTCGTTGGGCCTGGAGAAATTAAGAAAGCTTCACAAAAGAAGTGACAAAGACTAGTTGGTAGGAGAGGCTTAGGACCATCAGGTTTCCATATAAATGGTGTTTCCAGTCCCACTGGAAATTTCTGGATGAGGCTAATGTTTACTAGGACTATTGTAGATAAGAGATCAGAAACTTAAAGCATAAACCTCCCTATGCCAGGACTCTAGTAATACAAATAAAATACAAAGATATGAAGCTTTCAAGATCAAGCTGCCTCAGTATTCAACCAAATACAATTATTTAGGTTGGTTTTTTTTGTTTTGTTTTGTTTTTTTTTTTACTGTTTTGGAGCTGTAGCAGAGGAAATTTTTTAAAATATGGCTTTGTGTTTCAAATTTCTTCCTAAATTCTGAACTCTCCTAAACTGCACCATTTGTGGATAGTCAGCAGTAACAACCCACAGTATTGCTGTTGGTTGCCTTCAGGTCCTTGGAAGCTTATGGTCTTTAGCATGTCACAAGGAGCCTCAAATGTACCCAGTGTCTCCTCAGCTGAAGTCTGAGGAAACGTGAGTTCATTGGGCATGTCTCTGTTTTCTACTTGCTGAAAATTTATCTGGAGGGATTCTTCTTTTCCACATTGACATTTGTACTTTCACTGTCATGCTTTTTGTTTCTTTGTGTTTCTGGAAAAGAAATAAATCAGTTTCTTTTATGGTCTCTCTGTCCCCTCCCCCTTTTTTAGTACTTGCATTTCAGGCTTCCTTTCTTAGTTGTCTACTTTTCCCTCAGGAAATTGTGCATTCCTTCATTTCATTTGTTCACATTGGAAAAATTTATGTGAATAAGCACATGTAGATTCACAGACATATGCCACAACCCCCATGCCCCCCCCCCCCCACACATGGAGGAACAGATTTTTATATCTTGGCTATTAAAAAATATGGGAACACTTGAATAGAAACCTCTCTACCCACTCTTGTGTCTTCTGCTGATTTTCAGCTGTATTTAGTTTTTAACGAATCACTTAAGGTGTTGGTTTTGGACTCTATTCTTTCCAGGAATAATTTTCAAAGCAAGCAATGTTAGAAAATGTTCTTAGACAATATGTGCATTGCCAGTTTACTTCATCCTTGTGGGCTGTTAAAAACTCTATTGCATGGGTTACCTGTCACTCTTGTTTGTTTTTTGGGTGCAGAGGATGGATTAAATCACTTTAGTGGTATAAACTGGCTTTTAATCAGTTGTTTTACTTCTCAGTTCCATCACTCAGTATGCTTTAGGACTGTGAATCAGTGCAGCTGGAGTTGTTTTGGAAGCCTTTTGGCTTGGAGGCTTGGAGGTTAGAACAGGCTTGGAATCAGTTGGCCAGAGTATACACATTGGCACCATTCCTAGACAGCTCTGTGAGTTGCAACCAGTTAGCTGTTCTGTGACTCAGTTTTCCTGTCAATAAAATGGGATTAAACATAATATCCATGTTTCAGCTTCCTTGGGATAATTAAATGAGATTGTGTGCAAGGAATGTTTGCAGAGACCTGGAAAATATTGAGTTCCTAAATTAATGACATTATTCTTATTGCAAATGAGTGACGTGTCAGCAAACAGGAGGAAGGTACAGAGACAGTTCAAGGACTTTATTGCTATGTTTGGTATTATTTGCCTCCATTTCTGTCAGATCAGAAATTTGTTATTTGGTATGGAAAAGGCTGATAAATCTTGGCACAAATTTTTTTCTCCCAAGCAAATAATTTTTTTTTTCTGGAATTTGTTTTGCCCTCTCCCCTAACATTTTCCTATATACCAATCTCTTAACTTTCTTGTCCTTTACCTACTGACCTGTACCCTGAGGACCCAAGACTCAACATCTGTGGCTTCTGTTTTTATACCATGACTCAGTTGAGAAGCTCCATTCCTGAAAATCCCTTCCAGTTCTTGATGAAAGCCCCTGCTCATAATTCATGTTTTCTGCACAAACTTAGTGAAGATCTCAGTGCCATAACCTTAATTCTATAATTGTCAACTATTCTTTATTTTTTACTGATTTTTTTGTTCAAATGTTTACACCCTAAATTTGGGAAATTACCTTCTGATAATTTTTGTTTCTTTATAGAAGCAGATTTCTCCCATAGGGCTCTTTGCTGGCCATTGACACACCTGATGTATGTTTATTCTCAGATAGTGTCTTGTGCAACCACAGGAGACTTATAGGAAACTTCCTTACTATGGTTAAAGATAGCCATAGCAACACCAAAGAGGTCCTTGTGAAATATATGATTAGGATGTACCATAGGAATTAATATTCTCTGGCCACTGTCTTAAATTGTAACCACACTGTTTTTGTAAGGAAGTTGCTCAATTTATAGAGCACACAGAGCTATATTCTGATCAGGGACCAGTCTCATTTAAAATCCTTATTTCAGAAAGTACTGAGCTTATTTGGCTTAATATGTACACGCTGTCTATATTCCTTTGAGTGACAGGTTATAAATTTTTTTTGCTAATTTGACCATCCCTGATAATTTCTGCAACTCCTAAAAGTCTGAGTACGAGAGAATACCTTCTCTAAAAATGGTTTTCAATATCTTTTTCTGAGTTAAGAATATTTTTTAAGTAGTACTTATACAGATTTGTCATTCACTATAAAAAATTATTTTACTGGACATCATGCCAATTTTTTTCTTAGAGTTCCCCAATTAAATAGTAACTTCAAAAACATACTGCTAGTTTGCTAGGTTTTAGTAGGTCAGCATGCACAGCAAAAGTGTATTAAGGTGGACTGCTCTATTTATTGATTTGCCGTGAATTTGCTAAAGGCTGGAGGCAATTGTCTGTGGAAGGGGCGGGAGGGCCATACATGATCGAGGTCATGCGCATCTAGCCAATTTGTAAGACGATCCGCTGCTCCAAGCCTTCAGCAATCCTTAGCATAGGGGCACACTCATGCATTCCTGTCAAGTCATCTTGTGAAAGGCTGCCTGCTTCCAGCTTGGCTTGGATGTGCAACCTTAATAAAACTCACTGAGGTCTGGGAGAAAATAGCAGATCTGCTGCAGATAGGGTAGGGGAAAGGGTCTAGAATATGTACACGCAGCTGACTCAGGCAGGCTCCACGCTGAACGGTTACACAGGGAGGAAACAATAAATCTCAGCTACTATGCAATAAATATCTCAAGTTTTAACTAAGGAAACTACCATTACAGTGAAATAAAAAAAAAAAAAAAACATTTTAGCACAAAGCTAACAAATGGCTAGTTTTCTGTGATTCTTCAAAAGCTTTCTTTGAGGGGGAAAAGTCATTCAAGCAGTTTTACCTAAAATAAAAACTAGTTTAAAGGTCAGAAGAAAGGAGCAAGTTCTGCGAGCGGCACGGAAAGAGAGTGCTGGCAGTACAATGACAGTTTTCCTTTCCTTTGCTTTCCTCGCTGCCATTCTGACTCACATAGGGTGCAGCAACCAGCGCCGAAGTCCAGAAAACGGTGGGAGAAGATATAACCGGATTCAACATGGGCAATGTGCCTACACTTTCATTCTTCCAGAACACGACGGGAACTGTCGTGAGAGTACGACAGACCAGTACAACACAAACGCTCTGCAGAGAGATGCTCCACACGTGGAACCGGATTTCTCTTCCCAGAAACTTCAACATCTGGAGCATGTGATGGAAAATTATACTCAGTGGCTGCAAAAAGTAAGTGATCGCTTTCAGTTTCTAATTGCACAGAGCCTTTTCCGTTGTTGCACTGCAGCTAACTTAGAGTTCCCTAGGGGGGCATTTGTGTGTTTACCTTTTGCTCCTGGGGGGCAGTATTTGCAAATGCAAGCCTGTTCTTTCCCTGTGACTTCATGGGTGAGCCACGGTTTTCAGGCTTGTGCAACCCTCTAAAGGTATAGTGGCAACCAGTTTGTGTGCCAGCAATGGCACATTTTATGACCTTTCTGGTTTCCTCTTATTTAAAATTGAGCTTGATTTTTCTGACTGACAGAGCCCAATTAAAAAAAAATAAAGTGAATGTCTTGAGATGGTGAAAAAAGAAAATAATGAAATGCCAATTTAGGAACAAATAGATTAACACCAGGAAATTTTATGGAGCTAGGGTGAGAAATTGTCATCAAATACTTATTTTTTCAACTTTTAGTCAAGTTAATATGAAATGGGAGTATATATAAAGTATGATATTTAGTTGGAGTAATTGTCTAAGTATATACTTTTGGCAAGTAGCAGAATAGTAGAGGACAAGGTTCTGTTATCTATTTTTGCCGTCCTTGAGAAAAAAATCAGGAAGGTAGATTTTAAAGTGAATTCTTAAGGCAGGTTGTCTGGCCGGCCAGTGTGAAAGGAGAGGTTGAGCTGGCAGTTGCTCTTCCCAAAAATGTGCACCTGCAGATTTGAGCTGAGCACAACATGGGCTTTGCTGTCTTCCTGAAATAAGTCTTTTCTCAGGACACTGGTTACCAACAGTGTCACATGGGAGTCTAAGTATCCAGATGAATGTCAGTGTTGAGTGTGCAGTTAATCCTCGTTTAAAAAAATCAAAATGAACATTTTATTTCATTTTTCTCTATAAACAATTTACAAGTTTCCAATGAAAATACGTCTTTTAAAATATGAACACACTTCCTGCGTTTCCTTGTTTCTTTGCTCTCTGTTTAATTGTGTAACAGGTAAACAGCAGATAACAAGCGTATTCAACTATGTCAATCAAAGGGTGGCAATGTCACATTGGTGAAAATGCTTCTCTCCCAGGGATCTTTGCTAAGAATTCGTTTGGTGCATATATGTAGGAACATGGCCAGTCCAGTCTCCTTTAAATTAGTCTGTTAACATAGCAAACCCTTTAAGAAGATAAGGAGAGGACAAATGTTCTATTTTTTTCCCCTGTGTTGTCACCCTCCCTTAAAGCACTGCCTGCTGAATCATGCCAAGTAACTGTTATTATACTTTTGTCCACTAGGGACTGAACTAACATCACTGATACTTTATTTGACAAATAACTGAAACTCGGTAGTTTCAGAGTTTCTAAACCTGAAAGTGTAGTTAATCTTTCTATTGTAGACTACAAGTGAAAAAAATCAATAGGGACAGAAGAGTGGAAAGCAAAAAGAATTCTGAAGGCTTTTGATAATTGTGTTTTAAATTTCAGGCACTAATTATAGCAGCAGTTTATATCTGTTTTTTCTTTGGCAAAATTTATTTTAATAGTACACAAATTAATGTGGTCAAACAGCTTATTACTATTCTCAATAAAGCATCCATTGGGTTTTTAATTGAGAATTCAAACATTATAAATTAGTCTGGATTCTTTGAAGGGGCTGGGTAGGGAAATTTAGTCCCAAATTGTCCTGAATGAGCTATTCTACCAAAAATGTAATATTTTGTTTACTTACAACATGTAGCCAAAATGGTGATTCAGCCGTAGTAATGCATATATATATATATATTTTTTTTTCCATGCAATTATTCAGCAGTGATAGTGTAAATATATGATTCTATTGAGCTTATATCATGCACAGGTTCCATATGTTAATTTATTGTGTGAAATAAATTTTTGTTTGCATTCTTCTTGGTCAGTGATTATGGCATAGTTTGCAGATTATAGCCAAGCATAACTATGCAAATGTTCTTTGGTTACATTGACCCTGGCTAATGTGAATCTAGCTGATTATATGCTGAAAATGTCCCTGTTGATGTTGAGTAAGAGCAGTTTGGCTTGACTATTGTCTGTTTAAATTTGCATATCTTTTGTCATTGTTAATGCGATTGGTAGGAGGATCAAGAAACCAAATAAATTCTTTCAGCAAAGAACTTGCTAAAAAGCTGTCTCAAGTTTCCCTTAATTAGAGGGTTGTTTTTTTTTTTAGGTTCTAGGTTTCTTGTAATGTATTTATTTTGATAATTCAAATGGAAATCTTTTTACTGTAACTATTTGGTATGCTTAGTACTGCAAATTGTACTACTTACATTTTAATTCCGAATAGTTGTGTTAGGATAAAAAACAATGCACTGCAAAAAATGAGGCTATCAGTGTAAATGCAGTTGATTCAGCAAAATAATTAATCAAAGCATGGTGATTATTATGCAGCTCATGGCATCACTATCAGGAAGGTTTTGATGCAAGATGCGTGTTATCAATGCTAGATGCAGCTAGATGATAATTTATGTTAATCTGATACCTTCTGTGAAGTTAGGTAAACTAAATTCTTTTACAAATATTTTTCACAAGATACTGACTTCAGTAAATAAAAGTCCCTTTATGAGACTTACATGGTTGAATGTCATTTCTCAACCCTTCTGGTTTTGCAACTAAACAAGATGAGAAAGAATGCAAGGGGAAAATGATGTGTTGGTCATACCTTAAGTGTTGGACCTGTCATGGCACTTGTCTCTTGCTATCATGGGTTTCATTTGAGGAGATCAACTTTGTCTAGTAACCTGTCAATTAACACTAATTATGAATTAGGTTGATAGCATTATTCTCACTTATCAGATGGGGAAGAGCAATATAAATAATAGGCTAAAAAATCACCTGGGCTGTATGTCTACATTTGACTCTCTTCAATCATATGGTCCTTTTCAGAACTATTAGTAAACCATACCCAATACCTGAGACCAGGTCTTGGGATAATAACATGAAGTACAAATGGCCTTTGTGCTTTGCCACTTGCTTGTGATTCCCTTCTACGTATCTATACCAGAGAAATGTCTAGTGTTTAATGTCTACCTTATATCTCATGCTTCTTGAATTATTGTTTTCTTTCTCCTATATCCGAGAAATTCACAAATATGTATATTTAAAGACTCAGATTTAAGACATGTAAATTCTATCATTTGGAGGAATGCTTAGGAAGTCCTTTGCCTTTGCTAAATGATGTCTTTGTTGTTGTTGAAAGTATAAATAAAGAGTAAAAAACATGCCTTATAACAGACAACAAAGGTCTAACTATTGTAAATATTTTACGCTATTTAAAATTGATGAGTTGATGATTATTAGTAGAAAATATGTTATGAATTGCCATCCAGAATATTTTAATAGATGAAAGATTTTTACTTAAGTACTTAGCTAAATATTTCTAAAGACATTTTTTGACTAACAATATCCTCTACTTATATTCTTTGTTTCAGAGAATTATTATGATCTTTTTAAAACTCATGTATTACAGATATTAACCCATATTAATATCTACTACATTATGACCCCATGAGACTAGTGACTAAAGCAGTGTATAGTCCATAGCAGATAGACAATAAATATTTGTTGAATGAACAAATGGATGCATTGTCTATGTGTTACAATCTATATTTTACCATGTACTATTAACAATTTGTTTTGGATGTACACTTTACCTCCCTAGATTGTAAGTTATCACTTAGGCAAGTATTACATTCTATAATTATTTTTGTTCTGATATTCATCAAAAAGATATTGGGTCTAGGGACTCCTGGGTGGCTCAGCAGTTGAGTGTCTGTCTGCCTTTGGCTCAGGGAGTGATCTGGGTCTGGGGATGGAGTCCCGTCTAAAGTTCCGTACAGGGAGCCTGCTTCTCCCTCTGCCTATATGTCTCTGCCTCTCTCTCTGTCTCTCATGAATAAGTACATAAAATCTTAAAAAAAAAAAAAGATATTAGGTCTAGAGTAGGTGATTATTAATTATTCAAATTGTATTTAGCCAATGACCTAGGATCTCAAAAACTTCTACATCACTCTATCTTGTCCACTTAATTATTCTTTAAGAGTCAGCTTTGTTACCAGTTCTCTAGGAAATGTACCTGCACTCCATTTCCCCTGCCAGGCTGAGCTCTCCAGTGTTATCAGAATAAGTTGGATGTATCATGAAGGCACTGCACTTCCATGTTATGTGGTTGCTGTCATTTTTATTATTTGTTTTGAGGCCTGTTTTCCTACTCAGACTGTGAGTCCCCTCGAGTGTAGTTAATGTTTTTTCATATATATCTGAAATGTTTATTGAGTGTTTGAACAATATCTCTGTTATCATAATATAAAAATAAAAGACACCAAATGCTCAAGTGTGTGGTGCTGGGTAAAATAATGAAAATTAAGAAGATTTGTAACTATTTTTAGATGCCACAGTTTGCTTGAATCCTTTGTGCTAGGTTACTTGAGGGTCAGTTAGACCTTTCTTTGGGAGGAAAAATAATTTTGTAGGTACCAAAGTACCTACAGTAGGTAACAATTTGCTGCATGCAATAATGACACATATTTACATGTAATATATGCATATGTGAATCTAAGTAATTGGAAATGATTTCTCATCTGTGCATTGTTTTGGTGGCTGGTGATGCAAAATAAGCCAAAGAGGATGTTCTATGCTTCATTTGCACATATGGAGGAGGAGGTTTCTTTAATGTGTGAAAAAAGCAGGCAATTGATAAGTATGTTTTTAAAAATTTGTCACTAAACTTGGAAAAAATATGCGTATATGATTTACACACAGAGGTAGAAAAAAATGGCAGTTGCCAAGAAAGGTTAAAGGAATAATTTCCTTTTAAATTCAGTTGTAGAAATGTCCCTACAAGTTCATTTGAGATTAACCCTAGGTTTTCAAGCCAAAGAGGAAGTCTTTAGTTAATATGTCTGCATTAACTTTTCAACAAATAGTTAAGTTTTATTTTTTGCTTGTTATCTTTTAGAATTAAAAGATCCAAGAAGGCAGAAAAACCTTTCTGGGCCTTAGATGTTGGGCAGTTGGAGTTATAATAGTCTTTTGGATTTGTCTATAGGAAAGAGCAAGCCTCTCCTCAAATTCTACATTGGCAGATCTCAGGTTGTAGGACCAGGGCAAGTAGGTCCTTTACTATGGGTGATTACAGCCTTTTTTTTTTACCCCTAACTGTGCCATTTCACATTTTTTAAATAGTGTTCATCTCATATATAATTATCTGTTCACTGTAATCTAAACTGGATAAGAATGTATCATTCATTTCCTTAAAATTTTCCTACAGTTTTTCATTATGTAAGACTAAAATCCAAATTCCTTACCATGAGGCTTTAGATGATCTGCCCCCTATTCCTCTCTAGATTCATCATTTATCATCACCTTTCCTTTATTTCAGTTACTCATGACATTAGCCTTCTTGTTATTTCTCCAACAGACCAGCTTATTTCTGTCTCAGGGGCTTTACATGCTGTTTACTTATCTAGGAAAATTCTTCCTCCAGATCATGGCATGGTTAGCTCTTTCTTTTTATTCAGATCTTTGCTCAGAAGTCATCTTCCCACAGTCTTTTCTGAGTACTATAACCTTCTGCCTTCCCACAAAGTCTTTTCTGAGTACTATTACCTACCGCCTTCCCACATTCTCCTAAATGACTTTTTTATCATATAATACTATATCATTTCTTCATGGCATTTATCACTATGTGACCTTTTATTGCTTATTGTTTGTCACATTATTTATTCTTTCTCCACCTATAGAGAATGTAAATGCCACAAGAGGTCCTTGTCTGTCTTGTTACCCGTAGTATACCTTACTGCTAGAAGAATGCACAACAGAGAGTAGGACCTCAGTAAATATATGTAAAATATATTCTCCCAGACCCTGCACTCTGTGAGGTAGACGTTGCCTGTCTTGTTCACTAGTTTTTATTTATTATTTTAAATAACAGATCTTCTTTCCTAGGACAATACCTGGAAAATAGTTTAAAAGAATACTTTTTTTTTTTGTTTTTAATGAGTAGAGAAATGAATGGATTCCATGAGTAGACTTGGATTATAATCAAATATACATATGAAAATAAGACTCAACTATATTCCATCTTTTACCCATTTAAATATATAGTTTTAGAAATTTTAATTTTCTGAATCTCCATCTCTATATCAAGGATCAGCAAACTATGGCCCTTGAGCTAAATCTTGCCAGCCACCAGTGTTTGTAAATAAAGTTTTATTGAAATACAACCACATCCATTCCTTAATGTGTTGTCTGTGTATTCATAAATGAAGTTTTATTGAACAGAGTCACACCCATTTGTTTATGCATTGTCTGTAGCTGCCTTCTTCCTACAAAGGCAGAATTGGGGGGTTGCAACAGAGATCAAAAGCTCCACAGATCCTAAACTTCAATATCCAGCCCTTTACAGAAAAAAAAAAAGTTTTCTGACCCCTGTTCTATATCACAAAAGGAATATGGTATTAATATTGGGACCATTGCAAGGTAAATTGTGAGGTTTGTTGTGTGGGAAAAAGATCACCCTCTAGGAGATCAAGTAATCTTCAGGTTCATGCCAGTTGGCAAAGAGCCTGAGTAAGCCATTTCTTGGCTTGGTATTGGGGACATGCTGTGAGGTGACATTTTAGAGTACAGGCAGGGAAATTTCATGTCTTTTCTTTCTCCTGCCCATCATTATGTGGACAGAGAAATATTCCAGAAGCAAATTCATGTGAGAAAAGAAAAAGCACCTGAAAAACAGTACAGATCATCAGCCTCTGGGTTTACCAAGTCCAGGTGCCAGAGTCCTTTGCTTTATCTACTTGCCTCAACCTGTTGGTTGTGGTATCAGTGGTAATGTTGACAAAACATCAGAGGCATTCTGTTTTCATAGAAGTGGGGCTTCAGCACAGCCTCTTAAGTTCAATCTATTTAGAAACCTTTCCTCCTTCTATGATTTGCTTTAGATATAAACATTACAAGTATTCCCATTTGTGTAGATGATGAGAGGGGAGGAGTAACAAGTAGGTGTTCAGCCACAATGTACAGATGTTCCTCAGCCCCTATGTTATAATTTGATAATTAAGAAGATTTTGTTTTCATTCTGCTATGGCCTTGTCTCTCTGTGAAAACATTAGCATCCTTTTCCTGGTCCTTTTCTTCTTTTGAATACCATTTGCTTAGATGCACAACCCTAATTACATTCTGAGTCATCCTTGCTTTTTGTTCCAATACAAGATTATCGTTTGCTGTGAAGTTTGGAAGTTCCAAACCCCCTTTGGTTCTGGCCCCATGGTCTGAGGGAGGAGGGCTTCTTAGTGTTTAAATCTCTTTACAAAGTGTACAAAAGATATGTCCCTCTTCCTTATCAAAGAGGTTTCTAAAGAATGAAGCACACCATGGATTATCTTTTCTTTATATTTTGAGACTTTGTACCTAAATACTTTTCTCTAATTCTTACACAGAAATATTAGAAGTGAGAAGTTTTCAGGCTCATTTGGTCTTAGTTGCCTATCTCAATGATCTGATGATTTCATCCTTTAAACATATGAAAAGGTAATTGTTAATAGAGAAAGTGGTATAAAACATATAAAGCCAGACATAACCCTACAGGTAGGTACCTAATGATTTAATCAATAACATATTTGGCAATAAGTATTGGAGAATATAGAGTAAAATAAATGCAATAAGTGTTACTTGTATATATATATATATATATATATATATATATATATATATGACTACAAGTTACTTATTACAGATTTCCATTGGCATATAATTCCTAAGTTTGTGCTGAACTCTTATTTTTTTATTTTTTAAAATATTTTATTTATTTATTCATGAGAGACACGGAGAGAGAGAGGCAGAGACACAGGCAGAGGGAGAAGCAGGCTCCATGCAGGGAGCCCAATGTGGGACTCGATCCCGGGACTCTGGGATCACGCTGACTCAAATGCAGATGGTCAACTGCTAAGCCACCCAGGCATCCCTGTGCTGAACTCTTAAAAGAGCATGCAAATTAGCATAAGTATCAAGCTGTTTCTAAAGAAAATCAGTAGCTAAAATATTAGTGAAATGGAAGTAAGATGTGAATATCTTGAAACAGAAATATATACAAACTCACTGCTATCAAGTAGGCAAGCTTATTGTCTATTTCTGTAGAATTGTTAATGATAAGTTTGAAAGACAGTGTATTTTAAAATTTAGTTACATGTGTAGCTTAACTCACTAGGATCAGAAAAGCTGAATGAGTTGAATCATAATACTAGACCCTAAAGCTTATTAGAGGGTTTCCATTCCTAGAAAATGAATAAATATTTTAAAACTCTAAATTACATTTTATTTCCAAACCTTTAGAGAGAGAGTCCCAAGATTTTGTAAAACATTTTAATACTGTTCTTGTCTTCACTGTTAATAGTTTGACTAGATGAAAATCCAGTGGATATTTATTATAGCTAAATATATGCTGCACCCAGGAGGCCTTGCATCCCCCTTATCTCAAGTGCACAGATGTAAGACATGAGAATTTTATCCTTATTACTAAGTCACCAATCTTCTCTTTGCTTTTCAACTTTACTAAATTTTTAAATAACAGGAACAGAGCTATGATAATCAGTACTTTTAATATTTATTGAATAGATGAATTATTGAAAAAATTGAAAATTTTAACTTTAAAATTTTTGAACAAATGAACTGATGAATTATAAATATTTCTTAGCAATGGAACCCTATTTCCAAGCCAATTTTTTTTTTTATTTTTTATTTTTTCCAAGCAAATTATTAGGTAAAATCTTGATATGTAACCTAGATGCAAATGGAAGGGCTAGAGGAGAGGGGTGCTGCCAGGACCCTCTTCCAGGGCCCCTCTCCCAGAGGCATTCCCCAGGGGACCCTATATGTTCAAAGGAATATGGTTTCAAAATGGCTGCAACAAAACTTTCAAATAATCAAATATTAGCTAGGTAAAGCTGCCAAAACCAATCTACTGGCAGAGAGGAAGAATCATAACACTTGTTACTTTGAATGTTTTTTGGCAAGTTGATGTAAGAATGTCCAAATCTGCCATATACAAAATAGTTTAAGAATGTTACTGAGTATACAAGAGTACAGGTTGTTCAAAATGCTGAGGCCCACCCATACTTAACCTGACAAAATATGTCAAGATAAGAGACAACTCTTAGGCAATTAGTGGCATATTGTATAACTTAATCTATCTTCTAAATTATTCAATTGCATGATAGTTTATATTTCTTTATTTTAAATTTAGGGACATGAATTACGTTGATAATATTAAATATCTCAAGCTACCATATTCACTTAGAACAGAATTCATTGTTAAGGATAATGAAAGGAAATCTAAATTTTATTTTATTTATTTTTTAAGATTTATTTATTTATTTATTTATTTATTTATTTATTTATTTATTTTAGAGACAGAGAGAGTCCTGGGGGTAGGAGCAAAGGGAGAGGGAGAAAGAATCCTAAGCAGACTCCTTGCTGAGTGCAGAGCCTGACTCAGGGCTGGATCTCATGCCCCTGAGATCAAGACCTGAGCTGAAGCCAAGAGTCAGGTGCTTAACTGACTACATAGCCCAGGAGCCCCAGGAAATCTTAATTTTAAGAATGCATTTACATATTTACAAAATTTTCATTGATTCTTGTTAGGTCTACTTAGCTTATCTTTGTTTTTACTTCTAGAATATGACACCAGGAATAGGAATCTTAAAATTGTGATTTTTTTTTATTCATTTGTGCTGAAATATTAATAAAAGGCAGTAAGATTACTTGCATTTATTTTTAAGGCATTTATCTTGACTGCAAAGGTTAATTTAGTTAAGACTAGTTAAAGTCAAACTTGAATCCACTTTCCAAACACACCTAAGCTGTAGTGTTTCACAATGTGCTGAGAGAACAACAACACGAAGGCAATGTCTTCAATTCTATTAGCTCTGTGGAGCTTTTTCTTTTTCTTTAGGAGATAAATAATACACAGCCCTTTGATATACTGAGGAGTGAAAGCTCCAAAGTCAAGCCTTATATTAATTTATTATTACCTTTTTACTAGGTTAGAAATAGGCATCCTAATAATTGTTTCTGACTTCCCAATGGCCTGCTTTTTCAAAAGCCTATTTCCCATTCTAAGTGGGAAACTTCTGGGACTTGAAAATGGGAAAAGAGACATGCAAGGCAGTCTTCCAAACAGGAAAGACAAAAGGACTCAAAGGAACTCATTCCTGGCCTGCCTTTCTTTTTCATTTTTCTTTTCTCCTCTGGTATTGTTTCCAGTAAGCTTCTACGTGATCGTCCTTGTACTGGTGGCCATGGAGCAGAAGTGCAAGAAGGAGGATGGCCAAGAGGGAGGGCGAATGAACAAGGTGACTGTTCATTTACTGGGGGCTAGGGGACACAGTGAGGGCTCATGGGACCAGAGCAGTGTCTGGAGGACTGCTCCATAAGAGATGGCAGTGAGTTCTGTCGTGGGATTTTAGGATGTAGTTAGTTGTGGACCATCGAACTAAGCATCTGGTATTAACAGGACAGGCAGCCAGGTAATCAGTTATCTAATTAAATATGCACAATGTAGTCTGCTAGGTACTGCGAGGCAGTGATGAATCTGCTACAGCCCCTATTGTTGAGAAGCCTAACCCCACTGAAACAGAGAGTAAACGCATAGTTCATGTCCACGGTTTTCTATGTCAAAGAGACAATTACACAGTGATGAAGTGTGTTGTACCTAAAGCCAGACTGGCTGGATTTGAATCTTGAAAGCATCACTCCCTTCCTGTGTGACTTTGGGCAAGTTTCTTAACTTTTCTGTGCCAGTCATTCACTTTCATTACCAAACTGAGGTAATAAAGATATCTACATTATAAGGTGATTGCTAAGAGTAAAGATGATTCACATAAATTACTTCCCATTAAGTTCTCTAACACAGTGAATGTTAAGTAAATATTAGTGATTCCTTGGAGATAGTTCTGGCTTATAGTAATAGTTAAATGTTAGTAAAACAACTATCAGGCCATTTGAAAACACTTTACATGTCTTAATCTATTGAATACTTTCAAAAGCCAGTGTGAGGTAGATAGTAATATAATTTTCCCACATGGCAAGTTGGAAATTGAGGCACAGAGGGGAAGTAAATTGCCCAGGATTACTTAGGGCTGAGTGGTGGGACCAGCATGCAACTCCAGGCAGTTTGGCTCCATGACCTATGCTCTTAACCAACTACGGGATTACCTATAGCAACTTTTACGGTGTCTCCTCTTGTCAATCTTCAAACCTTAAATCTGATTTAAAATATTTTTCTGTAGTAGTCTTTGCACCTAAGCCCTTAATTCTTTCATACTAAATGTATGTGCCCCTTTCTTAAGTACTGTTTCAGTCATTTGTCCACATCCTAACTCTAAAGCTCCATGGTTAAATTGACTGTGACACGTAGTGATGTTGCTGATTGAAGCACAATAGCCCAATTCTCTCTGCCCTCCCACAGATCTGTTAGCAGACCAGGAATCCCACATCTGTAGTCCCTCCTGCCTCTCTCCTTAGAAGCACCATCTCTTGAAGTTACAGAGCTTAATTGAATCTGACTATTTATCTAAAAAGTTTTAAAACACAAAGAAAGGCTTACAATTGCCTTACATGGGGTGAAGCCGCCTATTCTAAATATCTTCCGTTCAATTTAATGACCTCCCTCTTAGATTTATCTGCGGGCACTCCTTCTTGGAAAAGCAGAAGCACATCCTGGAACTTAAAATATTATTTGCATGCACTTTCTTTTGTGGGTCATTCGAGAGAGTTGTAAAAATGAGAAGAAAAGCCTTGTTTTCTCAGGCAATGACCTCTTATCTCACTTCCTATTTTATTTATCATTGTCCCTATTAATTAAAATATTTCTGGTATTTTGGTCCAAGGCCAAAACACTGACTGCTACTTGCAGAGAATTGTGATGATTCTCCCTCTTTTTTAATCTTGGAGGCCTGATGACTCAGATGCTGGGGCTTTGAGGGTGGTAGCTTTTATAGCCCTTAATGATCAACCACATGAGGTAGAAAGACTCCAGACTACCCTAACTTACTTCTGACAGTTCTTTTTCGTGGATTCAAAAGAAGAGAGAGCACAAAATAGGATGAGAGCAAAGTAGAATTCAGGCATGCTTTTCGTCCACCTTCACATAGTAGGACAGATTAAAACCATTAAGGAGAAAAAAGATTCAGTGTGTATCTGTTTTCTTAACCTGAGTTTTCCATGGAATGCTGACAATCAGCAGTGTGTGGCAGATCAATGTTGTAGATGCTCCATAGCTACTGGTAGGATATATGCACAAATAAATACATGCTGTAGTGCTCAGATTATTTAGGGGCAACTTTCAGTCAGTGAAGTGGTCTGAAAGATTAGTGTTAAAGCTGAATAACCAGAACCTTTTCCCAATTTGCAGGAAATTATTAACTTAAGGAGCAGGCTCCATGCAGGCAGCCCGATGTGGGACTCGATCCCGGTACTCCAAGATTACGCCCTGGGCGGAAGGCGGCGCTAAACCGCTGAGCCACCCGGGCGTCCCACAAATAAATATTAATAGAGGCTGGGAATTAACCTCCTAAATTTAGTGGTGTAATTTGTACTTTATGTGGACACATGATTAGAATGTGATTTACCTCAGCCATTTAGCATAGTCATATGCCCTGCTAATGAAATTACTATTGCTTTGTGTATGGAAGGAATCAATTTATCGGCAAAGAGGACAATGGATATCAGATATTCTATCAGCAAAACAAGTGTGAAAATGACATTCTACTTTACGAAAGGTGGTTAGTAACAAATAGGATATTAATAAGTCTACCTTCATTAAGCAGTCTTATCCAAACAGAAAAGCACATTTTTATAAATAGTAGGTATTATCATATCCATTTTATAGATAACAAACGGAGGACCAATGCAATAAAATGATTTTATAAGATTATAATATTTACTTTGAGACACATGTAGAATTTAAACCCAGGCATTCTGAATAGCTAAATCTAAAGCTCTTTATCGTTCATGCTCTTTCACTTTTCCTTCACAAATTAAAACAAATTTTGATTGATGGGAAGTAGGGAAGAGGTTGAAATGAATGATGTTTTCCTCTAAGTTTTTGAAGAATGTATTCAGAATAAATAACCTGCTATAGAGATAGAAATAATTTGCCAAAATGTATGGGAATTGCTTTAAGAAATCTGTTCTTAGGAGAACTACTTCCTAGCACTATTCCTGACAAGATACAAAATTCTATTTATATCTAAAAATATGTCAGATGCAAATAACTAATTCTTGTTTTTACTTTTTTTTTTAATAAGTGAGTTGCTTACACAAACTCAATTGATGTTACCCAGATGTGAGCATACAAATAAAGATAATATTTTAAACTAGTTTTTCTGCATTTCTGCTTATAAACACTGCATTATAGGGCTAGGGTATATTTCTTTTAGTTAAAGACCAAATAGGAATAAAATATAGCCAATAAAGGAAATTGTTTAACATTTAAACATTATGAATTAGGTCCTGTTTGTAATATTTTCGGAAAAATGACCATATGCCATGTGTGTCTTTAGTTTAGTTTAGTTAAGTTTAGTTCTTCAGTATATAAAAGTAACCATTGATCCCACATTTATGTTTAGAAAAAGAGAACAGAAAATTAATAAACACTGTGAAAGTGGAACTGCCATTATCTCTTATGACAGTCAAGATAAACTAATGAACTAAGGAGAGTTTGATTAAAATAAATGAATAAAATTGAAAGTGGAAGTGGAAATCCCACACCTAGCACTCAAAAAAACTCTTAACTGAGGATTGAGTATATGTATACTAAGAAGACTCCGTATCAGAGAGAAAGGGAAATTATTTTGTGATCATCATATTTCATATGGGACTAAAGCTTATATACTTTGAGTTCACAGATTAAATTTGTGCCATTAACAGGGGGAAAGATCACTATGGAGATTAAATATCTTAAGCACAAAGTATCCCTATATATTCTTCTACTATTTTGAAATGTCTTCCATTGTATCTAACATTGCAAGTTATGGCCAAAAGTATATCTGAGGCAACTACAAAATTCAAATAAACTCTATAAGGCTATCAAATTGCTTGCACTTTAAATAATTCAAATATTTTGAGAATTTCTCTCCTGTTCAAATACAAAATATCCCCTGTGGAAATGAGATTAATGTGTGCTTAGTTCTTTTTTTATTACTGGGCAATTCAGAAATCAACATCAAGGGAGTAATTTTCTATCAGGAGGACACACCAGTTCTAGCTGTCTACCTAGTAGGGTGTATCACATATCTTTTAGGAAGGTGTGGCTTGAAAAATCATATATAGTTTTTAAATTTAGAACCAAAAGAACAATCCTCACCATGTTTGGGTACTAAACTATGCAAAAAAAAATACAATTTTTAAATTTAATACAGTGGAAAGAATAGAAGTTAAAGTTAAAGCAAGGCTAGAGGGTAATTATTGGTCATATTTTCCAAAGATGGTTATAATAGCATTATATGTATATATAGTATTATGTTATAAATAGTATCATGTCTGCATGTAATTATGCCATAAGAATTCCCTTCTTTTTGAATCTGACTGAGTCATAAAAAGCAACTAAGTTTCCAAATTGTTCATTACAATATTCATGCTTGGCGTCCTGAGCAGCCATGTTAGAGACCCATCTACCTTGAAGTCACCATGTGAAGAAGTCAGGCCACGGAGAGAGGCCATGTGTAGGTACTCTGGTTAACACATCTTTGTTTTTGAGTCATTCCAGCTCAGGTTGTAGACATGTGAGTGAATGAGCCTTCAGATGTTCCAACCCCCCACTCATTCACATTACCTCCAGATGTGGAGTTAAAGTCCCAGGCATAATGGAGCAGAAACAACCCATTCCCAGTGTGCCTTGCCTGAAATCCTGACCCATAGAGTCTGTGAGCCTAATGAGCATAATGAAATGGTTGTTACAAGCCATTCAATTTGGAGGTAATATAAAAATGCAACAATAGTGACTGGAATAGCCCTCATTTCCATAGGCATATATACAAGTGTTTACCCTGGTACTTATTACTCTGGTAATCCTTGAAGAGCAATACATTAGGCATGAGCTTTGCCTTCCAGAAGCTAGCATTTAAGTAAGGCTTACAATATGAGTAGAATGTCATAAGTATCAGTTTTTAAGCCAAAATTTTTACTACCTTCCTCTATTCTTTAAAGCTATTTCAGTTTCACATGAATTAAGATTCAATAAATATAACTTGAAGACTACATATACCTTTATGCTTCTTTGAGTAAAATAGTTATTAGTAAGGATTTTTCTTACCTTCAAAATAAATTTGTAAAAATCCTCTGAGGCTTCCTAAACTCCAAGTTGACCAGACTCCATAATGCCAAAATGATATACTGTGTAGTTTATGTGAGTCTTAATGCTTACATTATTTGCAATTTTTTCTCTCATCTAAAAATTGTAAAAACCTCAGTGAATTCAGATTTTTGAGAATCAAGGCATGAAGCTATTTTATAACTATTTACTACTTAACCTGTCATGTTTAGGCTGTAAGTTTAAATCCAGATGTTTCTGAAAGCTGTTATTGAACACGGCTGACTGGTGGTCTCCCAAATGTAAAATGAGTTAGCAGCATCTGTTCAATTCCCAGAGGTTTGGAATTCCTGCAATAAAATCCATCCCAGATTCTCCCCTTCTTAACTGATGAGCAAAGGATGTGGACTTGATCGAAACAGGTATAGGAACATTCTTTAAATACATGAAGTGCTTTGCTTATTACATTATATATTGGTTGAAACTTATTGGAAAACAAGATAACAGTAAATAAAAAGAACATAACTATTTTTTAACTATTTTTTAATAACCCTTGACTCAGTAATCCTACTTCTGGGAATCATTCCCGAGGAAATAATTCAAAAAAGTGAAAAAGCAATATATATGAACATATTCATTGTAGCTATCATAGCAGGAACACTGGAAACAAATACTATTATTTTTGGTATTTACTACAATACCTTGTACCTATGATCTCTAACCCTAAAAAAAGTCTGAAAGATAAAAATATTATCCACAACTTCAAATGAATAAACCATGCATAATCTCCCATAAGCAGTAAATATGAGAACCAGCAGACACTCCAATCTAGGATTGTCTAAAGAAAAGCTATGTCTTCATTGACACCATGACTGCATCTGTTAAGAATCATATTTTGACAAGAGAAAATGCCCACAAAATGTTGAGTGGCTATGTTTGTATACCTGAGTAATTATAATGATAAAATGTATTAGTTAATATTTTGAGAATTTAGTATGTACTAAGCCTGGGACAGACAATTTAAAAGTATTAGTTTATTTGGTCCTTGCAAATCTGTACATTGATACTGTCATTGTTCTCATTTTAGAAAAGCTCTACATATATTATAGATATGATTTTGTGTGATGAGACTGGGTAGTGGATAGGTCGTTGTGTATTTGTAAGTATATGCATAAAAACATTGAGAGGAAACACATCCAAAACATTCACAATAATTCCTCTTTGATGGTGCAATTGAATATTTTTTGTTTTCTCTTTTATGGCCATTGTACTTATCATACAATATGAACATGTGCCACTTTTATAATCAAAGTAATATAAGCTTTATTTTTTAAAGAAATATAGGCATTTCTAGACTGAGGTCAAGTGAAGTAGAAATAATGGGAAATTAACCACGTTAAAATTTGCATCACTTTTCAAAATAACTGTTCCCAGGGAAAGATAAATATGGATGGGCCTTTAGAAATAGTAACAGAATCAGTAGGTAAAGGAAACCTAGAAGAAATATTTTGGACTAGGGTTTCAGTAACTTCACAGCCCTCCCCCACTTCCTCGCAGCAAGGTAGCTATCTTCCTTCCTATAAGACCAGTTCTGAATCCACTTTTATCCCATAGTGGTCATTTATTAATTTCATACCAGTTTTTCTCTTCTTTCTTCTCTTTTCTCTACTTTTGTGGTTAAATAGATGTTGGAAGCTCTGAAAATGGTGAATTACACATAGAAATTGGGTTGGGGTAGTCATATTTTATCTTCTAGAAAGATGAGTTGTAAAACAGAAGGTGAATGAATGGGTGACCTAGGTTTGTAGAATATAAACTCAGGATTAAATCTGCCAAGATTTGATATAGCAATGATAGCAAGAAGGCATACAAAGGAGAGATTAAAGAATTTTATGGCATGACATATATGAAATTATTTTGCAAGATCTTAATATATGTCCAAGTGCAAACTGCATTGGGCAACCAGAGCTTTTCCAAAAGTCAAAACTCAATCATGCTATTTTTCTAGTTAAAATGCATTAGTGGCTCCAAAGTACCCTCAAATTGAGGTTTAAATACCATACCTCACTTAAACTGGCCTTTAATCTTCATTTCTCATGTTTTCTCCATGGTTTGCAATAGTCTAGCCATATCTAAATCCTAAAAGTTGTATTACATTATCATGATTTATTCTTCTTCCTTAATTCTATGCATTCTACTCTGTAGCAAATTCCTTGCATCTCTCCTGCCCCGGACTCTGTATAGTATTAAATAAATGGATGGATGTAAAGATGGATGGTTGGAGGGACAAATTAATAAGTAGGTGTCATACTGAGTAATAAGTAGGTATATATAGTAAGTATTGTGACACTGCGACTCATGCTTACGCAATGGAATTTGTAGGGTGATTAACAAAATAATAGAGATTTACTGTCAAATTTTTAAAGGACATAAACATTAATAATGGTGTGAAAATGGTTTTGGATTCTGCACTTGCTTTATGAAAGGATGAATGACCAGAGTTGGGATTGCAGGGAGAGTGGCCAACACAGCTCTAATACTTGCCTAAAGTAATAGAATGATGAGGTAAACAAGTGAAAGGCTGGGGAAAGCAGCTAGAGAATTAGGTAACAGGTGAAATTGTGAGGGGAAAATCATAATGGCACTTAAGTAAATAAAAATAAAAGAGAAGTCTTCATCAAAAATAACTGATATTTTAGAACTGGGGACATTACAAGAATGCTTTATTCAGGCAATAAGTATTGTGGAAATAATGTCAAATTATGACTGAAAATGTTTCTATATTTGTGTCGTCTGGAGCTTCTAACTTCAGATGACTTTAAGAGTAATTCTAAGAACACCTAGGTGGTTCAGTTGGTTAAGCATTTATCTTAGGCTCAGGTCATGATCTCAGGGTCCTGGGATTGAGTCCTGCATGGGATTCCCTGCTCAGCAGGGAGTCTCCTTCTCCTTCTCCCTCTGCAGCTTCCCCTGCTTGTGCTTTCTACCTCTCTCCCTCTTTTCTGTCAAATAAATAAAATCATTAAAAAAATACTACTTAAGACAAGATTGACTTCACTTACATTTTTTCAAATGAGAGGAGGAAAAGACAAGCCTAAGGTGCCTTAAAATTTTATAATTCATATAGAGGTAAAGAGCCCCAATCTGTCTTCCATTCCTTGGTATACCTTAAGCATTTACAGGTTTTATAGTATAGAATGTGTTAGAGAATTGAGACAAATTGCTTAGTAACTCTAAGGTTAATGAGCCTTACACTGAAGCTTCTAACCACTTAAAAATATATTTGTACTATCAGACAGGATATATTCTATTTGTGTTAAATACAAATGTACATAAATGAGTGATTGGATTCTTTTAAATCTGATCCTTGCAAATTAAATGACCCCCACTGAAAAAAAATGAAACCTCATGGTTCCATTTTGAAAATAAAGGCATTATCCATTTTGGTAAAGAATCCATTCAGAGAGGTATTTATTTTTTTAATCTTTATTTATTTATGGTAGTCACACACACACAGAGAGACAGAGAGAGAGAGAGAGAGAGAGACAGCGACAGAGACATAGGTAGAGGGAGAAGCAGGCTCCATGCACCGGGAGCCGGATGTGGGATTCAATCCCGGGTCTCCAGGATCGCGCCCTGGGCCAAAGGCAGGCGCTAAACCGCTGCGCCACCCAGGGACCGCCATTCAGAGAGGTATTAAGGTATGTTAAGAGATATTTACTGAACTGTGTTTGTTTTCTTAAAGGACCTGAGCCCTTTGTGTTTTCAAGTGTTATATATATGTAAGCATGTGCATTTTGTAATGATAAAATATGAAACGCTCTTTAACATTTACTTTAACAAGTAGATCATGCCTTATGATGTATTTCATGACTTTGTATGATGCAGAGAGATTCCTGGTTAATATTAGGAATATGTGTATCCTGGTGGTCATGTAAGTTTCAGATAAAATGTTTGAATAGAAATCTGGTTATGTAAAAACAGATATTCCATGTTTGCTGAGCAAGATTAATGGTCTTGTAACATGGAACATGTAGATAGTTAAGCAAAGGCATGTTTATTCCTAGAAATAAAATATATTCACTGGGAAATTGACATCTGCTTTACAACACACACTCTTCTTGCATTCTCGTGACCTTATATCATGGAGTCTTATTCACTCAAATAACCACAACCCCTAGAGAAGTGGACACCTCAAACCAGGTGATGACCACCAGTTCTAGTGGTAGTGGGGATAGGGAAATCATTTATATTCTTCATGATGGAAAATGAATGGGGCAAAATTAGAATTGGAAATCTCCAATTAGCCAACTTTTCTTTAAAAGAAGACAAACCAGAGTCTTTGACATGCTTCTTGCCTTTGTTATATAAGGGAAGGTACTATTTCATAATACAAACTGACTGTATGTATGTGTGTTTGTGTATGTATACATGTACATAGTTTAGCTTTCAGCATTTGATGGTTTGTAGGTGTGAATTGGACAGGCTACTTTACCTTTCTGAGTTTCAAACTTATGCATCTATGAAATAAGAATGGTAATGCTTTCTTTATAAGTTTGTTATGGTGATAATATGAGAAAAAATTCACTAAGCACCTAATAAAGTCTGGAACATATAGTCTATGTTTAACAAATTACAGCTATTCTTTAAATTTTTAATGTTTTGTTTATAAACTATACCCAACAAAACTAAGTTGACTTTCTAAGGGCTACATGGTTTGTTAGTAATCAGATGAGGATTAGTTTAAGATTTCCTTATTCAAGTCCTAGTGACCAAATCTCTTGTGCAGAAGAATTTTAAGTAATTTATATACTTAGCTCTAAAGGACATGGAGTATAACCCCCAACTCCTTAAGCATTGGCTGCATAGAGTGTCTTCTTTCTAAGGAGTGCAGTGTTGAAAAGGAGAAAAGGCATAACTTTACCTCCATGAAACATATAGCTCCTGTCTAATCATATCAAAAATTTCCAAAAAATCTCAGTGTAGGAGTATTCTACAAACTATTTAGCAAGCACTCCTCAAAAACGTCAAGGTCACCAAAAAAAAAAGCAAGAGTAGCCTAAGGATATGTGAGGAGTAAATGTTATGTTATGGATGAGATCCTGGACCAAAAAAAAAAAAAACAACACTATGTAAAACTAAGGAAATCTGAACAAAGTATGGACTTCTGTTAATGAAATAAAGAAATACAGACAAATCCTAGTGAAAATGTATACTTTCTTTGATTTGGTGCACGCTTGATTATGTTATGCAATGGATTACTCTAGATGTCAAAGCATTTTAGCTAATTTTCTTGTAACATGAATAATTCTCCCAATAAGAATCTGAGAACATGGCTGATTGGCAGCACTTAATCCTTACAGCGAGCTATTTGAAAACAAAAAGACCTACAAAATAATACAATTCAACTTCTCAGAATGACGAATCCTTTAAAAGCTTCCTGAAATAAGAGAAATAAGGCTTTTCCTAAAAATCTGGTACACATCCTAATGTTTATGAGTGATGTGATAGTTATATGCAGGAGAGATTGCACTTTTAAAAAACAAAGTCCTACATGAGACTATAAACATGAATTTGCCAGGTCACTGAGGATGCATTAAGTGCAACCTGATGTATTTTATTAGTCTTCTATAGTAATGCAAATGAAAAAATTAGTAAATTTGCTAATAGCACATACTTAACATCATAGCCTCTATAAATATCTTTATTCCAGTCCCTTGAGGCTACAGGGTTATTTCTTAGGTTAGAATACTTAGTATATAATTTTTCTTCCAATAAATGTGTTCATTTTCTTTGTCTATCATTAAACAATCTGTATGTTGTAACAGAAAAAGAAATAAAAATTATGTCACTTAATTGAAATATTTATTATAAAACAAAATATCCTCAAATTTTTATTATATTACATCATATCATAAAGTATTCTAATTTCTGAATATGGATATGGTTTCAACTCCTCTATTCTGTAATAGCCTAAATGAGCATTACACAGATTGTACACAGACCAATTGTGAAATATTCTCTGTTTATTTTAGCTTACAGAAAGTGGTTAAAGGCACCACTCAAGCAGGGCAGCAAAATCTGCATCATTTTATCCTTTTGTATGCTTCATGAAAAGGTATTTTTAAGATGTGGTATGGTGTTATCCACATTGCCTGGTGTCACATCTCATTGCTTGGTAACTCATGACAAACCTGTTGTGTGTTAGCTAGAAGGTTATGAAGCACAATTTGAAAAGCCAGAAATCTGGCTTGGATTTTCAGAAAAAAAAAATAGATGGCAGTGATAAAACTGCATAAATTAGGGATGGAAAAACATTCTAGACATTGGTCAGTTTAAGGCTAACTTGTGTGCTATGTTTGTTGTGCTTTTTAGTTTTCAGAGGCGATACAATTTATGATAGTATTCTCCACCAGTGTCAGAGTGGTTTTGCCTTAAACTTTTCTGTAAAGACATCTTTGTATATAATAGTGCCTGTCCTGGAGTTTGTGCAAATAGTTTATAAAGCCTGCAGTTAAACAAAATTTTCTATCCAAGGTTGAATTCATTAGTTCATTCACTGGTATCAACGTGTGCCAAACATAGTGCTAAAACACTGGGGACAAAGGTGAGCAAAAACAGACATTATCCCCATGCTTATAGAATATACAATCTAGTGAGGAAATAGATATTAATAAAATGGTCACACAAACAATTTTAATAGAATACAGAAGAGATACATGGGACAGTGAGAGTTTATACTCTTCTTTTTTATTTTTTTGGATATAGGCTGCTATTGTATTAGCTTCTGAAGTATTTGAGCTTCTGAATATATATTTGAAATATTTACTAAGTAAAGAAATGAAAAAATATAGTTGGAAGTGTGGTGATTCTTTGAGGAGCGAGTCTTTGGTAGAACGTTGAGTGTAACTTGGACTTGCTTTGGGCAGAGTAGTCAGGGAAGACCGGAAGTGCACCTCCTTGCTTGCCTGTGTGGGAGGGATGAGGACCATTTGGATGGGGTTCAGAGAAGAGTCACGAAGGTAAATGATGGCACAGTTGAAAGTAAGACCTCTGAGAACAGTTATACTAGTTATATTAAAAGATTGGATTTAGAATTTGAACTCTTCGGCTACTAACATGCTAGAGACACCAAAAAAAATTACTGAATAGGAGACAAAAGAAGGACATAAAGAAAGCAAAGAACTAAATAAATGAGTCTGGTTGTCTATTTTCTGTGTCTATGTATTTATGTAAGGGAAGGCCTAGAGTTTTGTGGTTCTGTTCCTACAAGTAACAAGTATTTTGCTCTCAGTTTTCCCAGTTTATCTATTGTTCCTTCATACATATAATCCACAGTTACTATTTTTTTTTTATCCCTTGAGTGTGACTCTCAAACAACTATCAAAAACTGGGGACAAAGGGAGGAAATTAGTTATGTACATACAGCCCACACTGCCAGTTTGATAGATGACATTTTCTCATGTAAGCACCTTGTGGCTTGATCTCAGTTGGAGGGTTTCCTTCCACTTAAAACAGGCCTTATATAATATTTGAGGAGTCTACCCTTTAGGAAGAATGTAGGTTCAAGAAATGGTAAAGGACTCTTGTATTCCATTGCCAAACTTTGGCTGAAATATTCTTTCAGTTATGACTGTAATATTTATTTAGATGTAGCTTGTTAGAGGTTCACCCCATTCATCAGCACCAAGCTTCTGCAATGTCTGGTGTGGGCAGTGTGAGATTCTGAAGTACCTGTATTATATAACCTTGTGGATTAAAGGCCCTATTGTTATTTTGCTACTAGTGTTATGTGTACATGATATTCATAACATTGCTTTTAAAAATTAGCAAATACAAATGAAATGTGACCAGTAATAGGAATATATGAAAGGATATGTCTATACAAATTAATTGGAGTAACTATTTGTGTTGAAGAGAATGTCAGTTCAGCATAATGACTGCTTTGAATGATTTTTTTGTTTTGACTTGACCAGGACAGAAAAAAAGTACCCCATTCCTCAGAATCACAGTCATGGACTTTAATGTTGGAAGGGATTAATTATTTTCTCACTGTCAACTACACACAATGTATGGGGTACATTGGGCCTGGAAGGTTTAGGATCAGAGCTAAGAGGAGCAATAAATGACAATAGCCTTTAGTAGAGTAAAACCCTACTTTATTAGGAATACCAGGGAAGTTATTCTTTTCAGTCATAGAATATAGCTTGTTAGGCTCCATGGGGCTGGATGACAGACTCCTTAGAGGCATGTCACTTTAGGAAGGAATTAATATTCTCTAGTGACAGTGGACACATTTGAGATTCAAAGTGTGCTCCATTATTAGTTTTTCCAGGACTGTAAAGAAAATTATCATAAACCTGACTCATATTTTATATTCAGTAAAATGGGTATTTAAGTAATTGAATTGCAATTTAGAAATGATTGGAAATTTAGAAGTCATTTTGTTCACTTTCTCCCTTCATACAGAAAGTTTCTCATTCAGACCAACCCCTCACAGTCTATATTATAACACTCTGGATAGATGATCTTTTAGTCTACATGGACACTTTTAGTGCCAGGAATGGCACTATCAGGAGGGATGGTAGTGGAAAGGCTCTCAAAAGGCTTGGCTCAGCAGTTCCAAGCAATAGACAATTCTAGATGGAAGTCTTTACTGAAACTTATTCCTCATAATGCACCTCCTAACAACGTATAAGTTAAATTAGTGTGCATTTGTAGCTTCCCAACTACTTGAAGATAGTTAACTAGAAAGAGTTAAGTGAGTGATGTGAAGGCAGAAATATCACAGTGGACCATTTTCCCAAATTGCATTTAAAATGCTACTATTTGAAGTGGTATTTACATTTAGGATCATTTCTCCCTAGCAGGATAATTTGGTTATTGGATTATTTTTCTTTGCATATAACTGATCTTGGCAACCTCAACAGATGCTTTGTTGCATCTATTTGGAAATGGCAGTGTATAGTGAATGGACAAATGTGAATTTAGACTCATCAGTTTGTGTGTATTGAAGTGGAGGAAATATTTAGTTACTTGCTTATCTTTTGGTGAAATTCTGTTATTTTAAAAATATTAATAAAAATATTTCATGTTGAAATATTTAACCAAACTGTACCTTCTTAAACCACTTCTCTTAATTCTTTAATATGAGATCAAATATTGACTCTAGAAAACTTTCTTGGTTTACTGTATTTTAGCTCCTTGTACTCCATTTCTCTGCAACCTATTATCATGCTCAACAAAATGTGTTTGTTTTCCTGTCTCACTCTCCTCCTGACAGTACTACTATTTACTGCATAACTACTCTATTCCAAGCTCTGTCTACAAGGTTTCATCAGTACTATAACTCGGTGAGGTTAGTCCTCACCACAAACTCATGAGAATGCAACTATTACTATTCCCATTTCAAAGAAGAAGAAACTAAGGTGTTGAGAGTTAAGGAAATTGCCCCAAATCGTAAAACACTAGGTCCCAGAGAGTCTCATTCCAAGTTTCATTCCCATTTCAAAGAAGAAGAAACTAAGGTGTTGAGAGTTAAGGAAATTGCCCCAAATCGTAAAACACTAGGTCCCAGAGAGTCTCATTCCAAGTTTGGGCTGTTATAACAGATAACTGTTATCTTAGACTGCTTCTCTAGATCAACTGGAAGTCAGGAACAGCTTTTATCTTGGTATTATCAACATCTAGTATACTGCCTAACACATAGTAGGGACTTAATAAACAAGTCTCTAATAAATGAATAAATGAATTACTACACATTTTTACTTATTTTAAGTATTTTGAGTGATAGAAGACAAAAATCATTAAGATTTTTAAGACTTTACAAACTTGTTTTATGCAAGCTCTTATTTCATACCTGGAAATGCCATGATATATAGAGGTAAGTCATATGCATAAGACCACTTGTAGTTTAGCTAACATTTTTTAACCTCCTATGGTATGCTAGAAACAATTTCAAATGCTTTGCATGTATTATTCTGTCTAATCCTCATCTAAGTGGATAATCTTATTATACCATTTTAGAGATGAGGAAACTGAGGCATGAAGAAATTGTCCAATGTCTCATATATGTTAGGTACAGAGTAAGGAAAATAATCTAAGTTGACTGGCTTCAGAATTCATGCTGTTACCTACTACACTAAATTAGCATATCTAATTACTGCCAGATGTAGCCCCAAGTGAATACTTAACTCCCAGTCTTTCTATATTTTGTCTGTATATTTAAAAAAAAAACACCTATTTTAAAGTTTATCTGAATCTTTGTCTAAGTTTTATATTTAATATTTTATTTAATCTTTTAAAGTCTCTTGATCTTTAGACTATCTTCTAGATGTCTATAAATGTTACTGAGAGAAGTCATTATACAGTTTTTAAAGCAATTCTTTGATTTATTCTAGAGAACTTTCAATTTTAAAAAGTTACAGATGGGGTGCCTGGATGGCTCAGTTGGTTAAGCGTCTGCCTTCGGCTCAGGTCATGATCCCAGGATTCTGGGATCGAAGTTGAACCCCACATTGAGCCCTACATCAGGCTCCCTGCTCAGCAGGAAGTCTACTTCTCCATCTCCCTTTGCCTGCAGCTCACCCTGCTTGTGCTCTCTATCAAATAAATAAAATTTTTTTAAAAAGTTATTTATGAGTACCCTAAAATTGTCCATTGTCAGGAGCATGTGTATGTTTATACACACATGTAATATTATGTCTATGTGTATATATATGTGTGTATATATATATAGGTGTGTGTGTGTATGTATGTATGTACTTTAATATTGGGTCATTCAAAATAGATTTATAAAATTTGCTCTGCAGATTCTGGTTTCTATTAAAAACAAAAGATAACGGCATAATGACAACATTGACACCTTTCATTTATTTGCAGACAGTTGTGTTATTATTGAAAGGATATTGTTAATAGAATTCTTGTTGGTCCTAGATGAACTGGTACCTGCTACCTAGGTATCTTTTACTGGGATTTTTTTGAACATATAGCCAAATAGCAGCAAGAAATTATTTTTGTGTGTTCTGATTTGTGATTCATAAGCCTTTTACTATTAAATAACCCTCCAAATCCAAGAGTCACATTTTATTCCTTTACATGTGGAGCCCCAGCTATGAAAGTGTTATGATCACCCATGAGATAGGGGCACGTGTGCCAGCAACCTCATCAGTAAAGACCTCACACATTTAATTCCTTGATTTCTAATATCCTCTCTGCTATATGCTCTAAAGAGTCCATCTATGAATGTGTGTTTTTTTATACTAACACTATAACTCTGTATTTTTTTTATGTGGCTGAACCAATTATCTAGTCATGTTGGTTCTTCCAAGGGAAGCTTAAATAATATTGGTGCTACTTAGAGCCAGTCTGTGCTGCTTAAGAGATGATCTCTGAAGTCCTAAAGGGACCAATTGCAGACTTGGTTCGGCTTTGACTGTGTTTCCTCTCTTTCTTCACATCATTGCCAAGGTCATTGCTATTGTCATTACCATTTAAAAAGCATGTACTTATTTTTCAAATAAGCTGTGAAGGGCTGATACTTCATTTAACCCCCAAGAAAATGGAACTAAGATAAGTCTTGCACTGCCTTCCTGAAGGTTCATAGTCCAAGGCAAAGTTCTTATATCATTATTATAGTTAATAAATAAAACATTGACCACGTAAGTGTTCTTAACTAGTGATTTGTTTCTTAAACTGATAATTCCTGCACTGGTTTACTGTGTTCTTCAATTAAAAAAAATGAATATAAGTAAGACATGTATTGACTTGTTTTGAAAATAGAATGGCATCTAAAACATTATATATGTTTCAGTGTGTACAGAAAGCCCTACATATCATCAATAAAAATGTATTTATGCATTTATTCATTCACTTATTTCTGAAAACAGAACTATCAATAAGCAAAATATAGTGAGCATCTGGAATTTATTGACTGGCATACTTTGGGCACAACGTATATACTATATGAATGTAAGTTAAAAGTAACTGGATTTTGAAGGATAGACTTGGTAACATTAAACCATTTTAGTGGGGTTGTGCAATGATTTTTTTAATGCCTTATATTGATTGTAAGATACCAGTGATTATAATAAGTGGCATCATTATTTTGGATAAATGAATAAAATACTGTCAATTCAATGATGACACTATAATTTTTTTTATCATTTTGATTGTAATATGTATCCTGACTTGGAGACGTTAAGTAAGGATTCAGTAGGATTGCATCTCAAGTTGATCAATAGCTAATTAATTCAAAAGAAAACACACTGAATTGTTTTAAGAACATGTTGCAAATACTGACAAGTGACCTGCTGCCCAGGATTTTTTTTTTTTTTCCAGGATTTTTAATGGTGCCTTTCACTAAAATTTAATTAAGTTTTGTCTTACTGTAATTACAAACCCAAGTTTCTCAAACTTTCCTGCTGAGTTGCTCCTAGACTCCTAGGTAGAGAGAGAATGAAAACCCATGGGTTTATAAGTATAGCCTTAAATGATCCAGCCCAATACAAAATTTATAAATAATAATAAGATAGCAATAAATATGCTGAACTATCAATTTACCAATGATCAATTTTTGATATATAAAATACTTTACACGTTTATAAGTAAAATTAACCTTCAAAAATATATTTCATATTTTTCCTGTGGTTCTGTATGTCTTAGACATACTGCAGTATGCATGAGGCTTCAAGTATCCTTGGAGACTCAGTCAATCAGAAGCACTATACTTAGACTTAGCAGAGGATCTTCATGATTTTTGAGTACCCTCAGAATATGACAAGTAGTCAAAAATGAATAGCTTAGTTTCATTACAGGGTATTAATATAAATTTTCTGCACTGGACTCCATCCAGGCACTGCCTTCTTGTGAAGAGTTATGTCTATTAGAATTTAACTGAAAATTATATCTAAATCAGAGAAAACTGGAATTGCCTCCCTTGATCATAAAAATATACTATAATTAAACCGAATATTAGTTTTTTTCCCTACTTCCATGTACATTCATCATCAGGAAGCAAGTTGACTAGCACATAGTATTCTCTATAAATCCTGTGTATCTGTGTGTGTGTGTGTGTGTGTGTGTGTGTGTGTGTGTTTTGCAGAAATATTCCATTAGAAAGTCTTTCAAGTTCTAGCAAGGATTTAAACCAACCCTAGGTGAAAACAGTAAGATCTTAACCTTACAATCTGTGGTTGTTCATTTGTTCAATAGCAGAGAAGTGCTTACTCATGCATGCACAAATGTTTGAGTTGTAATTCACTGGTTCAATCTATTTTATGAGATATTAATCCTATTTTATCTTTTGTTTTATTTACAAAATCCAAATAGGCAGCTAGTAGCCCTTTTTTATGTATTCAAAGACATGGTCTATACATATATCCCCTGCTTAAACTCTCCCATCCCTGATCCTATTCAATCTCCTATTTCAATCCCCACTCCTCAATCTTTCACCCCATCCCAAAAAGGGGGAATTGGTAATCTATATATGCTATAGAATATACTTACAGATACTGAATAAAAATAAGCACTTTATATTCCACCACATTTTGAAATTGTTGAACAGTTCTACTTAGAGGATACCTGGAGCACTTCATCAGATTTATACTGTGAAAGACTCAATGGAAGCATAATACAGAGACATGAATGTTCAAAACAAAGTAGCGAAATTATGGTGATGCTTTCTGCAAGTTTTCGTAGGGCAGGTCAAATCTGCTGAAAATCATTTGGAGTCCATGAAATTTATGACAGAAGTTTTCAGCACTTAGTCACCAATCAGTCCTTCATTCTCTTTTCACTTATTTCTAAAGCAGAGGGCAGAAAATTGAAAATGAATTTTAGAGTAAATTTACATTTTTATTCAATTCCCTGTGTTATTTATTTGATGTGTCTTTGGAGCCTGCCATTTTTTTCCTACTACAATAACATTCTACAGAGGCAACCAAGCATGTGTTAGAAGGTCTAAGACCATCTGCAAGAAATATCTTATTTTATGTAAACTGGTTTGACCATGCAACCAGGCAGCTTAAAACTTGTATTGGTTAATATAAAGTGAAAGTAGGCAACTTTGAATTATGAACTCTGAATTTTGTAAACATTGGTAGTAGGGTGGGGTGGAATTTCTTTCTAATGCTGGGTTCCCACATACTTTGGGTTGAATTCTAAGCAACTTCTCATTTTGTCTTATTGATTGAAAATTTTCTATTTAATTGAAGTGTTTCATACTGTATTTTCATTTTGTTGCTAGGCACATGGACAAATTTGCTCTTTGAACATAAAATGAAGCCAACGATTGCTCCATATGAGATTTTAAAAAGAGCAAAAATCTGGAATGCAGAGTTATACATATCTAGAGCTCTTCGATCAACCAAGCATTGCAAAGTACAGGAACTTACTGAACAGAGCTCATATTGTCTTAGACGGAGTTATGAGTACTAGCTTTGAAGAATTGGGTTTGAACTTACTAGTCATGTAATTTTCTGGTAGTTATGTAACCCTTTAGGGCCTTTATTTTGTCATAGGTATGTGTAAAGGGAAGATAATAGAATTATTGATGAGGTTATTAGAAAGATTAAATGAGATAATACATGCAAAGCTATTAACCTGATATTAGAACTCCTGGACACATGTTCAATGTGATCAATATTTACTTAGTGAGAGGGCAGGGAAACATATTTTATAGGAAAACATCACTTTCTTTCTTTATATTTATAGGAAGGGATATTTTGTTGCACCAAACATAACATTTTGATGCATTTGAATTTTTTTAACACTCACTTCTTATAGTCATTTTTCTCTCAGAATAAAAATTATCTACTAGATATAGTTGCAGAGTCCTGTTCAAATGTGTAAAAATTATTTTTTTCTTTGTTTCAATTTAGAAAGTATTTTATATTTTATGGTATTATATATATATATATATATATATATTTTATTGGAAGAACTTCCAACATGTAATCAGGTCAGACTTTCTTTTGTCATAGACGATTCCAAGAACTGTTGATGAACTAAAGTTTATTAATGTCATAAGCCAAATTCACAAGTCAGATTTTCCATTAACAGTTTTTTTTTCTTTTTTGTAATACATTGAAATGGAGAACCAGCAGTTATTGGAATAAATAAGCTCATTGTTTATCTTTGTATACATTGTGCATACTACAATACTTTCATGAAATACTCAATTAAGTTCAAAACCCCAGTTAGCAGACCATTGTAATTAATATTAAAAATATTAGTTAAATCTTGTTTATCAGTATATACTGGAAAATCAGCTACGTGAACAAGAATGGTTCTAATCCTAGCTTGGCCTTCAGTTGGAGAAACTTGAAGAAATCAAATGATCTTCTATTTTATTTTTGGTTTCACATTCATAGAAACATAATTTTCTGTAAAACAAGATTTGATATATAAGGAAGGAGCTAAAATAGATTTACTTACTAATTCACTTCCATCTACAAAGTCATTGTCCTAAGACAGTACCATTAGATATTTCCCCCCTTTTGGTGTGTATGTTTTGTATGTATGTGCATTGTGTCTGTGTGATTTCCTAAATTGTAAAATTCTTGGGAGACATAACAAATGGTTTAAACTTCAAACAATTAAATAGATTACTTGCTTCTCGTAAAGAGCCTTATCCACATATTAACAGTTTTAGTTGACTAAGACTGAGATATAAACAACTCATCTGGCTGGTTTTAGATTTATCAGTAGAACTGGCAGTTGTATTTTGAAGCTTACCTCACAAAAAAGGAGATTGGGGTTAGCAAAAAGCTATTGTTATTTTAAATTTTTCTTACTGGCACTAATTTGGAGTTATTAGGATCAGTTTTTACTTCAGCAACTAGAAAGAAGTCTTATATGGAAATCTAAATTAACCAATAATCATATTATAATTTATTCTGGTGATGTTTAATTCCCCTTAAAAATAGCAGCCTGGTTAGTTAGTTGACTGCCTCACCCCTTAGCATAACTTTGTTGTTTATTACTGTTATAGCATAATCATTATTATGGTGATTACAATTATTTCCATACAAGGGTGAGGAATAAGCATGTAGCAATTATTTTCTTCCACTGTCTTCTAGATTATGAGAAGCATCTTGACTCAGGGGTTTCAGAGTTGTTTATACAATTCTATGCAGTGATATGTATGTATCAATATAATTCAATGTACAATCTATAATAAAATATGTGTGAAAATATTGCATAGAATTTTTTATTGTCTGTCATACTAGTAAAGTTATGATACTAACCACATCGTTGGATTCATAAAATTAAAAGAGCATATGGTACAACTTTACTGTTTTGAAGAAAAATGATAATCTTGGACACATCTCTCATTGGCTCAAAGCAGAAAACAAAGTAGTTTTTATGGTAAAAATATTGCTTTATTAAATGCTGTCTTGATCAATCTCCTGGGAAAGTAAGATGTTCAAAATAAATATAATTCAGAGATTTGCTTTTAATTTTTTAGGCTAGAATCTCTAATTTTACATTTCCATTTTTAAAAAGTAAATGTTTTATACACTTTGAGACTCATATTTTGGAAAAATGCTACAAAAATGGTAGACTACAGGGATGGCTGGGTGGCTTAGCAGTTGAGCGTCTGCCTTCGGCTCAGGTTGTGATCCCGTGGTCCTGGGATCGAGTCCCACATTAGGCTACCTGCATGAAACCTGCTTCTCCCTCTGTTTATGTCTCTGCCTCTCTCTTTCTGTGTCTCTCATGAATAAATAAATAAAATCTTTAAAAAAATATAGACTACATTTAACATTTCTAGGCCTTGAGAAATATTATGCAAGCAAGTTTATTGTGCATTTCATCTTTTCCTCTGCTCAGTGTTGTATATACTGATTTACCTTACTTGTATAAACCTCAAACATTTGGGAAAATTCTGGGGAAGAAATTGGGCTAGATAGCTAAAAGTTCAAGTTCAGGGATTTAAGTAAATTTGTATTTGAATCAATGTGGTTTTTAGTCATCCATAAGTGATTTAAAAGAGATGTAAAAACACTTACATGACCTTCTCTACATCTCAGTTTTTTAGAACAGGACTTTTGACTAGAGATGCTTTTTATTCCGGCCTTGAACCCAGAATACCACTGAGTATGGAGTTTCTTTTTAAAGAGAAATATGCATGTGGAATGTTGTTGCTACAGAAAAGATTATGCAAACATCTCTGCTTTGCTCAAGACATTCAAGTTCACAGAAAACTATTTGTGACTTCAACTGCTACCCAGCTTTCTGTTTTAATGTTGACCAAGTAATGTTTGGTTGACCTAATTATAACAGGACACAGAACATTTTTGAACCTGTAATAAGATGTTTTTTCATTTTTGTTCACTTGAAATAAAGGCACAGTGAACCCTATTTTTAATATGATGATGCCTGTTCTCGCATCAGCTGTTGTGCTGGTGCACACACCAGGTCTCAGGGGTACATTCCACATGGTAGGCAGAAAACCAATGAAGATCAACTTTCTGACTTCTTGTTCTTATAAAAACATGCTTTTTAAAGCTTCATTCCAATCCCAAAGCCATGGGTCTCTCTAAGGCTGTTTCCATGCTTAAAGATGTTGACAAAAGAGACTAATGAGGAGGGAGGTTCTCCAACCAGATTCTTTCTTAAAGACGAAAGCCTTGATTGTGAATTTAGTCAGGCCCTGCTGCCTCTCTTATTGGAGATATTTTATTGCAAGTTTGGCAATAGGTAAGGTATACTTAACAACAGCCATAGCAAAACTGCAAACTTGCCCCACAATGACTCATGAGGAAAGGGCAGAAATAACCATGAATATCTATTTTTTTATTAATAAACTCTCCTTTTGAAACATTGTGCCCCATTCAAAACATAAGTTGGTTCACCAAAGAGCACAATGCAAAGGCTGTTGTAGTTACTTGACTTTCATTCTTAGAATGGAAGGCTAGGGTTAAACCACATTGCCAGGGAATTCAGCGATAGTTATTAATCATAGAATGTGGGAAAACAAGAGACATTTGCTGGAAATGTAAGGAGAGAATTCTATTAAGGCATTTAGCAAATGACTTGATATGTAAGGTTTAAGTCACTTTTTAGCTAATATATGAGACAGCTCCATCAAAAATTAGAAAAATACTGAATTGTAAATTTAAACTATAAACCAAAGAACTTTCAAATGTTATTTGTAAGTTACAGAAAACAGTGTTCTACATTTTTGTACTGTTCACACAGAGATAAAGAAACAGACCTCCTATGCATGAACTTATTTTGAACCAAAAAAGGGTCCTGTTGTTAAACCCTTCATGCTATCTTTCCTAATCATACAATCTCAGTGAAGGGGAAAGAGGCTACACAGTGAGGTAGCAAGACATCTGGGAGCTATTTTTAGGTTGAGTAAAAGGGTTCTGAGGGTGTATTTTGAGAAGGTGGGTAGAGAAGAAGACATATGAGGGCCAAAGGTCATGGAAGAGGGTGGAACCTGTTTCCAAGATCCTTCATTTTACAATCACAGGCAACATTTTGGGGAAATATACCCTAGACATTTTAACCTCTTAGATGGCCCTTCTCTTCTATGTTCTTTGCCTTCTCAACAGGACGTACAAATTATTTTATAGAGCACATTAACACTAGTATAGATTTGTTTATTATCTTTTTTAAAAGACAGGAAAACATTACATTCAGTTAAAGAGCCAGAAACAATGTTAAGCAGGTGAATTTTGTAAGAGAAACCTGGCATTCTCATCCCTAATTCAACCCCCTTCAGAATATTAAATTAGATACTCAAGGTTATACATTATATGTCAATGCATTTACATGTCATTTAGACTGGCTAACAAAATGTGTGATACTTCTTTTGAGTAGAAAATGTACTAGTTTCTACTTAGAGTGTACTTCTATCTGTATCTCTATCTATATAGAGATGGTGTATCTCTATCTATATAGCAAGACATATGTAGATACCAATTTACTCTAAAGACTAAAAAAAAAAAGAGTTGAAGGTTCATATAAAAGTGCCTATTAAAATTTTTTTTAAAAAGTGCCCATTAAAAAAAAAAAAAAGTGCCCATTAATACTCCCAGATACTCAAAAGTGAGAGAAAACTGGCTCAGAACTTGATCTAAATGACTTGTCTGGAAACCGATTTCTCTTGTAACAAACAGAATGGTTTTATCCAATAGCAGCATGTCTTAAGTAAGAGAAAAGAGATATAAAATCTAAGTGGTGCTGGCTGATATCATCTCACTAACTTTGTCACCCTCTCCACAAAACTTCTTCTCAACTGTCATATATTTAGGTTGTTTAGGGTCACTCAAGTACATCTATTTAAAAAAAAAAAAAAAGCAAATTTGTGACCCACACCATATAAGTAGCATGCTATACTCAGTTCTTTTCTAAATCATTTGCCTTGGAATGTACCACTAGTGAAGCATAAAACAGAACAGAATTTAAGTTGAACATTAGGCAGTTCTTTTTCAGCTAATGACTCTTATTACATAAGTGGCAGGTGTTCATGACTGAAAAAATGAGAAAATAGAGCAGATAGGCTAAAAGAAATAAGAGTCACCTGCAATGTTGCAGAAACAACCATAGCCATTTTTCACTCTCACGGGTTTTTTTTTCTTTATAGTAGTATGAATTTATTCCCAAAATAAGGTCATTCTATACATGATATTTTAAGAGGTGTTTTGTTTTTTTTTTTTATCTCAGTGATATACTACATACATCTTTTCATGTCAAGAAATGTATTTTGGCATCTCATTATAAAAAAGCCAGTTAGATGGGATGCCTGGGTGGCTCAGCAGTTGAATGCCTGCCTTTGGCTCAGGGCATGATCCTGGGGTCACAGGATCGAGTTCCACATTGGGCTCCCGGCATTGAGCCTGCTTCTCCCTCTGCCTCTCTCTGTGTGTCTCTCGTGAATAAATAAATAAAATCTTAAAAAAAAAACCCTCATTCCCTTTAAAAAATTAAAATACCCAGTTAGAATTCAGTTACCTAAATGTATTCCACTTTACCTGGTCATCTCTTGAACATAGATTTTAAACCAATTTTTATATGACAGCATTGTAATGAACATCTTTGTAAATAAATTTCTATACCTATCCTTAATTATTTTTCATCAAAATTCTTGGAAGTCAAATTTCTAGGTCGAAGGTAATATACAGAAGTTCAAGACCTCTTCAGATAGTCTGTGGCAAATTTATGTATATTCCCATTTGCATTATGAGAGCATGACCATTCCTCAACAAGCAGAATCATACACATAAAGGTATGATATTTTTACAAGTATTGGGCACCATAATTTAAAAAATTCACTGAATATTTGTCCTTTTTGGATGTCAAGTTATAGTAAATTTTTCCCTCTATAGCCAATTCCAGTAAGGGAAAATAGACCCCTATAAATTCATTGTAATTTCTTTATTACACATTTCAGAATGTCTAGTGTGTGTTTAGTGAAAATTTAGTAAGCAGAGATTTCCATGGGGGGAAGACTAAGAACAGAAACAGCATTTCTTGAGTCTGTATTATGTGACAGATTTATCTAATGTCATTAAACCTTACAGATATCTGGCAAATAGAAAATATTTTCTTCATCTTGAAATGAGGAAGCTAAAGCTCTTATCGGTTGGATAGTTCATGCAAATTCACACAGGTAGTCCAAGCTAAAATGGATGGGAATCCACATTTGCTTGGCTTGAGAGTCCATGTTCTATCTCTAAGACCTTAATTATGATGGATAGGAGCAAATTTCATTGCTTACATTGTCTTAATTTTTATTTTTATTTTTTTTACTTAAAGGCAAGAAAATTTGGTATATATCTCTACCTGTGGAAAATAGTAGAATACATATTTTAAAAATATGATATATCATTGTAGGCATTGTGTCAGAATGATTGTTGTTTTTTTTTCTAAATGTTACTGCCCTTTCTTACTCTATTCATTCTATAAGGAACTTGATGTAGCTAAGGTACACACATACACACACACTCATACCCACACATATACATATAAATACATATATAAACATACAGATACATACATATATGAAGTATAAAATAAACATTTTGGAATTAGATGGTGAAATAAAGATACACTATTTAGTTCTTTAAAATTGATAATGGTGAATCAAAACAGACTCAGTTTTCCAGCAGTCAGAAGAAAAGGTAAACACGTCAGGTATAAGAATTTAGAAATTCAGGAGAAACACATTTATCTTGATACTCCCAGGTCATTGGTGTAAAAAGAAGGATATTCCTTTGTTACTCAAAAGAAGATCACCATAGGCACAAGATCAATTCCAGCATAGCATCCTGGTTAATGAGATTTTCTTGTCTTTTCCCCACTAGACTGCTGTAGTCAGAACTTCTCACAAATAGATTGTCCAAATTATTTATAAAATAACCAGATCCTTATTTATTTGCTTGTTTGTTTGTTTATTTATTTATTTATTTACTTATTTATTTATTTATTAATGAGAGACAGAGAGAGCGGCAAAGACACAGGCAAAGGGAGAAGCGGGCTCCCTGAAGGCAGCCCGATGTGGGACTCGATCCCCAGACCTGGATCACCCCTTGAGACAAAGGCAGACGCTCAACTGCTGAGCCACCCAGGAGTCTCACCAGACCCATATTTAAAGGAGTCACGCATTTCAGCCTCTTGAAGAAAATGTGAAATGAATATATGTTATCATATAGATATAGATCTGTTTCTATAGTACTAAGGTACCTATGATATTATTAACAATAAGCCAGAATCTTCTATTGATAAAAGCTCTCCCTTCATTATAAATAGAGATTAATATCTATAAGAGCCAGGGTATTCTTGGAAGATACTGTGCCTAGTATCAGAAGGTTAAAAGAATGTGTTTGTATGTGTGTGTGTATGTGTATGTATTTGCATATTTATGTATAAATTTGGGTAGAACAGTTTCTTTCATTTTTAATCTCTTTTATTTTTGTATTTTTTAAAGACTTTATTTATATGAGAGAGGTATAGAGAGAGTACAAGGAAGGGGAGAGACAGAAAGGGAGGGAGAGAGACAAGCAGATTTTGGGCTTGATCCCAAGGACCCTGACTGAGATCATGACCTGAGCCAGTCAGACAGACAGAGTCACCAAGGTGCCCTGAAGTGTATTTTTTTATTTAAGAAATGCACATATGAAGACACTTTCTCTGTCCCTAGTTGGAAGTATGACCATTAAAAGTAAGGAAGGGAGTTATATAATGTAAAATATTTTTACCTAAATGAGATGTGACTTGAAATAATGGTGCATTTACAGGATATTCTGGTAAATATGCAGAAGGCAGTCAAAAATGTCCTCATCTGTAACATGATACTAACTTCACAGTGTGATTGTGGGGATTAAACAAAGTAATTAGCAGAACATCAAGCAGAGTTAGGGCTCAGCAAGTACGATTTATTCTATTGTTATGGGTATTACTGCGTTAGTATCTTTCTATAATTTCCTATGATTCCCTTTCTATAATATTTTTGGCAACACAGATATTTCATTTGTGTCTAGCAATTTTTCAGAATTTTTTCTTAAAATAATATTAGATTTTGTTTTGTTTGTTTTGAGTGATTTTGTGTTCTTTTGGATGCTCTTGGCAATTTCATGTGTGCTTGTTATTCTGATTCAAACCTGGGAGGAAAATATATCACAACACTCGTGATTTACAAGACCACACAGTGATTTATAAGGGTTCCCCCCCCCCATAGAGCTTTTAATGGGGAAAACCCATCTATATTGCTGTGTCAAGAAATCACCACCTTTATCACATACCACAGACATAAATGAACCATATAAAAGCAAATAATCCTTAACTCCTCTACAGGAAGCTAGAACAGAATTTGAGCTTTAGCAGATGCTTAGAATGTGTAGCTAGCTGTGGAAACCATGAAATGTGGATACTAACAAGAAGTAATGCAGACAGTTTATCTAGTACAATGACTTTAAAAATTCCTTTTGGAAAACTGAAATCTTTTAAACAGTATTTAATATCCCATATCATTCCTCTAAGAACCAAGTCATTTTTAGTTTTGTATCAACTTTACTTGGATTCAGATAGGACACTTTTGCCATACTCACTTAATTTGGGGCTTTTAATCAAAACACTGATTAATCTAATGCATTTTTATATTTTAAAAAGTTTAACAATTACTGATTGTTAGATTCAGTCTTAAAGCCTGAATTTTAAAGTCAGATATTTAGGTACTTCCAAACTTTTGAGTGTATCCACATTAGAAAAATTTGAAATAAAGGAAGCTTGTTTCACCCAAAGAAAATTATTTTATTGATAAGTTTCATCTACTCATCATCCAGGATAAATATGCAAAGAATTATACCTAATATCACTAGATTTATGTGAGCTAATAATACATATAAAGAAAGGTGGAAATTTCTTTATACAGACTAAAAAAAAAATCAATAAATATTACAACGTGGCCTAAGTTCAAAACACTTTTAGGCTAATGCAAGAAGTCATGTGAGAATTGAAAATATGTTGATTCAAGCTAAGGTGTATATGGTTACATGATTTGATGCCAGAAGTAAAGGAATAGGACTCATTTAAACTTTGGAATAGGCAAAGTATATCCCCGTATTAGTAAATTCTGTCTAGGCATCAGTCTCCAAACAGTGCTGCTTACCTATTCTGTCATCTTTGGGCCCTAGCATTTCAAGTGAAACTACTGATTTGGGGTCTTGTTCTTTAAGTATATTTTTCTTTAAAAAATTTTTTTTAAAGATTTTATTTGAGAGAGAGAGAGAGACAGAGACAGAGAGTTAGCACAAGCAGGGAGGAGAGGGAGAAGCAGGCTCCTCCCTGCTGAGCAGGGAGCCTGATTCAGGACTCTATCCCAGGACCCCAGGATTGTGAGCTGAGCTGATGGCAGAGGCTTAACCGACTGAGCCACCCAGGCACTCATCAATACAGTTTTCTTTGAGAACATCAGAAGTTTTGTTTTGTTTTATTAAAGAGGGATTTATGAAGACAACGAAAAACTCTACCTATATTCCAGATCGAAATATATAGCATTTTACTAAATAGGTAATTATTTTATGTCATATATGCAAACAATCACCAAAAATATCAAGGAGGGAGTCTGTGGTGACACAATAAGTAAAGCAGTAATCATTATTGACATTTTCATTGTCACACTGAGCAGCACTAATGTTAAATAAAAATATTTCATTAAATTATAGTATATTCATTAGATATATCCATTCCTTCCACTCTTCTCCATTTAAAACTCACTGCAGAGAAGAAATACTTTGTTTTCATTCTCTGTTCATATAGGCTTTCTAGAAGTCCCCAGGACACCCTTATTTCAAGAAGAGACTAGGAGTAATTCTCTTCAATTTATATTGCACCTGGATATTTTAGTACCAATGTTGACTATCCTAAGAGGGTTAATTTGCTGGCACATAAAAGGATGATACAAATAGAATACTGAGTCACACGATAGACGGAAAAAGTTTTACCTATCAATGCTAGGGACCAAATAGTGAATAATATGTGAAATGGAAATTGACCATGATTAATAACTGTTCTCTAGCTTATTCAACAATATCACCATCTAATAAGCCAACCTGATTGAAACAACAACGAAAATTCATCACTCACTTTAAGGAAGGTAAAACTAATAATGATTATGATTTTTCAGGCACTTTAATCACTTAAGCCTCACATTTCTATGTAGTAGATGTTATTTGCATCTTTTTAAACTAGGAAAATTGGTGATGGAGAAATTACTATCTCAAAGTGACACAGCTAATATGTGACAGATTTAGGACTCAGCTCCAAGTGTGTCTCATCCTGAAGGGTTTGCCTCTGTTTTTCTACACTCACTGCCTCTCCCTTTGCCTCAAAAGACAGAACGGTGGTCTGTAGGAGGCAGTATATCTGAGTTCTGTTCCACCACTTACTAGCTGAGTGACCTTGGAAAAGCTACTTACTCTCTTTTTTGCCTCAGGGTTTTCATTTTGTTAAGTGAAGATAATGATAGTACCTATCTCAGAAATTTTGGCAGATTAAGTAAGTAATATGTGTAAAGCACTTAGAATTGCTTTGGGTAATGCACCCAAACTATACTCTAAACAAGCATCCGTTATTATGGATGTTAGCTATTATCAATGCAGTAACTTCCTCTCTATCACCCTCACCACTTTCCCAGTTCACTCTGATCATCTCTCTTATCAGTCAACAAAGACTTACTGAGCACCTACTTTTGCCAAGCACTTTGTAGGACCTTAGACCAAATCAATGATCCAAAAACACAGTTCTCTGCCCTCATGAGACTTGCTATTTAGTTGTTCTAGGAAGATTAGATAGACAATAAATAATATATAGCATGTTACAGGGTAGTAAGTGTTATGGAAGAAGAAAAAGTAGAATAGGGTAAGTTGAGTAGAATAGGTTAAGAGCAGTGGGAGGCATTCAAAAATTGCTGTTGTTCCAGACTTCTAGAAGATTGCAATAATACAAAGAACACCTCCATATCTTTTACCAAGATAAACCAATTGATTTCATGTTGCTGTTTGTTCTTCTTCCTTTCTTCCTCTCATCCTCCTTCCCTCCCTTCCTCTTTCCCTTTCTTTCTCTTTTTTCTTTTCTCTTTTCTTCTTTCTTTCTTTCTTTCTTTCTTTCTTTCTTTCTTTCTTTCTTTCTTTCTTTCTACCTCTTTACCTACAAATATATATGTATAATATGATTTTTTTCCCTGAACTTTAGAAGGGTGTTAAAGACATTGTGCCCTATAACTTCTGATTTATTTCAATGTCTATTTCCTAAAAATACAGACATTTTTAAACATAATTACATTAAGTTACAACCAGGATATTTAATATTGATATTGTACTGTAATCTAGTCGAGAGTTTCTACTCAGATTTCATCAGTTATCCCATTATTATGTCTTTTATAGCTTTTTTTTTTTTCTTGGTTTGCAATTCAGTCCAGGAATTGAATTTTTATTTATGTTTTATGTTTTAATTTTTTTGTTTCAGGTTTTTTTCTTAAGATTTTATTTATTTATTCATGAGAGACACAGAGAGGCAGAGATACAGAGGGAGAAGCAGGCTCCTGGTAGGGAGCCCTATGTGGGACTCAATCCCCTTACAGAGATCACACTCTGAGACAAAGGCAGACACCTAACATCTGAGCCACCCAGGCGTCCCATGTTTCAGGTTTTTATTTAAATTTTAGTTATATATAATTGCAGGAGTAGAATTTAGTGATTCATCACTTACATATAATATCCAGTGCTCATCACAACAAGCACCCTTCTTAATACCCATCACCCACTTAGACCATCCTCTGCCCACCTCTCCTTCAGAAACTCTCAGTTTGTTCCCTATCCGTGTATTGAATTTAATGTCAAATTTTACCTACATTTCTTTTCTTTTCTTTTTTTTTTTTTTTTTGCCTGTATTTCTTGATCCTTGATCCTGACTTTTTTTAGAGTTCAGGCTAATAGAATTTAAATTTATTTCGCTTCTTCTTGAATTGAATAAGATTATGCATTTTTTTTTCTTTTTTTACAGGAAAAGTCAATCTTTCTCAATACCTTATATCAAGTGTCAAAAGATGTTGGCTCGTTCCAGTGTTGGTGATATTAGCTTTGATCTCTTGGTCGTAATCCAGCAAGTTTCTTTGCTATAAAGACAACATTTTCCAGTTTGTAATTAATAAATATTTGTAAGGATATGCTTTGAGAATATTTAAGTATCTGTTCCTCATTATACTTTAAATTACTACTTGTATATCCACTGATGCTTTTCTAAATCCATTATTATGTCTACACTGATTGGTTGGCATTCTCCTTAAAGGAAGATATTTTCCTTCTTCATTTTTTTATTTTTTCATTCATTAATTTGTGTCAGATGGGCTGATTCTATAGCTATCTATGATATCTATATTTTCTTTCTGTATCTACATCTATATGTATAATGTATGTGAATGTGTAAACAATTATTTCACATATATATCTCCCAGTTCCTTTGTGATACTGGAGGGTTATTTCCATCTAGTCTTCTTTCTTTCCAAATATATATGTGTCTGCTTCAGAAGAAGAAACTTGTTATTCATTATTCTCTACATATTTATTAATTTGCTTAAGACTCAAATATTAAAAAGATAGTTTCAGAATTGATAACTTATAACACTGTAAAAAGCAAACTTACTAGAGTTCAATATTTTCAATATTTGTTTATTTTTTTCCCTTTTGTAGTTAGTTTATATATAGCGATATACACATAACTTAAGTGTACAAGTTGATTAATTTTATCACATGTATAAACACTCATAAAGGGCAGCCGCGGTGGCTCAGCGATGTAGCGCCACCTTCAGTCCAGGGCATGATCCTGGAGACCCGGGGGCGAGTCCCATGTCGGGCTCCCTGCATGGAGCCTGCTTCTCTCTCTGCCTGTGTCTCTGCCTCTCTCTTTCTCTGTGTGTCTCTCATGAATAAATAAATTTAAAAAAAATCTTTAAAAAAATAAAATAAACACTCATAAAACATATAACCCTATATGGAACATTTGCATAATCCCAGAAAATTCCTAGAAAGAGAAAAGAGATGAAGAAAAGAGGGCATGTGTGTGAGATCATGAAGGGTCTTATAGGCCATTGTTGGGCATATTAAGCAGCTATCACCGTGATAATCATGCATAGCAAACAATCCCAAAACTCTGTATCTTCAACAAGCATTTATTTCTCACTTGGGTCAGCAGGTCATTTGTGACTCTGCTAAGCTTGGCTTGGATTGATTGGGCTTAGGTTCAATTTGCAAGCTGGGATCAAGTCTGTCCCCTATATCTCCTCCATTCTGGGTCCATACCCATCTGGGCTATTCTCTGGTACTGAATAGCATAGAGCAAGAGGTGTGTGTAAAATTACAGGAGGTCTCTTGAACCTTGGCTCAGAACTGAAACACATCTCTTACCTATTTCATTGGCCAAAGAAAGTCATTTGTTCATGCCCAAAGTCAGGATAACAGGAATGTGAATCCTGTCTACTCTTGAGAAAGATACTAAAAATTCACATGGCAAAGAGCATGAATGCATAATTTTACTACAGAGAGCCAGTGAGAGTTGGGGGCAATCTGCCGTGTAGGTACTTTGCCTCTGAGTAGCGCGTGGAGCCCTTTAAGAGTCTCATGAGATAGTTGGATTTAGATATCAATAGTTGGATTTAGTTATCAAAAGTGACAGTCTGGTTTTTGTGCTGAAGATATACTCTCAGGGACAAGGGTAAGAGCAAGGAGACCAAGTAGAAGGTACCACAACAATTCAGTGAGGGATGATGATGGTCCAGAGGAGAATGGTAGCAGTAGAATAGACAGAAGTGGTCAGATTGTGGATATGTTCTGATGGTAATCAACAGAATTTCCTGAGGGTTGGATATGGGAGACAACAAGAGAAAGAGGAATCAGAGCTAAGTTTAAAGTTTCCAACCTAAACAGGCCAATTAGAAGGAAAGAGGAGCATCAGTTGAAATAGGGAAGGCTGTGTGGAGAGCAAGTCTTAGTAGAAGAGTAGGAGCTAAGTTTTTGTTACTTTATGTCAGAGTTATCTATTATGTATCTGAATGGAGAGGTCAAGTATGAAATTGTCAGGTCTGGAGTTTAATAGGGAAATCTGGGTCGAAGAGTTAAATTTGGGACACTTAAGCATATAGATGATATTTAAATCCATGTCTCATATTCTTTTCAGTAGCCACATACTTGGACTATTTGGTTCTACTCTTCCCACTTTACAGTGCATCTTCCATTCTGCCAACATTTATGCTTTGGAAGCAAACTCTGATTCTGTTACTCCTTGCTTTAAAAACTTAGCCATAGCTTAAAGACAAAATCCAAACTTTATATAGAGCTTCACATTCTGGTCACAATATTCACACTTTGCCTAATAAAATCCTATTATCTTTACTGGCCAAATTCAAATGTCAGCTCTTTTGTTCAATATTCCTGGTAGCCTGAGGAGAATTATTCTTTTTTACCTCCATTCCCTCACAACTTCTATGCTCTTTCCTGCATTGTCCAATATGGTAGCTACTAGCTGTATGTGCACTTGAAATGTGGCTAGTTGAAATTGAGATGTGCTGCAAATGTAAAATCCATATATCCTTCCAAGACTGAGTGCAAAAATATATAAAATACACCATCAATAATTTTACATACTTGTGAAATGGTAATATATATGTATATATATCAGGTTAAGTAAAATATATCATTAAAACTAATTTCACTGACTTCATTTTTACTTTTTAAATGTGGTCTGCTAGAAACTTTAAGATTATATATGTGAATTCTCATTTATCTTTTACAAATGATTTTTGTTAGACAGTGATGCCTTAGAACATGCATACCACTCTATGATTGCATATCTTTTTTTTAAAGATTCTGAATTTTTAAAAATAGAAATTATGTTTGGTTCCTCTTCCAAGACCTGGTAGGATTTTGAATACATGCTCAATAAAAGTTAATTGAAAGTTTATTGATTTCTAATTGATGCTTGTCCTCAGACACTAATCTGCTTATGGATTGCTTATAATATTAACCTAAGTATAATTTGAGAAAGAATCAACAATAAGAGGTCCATAGTATATATTTAAGAAACCCAAGTACTTTGCCAAAGTCATCCAGAATTTTAATTGATCACATATATGTATCATTATTTCAACCTGCTTCCTAAAAGTAGCACATTCAGTATCAAATTACAAATTAAAATTTTGTATTGTTTGTGGTAGAGATTGATAGTATAAAATATTTTTATAAGTAAAATTTTCGATTTAAATTTTACAGACATTTGGATTACAGTTTTTTTATTTCAATTTGTAAGTGAATTCTTATTACACTGTTTTTTAAATTTAATCACATTTCCCTATTAAAGAGAATCCTGTTTCATTATCTTTCTTAATCTATTGTGAAAGAAGTAAAATATAATAACACATAAATTATATAAACTAAAAATTACAAGTTTTGAAGGAATTCTGAGGACCCAGGAACATTTGCAAGGGATAAAAATAAGGTTGAGTAAGAACGTAAATTTTTTCTCTTCATTTTCATTTTATCTCCTCCCCATTGTGTCCAAATACTCCTTCTGATTTTGGAAATAAAATTAAAATGAAAAATATCCACTGAGCAGTAAGATTCTGCTGAGACCAGGATTCATCAGAATGGGTAATCCAATGGAGAAGGCAGTAAAATGCTTCTTAAGGCTTTCTGCCTGTGAGAAACAAGATTCTGATATGATAGGGTCTATGATGTAATTCATTATAGAGAACATGCAGAGAGAGCATGGTTGTAGAAAATGCAGTTAGAGGTTGCAAATTAGTATGTACTGTCAGTTCTGTTCAATGTGAAGTACATTGATTCTAACGACCAGTCCTAGGTGTCTAGACAGAAATACCCCTGCAGGGAAGAAGAATAACATCTCAAGATATGTTAATTTGATGTAAATCTCCCTTTGACAAGCTGAATTTCCCCTTTATGGTTCACTCAACAGGGTTTGGGTTTGTTATTTGGTCTCAGGAGTGCTCTGCCCTTCAGAAAAGGAGTAGAGACATAATTTATCTTCCATGATAAATTAATAGCCATCATCCGATCTACAAATCCCTCTCTGTTTTATGTGCTTGGTCAGGCTAAATGATTTTTCACTTTCATAAATGTTGTAAAGTAACAAGAATAATGCCTGAATCTGAGACTAATGAGTGTTCCTGTTAAATTCATAAATATTAAGGAAACCCTACATAAGCATAGTCTGTCAGTTTGTAAGTCTATTCCATATCAGCTTCACTTAACCAAATTTTAAGGATTTTTAGATATTACTGATGACAAACATAAAATTTTACCTCCCTATGCAAAATATTCATGTATGTTTACAGAACTATTTCATTTCACTAAGAACAAGGGGTAAGACCTAATGCTGGAATGTTGACTCTTATTTGAGTGCTCAGTAATATCATTCTACAAGCACTTGGGCTAACTGATAGAAACAAAAGAAGGTTGGCTTATTATCTCAACCCAAAAATATATCCTTGAAGAGTGAGTGATTTACTCTCTTCACAGGAGATATTCTGAGAGCAATTTAAACACATCTAGAAGGATACTGACTCTTCTTGGGCACTCCTAATGTCGTTGCCATCAGACATAGTAAATCATACCCAAGTAGTCTGAATCTGTACTTAAAATTTGAGAGAAGACTTTAACCAGAGTTCATTTTGTGTTCACCTGTATGGCAACTTCATGTCCAGTGATACTGGTGACCTAATCTCATTTTATCTTTTTGGTTAGAATGATGTATTAATATACTGTCAAAGATTTTTTATTACTCCCACACATTATGAACTACTGAGACATCATGTAATTACTGAGACTCAGAGTTTTCAATCCAAGGAAAATGTTAAAGATGACTTAGCTCAACCTCCTTATTTTAGGTGCCTCTAGAAGTTAATTAACTTCCTCAAATACATTGATAATTAACTAATTAAGAACTAGAACCAGGACTGAAACCCAGGCCTCCTAAATTCTAGTCCCAATATTTCCATCACATAATTTTGCTGTAATGTTTAAAACAAAGAGATTCACTGGATAGGGGAAAATATGTTGAGCTAGGTACTGTTCCAGACCTCTTGGATGACTAGAACATTTTCTCTGTCCTCAGAAAACTTATGGTCTAAAGACTTAGGTAAATAAATTAGAGCTTTAAAGTTCTGTAGATGCTTTCATAGAAGTATATAAAGTAGAAAATGGGAGCACAGGAAAGAAATTATCTATTATGTTGGTCAGTGGTTGGAATATTCTTAATAGAGAATGAGTCTTGAGGATTTTGAAATAAAGACTAAGCTGGGCATTCCACATTAGGGAAAGAATATTTAATTCTGGTCTCTGACATGAAGACATTGTGCAGATGTTACCAGAAATATGAGTGTAGCTGAAAGAATGTTTTCTTATTTGCCCTATGCAGAAAAATGTGGCACCCTCTTATAGGCAGATGCTTAACAGGCTCAATTACTAAGGCTCATGGGATATAGTGAGGTTTAGGCACAGTTTCAGCAGTACTTCTATATCAAACAGGGTGTGTGTGTGCGTGTGTGTGTGTGTTGAAATGCAATCATTGCCACCTTTCAAAACAGGCTGAAATGACTATATTTGGGGATGGGAGAACTAAGGAAGCTAGAAGATATGGAGCGAGGGTTATCATATAAGAAATATCAAGTTTACCCAAGAACTTCCATTGTCTTGCAGAAGGAAATCTTTTCAGAAAAAAGAAGCTCATACTCTGACAGTATTTTAAGGGGTTTGGTTTGCTTATTCTTATACTTTTTCTTGATAAATGTTACCTGGTAATGAGATACACAGTGTAAAATACTGTAAAACCTTTAAAATAAACATAAATTAGAATAGAAAGAAACCTAAAACTAGGTTTGATGGTAACATTAAAAAATTACACTATAACCAATACCAGTTTGTTTTTATTGGTCTATACTACTTTTTGCTAAAATGTATTCTTTTTCTTTTTCTGCTTGTGTTTGTTGCCCATTTATATTGTAAGGAATATATTTGTGAATATATTTTGTGAACTTGCACTCAAGATCTCTTTATGGACATACAAATATTTAAGTAAACTTTCAATTCTCCTTGGTTTGCAGCTAACACATGATATACGGGCCTAAGAGGTGATGTGGCTTCTCTTTTCACCTGCAAAGATCTGACTCCTAATAGGGTCCTCTTGGGGTGTGGTCTCAGTGAGAGCTGGGCCAGACACTGGACTACATATGATCTTGTCTTGTCATCACAACAGGACTCTGAGGTTATTATTCTTATTTCAAATCTGACAGATAAGAAAACTAAGGCTCAGGGGTTAATAAGTTGTGTAAGATCAAACAGACTGTTTATGAACAAGAAGAGATTTAAATAAAGATCTGTGCGATTCCTGAGATGACTTCCTGTCTACTATGCTGTACCATATTAAAGAAAGTCCAAAGTGAAAGGAGCAGATTCTGTAGAGAAAAAAACTATAGAACAATATGCTTAGGATAATTCATAGGAGGAATGACCAGGGTACAAAGAAAATCAGGGAATTTGGTGGCTTTCTTCAAATTTTGGCAAGATCATCAGGGCACAGGAGCTATTATGATTGCTTTGAATGGTCTTTAGGGCTAGCACATGAACTGATATGTATGTGTAAAGTTGCAGGGTAACATCATTATATGAAAGAATTTTCCAAAGAGATAAAGAATGACTACACTTGCTTTAAAGCTAATCAGTTTTCTGTCATTGGACAGATTCAATCATGGGCTGTATGAGCATTTGGTAGTCTATTACCAAAAAATTATCAAATGTAAACTTGTAGTTTAATGAATTATTTGCCCTACACCTGCCTTTTTTTTTTTTTTTTCATTCTGACTACTCAGTCAAATAAAAGGTATAGTTAGGGTAACTACCAAGAAATTGATAGAGTGATTTTCCAGTTAAGATACTGAAAGCCAACAGCTTAGATTATAGCCATGTTGGGTTTCTGTGGGATTTATTCACTTTTTTCCCTTTTGGTTTCACACCTTGTATAAAAAGGTGACTTGCAATGTTGACCTTTTTTCTCTAGTTTTAAGTATACATTATGCATTCAAATAAGCATGTAACATCGCTGGGATCAACTTTAAAAAATGGGAACCTAATATGTACTCAAATAGGGGTTTATAAAGAATCTTACATTCCTATGGGTTATTCTGACTCCAGCCAGGATGAGAAGGTGTTTCCAAATGTGATTGATTATGTTTCAATATCATTAGCCTACTGTTTTTTAAAAGACATACTAATGTTTGTTGAAAACCCTTGGTTTCCCAATTATGCTATCATATATGGCTTGGGGTCAGTCATTTAAAGTATACTTTATACTTACATACTTTAGCTTAGCACAAGTATGACTGAATCACAGTCACAAAAGATTGACGGTTCATAAATAGAAATGAATGTCGATATAGAATTTGAAATCATCCAATATTTGCAGTTATCTATCTCTGCATATTTTTATTTACTGAATGAATGAACAAATGGAAACTTATTTGCTCAATAACTTGGAGCTGTCACTTCACATCTCTGGGCTTCTGCCTGTCTATAAAATGAAGTAATTGGATCAGAAATCTCTCAAGTGTCTTTTAGCTCTAAATGTTAAGTAACTAAAATTTGGTAATATATTAACCCCCAGGGAAAATCCAGAAATACTTCAAAAATAAGTGTAATTAAGATAGTGTTTTTTTATAATCTGTGGTTTGCAGCTCATGTCCTCTGAGCAACTTGGGATGCATGAGCACTCCATTTTATTTACCACCCACCTCTATGCAGACAATTTCCAGATCTTCCTTTTCTGCCCTGACCTTTTATATTCTTCCCAGTCAAGACTTCTTTCTGTTTATGGAACATCTTTACTTAGATGTCCTGCCATCACCTAAATCTAAACATGTTAAAAAAAAAAGAAAAAGAAAAGGACAAGAATTCATGGTCTCTCTTTAGCCTATCTATTCTGCTTTCCCTGTATCACTTCCAGGCAGAAACCCTGGGGAGTTCCCTGCCCATTCCCATTTACTTACTATCTCCAGGCTGGCCGCAAATTTTGCTGATACCTAATTCAGTGTTTTGGGTTTGGGGGCTTGTTTTTTTTTCTTGTACTTCTTCATTCCTCCAGCCTCAGTTTGGTCCATGCTTTCAGATTATTTTAAGGGCCTCCTGGTGAGCCTGCCTTCCTGTATTCATTCCTTATTTTCATGGACACTATGAAGAGTCATAGAATCCTTTATTCAAATGCCTTTTGAGCAGCAAGACAAACTCCTTTCCTGACTCTAGTAATTTAGTAGTGGTATGTGCCTTTAGGATGGTATTTATTTTTATATGTAAATTTCAAATGTAAATATTTACTTATGTAAATTTTGTCTTTCTCATCCTAGATTAGGAGTTGGTTTAAGATTGGAACCAGGTCCTTTGCTCTCTTCTTCCTTCCTTCTACAGATTTTGTTGAATATTTACTTACATAAGATGCTCTATCAAGCATTTTGACAGCTATAAACATAGATGGAACATGACTCATCTTTGGGAAAAGTACTTACACTTCCTAAAGTCAGGAAACTGACATTTGTTGAGTACACTTAGGCACTGGGCATAGGCCGTGACATAAATTTCCTAATTTAAATATTGAAAACTCTCTTTTTCCAACTTTATTGGGATATAATTAACATATCGCATTGTATAAGTTTAAAGTGTACAACATAAAGATTTGATATGTATATAAATTATGAAATGATTACTACCATAAGGTCAACTAACATATCCCTTACTTCACACAGTTACAATTTTTTTGCATGTGTGTGGTGAGGATTTGTAAAATGTACTCTGTTAGCAACATTCAGATATACGATACAATATTGCTAACTGTAGTCTTGAAAACTTTGTACAGTGAAATTATTATCCCCATCTTAGAGATGAAGAAGTAGCTTACCACAATGTTTGGATGACTCTGAAGACCTAGTTCTTACTTAGTTCCATTGCTCTGTAATGAAATCTGTATTTAACAGTTTCTATATTAATGGCATTAATTCTGGTAATCTAATAGCCTGCCAGTTCTCTAAGTGGTTTCCTATTAGTCCCAAATGATTAATACGCATCTAGACTTTCCTTTATTTCTCATAAATAAATGGTGCTGTGGTTACTGACATAAAAATTTATTATTTAGATCTTGCACTATATTGTAAATAGTATTCTGTGGTACACAAGAGATTCCATATATGATAAAACTTCATATATTAATATATTATATTTGGATCCCCCCAAAATCGTTTCATTTTAAAATTTATTTTAAAATGTGCACAATATGGTAGCTACACTTGTGGTGAGTGTAGCATATTGTAGCCTTGTCAAATCACTGTGTTGTACATCTGAAACTAATGTAACATTGTGTCAACTATACTTCAATAAAAAAAATTTAAATGTACATTTTGTTTGTTAATTAAATCCCATATGCTGCCCTTTTCAAAGGATGTATCATACAACCATTCTCTCATGTTAATTATTTTATTCATCAATCCTGTCCTGCTGTAAACTTGGTAGGGCTATTTTAGAATGCCCACTTTTTAGCTAAATAGGACATTTTTTTCCCTCCAAGACCACACACCACATAAAATAAATTTCATCTGGAGTGGTTTTTGTCAGCATACTTCAAAAGAGCATATTAGATCATTTCTATGATAGCCATAACCTAAAAACTCTCTCAGGTTGATAATTATTTAAATAGTAAAGATAAACATATTTTTTTCCTGCCTGCCAATTCACTGTCTTTCAAAATTATTTTTTTTAAGATTTTATTTATTTATTCATGAGAGACACACAGAGAGAGAGGGGGTGGGGGGCGCAGAGACACAGACCGAGGAGAAGCAGGCTCCATACCGGGAGCCCGACGTGGGACTTGATCCTGGGTCTGCAGGATCATGCCCTGGGCTGAAGGCGGCGCTAAACCACCGAGTCACCCCGGCTGTCCTCAAAATTATTTTAATAATTAATTGGAGTATGGTAAAAATTCTTCAGTTCCCACTTTTAGAATAAAATCACTGTCTCTCTACTGTGAATTTTGTGACATTTTAACATTTTACATAAAATAAATTATTTTCAGTATTTTAAATTTGTTTGTACATGGCAAAACAATCATTATCAGGAGATACCAATGAATTTATTTGTTTGTTTGCTTATTTATTTATTTAAAAAGATTTTATTTATTTATTCATGAGAGACAGAGAGAGTGAGAGAGAGAGAGAGAGAGAGAGAGAGAGAGAAAGGCAGAGACAGAAGCAGGCTCCATGCAGGGAGCCTGATGTGGGACTCGATCCCAGGTCTCCAGGATCAGGCCCTGGGCTGAAGGTGGCACTAAACAGCTGAGCCACCGGGGCTGCCCAAAATTATTAAATGAAATGAAGACACCTCCACTCCCCCAAATAGGTGAGTAAATGTAGAGACAACAAAGATGAAGAAGGTGACAGGGGAAGAGGGGGAAGGAATAGAGAGAGGAGAAGGAGGGGAAGGAAAAGAAATGATAGTAAAGCTAAAAAATAAATAGGTTTCTATGAGTCATTATGGACAGAAATTTATATGATTTCCCAATTCTTTGTTTCTGCATTGTGAAATACACCTAAGAGTTTCTTTCTTTCCTAGCCTTAGATAGCATTGTGGATGGTTAAGGTGTTATGAACTTTTCAAGCTCGTAGAGCAACTGAGTTAAGTAGGGATTTAGAAGCTGAGTTTCATACAGTAGTTACCAGCATGGGATTTTCCTGACAGTAAAGATGGCTAGTGATCTAGTTCCAGTGGGTGGAAGCATGTGGGAGAGGGTCTGGGTTTAGCAGTCCCTATACAAGCCCTGGTGTCTGATAGATAGAAGATGTCAGTCTCCAGTACTATTAATCCTTTACCTTGCAGAAATGTTTAAATCAACTGGGTTTTGTTTTGGTTTTGAGGTCTTGCATGTGTGTGTGTTTTTTTTGTCTGTTTTTTTGTCTAAGGTAAAAAGATACCTGCCTGTCCTCTTTATGTCTGCTCTAGTCCATTTGCCACCATCTACTGTGCCTGATGATTTATTGCTTCTGTGGCTTGTCAATTAAAAGTGTTACAAAGACAAAATCTGCAATAATGTTTTTAGCATGTTTAATAGAGTCTGGTTAAGTAAACATCCTCAACCAAAGCAGCAAAAGAGAGCTTAAAATAAACAGAGCTACTGTGCCAAGTGCATAATTACTTACACATTTAGCACTCTGCCCATCTTCTAAGCATGGCCATTAAAACCAGATTTGTGTATTTAATATAATTGCCTTGAAACCATACTAGTATGTTCAAATACTATAGGCTGTTTACATACTTAGGTCTTTTTTAAATTTTTTTATTCTTCTTCAGCTTTATAAAAGCTGGAATTTGTTCCACAAAACTTATTTCAGGGTAGCTACTAACAACTCTTTCTATAATGGGCCAGATCAAATTACTGGTTCTTATAGTCAGCTGTTCCTTGGGGGAGACGAACTTTTGTTCATATTCTCCAAATCAAGTATTCTTTGAGAGATTACTGAGAGGTTTCATATCCCAAATTAGAAGAATAGCATGGTTAGTTTCTTCATAGGCCAGTTAAGATAACAACCAGTTTCTTAGTTTCATGGCTGCAAAATGGTGGTGGTGATGATGATTGGGGTGGGAAATGTAGCTATACTGATGATGATTTTTTACATTAGAGTTATTAATAATATAAGTGATAGACTTACTCACATTCAATAAATGTTGGCTATTATTAATTGTTCAAATATATACATATATTTGGAAAGCATATAATTTCCCATTTAATATTTTCATCGTTGTTCATGTTCATGCAAATGAGTTGTTGAATTTCAAATATTTCTCCCATATGTATGTAGGAATTTGTATCCTGTATAAATGACAGTGGTTTGTTCTTGTCCCAGTACAAGCACTTTAAGCTAAGACAGTCCGCTTAAGGACTGGATGATTGACATTAAATGAGCACTGAATCTAAGGAGCTGTCCTTAGTCAGTTTTGGGTTCTACTTTGTTTAACTACATCATTAGCAGACTGAAAAAAGGAAGTAAGTAGCATGAGAAGTACATTTGCAGATGATAAATGAAGATGAACTTCAAATTCCCAGGAGAGGAGAACATAAATAGATTCTCAGAAGGTTGCTGAAATTAGTAGCAAAAAAGAGAAAGAAATGTGGACCTAAATAACAATCTTCCATATAAGCAAGCACAAGACTGCTTTAATAACGTGAGGCCCAGAGAGAGGAAAGAGCCAAGATAATAGAATGAACAAATAACTAGCCCAAATTGTCAAAGGCACCAAAGCCTAAACAAACATAGGATTCTGTGATAGTAAATGCAATCTAAATTTCTCATTTCTTAGATGTAGCAATGAAATTAAGGAGAATATAGCTTAGCATAGTGTTGAGATGAAGTCTTGGTTTTGAGACTAAGCACCGATATGAGCAGCATGGCCTGCTTCTGTAAAACAAAAAGAATCTTATTCTAAACCTCATAGGGTTGTTTTCAGGGTGAAATGCATCTAGCACTAGATTGTAAATTCCGTAAGATCAAAAGCTGTGGTTTGCTCACAGCTGTGTCTCCATTGCCTCTCGTGATGCCTACCTAACACATGTTAGATAGTAAATACAAATGTTTTGAAGGGGTGTTGAATCATAGCGTTGTTTTCAATGTTATATAATATATATGACAAACTATCTTGAGTTTGTATTTGTTTTCCTTACTATCAGCCTAGGAAGCCAGCTCCATGGAAACAAGAAATCACCTTCTTGTTCCCTACTATATTCCCAGCACCTGAAGATGTGGCACTAAGATGTATTTTTATGTCAGCTTATGGCATTACCTGGGAATTTATTAAAATGGTAGAATTATGGATCCAGATCCAGACTTACTGAATTAGAATCCATATTTATTATTCACTGCTAATTCTTAAACACATTAAACACATTAAATTTTGAGAAGCGCTTGTCTAGAACATACCTGTTCCTAGTAATTTCTCTACAAATATTATTAAATACATGACTACAGGTTTTACCATCACATTTAGCAGATTTTAAATCTTTAGTAAATGTAATTCAATAATGTTTTTTAACGAATTTAATGAAGTATAACTTATTTAACATAAAATTCACCCATTTTTAGTATACAATTCAGTGACTTTTAGTAAATTTACAGAGTTGTGCAACCAGCAGACAATCTAATTTCAGAACATTTCCATCACTCCAAAAAGAGCCCTGTGCCCATTTGCAGTCATTCTCCATTTCCAACCCCAGCTACTATAATGTTATTTTAATATCCACCGGCCATTCCCCATCATAGGTAAAGAGTAACTAAAGGACAAACAAATACATCTCTTTCATACACACTTCAGGATATAAAAGTGATTCTTGAATGAGTTTCATTGTGGTTTAACTTGGCATTCACCACAACTAAATGTATTTGCTAAACAACTGAGAGTTCAAATATGATTCAAGGGAAGTGTTTACCACTTTGGGGGAACAAAACATTTTCAAATAGTTTATTTTCTAAACTAACTGGGCACACATTTACATGTAAACATTATCACTCTAAGAAAACAGAAGCCATAAGAGTTTAGTCTTTATTTAGTACGCTAATTAGAAATCATTGCCATCTAATCAGGACCAATCTAGGTCAGCCTACAGCCTTTAAACTTAGATTGCTATTTGAAGTTTTGTATCTCCTTAGAAGTTTGTGTTAGCGGAGTTGACTTTCTCTGGGAAAAGTCTCTTTTCTTTCGTCTCCTCTACTAAATTCATGTTGTTAAGAGCTCTTTCTCTTGGACTTTCTGAGTAGGCCAATATATGATCTCATTGGCCTCAGTCACCCTATGGCCTTATCCCCTGCATTCTCTCTTCCCAACTCCAAGAGGAGTTATTTCAAATCCTCTGCTTAAAAACTTTCCATGATTACAAATTGTCCATGTAATGACGTCCAAAGTCTCTAGCATGAATTTAGTCCAGCATATTTTTTCTGTCTCATTGCTTGTCCCTCTCACATTCCCACCTGGCCTGTTAGACATGCTACACTTCTCACTGTTCTCAAAACCTGCCAAGCACATCACACATCCATGTCTTTGCTAAAGCTGTTCCCTCTATATGTAATACTAACCAATCTTTTCCCTCCTTAGACATGAAATCTTATTTTTTGAGCAATAGCTTGAATGCTTAGACCCCTTCTCTAATATTCACCTCTTTCCTCTTTTTCCATTTGTTCTTAATTAATATTGTATTTTTTATTCAAATTGATAATATAGAGGGATGAGGACTCTGTCATAGGTAACTATGTGTTCCTATCACCTTTTACAGTATCTGCAATAAAATAGGAGCTTAATAAAAATGTATAAGTTTAGGAATGGTTAAGGGGATCTTTGAAACACTACCTTTGAAGATTGTTGGACCTGGAATCTCTCCGACATCTAGAGAAAACATATACTTCCAACTCTCCAGTCAGCAGTACTTGATATTTTTTTTGTGTGTGTCTCTTTTGTACAAAGGTATCTACTGAAACTTTTAAACTTCCCATTTGAGATGAGGAAAAGCATCAACAAGATGAAATTTTTTTTGTAGAGTTGGTCCTAGAAGCCTGGCTTATGATGGAAGTTAGTATAGTGTTTCATCCACTTAAAATCATAAACTCTAATAGCTGAAAGGAATTAAAAGATATTTTTTTCAATCCACTGGTTTTCCAGATGAGGAAAATATTGCCCAGTGTATTTATTTGTACAATTTTCTTTTTCATCTCACATGACAGTGGATTGAGGGAGTTTTTCATTTTTAATCCTTTACTCCATATCTTTTAAATAATAACCTAGTTAAATTGTGGTTAGAATATGTCCTTTCTCTGCACAGGATTTTGAAAGCCACAGCAGAACTATTTCGAAAGGCAGATCTGGTTTCTTGGGAAAGAACTCCAGGAAGAATTCACCATTCCAACCCACTTGTTAGAGTGTTCCTTCCCCAACATTTATTTGCCACTTGGTAGCCACTGGACTTTATGTATAATGAAAAAAATCATGTGGCACTAAATGGAAGGTCTATTTTTGGGGGGCTCTTTTTTCCCTATGTATCAACTCTGCATTTTGGAAATCATTTAAAGAAAAAAACTCTTAATTTCCCCTGACACCCCTATCAACTGGGCAATATTCAACCACTATTTAAGAAAGTTCAATACTTCTTAAAAAGTATCTTAAAAATGGAAAGAGAGAAAAAGAGAACTATTCCACATGAATATGAAATAATATTTGTTAAGCTGAAGGTTTTTTAAACAAATAAATACGTTATTGTTTTTTATAACACCTCTTTTTGTAAGGACAAGAATCATAAATTACAAAGTGTAAGGAATGCCTATGAAAATAAATGCCTACATTAAAAAGTACAGTTAAAGCAAGAGATGCCATAAAGCACATAGTGAGACATAGCAAGTTTCATCTTTCTATGTAGATATCTATCTCCTTTGAGATAATTGTCATTAACAGCATTATGAGAGCTCTAATGCATATTTAACACTTTATTTAAAATCCGACAGGTGGGTTAAACACTTGTGCAGACACACCTTCCTTTCTTTAGAAAGCCATATTTAGCAGGCAAGTAAACTTTGGCAGGCAAGTAAATCCTATTGCCTCACCTGACTTCCATATAGCATCATTATAGAATGGGCATACTCCCAAGGTAATTTATTTAGAATAAAATTTATTTATATTTTATAATGTTTCTGGGGTAAGTGAAATTGATTTCTGTTTTTAAAGGATTTTATAGTTATTGTTTTAATTGCATAACCTTACTGCAAATTAAGAACAAAAGACAACATCTTAAACATCACATCTATCACGCAGTAAAAAGTTTTCAATACTATGCTGTTACTATAATTCATTGTGTTATTTGAGAGGTATGATTTTTTCTCTCATGCCAACATCTATGCTTAATTGATTTGCCAGAGTTTGTTGAAATATGTACCAATATAATTCCTCTTCTAAGTTAAAATATTGGGGCTGAGAAAGCTTATTTCAAGACAAATTTTTATAAGATAATTGTAATTGGGGAGCGGTATTATGTTTAAAGTAACCTGAATCACTAGATCACCTTCAAAGACTAATTTCTCAGATATTCTAGTCTTTGAATTTCTTGAATTACATCCTTGGTGTCTAGCATGATACTTTGAGATAAAAAAGAAACAGCAGTTTCCTTGAAGAACTGGTATGGAGGTGGATGCATACATTAAGGGGATTTGTATGCAAGTATGATGGGAGAATTAAGAGTTCAAAGCTAGGAGCTTGAGAATTCTGTCAAGGAAAACTGCATAGAAATTACAGATTCTTACTAAGGGAGAAACAGGTTGGTAGCTGAAGATGGAGGAGGACATTCCTGGCAGAGATGTGTGGTGTGTGCAAGGTTTCAGAGGCCTGGGAGAACATGTTATATGAAGAAAACTGCAGCTACTCAGACATAGCCAGAATAAAGCTGCATTCATCTAGGCTGAACTTACCATGTTTTCTGGATCTGCCCTCAGTTACTAAGCCCATCAGAAAATTGAACTCAGAAAATTCCTCCTCACTTAATGCTTTGTAGACAAAACAGCAAGTGACCTCTAACTAGAATCTCTGTTTTTCTGAGGTAATTTATTTAGACAGTCAATATTTCTATACCTATATTTTCTACTAAAAAACAAAATCACTGACCAATTACCATATACTAATAATGTGCTACACACACACGCACACACACACACACAGCTTTATTTCTCAGAGGAGACCTATGCCTATGATGTACGAACTATTATTATCCCCATTTTACCAATGAGGGGACTGAGATTTTGAGAGTTAAAGGAAACTGAGGTCACACAGCTCATTAGTACAGAGATGAGTATTGAACCCAGGAAGTTTGAGTTAAGAGCCCAGGAGTTTTCACTTCTCACATTCTGCCTCTTCGAAGAATATATGATACCACAAGGTTCATCTAAGGGGAGCTCAAGACAAATAGACAATTTTGATACACCAAATAATAGCATACTGTATTAGTTTCATATTGCTGCTATAACAAAATACTTTAAAACTAGTCAAGATTTTAGCCAGTCTGGTTCCTTCTTGAGTCTCTAAGGTGATAATCCATTTTCTTGACTTTTTCAGCTTCTAGAGGCTACTTGCAATTCTTATCTTGCTTACTACTTTGTCTTATCACTCCAGCTTTTTGCTTCCATGGTTACATCTTTTCCTACTGATGCTGTGCTTCTTGCCTTCCTCCTCTTAGGTCCCTGTGATTATATTGGGCTCACCCTGAAAATCCAGGATAAAACACCACATCCCAAGATCTTTAATTACATTTTCAAAATTCAATTTACCATATAGGGTAACATAGGTCCTGAGGTTTAAGATGTGGACATCTTTGCAGGGGCCATTATTTAGCTTGCCACAAAGACTGATGCAATCTAGGGAAAATATTTAAGTTCTATATATATGGAAGGATGAATATACATGAGCTCTGCCCTCAAGGAGCACAAAGTCTAGTAGAAACTAAGGCATATCAATCTGAGGCATGTCAAAAATGATAGTATAATGGGTCAAGGTGCTAAAGAATGCACAGTGAGTACTTAACAATTAGCCTGAGGATATTACAGAGAAAAGCATATAGCATTCTTTGAAATACTCTCTGGACCTCATGCAAACCATCATCTCAAATTAATTTTCTATTGAGAAAATAGTAAACTGAATTTTACCTTATCACATTCATGACTTTTGTGAAATTCCCGAAACACTAAGTATTACCTTAAGACCTAAAATGCCTTCAAGGATTTTTTTCAATATACAGAAATTAAAAATCTTAATTCTAAAGCAATCAAAAAAAGAAACACAAATTCTTTCAGTACATTCTAGAAGCAAGATTTTAACCCAAGGAATTAATTTATATGTATGTGACTGCCTAGCCTGTTATTTTAAATGAAAAATAATCCACATGCCAAATGGATTTTTTTTCTCAGAAATGACATGCAATCTAGTTATTGACTCAGGTGTGTAGTTTATTTTTTTGTTACCTCTTTATTGCTTTTACTTTTCTGTGGATCTTAATAAACCACTATATTGTCAGAGTGTTCTAAAACAAAAGATTTGTGAAGGTCTGCATTTCAAAAATAATATAATCTATAGAAAACTCCTTTACACTATAAAACAATGACTATCCTTTGACTATACTCTAGCAATTTTTCCCTTACCATGACAAAAGCAATCCAAAACCAACTAGTTGCTCGGAATCCAGCAGAGTTGATTCTTTTTGCCCTCTTGGAATTCAGCAATAGGCTTTCATACATTCTTCAAGCTCCCGTTGGCTTTGGGGAGAAAAGACAAATAATTAACCCTAAAGTAAGAAGCATTTCATTGCAGACTCTTCCTGCTGGGTTAACAAACATCTATAAGAAAGAGAGCTTCTTGGGAGTGTCTCACTCAGTGTTATTATTGATTAGTGACACCCATTCTCTTTGCAAAGCCTATGGGAACTTAAGATTCAAGGGGGGTTGATAATTAGAGATGAAGTTTTCAGTTGCTTTTTGGTCCAGATTTGTTAACTGAACTGTTAAGTGATGAGATGCTGATTAAAGAGCCTCCCTAGTAAGTCGTGGTTTCACTCATGGCAGTAACCATTTGTGCCTTATATGTGGCTTATTGTGCTCCTTCGTGCTTTAAATTATTCTTCCCCTGTTTTCTCTCATGGTCCTGTAAAAGTACCATAGCATCTCACAGCTTGAATTTGTAACGTATAGGCATCTATTAATTAGAGTAATAAATTGTCAGTTATCCTTAACTAACCTGGTTATCCACTTTCTAAAACAGCTTAAGTATTACAATTTGGTTTTTTTTGCCTTTTGTTTTGTTTTTTAATAACTCTAAGACCATGTAACATGACCTGATGTGAGTGATTTAAAATGGAAAAATTCTGTTATATCAGAATTTTTTTCCTGGCATATTTGGAAATGAATTCAGATTTTCAAAGTACATGAAAGGCAAAAAGAAAAGAAAGTACATGAAAGGCAAAAAAAAAAAAAAAAAAAGTACAGGAAAAGCAATATTGAATGAATAACTTTTCCTTAGCTTTACGTGAGGGTTTAAAGGGAGACACTTAATAATATGATGAATACTTGTAAAATGCCTCTGAATGTGTTCAAAATTTTGCCAGCTTGATTAGAGAATAAGCTAAGAGGTCAAAATAACACAAATGATTCTTACAGGGGTTAAGTTATTACTGGTGACATGACTATTGTCAAACACTGTCAGAATGTGTGCCCTTGCTTAAAAATGCACCTAGCAGGTGTCTGTAATTGTCCTTGTTCAGTGTCAGCACTAGAAAAAGCAAAAAACAATTTTTAAAAAACCACTTCCAGTATCACTACAATAAAAAGGTCCATGAGAGACCTGAACTAGAAAAAAAACTATGATATCATTAAAAAAAGAGATGTGGAATGACCCAAGAAGAGCTGAAGATGGAATCTTGGGAAAAACCTGTGTTTTCTCTGACACGTGATAATAGCACCATTTTGTTTGTTTTTGTTTTGACTGTTTTTTTAAATATAGGATATTACACTTAGCAAAGCCTGTTACTTCATTAAAAAGTCTCATGGCTTTTAATCCTGTTCCCCATATGGCAGGCTCTGGACCTTTTAAGTCCTTTGTAATCCCTCAAGGTGCCCTCACACACGGGCTAAATATATAGGAGACTTTCCATGCACACTAACTGAATTCATGTATGTTGAGATACAGTTAATAGATGGCCACATAAAAGATAAATGTCATCTGGGAAGGAAACCCATATACCATAATTTGTTATTTGTAGCTTGCAAGAAAATATTCCTGGTTCCTAAATATTGAGACCAGATATTTCATGGTAGTAAGTGGAGAAAGGCCACATGAAAAGAAACAAATGGAAAATATAGTCCTGCCTCGTCCTTGAAAATTCACCTACTGGACAAAGTTGACTCTCAGAATGTGACTTGTTGAATCGGCAATATGGGGATCTCTTTGCTTAGATCTATTTGCTGGGTAGACCTCTTTAGGCAGCTTAACCTTAATGCCCACCTTTTGCTTCTGTCTTCCCAATACCAGTGTCCTGTCTTGGGAACTGTATCTTTTTTATTTATTTTATTTTTTATTTTTTTAAGATTTTATTTATTTATTCATGAGAGACACATACAGAGAGAGGCAGAGAGACACAGGCAGAGGGAGAAGCAGGCTCCATGCAGGGAACCTGAACGTGGGACTCGATCCCAGGACTCTAGGATCACACTGTGGACTGAAGGCAGGCGCCAAACTGCTGAGCCACCCAGGGATCCCTGCATCTTTTTTATATATGACGTTAGGAATAATATCTCATCTCCTCTTGGCCCTCTGTTGGGAGATAATGCTGACTCCTCCACGTAGGAATTTGCCCTTACCATAGGCCATACGTGGGCACAATACCAGCAGAGTCTAAAATTAGTCAATAGACACACAGTTTCAAAAATGCAGTAGCAGAGAGATCTTCATTGGTGATAACAATTATTCTAGAAAAATCTTAGCAAACAGAGAATCAAACAGAGAAATGTTGTGGACCAGGGGATGAGGAAAATAGAACACTGCAAATTGACCTAAGGACAGGACAGCCAGGTGTGACCATCCGTTCTGAGTAGACAGGAGTACCTTCAGGTTGGTGTGTACAAATGGAAGGAGGAAGAAGTGCTTCAGCAGATATTTGGTGTGGTGCAGAATGGATGTGGAGGTTCTGCAGACATTGATTTCTGCTTTACCAATGGCTCACAGCTGGCTCTCTGATGCTTGAATTGAGATCACAGTTTGATTGGGCAGGACATCTGGTGGGTACTTATAGTCTTACAAGATGCTGTAGGAGTTGTTAGAAGATCCTAAACCTTCCTGCTGTAGAAATTTCAAAGCGAAGTTCAACACTGGACCTTCCACAGACTGCTTCCCTGATCCCCTATTCCCCCAGAACACACACAAAAGTGCCCTTCACAATTCTAGGAACGAGGGTCAACCTTTTTTTTATTTTTTTTTTATTTTTATTTTTTAGTTTTAACTGTATTATTAACTAAAGCAAGTTGGTTCTGACTGTAGTTATCAGGAATCACCATATTCAAGGTTTTGTTTTCTTTTGTTTTTGTGCACTAGGAAAAGAGAGTGGATGGGCAGCAGAGTTTGGACTCACATACCTTTTCCATATTAGAATTCTTGTATAAATTCTGTGAAAAGACCTTATTTCATTTTAATTTTTTATTTAAAAAAAATCATGGAGTCTCATTTTCATCTACTTAAAAATTTTTCCCTGGTTTTCCACCCCACTCTATCCAGGACCGTATTGGTGAAATTCTGATGACATAGCTACTATATGGAAAAAGTAGCATTTGTTATTCCTGTTAAGCTTCTTAATGTGTTAGGGTCTTGGTGTAAAAGAAAAAAGCCTTGCCATTTGCTATTATTCTGCTCCTTTTTTTCCCTCTCCTTTTTTGAGTGTTATGTTTATTTTAAAGATAAGGACAAAATACTGTGATTTGGTGAAATATTACCCAAATAGAAAGTATGTAAAAATTCTGGAAGCAGGCTTTGTATCCTGCCTGCTAGAAGTTTGGAGGCCAAGGAAGTAAAAAGGAAGAGTAGAGCAGAGACAGAAGGAAAACCACATAATAGGCACATTCTAGGATTTTATGAAGAGGGATTCCCCAGCTTGCCACCCCCAAATCACCTTTTCTTCACATTTAAATAAGCTTTCTTTAATATGCTATTATTCCTTGACACCATAAGCAAAGAATTCACGTAACCTTTGCCCCACCCACTTCCATTGCTCTAGAAAGCTAATTAACCATCCTATGAGTGCTTACCTCTGTGAGAAAGTTTTCCCAGTAACAGAGTTGCCCTTTCTCTCTTTATTGTCCCACTGTACTTTAGACACATATGCCACTGGAGGCAGATTTATCTTGAAGCTAGTGAAGCCTGAGCTTCAGGGCCCCTCATGTGCACCTGCCTCTATCCTAGGAATTGCTGGATGTTGTAGAGAATTCTATATGGGAAGGGAAGCCAGTTTGCAACTAGGGAGCAATTCTCTGTAAGAAATGTCTGGTAAATTATCAAAGAGGTAACCCTCCAAGGAGCCAGTAACTTGTATTTTCCATTCTCCTTTGAAATAATCTATTTTTCCCTGATTGTGCATTTATAATTTAATATTTTTTTTTGTTTTTGTTTTTGTTTTTTCTAAGAGAACTCCCAAATTGTATAAGTTTCAGGCTCTACAAAACGTGGAACCACTCCTGGTACCTGTATAGTGAGCACTTTTTATTGTGATTTGGAGAAACTTGATCCAAGTTTATTTTGAAAAGATACCCAGATTGTTTCTAGGATCAGTGATAGAAACCAACTCTTGGCATCTTATGGACAAAAGCATGGGATTGATTTCATCTCTTTTTGCCCTGGCTTTATTATTCACATACTAGGAAAATAACCGTAACTCTCATTCACATCCTTCCAGATCCAAAGGGCAGGCAACCTTAGTTGGGATAATCCATGATAGACCTCTGATACTCAGTTTGAGACTGATGTGTACAGGAATTTAGTTCTGTGACTGGTAGACTTCAACAAAAGAGACTGGGAGGGCTAATGGAGATAAAGGTTCTAAGGGAGCAATGTGATATTATCTACAAAAGCAAGTAAAACATCCAGTAAATTACTTCTACGTGGAATTGAATTTCTTTCATGTGTGTCTCTTCTATAAAACTATGGGATCTGCAATAGGGATAACCTTTCCCATTTTATCTCATTATCCTCAGTGCCTTCTGTATGTATTATCCAAAGTTGTCTGAGTAAACTAATAAATCAGCAAATATAGAAAAAAATCAAGATTATATCCTCCTATAATAGATGTAGCCACTATATTGTTAAGTGAGCCTGAATTCCATACTAGGAATCAGATACCAAACAATATTCCTCTAATGTGATTTCTCAATGCATGAACATTTTTTTAAATGGTCTTTCTAATGTGTCAGAGATATTTTATTTTAATATATGACCAATATGAGAATTATTATGGCTTAATTTTCTTAAGTTCTTCACAGGGTTCTAAGAAATATTATGATTCTAAATAAAATAATTAATCCCTTAGTGGTCATCATGATATTCATGCATAACCAAGAATGTACACAGAATATTATTTTACTGGATGGCTGTGAATGGCTGCCCAGTGTTTTTGAGCTGTGGTTTGCATTGAATTCTCCCTAGGGATGCATTATACTTTGGTCCTGTGCAGTCTCAGGAGGGGAATAATGTGGCCATCACATTCAATTTTTTCTTTGAAATTGACCAAAGAAGGCTTTTATCAGCTAATCAGATTACTGAAGAAATAGCCCCTTAGTTGTCCTTCTTGGAACTATGTTGTTATAAAATTTGCATTCATATTACAATTGAGGACTCCTGAGTGAGGTTATCTGAGAAGTTCCATGTGCTTAAATTTCAGTAGTCTAAATCTGATGAACTTCTAAAGTTATTTTGTTAGTTTAATAAAATTTTGACATTTTTTCTGCCTCTGAAAGAGATTTTTACTATATAAAATCCCTAAGGAATCCATTCAATTTGTAGGTGTTGACTTGGCTCAAATGCATATACTTCATTCAGATCTATCATATTGAACAGTTAACCAAGATTATAGATAACCATTATCTTGTTGGGGTTTCATTTAGACTCTTTTTTAAACAACTTAAACCGAGGAAAACGTACTAAAACCATTTTCCTCTACCTCTACCATCTAGATTAGGAGCTAAGGTACAATGAAAGAATGGTTACAAATATATTATTAAAGACTGACATTTATTGAGCATTTCCTATATGCCAGGTAATGTTACATTTATGTCTCAGGTTAGATTCCGTGGAAATAGTCACTGGAAGATTTTTGTGCATATTTTGGGGCCTAGCTCTCAGGAACAATACCTGCAGGGGAGATAGGGCAGCAGACCTCAGCAAAGGGAGAAGTTAAACGGTGTTGCAATTGAAACAGTGACCTTAGCTGATCCCACAAGAGTCTCTGAAGCTGGCATGGCTTTTTGAGGCTCAAATCTTTGTACCCCCACATCAACCAGGTTATTCAATGAAGAAGAGGCATCTTATGCAAGACAACTCCCTTCTATGAAGGGGGCAGTTCACAATGGGGTACAGCTAAAAACCATCAACAGCCACACCTGGAGGATTGAAGACACATTTCATATCCACTGTAATGTAATATCTCACTTCATTAGCATTGTCCTGATAAAGATTTCCCACTGGCTTGTAGCAGGGGACAGGAGGCAGCTGGCTACATTTGTAATCTTTGTCAATTTCCATGGTGTAAATACTTCCACCATGGCCAGTTTCAAGTTATCAATGTGATGATAGCCAACACAGGCTCGAGAATAGGAGTGTATGAGTAGGCTCCAGAACATCCACTTTAAGCATTGTAAAGCCTTTGGTAAAAATAATATTATTATTTCCCTTTGTAAAATGGGAGAGCATATGAGAAATGCAAGGCTCAATTCTTCTATATACATAGAGCCTACAAGCTTCCCTGCAAAAGTATTTACTGTAGAATTTTTCATCATGACATTTAGAACTGCCTGCACATATTCAGTTTCTTAAGTATGTATCTTGAATGAAACCATGCTTAAAAATTTTCCAAGTAATATCTAAGTGCTGATTTGAGGAGTTAATTTAGCCATTTCTTTGAGATAAATAAAAAGTCTAAATTAGACTAAGGAAATTACAGATGTAAAATTTATGTCATAAAGTCCAAGTATTTCATATTCCAAGTGTAACACTTAGAGATTTCTGAATGTTTGCAAAAAAGCAAGTGCAGGTAATCATGTTAAAAACTTTTATAAGAAGCTCCTGGAAGACATTCTAGAGTGATGAATCAAGATTTCTGAGGTCTGACCAAGAAAACAAGATCACTATGAGCTATTCTCTGAAGTTAGCCATAATAGGTTTAATGGTTCCTGGAAACATGTCTATTCTTTCATGCAAGGTTATCTTAAAAAATCTGAAGTTGGTTTTTAGGGCAATGAAAACATTTTGTATGATACTGTAATGATAGATACATGTCATTATACATTTGTTCAAGCTTATGTAAATACCAAGAGAGAACTGGAATGTAAACTGTGGACTTTGGGTGATGATGATGTGTCAATACATGTCTATCAATTGAAACAGATATACCATTCTGCTGGGCGATATGAGGGAGGTTATGAATGTGTAGGGGTAGAGGGATAGGGGATCCATGGGAAATCTCTATACTTACTTTTTTATTTTGCTGTGAACCTAAAACTGTTCTCTAAAATAAAATATTTGAAGGGAAAAGAAAGCTATTTTATGTACATTATGAAGCAACTATGATGTAGTATAATGAGAGAGCCTGACTTTTATAGAAAAAGAGATTCCGTTTGGAATTATAACTGTATGTCCTTGGGCAAATGCTCAAATTCTCCAGTCCCCAGTTTTCCCATCTGTATAAGAGAAAGTAATACCTCTCTTGCAGGTTGTTGACAAGTTTAAATGAGGCACATCAGATTGCCTGTCATACAAGGGCATAATAAATTATAACTGTTGGAATTAATGTTGGATGTTCAGTGTTTGGAACTAAATATGAAGTTTTCAGTAGACCAAAGTAGTTGTTTTGTTTCTTGGAATTACTCTTATAAACTAGAATAAGTTATTTTCATTTGTAGTAGGGGATATTAGTAAACTCAGAGAGTATGTATATGCTTGTTCCCTACAGAATGACTCTAAAAGAATGAATTTTAATAGGTGTTTAACATGGAACTCATTAAAATTCTATAGCAGTGGTCCACAAATGGAACACAAACAATGAATGGAAGCCAGTACAAATAAGAATGTCCCAGAGAAAAATCAGATGGCTGGGATAAAATATATGAATTATCAAGTCTATGGACAATGTATAGAAAGCTGTTTCAACCATTTTCAATGCAAACACTCAAATTATAATAATAAAGCTTCAATTTCTCACTTTCTATTTCTCACTTGCTTACTGAAACTAACCTCCTTCCTATCTAAAATGATCCAATATGCAGTATTGTGTTCCTTGTGAAACCCTGAGCTGCAGATACACTCCATTCACTGGGAGATCTCATTAAGCAAACAATTCAAAGAGCAGCTTTGCTATTGTACCACGCCTGATATTGACAGATGCTAACCTTACCAGCAAGACTCCTGTTTTGCACACCCATGATGGGGAAGGAGGTTTTCTTTCCTTTTCGTAGCCCAAGAGAGGATTGACAGAGACACCAAAGTCACATTTCTCTTATTCCTCAACATGGCTTTAGGATACTTGTAAGTGGTACAGAAAAAGTGAGACTTCACTGTCTGTTTCTTTTCTTTACTCCGATTTTACTTTGTTTTGGCTGGTATCTTGAGTCATACTTTATATCCTCTCAAAAGGCCACAGGACATTTTTATTAGACTTGAAGAGAAATGTTACTTAGCTTTCTTTTATTGGCAGATTTCCATGCAAACTGTGACTAATACTGCTTCCATTGTTGTTTGACAAGAGAAGAAAAGACAATTTTTTGCTCACAATGAGAAATGCTGGCAGCTACAGATAAATAAAGGATATGCTCTTTACCTTTCCATGCATTTATAAGGTTCTTGATTTACAATAGAAAAATTTTAAAAATTATATCCAATAATATGGAACATTATATTGTCCCTGTCAAAATAAAATAAAATATTGTCCTGCTGTTTCTATAAGAACTAACAAAATTTAAGTGTCAGAATTTATGACTATCTAGAAAAATTCCAAGTGGAAGAAATATTCTGGTGGGATATAAAGAATTAAACATTCAAAGATTATGTTTACACATGTTCTGATTTATGTATTAATAAGTATAAATGTTAGGAGGAATATTAATGAATAAATATAATTTCCATATTAGATCTGTTCTCTTTTTAATTAAATTAAATTTATTTATTTGAGAGAAAAGAGCACAGGCAAGGAAGGAACAGAGGGAGAGGGAGAAGCAGATTCTCCCTAATTAGGGACCCCGACGTGGGGCTTGATCCCAGAACTCTGAGATCATGACCTGAGCCGAAAACAGACACTTAACTGATTGAACCACCCAGATGCCCCTAGATCTTCTTTCAATGACTGGTTCTCTGGGGATTTGTTACATATCTATATATTTTTACATTGATGGGCATATTCCCAGAGCTAAAAAGTATTAGGAAAATAAAAATTTAAATTTTGAACTACTTGTGTGTTCTTAAATAATAAAAGGACTTTTTTATTTTCTTAAGATTTTATTTATTTATTCATGAGATACACACAGAGAGAGGCAGAAACACAGGCAGAGGGAGAAGCGGGCTCCCTGGGGAGCCCAATGTGGGACTCCATTCCCATCCTGGGACTCCAGGATCATGCCCTGAGCCGAAGGCAGACGCTCAACCGCTGAACTACCCAGGCATCCCTGAAAGGACATTTCTAAACCAAATATCTTGTGATTCATTCTCCATGGGCCATGTATGAATGAATGATGATCTAAATGACAGATTGATAACAAAAGTTTTGGGCCAATTCCCAGTTCCTCCAGAGGAAGGAGGAGTTTTATGCATCTGAGAGGGTGTGAAACCTGAGGCTTTTCTTCTCCACGTGATGGTACCACTACTTTAACAATGTGCTCTACCCAGTTTATGAATGGGAAGTCGAGTAAACGGAGGAGACACTAATGACTAACAGTGAACCTGTGATGTTTGCTTGGACAGAGGCAAGGCAATCATAGTATTAAAGCTTACTGATTTCTTCCCCAAATGAAACATTGGCAACCTGCTTCCTTCCATGCTTTCTTGCTTCTTTCCTTTTATTGTCCTTATCAAGCTATTTAACCATTGATTCATTAAGAAATTGTGGGCTATGCCATTTATAGTTCATGACTAATTCTGCCAGGGATTAAAAAACATTTTTGTACATTTGGACTGGGGCTAAGGAAAGCCCAGGTGTTTTTCTTTTACTGCTGGTCAGAGGCATTAGTCCAATGTTAGCAATCACAGAAAAAAAAATCTCTTTTTTATCTGTGAATAATTATAGGCAATTTCAGATGGCAAATCAGGTGAATAATTGCTTATGAAATAAACTACTAGGAGCCTTGAGCAATAATCAGTATGCAGAACTGATTAAGGTATGCATTCTGTGAAAGCTTTGTGGTTAATGGCATTTGGAATATGAATCAAACAATCCCAAGTTGAAATTTTGGCTCCATTTTATCCTGCCTAAGCCTAAGATTCTTCATCTGTAAAATGGGTGCATCTTAGCTTATAAGGTTATTACAGAGAATAAATGTTGTCATACATGTAAAGCACTTGGTATAGTGATTGACACAGAATAGAAGTAGAATCCATGACATATTTATAATGGCAACTATGAAGCATTTCCTCCTGAAACTTCTGAAATTAATTAAATCTTGATATTTGATCTTTTCCACTCCCAAAGAAAGGCTTGAAATAACCCTAAAATTCATTTGTGTGGAAGTTTTCTTCCAGGGTCAATTTGCATATTTTCTCTCTCCCTCTATCTCTCTTCATTTGCATGTATAGCAGAATGAGGGGAGTTGTGATTGATTTTAGACCTAGAAAATATATTAGTAATAAATGTATGAACTAGTTCTTGGCTTACAATACTTACCAATCCTTCCACATCAGAAGAGAAGAGCTATGTATTTGCCTTTTGTACAAAGAATTGAATACATCAAGTAATTCCAGAAGTGGTTTTACAACTTTGAATAGAAACAAAGCTCTACTAATTCAGGAACTCTGAAGGAAGAGCTAGACCGCCAAAGAAAAGGCTTCATGTTTGGTAGAGTCCAATATTTTTCCCTGCCTGGTCTCAGCTTACTGTCATTATGTGAACAAAATGTAAGCTTTTAGACTAGATCCAAAGTTCCTATTTTGCATGAGCCACATGTCATTTCTCCAATGTTGTATACATATGAACTGCAATTTTACTTACACCTTCAAAAGCCATTAGTTTTCTAAATTTTATTATCATTCCTACTGAATTTTTCAAGTAGTTTTGTCATGTATCAGTTAATATTGCACCATATTTGTATTATTTTCTTCATGTAACTGAATAGAGAAGCATGGAAATTACCACTCCAGATTTTAGCTCAGTGTGTCATCAAATCCATTGGTTCATCCCAGGCCAATACCGAAGTCAGTCGAATGTCATGTAATTACTAAGCAACCTGGTATCATCACAAACAAGAGAACACAGACACTCATGCCCATTTTTTTAGTTCTTTCATCAGATTTTGTTGATGTTGTCTAAAGAAAAGCAGCTGTAATTCTTTTAGCTTAAAAAGCTTACATTATGCTCAGCTAAATATAGGTGTCATGGAAAGTGATAAAATTGAGGAAAGGGTTGTCTAGAGAAGATAAATCACTATTTTCCATCAGATTTGATTTAATAATCCTTGCTGTGTATTTTGCTTTATGTTCTGTGCCTTTTAAAAAAAGTCTAAACCTTCTTTCTTATATCAAAAACAAGTATCTGCTTCATTCACATCTCACATAAAAAGGAAAAATGTAGGGGTGCCTGCCTGGCTCAGTCAGTAGAGCATGTGACTCTTGATCTCGGGGTTGTAAGTTCCAGCCCCATATTGGGCATGGAGATTAATTAAAAATAACCCCCCCCCAAAAAAAAAAGTGTATTGTGGTGTCTCAGTCTCTTCAAGATGCTCTGAAGTTGTAATTTCTAGTAAATGATCTGAGGCCAGAAGGTAAATGTTATAGAGGGGTAAACATCTACATGCCAGTTTGCAGAGATAGAACTCTTCTATTCACCTTGTTTGATGTATTTATCATTTTTACAAGACTCTAGGGAAAACTCTGTCTACCCTCCCTCACCCCACCCTACCAAGGCCCTCCTTTCCTACTATAGAATTACACAATTTTAAAATGCTGCTGTTGTTTAAATAGTTTCTGTTTAAGGGAATCCCTGGGTGGCTCAGTGGTTTAGTGCCTGCCTTCAGCCCAGGGCATGATCCTGGAGTCCCAGGATCGAGTCCCACATCAGGCTTCCTGCATGGAGCCTGCTTCTCCCTCTGCCTCTCTCTCTCTCTTTCTCTCTCTCTCTGTGTCTTTCATAAATAAATAAATAACATCTTTTTAAAAAAATAGCTTCTGTTTAAGTAGGTTCGGGATTGAAAACCCCTGATCAAATTCATAGTCACAGAACATTTCTGTTCCATCTCCTAACTTTTCTTTTTTAGTTGAACAGAGAGAATAACATGCCCTTCAGATATTTCTTGGTCAGACTTCCCCTGAATGAATTTGCAGCTTTTCTTTGATGAGATAAGATGTACTCTGGTTGCCAGCAGCCCCCTTTATCTTAGTTATTCCTAGAATATTCACGATCCATTTGAGGAAATGTAACATTTAAATGCGGACAGATACTAAATTCTCTTCCCAGGAGTGGAAATGATGGGGATTAGAAAATAATGATCTGGAGAAGATTCTAGATTGAAGAACACTTGAATTAGAATGCTGAACTTGGAAGCCATCTTTCCAAAGAGAAGAAATTTTGGCAAAGGCAAATACTGCCCTTTTTTCACTTGTCTCATTTCTATATAAATCACCAGGATGCTCCTGGTGTTGTAGCATGTGATTAACAATGGCCATGGCCTCTAAACCCTTTCTATCCATTCTGCCTGACACCCTGATGCCAGATTATCCTCCCTAAGGTCCAGATCTGTCATGACTCCCTCTTCAGAAAAATCTCTAAAGGCTACCTCATGATTATAAATTAAGTAACTTTCCTCACTCCCTCATCAGTGCCCTTCACATGTATGGTAACGACTCATCTGTCCATACTGTCTTCACTTTGCTCCTACTCATACTATATGGGCCAAGCACCTGACAACTTATTATATCTTAAACAGAGCCCTTATTTCCCCATGTCACAGAACATTCCTAAAGCTCTTCTTTCTGTGTTTACCTACCATTCGAGATATTTTTCAAATTCCTCCTTCATCTTATGAGCTTTCTTATTTATTCTAAAAGGTGATCTTTCTCTCATTTAGCTTTTCATTGTGACATGGTCATAGGGATATTGAGTCAGAATTCTTGTATTTTCTAGTTATACTCCTTCCCATCCTGAACTATTAACTCTTTAAAAATGGGGATTATGAGATCCCTGGGTGGCTCAGCGGTTTAGCACCTGCCTTTGGCCCGGGGCGTGATCCTGGAGTCCTGGTATCGAGTCCCGCATCGGGCTCCCTGCGTGGAGCCTGCTTCTCTGCCTCTCTCTCTCCCTGTTTCTCATGAATAAATAAATAAAATGCTAAAAAAAAATAAAAATGGCGATTATATCTTATTTATCTCCCTCGTGGTTAGAACATGGTTGTACACAATTGTAAAATAGCTTTATCATGATTACATTGAATGAGAGAACCCACTGTGGTTACTTAGTACTGTGTATATGGATGGGCTGGCTTCAATGAAGCTTGAAAGGAGTTTGATGTGTTAAAATAGGCTAGATTATTGATGCTATGTAACATGGGAGCAGACCAGGTTTTTGTTTTTTTTTCCATTATCTATAAAGGTCTAAGTCATGACCCTTTACTGGATCACCTTCACTTTATCAGTGATATACTCTATTGCTTCCATTGAGAAAGATTTTAACTCTCTGGTTAAAGCAAAGCATGGACATTTTCAGACTTAAGTTATATCATGCAACAAGACACACAAGATATTTGATACCCATTTGAGTGGTGTTTTAATGGATAAGGTAAACCTTTTCTTGGCAACGGAAAAAAAACCTTAATAAACTCGCACACTTGATCTGATATACAAACTTCTATGATGGGAAATTTGAGTATGGTCTTTGAAAGGTTTCAAGTTCATTTTATAAAATTATCAATGGTTTTCCCTCAGACTGGAATGCCACTAAAAGAAATCTTAGTTGACTCTAAACACAAGCCTAGATAGTGTTAGACATTATTGTGTTCTTTCATTCCAAGTCATTCAAAAAAAAAAAAATAGTCTTGTTCTGAGAAAACCCTTTCACTTAGACATAACCCTTCCTGTAGGACATGTCCATGTACACTTTACCCTATAATCATGGTAAACAGTATCACAGACAAGGAACTAATTTTAGTTCTACTGCTTTTGTAGTACTAAAGATGTCTTTAAATTATGCTAGTTCAGAATGATGAACCCACATTCCTTATCAAGGCGGTGAAAACTAGATTTGGCAATCCTGTGGTTTAGCAACCACTCAGAAGTTATAAGCAGTGCATTTTAGGTCTGCATTCTATGATTAGGGTATTCAAAGAACTTTGTAATATGAACTATAACCAGTTTGATAAAATTTAAAGCACGGCAGCTCTGTGGAAGATTATTATCATACCCTTTCCTTTCTTCAAACGTCCTCTCATATCCAGTGGCTATTCATAGACTTCTCTTAGCAGACAAATAGGGTAGCCAAAAACTTGTAAAGATTTAAGTTTATATTTGCAGTTGTATTCTACTTCATTTGCAATTTAGTGGTCAGATAGGCACTAAGGGTGGGAAGCATTGTATGTCATCTCAGAGGTCAGTGTTAAATTGATCCTATGGTTGCCTTATTTGAATGAGACTGCTAGTTTTCTATCCCAGTAACTCACTTTCTCTGAATTACAATTTACGATTTCTTTAAAAAAAAAATTTACAATTTCTGTGAATTACAATTTTTCTTTCTTGCTGAACTCCTAGCTGCCCTATAAGAAAATACAAAACGAAGGTAAAAAATTACATCTTTCAAAAAAAAAATTACATCTTTCAAATCTCTTTTTCAGACAAGCCAAGCCATGCAGCTAAATTCTGATGAATGGGAAACTAGCAAGGAACATGATATAGCAGCTTCTGGGATTGTTTTTAGACTGTAGACTTGTGCTTTCTGTTTTTAATTGCCTTCCTCCTCCATCTTATTCCTCAAAATTTATATGTGATAGCTCAAGTTCTAGGACCATGAAAAAAGAGGGTTCTATAAAAGGATGACCAGGCAGAAAACTGGAAACTATCTGGGTTCTTAAGACTTTGTTTTGCAGAGCTTCCTTTACTGATCTAAGCAGCTGTGTCTGGACTTTTAGCAAGAGAAATAATGTTCATTGTTGTTTATGCCCTTATTATTTTTGGACTCTGTTATCTTTAATCATACTGAGGTCCTACAGAGCAGTATGGCACTTAGTGAAGAACTAATCACAGAATAGAGAAGCTTAAAGATGGGAAGGATCTCAGTACTTATCTGACAGATAAGTCAGACTTATCATTTTATTCCCATCACCTAGAACAGTGCCTGGAATAATCGGTATAAAGATATTGAATGAATACATTTCCGAACAGTTTGCAAACAATAACTTTATCTTACCCTATTCAAGAGTTCTACTTCTTATTTCTGTTTTGCATCTTACTTTGTGGGCAGAATATCTAAGCCAGTGTGCATTTTGGTTTTCATTTCCTGTTTATAAAACAAGGTTTCTAGAACATTCTCCTTTTGAAGAGAGTGTTAATGCTTGAGTTGAATGTTTTCCTAAATGCTGATACGCTTTTGTAATCTTTACATGATTGTGTTAGATTTTTCAAGTTCAAAGGTTTGCTGTAATTCTGTTGATAATCAATACTTCATTTTAGTTATATCCATTTATGAGCTGAAAATTTTCCATTCTTAAAGTACCCATCCAATATATATTTTATATATAATTGGGAAATAAATTACTTTTGAATCAATAAGAGTAAGTTCTTATTGTCTCATATATCACTTATTATTCATAGTCTGAAAATATTTAAATTAAAAAGACAATCTAAAAAATGTTTTGACACAGAGATTAACAAAGAAAATTGTTCAAAAAAGCTAGCAGTTCTTTTAGAAAATTGCCTTTAATGCAGGTACCTGAAATCCAAGTAAAACAGTAACTTTCCAAAGAAATAATTCATCAGTGAATTCATCTCTGTGGTTCATTAAATAATGTGTATGGTTAATTAAAATCTGTGGTTCAACACTAAATGCTAATAGGAGCAATTAAAATATTGAAAGAGGTTTTATTTGACTGTTCTAGTTATTTTGAGAGTTTATATCCCTAGAGGTATAAAGAAAAGAATTAAAAGTTGTTAGTCACAGCTTCTCAGTTATGAGAATTTAAAGAAGCCTTGATGAAGATCAGCTTTTGACACAATTATAAATTATTTGTGACACAGTGATATCACATTACACCTCAGAGTAAATTCATAATCATTTATACATTAATTTATATAACCTATAAAAATTGGAAAGTGAAAAATCAAATAAAGAATTTCTGAAACTGATTGATGGTTTAAAATGTGGATTTTAATTTCATTTAATTTTAAATTCATTTAATTTTTTTTTAGAGATTTTTACTTATTTATTCATGAGAGACACAGAGAGAGAGGCAGAGACATAGGCAGAGGGAGAAGCAGGGTCCCCAAGGGAAGCCGATGCAGGATTTGATCCTAGGACCCCAGGGATCATGCCCTGAGCCAATGGAAGACCCTCAACCATTGAGCCACCCAGGCGCCTGATTTTATTATGATCTAAAATGTATGTCTTGGGCAGCCCGGTGGCCCAGCTTTTAGTGCCGCCATCAGCACAGGGCCTGATTCTGGAGACCTGGGATTGAGTCCCACATTGGGCTCCCTGCATGGGGCCTGCTTCTCCCTCTGCCTGTGTCTCTGACTCTCTCTCTTTGTGTCTCTCATGAATAAATAAAATCTTTAAAAAAAATTAAAAAAATAAAATGTGTATCTCTTCCCCAATATATTCTCATTCATAATTTATGCATGAATTTTTGTTATTAATTTACTGAGAGTATCATCATGAGTGAGAGCTTCTGTTACCCAACAGTTATCAGATAGAATGGCTTAAAACTGATTTCTGTAAAACAGAATTCTTTCTTTACATTATTTCCATAAATTTATTATCACATATCTTATCTATGTATTTGGTAAATTCATTTAGCACTTTCTTGCATATTGCAACTAACACTCCTAAAGAGTGCGCTTCCATCACCATTGTCTATAACCAGGTATTTTGCTATTACGAAGATTGAGATTTTTCTTTAGTCATGAGAGAGAAATCTTGTTTAAAAATTTTGCAGCAAAATGTTATCATAGCCATGGCTACCTCACAATCTATTTGTAGGAGAGCCTTGGCAAAAAGTTTGGTTAGACTCCTGTAATGTTTAAAAAACAAAAAAACTGTCTAGTCAGTTGATTTTTCCTTTGCCTTTAATCTACAACACAAATGCCTGAGCTCTCTCACCCTGTTCCAAAGGTGGTAACCTCAACCTGTCTCCTGTTTAATTTTTATCAGAAGATTGATTGAAAGAAACAGTGTGAATAGGAAATCATTGTAAGGACATGTAGTCCATCATTTCTTTAGTCTGTTTTTTAATCTGAATTTTAATCTGCTCTTTAGTCTGAATCAAAATGGACTCCCAGAAGCTTTGTAATTGGATTCCATTGCTCTGGGGGCCCTATTGACTTCTTCCCACTGGATCCTGAAGAATTGGCTCCATTGAATATTCTCCTTTTAGGGTCTATTGAGGGTTCTCAACAGAGCAATTAATGCTTTTAAAGATATTATCATAAACCGTACACCCATGTATCAAGGCTGTTTTGAACATCCTGATTGGATGAAACATTTTTTTTTAAGGTAATTCAAATGAGTTGATTTTTTTTTTAACAAATTTATATAGGAAAAAAAAAATCCCCACTCACAACCTATACCTTATAGTCACCCTGTCCAGTATGCAGGAAGCCACAGGAGGAGCTGGCAGGGGCAGCTGTGCTCTGCAGAAGTAACTTCTGCTCATGGATGATGTGGGGTGTGGAAAAATCTTGAGTTCCCTTTGTTCTCCAGCATATCTTATACAAAATATTACATTTTTAAAACATATTTACAGAGTTTGCACATAATTCAACTTGACCATTATTTTTAATTCAGGTGCCATAATTTCAACTTGACCATTATTTTTTTCTGAATTAAGTTTCACTACCAAACCTGCTTATCCTCCTGTGTTCCTTTCCCAATAATTGAAGTGACTGTGCATCTCACCACATCTGGTCAATCCCATTCATGACTATTCTACCTGCAAGATATGTCAAAAACTCATCCAGCTTTCACAAGACTCACTACCCTGACTTAGTATTACTGATAATTTTCCTTTTTCCATAGGTTCCAGAATGGCTCACCAAGGCATTGTCATCAATGCTGTCGTTATTTAAAAATTTTTCTTGGGCAGCCCGGGTGGCTCAGTGGTTTAGCACCGCCTTCAGCCCAGGGCCTGATCCTGGAGACCCAGGATCAAGTCCCACCTTGGGCTCCCTGCATGGAGCCTGCTTCTCCCTCTGCCTGTGTGTCTATCTTTCTCTCCCTCTCATTAATAAATATATAAAATCTTAAAAAAAATTTTTTTTCTTTATTCATGATACTTTGTTCGTCATGGATTTTTAAAAATTATTTTTGATTTAAAAGTATTTTGTTAAAATAGGTTCACATTAATATTAGCATAATATTTAATAACAATGTTATAATTAGCATTTAATATTTTATTAAATGTTATTTTGTTATAATTAACATTTAATATTTTATTAAATGTTATTTATCTTGATTCCTGAGGCAAATACCTTACTCACTTCACTCTAGTCCCAACCATGTTCCACAGACCCCCTTGGTTTTGTTTTACTTTTACCTGAGTCAGTAACAAAACAGTTACAAAAGGATTAGAGGAGCAGAAGTAGGGAAAGCAGAGGGATGAGGACTTTGCCTTCCAGTCTGAAGTTGTTCCGAGGGGGGCAAGGAAGAAGACTAAATGCTAAGTCAGATTTAAAATTTCAATAATTACCTTGAACTGATCACTCAATATCTAGATTAAAACTGTATTTGCAGTTTAAAGTCACCGCAGGCTGAATAACCTAAGTAAATGGAATAGCCATTTGCTGTGTCATCCAGGCTGACTAAACTTTCCTTCTTCAACTAAATAAAGAGAAAGAATGAAACAAAAATACTATGTTCTTAGTTATGTCACAAGCCAAGCTTATTTTACATATTGGCCACATCTATTTATCTGATTGTGGTCTCTTTCTTTTAACTAATTTGTTTACTGCTTTATCCATAGAACTTAGAACAGCTCCTGATGCATAGTAGGAACTTAATATTTTGACTTCCATTTATTCATTCATTCGATAAATATTTATAAGAATCTGCTATGAGCATCCACTTTTCCATCTGCTAGGAGCAGAGAGTGAATAAGGCAGGCAAACCTCAGAGAGGCCTTCTGTTATTCTTAGGCGGGGTGAGGTTATAATCTCATAGTATCTGATGACAATACTCACCATAGTTTTTGTAATGACCTCTTTTAAGTGTGTCTTCCATAAGTTTCATGAAGGCAAGGAAAACACTTTGTTTATCATCTCTAGCACCTTGTAACCTGGCATATGGAATATGGTCAATAAAGAAATAAATGAATTAACCACAATTCTCAATATTTCATCTATGAAGATTTACTTGAGTAAATTCTTTTACATTTACTTATCAGAGTCAATGTTGTTTGTTCTGAGGAACTGTTTTCTGAATGTTGATTGCCTACCCTGAATCCTTTGTTTCTTCCTAATAGAATTTTGGTTTTGTTCAGGAATCCATCCACCTTCCCTTACAAACCCCCCCAGATTAAAGGGAAGCTGACCCCTTTTCTGTTACCAGGAATTTGACCCAGTTAGTCCTGATGAGAGTATTTTTTCCTCCCCCCAAGTTTTATTGAAATATGAATCTAATGAAAAATTTTCTGATCTTCATGGTTGGTGTAGGTATGGCCATGCCATTTAAGTTAGTTTAGTCTAAGATGATGTTTTCCAAGAGCTTTTGGGAAAATTTCTGGGAAAAGAGGCCCTTTCTCTTACAGCGGTGTTTCTCAGCTGTGGGAGATTTTGCCTCCCAAAAGATGTTTGACCATGTTGCTGATTGTTATGGTGTGGGGATGCTACTGGCATGTAGTGGGTAGAGATCAAGGATGATACTAGGCATCCTACAAAGCACAGGACAGCACAAGAATTATTTGACCCAAAATGTCATGTTTCAATAATTTCAATGTAGGGAAACTCTGATCTAGCATATGCAAAGAAGCACGTAGTCCTCTCCAGTGGTGCTTACTACCAGACAGCCACAGGAAAACTAGCTTTAGTTTGAAGTTTACCTGTAGGTGTTATAAAGAAGAGAGAAAATGATGATGGGTTCTTGATTACATATCCAAGCAGCTGTATTTAGTAACTTTGAAGTTGGTCTTGGCTTTGAACTTTGAATCATCTGAGCCAATGTATTTCCTAATTGCAGATACCAATTTGAGCTGGATTATTTTAAAAGAGCCGTTAAAAGCATCGTAACCCATATAAATTGGTATATATTTCTTTATTAATCAATAGGAATTCAGTTGCTGATTCTATTGTGCTTTGGTTTTCATCCAAAAGATTGTTCCAATCTTAATAACTATAGGATTTTCTTTCACTTGCACATCTGCATTCCAATTTTTAATGGATAGTTTTTAATTTTCATTTATTTTGTATTTTTATATACTTTATACTTCACATAGTTTTTTATTTTTTGTACTAAATATATGTAGTACATACTTTTAAAAGACTATCAATTTTATTAAATGATATTTAGGTGAGATAATACATAAGGAACTAAAGAGATATTTGTTGAATTTAGAATAAATGTGTACTGGGATGCCTGGGTGGCTCAGGAGTTGAGCATCTGTCTTTGGCTCAGGGCATGATCCTGGGGTCCTGGGATCAAGTCCCATATCTGGCTCCCTGCATGGAGCCTGCTTCTCCCTCTGCCTATGTCTCTGCCTCTCTCTCTTTCTGTGTCTCATGAATAAATAAAATCTTTAAAAAAATTAAAAAAGAATAAATGTGTAGTAAACAATGCTTTTTTTCAATATTCATAGGACTTATATTTAGTTGGGTTTTTTTTGACTTTTGAAAATCATAGGCAGTACTTGAAATAACTTCGAGATAACATAGGAATCAAAACTCTATCTGTAAGCCAATTTTTAAGATATTGACACCTATAAATTAGCCTCCTTTCATTTTCACCACTGACATGTCTAGTGGGGTTCTCTTTGGGCAAAAACAAATGGTAGAATTATGTGAGTTTTGTTGCATTGTACATGTTATAATATAGATCTTTAAATATTTGGTGAATAATTGAATCAAGACTTCAGGATTTGGAGGTCTTACGCCTTGTTTACCAATTTTATATTCTGTAATTTTGTTCAAATCTATTGAAATAATTCTGTTTCTCTCATTGTGTCTCTAAAATGATAATAGTTGTATAAGGGTACAAAATTTAAAATGAGAATTAATTGCTACAAAAAGCTACATAACATTTTATGAAACTATAAAGATTAATAATACTTTATAAGACATAAATGATAACTGACAAAATTTCTGAGAAATGTAACTAAAGTTTTATTTAAAAAATAAGGTATCACCTTGATTGATATGTAACAGTTAAACTTTATTTTATGCTGAATATGTATATTTGTACTAGCAGGAGAAACTAGCACATTTTCTGTTTTTTACTCTTCTCAAATCATTTGATATGCTGGTTCATAACCCTGAAAGCCACAGTAGTGTTATAATTAACATAGCGTGAGAAGATGTTAGTTAATTTCATCTCTCTTTCTTCATGGTTTCCTTTTTCTAGCTCATTCTCAGGTGGAAATTAGCACCTAGATTTTTAGTTAGGACACTTTCTAGCTATCAAGGCAGTTGCAGTCCAGTTGCGAATGAACAAAAGACACGTTCAGAAAACGTTGAAGTTTTGGATATTCATTGGTCACTGGTGGACTGCAGAAGGAAAAGGGACTCTTTTGGTATGTTACCCTGTGTAGAAGAAAGCAGAGGTTGGGAGGGAAGGAATTCCAGAGCCTTAGGACCCTGACCTGAGGACTTTCTCCCCAGTTTCTAGACCATTAATCCTGAGATCTGCCAATTGCTATGAGTCAGGCGGGGGAAGAAGTTATGAGGTTAGAGTGTCAAAAGCCTTCTTAGCAGGGTGAGTACTAGAGACTTGAAATTGAAGGTAACAGTTTGAATGGCTTTCAAAGTTGTTGCAAGTGTCAGGAGCCAATGATTTGTGAGCTCTGTCCTTGCTTGTGCTTCACCCGTCTAACCTTTATCCAGGGCTGGCCTGTACAAGTGATATAAGCTGCTGCAGTGAAGTGTGATTTGAAGGACATCAAGAGGCCCACTTGGCCCTAATTATTTCCCCCAGGTCTGTCATAACTTCTCTATTACCCAGCACATTTGCCTCAATAACCCTTATGGATGGATGGATGGATGGATGGATGGATGGATGTTGAATGAATGAATTTATCCAGTACACATATATTTAATAATTATTGCATGCAAGGCACTATGCAAAATGCAAATAATCCAAAAGTAAATACAATCAATATGTTCCCACTTTTCATGAGGCCCAAAGTCTATTTAGACAGTAAAGAAGGTAAAATTAAATATGACAATTATAAGTGGGGGTTCTAAAAGTTTAAAAGTAAATAAATAGGGTGCTGAGGGAAATGGACATTAGAAAGATCTTTAAAAGAAGGCATTTCTGGTATGAAAAATGACCCTTATTGTGATGTTAGCAGGAAGAAATATTATAATCTCATTGGCCCTGGTTATGTGTTAAGAGAGTTTGCCCATGAAAGAGTAAAAGTAGAGCACTAAGAGAATCAGGAACTTTTGATGGAGGAAACCCGTTTCAAGGATGGAAAAAGCTACATTGCTGTCCATGCAGCACTGAGCTGAGCATACATTGGAACAGGAGGACCTTAAGAGATCAGGACAGAGCCTCTGAGTAGATCAGGGGACCAGGGAGCCTGGAGGATCATGTCCTGTACCAACTCATCAGTCCCATTGGCAAAGCTGGTGGGATGCTGCATCCTGGAAATCCAGGCTGAACAGATGAGCTGTAGTAATAAAATCTGTGAAAAATATTGAGAACTCCATGAGAGAGTGGTTTTTTTTTTTTTTTTAATGGAAAGATGAGATGCTACATCAATCAGAGATGAAAGAATTGGCTTTGGACCACTGGTTTAGTAACAGGAAAACCTGGGGCTATTTATTTTTTTACCGTATGTATGTATGTATGTATGTATGTATATTTTGATTGCAATATATATTACTTTCAGTGTTATAATACTTTCAGGTATAAAATACAGTAATTCAGCAATTTAATACACCACCCAGTGCTCATTCTGACAAGCACATGCCTTAATCCCCATCATCTATTTCACATATCCCCAACTGTCCTATTCAGAGAAACTATTCTTTACTCATGTTACAATCTTTCTTGCCACTTCTGAAGCCATTCGATTTTTCTATTATCAGCTGCCTTTGAATTAATCAGAGAGAAGAGTTTTGTGAATTGTAATAAAAATGAGCTTTATCTATGATCGTGCTTACTTTATCTTTCCAAATTTGAGGAGCAACTACACATAGTAGAATAACAATGAATGAAGAATGAATCAAGAGTAGATGAAAGAATTAATGGATGGACTAAGATTTATTATTCAGCTATCTGACACATGTATGTAGTACTATCCCATCTTTCTCTCATTCACCGGACACCGAACTCCTGGGAAAATTAAAAAAAAAAAAAAAAAAAAAAGGATAATCTTACTTTAAATTCCTAGTTTTTCTATAAAATGCTCTAAGTTTTGTTTTAATGTGTGATTATCCAGGCTTCTAAAGCTCCATTATGTATTCCTAAAACATATAAGCACAGACTGACATATAAAAGATGAAAGTTCAGCTTTGGGGGTAAGCCTTAAACTAAATTTGCACTGCTTCCTGGTGTCTATTTCAAAATTCCAAAGATAAGAGTCCCTTTATTTGCAATCCATTATCACTATTTAAACATCTTTCATTGCTGAAGCTGTGCTTTAAAGGAGTTGGATGGGTTGATTTTGAACAGTAGCAGTTCATAAAGACAGCAGAACCCTCACCTCCCAACCCTATCTCCTGCTCTGTTTTTCTATTTTCAGCATGAAGAATCTTTTAGTATCAGACAGAGGAATATGTTTTTTTCTCTCTAAAAGACATCAAGGGGAATGAGGTGAAGCAAAACCTCAAAAGCAATCTTTTCAAACTTGTAAAATTTCCCTCTACAAATCATGATTTCTGCTTTCTAACAACAAAAAAGCCTTTCTGAACATCAAATAGCTCTTACAAAATGAAAGTTTTAAAATATTCAATGTACACAAACTAGAAACATATGGATAACACAGCAAACATTTAGAAGTTAGTGAATTAAATGGAAAAACACCTCTGACCACACATTTTATATTGCCATTCCAAAACCAAAATGTTACTCATATTGGATAAATCCTGAAAACAGCTGGACTTTGGCTCTCCCTAATTGTGTCTGACCCAAATTGCTGGGGTGTTTTTGTTGTTTTTAAGAGAATAGCATTTCTCTATATTACTCTTACTTCCAGAGCTGTGAGTTCTGGACTGTATGGGAATGCTTACTGAATTCACGTTCCTCCTGTGCATGAATAAACAGAGTGAGCCCACAGCTCACTGCTGCGTTTTCATAATAATGGAGGAACAATGGTCTTTGAAAGTCACAGATAATCCCTAGTCCTCATTGTCTTCTTCTGTTTTAACATAACCTTTCTCTAGAGTGACTAGTAAGATGCAAAATTGACTGATGATCTTCTCCCTTCCCCTGTCTGACCCTACACACACACACACACCCTCTCTTAGAGGTGCCCAGGAGCAAAGAACTGACCAAAACGCAGGCAGTAGGAGGGAGAGAAAAGAAAAACAAACCAAGTTGTCAACCCCAAGCCCCTGAATGTTGGCTGTTTTCTATTATTCACTCATTTGAGTTTTCTCAGATGTGTTTTTGTGAGAGGATTTTCATGTTGTGTTTTCTTTCCCCTCTTAGAGCTAACTACCTTCTTCCATGTAACGGGCTGGGGGAGCAGACCTTCATTTGAAGGTCTAGGTAGGCTGCCAGATTTTCGGATGCTCCAGCCTGATGCTTCCATCCTCTATCTTCTGAAAACATGCTTTCAAATTGTGCATGACGCCTTGTCAATTATAAATAGAAACAAAATTTACAAAGTAGTGGTGGAAATTCAAAAGCAGTTCATCAATCTTTGGTATTTATGATATAGCTCTAAGTATGAGGATTTTAAAAAATAGGCATTTTGGTATTTTGTGTCTCAACTTTATAAGAGGCAGCCTTCAGTTCATAAAAATATGATTCCTGTTGAGTTATATTTTAATCTGTCCTATCAATGTGCTCTTAAATTCTTGCATCATGAATTAAACATAGAACAATCTCATTTATTTAAATAAAATCTGCCTACTGGGAGCCATATGCATGGCCTGGGTCAAATCTGTGGAAGCACTATTGTGGAAAAGAATGCCCTCAGGCCATGTCTTTTCTGTTTCAATTGTCCAAGAGCTAAGAATGAACACCAAAGAGGAAGGAACACATCAATCTGAGTCACCAACACTTCAAAGATGCCCAAGCTTTCCCGAAAGACCAATACATTACAGGCTTTCAGCAGACATAAACTGACTTAAACTAGTTTCCCAAAGAAGCTAGACTTTATGTAAAACTGCTTTTTGTTTATTGTAGAATTTAATGGTAGAGAAATTTCTTTGTAAGTAATAAAAAACAATTCTAAAATAGTCTTTATTATGATCTGTGGAGTAACAATTTTGCTCCAACTTAGCATAATGCTAAGTGCTTTACATAAATTAAAATAATTTAATTATTTTAAAAAACCCTATAGGATAGATAGTATTATTATTCATCTGTATTATTATAATTAAGGAAAAGGAAGCACAGAGATGTTAAATATCTTGTTGATGTTCACAAAGCATTGTTTACATTTCCTTTATCTTACTCTGGAATTTAAACTTAAGGTTTAAAAGAATATGTACTTGTATATTTCATTAACATACTGAAAAAGAGCCTACTGATGCTGATATACGCTTGATTCTGGGACACTCAAAAAAAGAATTTTATATAATTTTGGCCATTGATGGGTCATTTCTAATAACTTGAAAATGTTGCAGTAGAATGTATATTAGAAACATGAACATTGCCTCTGTATAGTTAAAGATTTCTAAACTATACCATTTTTTTCAATATTTGTTTTCCATTTACATTGTCACATAATTTTACTTAAGTTAAATCTGTACATTGTATGTATGGTAGATTTATTAAAGAAGTAAATGTTAAAATATAAAAGACTAGAGATAAATATGTCTTTATTATATAAAGATTTTATGAATCAATATTAAAAAGTAGACAACTGAATTGAAAAATGAACAAAAAAATTGTTTAGGGAATTCAGTGAAGAATAAATACAATTGAGCCCGAGCACATATGAGAAAATGTCCAATATCAGTTGTAGTTATAGGAATGCCAATTAAACAAAATTTTAATTTATTAAATTATAAAAGTTAAACTATGTTTCATACTTATTATTTCAAAGATATGTAAATACAAGCACTCTGAAACATCACTAGTGGGAATATAAATTATAAAACATGGACACATATACACATAGTTTAAAACATAAGTAGAAATCCCCAGACTTAAAAATGTATATACCTTTTGAGCCAATAATTTTACTTATATGGGGGGAAATAGGGAGAAAAATAAAATTTGCCTGTAAGGATATTTAGCATATCTTTTTATTTTATTTTTAAATTTTTTAAAATTCAATTAATTAACATATATTATTGGTTTGAGAAGTAGAGGTCAGTGATTCATCAGTCTTATATAGTACCCAGTGCTCATTACATCACATGCCCTCCTTAGTGTTCATCATCCATTTACCTTGTCCCCCTTACCCGTCTCTAGCAACCCTCAGTGTGTTTCCTATGATAAAGAGTCTTTTATGATTTGTCTCCTTCTCTGGTTTTGTTTTGTTTTTTTTTTCTCTTCTCCATGATCCTCTGTTTTGTTTCTTAAAAATTCCATGTAAAAAAAAAAAATTCATGTAGAAGTGAGATCATATGATTGTCTTTCTCTGATTGACTTATTTCACTTAGCATAATATCCTCTAGTTTTATCCATGTCATTGCAAATGGCAAGACTTCTCTTTTTTGATTGCTGAGTAGTAGTCTATTGTGTATGTGTATATATATATATATAAACATATATATATATAACATATATATAACAATTAGGTGTGTTTGTGTGTGTGTGTATATATATATATATACACACACACACAACATCTTCTCTATCCACTCATCTGTTGATGGACATCTGGCCTCTTTCCATAGTTTGACTATTGTGGACATTGTTGCTGTAAACATTGAGGTACAGGTGCCCCTTCTGATCACTAGATTTGTATCTTTGGGATAAATATCCGGTAGTGCAATCGCTGGGTCTAGGGTAGCTCTATTTTTAATTTTGAGGGAAACCTCCATGCTGCTTTCCTGATTGGTTGCACCAGCTTGCACTCCCACCAATGGTGTAAGATGGTTCCCCTTTTTCTGCATCCTTACCAACATCTGCTGTTTCCTGACTTGTTAATTTTAGCCATTCTGACTGGTGTGAGGTGGCATCTCATTGTGGTTTTGATTTCTATTTCCCTGATGCTGAGTGATGTTGAGCATTTTTTCATATGTCTGTGGATCATTTGTATGTGGCATCACAATTCTGGACTTCAAACTCAATTACAAAGCTGTAGTCATCAAGGCAGTATGGTACTGGTACAATAACAGACATATAGATCAACAGAAAAGAAGAGAACCCACAGATGGACCCTCAACATTACGGTCAATTAATCTTTGACAAAACAGGAAAGAATATCCAATGGAAAAAAGTCTCTTCAACAAATGGTATTAAGAATATTGGACAGCCACATGCAGAAGAATGAAAATGGACCATTTCCTCACACCATACTAAAAAATAGTCTCAAAATGGATAAAAGACCTAGATGTGAGACAGGAACCCATCAAAATCCTAGAGAAGAATGTAGGCAGCAACCTCTTTGACCTTGGCCACAGCAACTTCTTGCTAGATATGTCTCCAAAGGCAAGGGTATAAACAAAGGGGATAAATGAACTATTGGGACTTCGTCAAGTTAAAAAGCTTTTGCACAGCAAAGGTAACAGTCAACAAAACCAAAAGGCAACCTACAGAAAGGGAGAAGATATTTACAAATGACACATCAGATAAAGGGCTAATATCCAAAATCTATAACTTGTCAAACTCAGCACCCAAAGAACAAATAATCCAATCAAGAAATGGGCAGAAGACATAAACAGATATTTCTCCAAAGAAGTACATCTCATTTTAAATTTTTAAAAAATTAGATAATTTGTAAATTCAACACGAAATAATGACCTGCCCAATAAATTTGTGATGCCACATGACAATCATAATTTGAAGACTGATTAATATAAAAGCATAAGAATATTTATAATGCCTTGTACAAAACAAAGGATATGAAATATATACAGTATATCAATTTTAGAAACAAATGTCTTCTATACAGATATGAATATAATGTAGCTATTTTATATATTACATATACATGTTATATACATATATAATTATGTATCATAGACTATGAAAAATAATCTATTATCTAAAGGTTTTTAGGATTGTAGGTTGTGTTTGCCTTATTCTTTGTTTCTGCATTTAAAAATTTACTACCATTAATATATAAATGTTTATAATTAAAAAATATAAAATACCTAAGACAGCGTATTTCTATAAAGTAAAGATGAATATGGCTAATGTAATTAGAGGTTAGCCCATGGTATTCTCAGGAAATAATAGGCCAATATATTTTTTGTTTTGTTTTGTTTTGTTTAATTTATTTTTTATTGGTATTCAATTTGCCAACATATAGAATAACACCCAGTGCTCATCCATCCCATCAAGTGCCCCCCCTCAGTGCCTGTCACCCAGTCACCCCCACCCCTCGCCCACCTCCCTTTCCACCACCCCTTGTTTGTTTCCCAGAGTTAGGAGTCTCTCATGTTCTGTCTCCCTTTCTGATATTTCCCACTCATTTTTTTCTCCTTTCCCCTTTATTCCCTTTCACTATTTTTTATATTCCCCAAATGAATGAGACCATATAATGTTTGTCCTTCTCTGATTGACTTATTTCACTCAGCATAATACCCCCCAGTTCCATCCATGTCGAAGCAAATGGTGGGTATTTATCGTTTCTAGTGAATAGCCCAATATAAATCCAAGGTATTGCTATTAGTATAAATGTTTATTTGAGTAAACACATGAGAGAAATCCAACCTATTACTCACAGAAATATAAATTAAAATAAGTAACAATGATATTCTCTTACATATGTTGATGTTAAGTGCTGCTGAAAATAAGAAAGAACAGGCATTTTCAAATCCCACTGGCTAGAGTGTGAAATTGGTATAGCCTTTTTGGAGGGCAGTGTGTCATTATCTATCAAATTTAAAATGTATATATATTTAAAGTTAGCAATTTCATATCTAGAAATTGATACTACTGTACAACCCACCTAGGAACAAAATTAGATATACAAAATGTTCAGTGCAGCATTTTTTTATAAAAGCAAAATTTTGGGGACAATCTAAACGTCCACCAAAAAAGACTGTTTAAGTAGATTTGGTAGCTGATAAAAATATTTGTGATATCTATATGTAATGACATAGAAATATATGCGACATATGTTTTAAAAATCTCTTGGTGCAATAATATGTATAGCATGATTCAACTGAGGTTTTAAAAAATCTGGATCTATAGAAAGTATCTGAAGAAATAAATCCTAAATTTAACAGCAGTTTTCTCTTTGGAGGGAAAAAAGGCTGAGGATTATTGGAGGCAATGAAACAGGCAATGACTTTTATTCTTGGTGGTTTGAAGTTCTTGCAGTGAGAAGTATTTATGTATAAAACTTACTTGATTAAAATGATTTAAAATGTTCAAAGAACCAAGAAAACTGTTAGCCGTTTGTTTTAACCAAACAAAATATTGGCAGATAGCATGCTGTTAAAACTGTGAATTACTTTCTCCAAAATAAGAGTATTTTCCTTCTTTCCTTAGACTATTTTAATTATCATGGCCAGCATAAAGCTGATCTTGGCAAAAGTGAGAGGCATTCTCAAAAGAAGAGAAATCCATAGAGCAATGCCTCCAATATATTAATTTGCAACAGCCCTTTTTTTGATGCTTTTGATTGTATCATCATCTCTTAATAAAACGTTTTTATTTTTCCAGTTTAAGTCCTTCAGTGACCATTTTGCTTGATTTCTGTTTTGTCTGTTTTTTTTTCTTCTTTATGACAGTAATGCAAAATAAATTTTAATCCAAAATGTCTTGTTCATTTTTTGACTGCTCAATTTTCTGCTTCCAAACTGAGCCAAAGAACATTAATATTTTGATAAGAAATAATTTTTCTCTTCGAATTGTATCATTTTTCAAACCAGAAAAGCCCTTTATTATAAAAACAATTTAAGTTAAATAAAAAATATCAGATAACATAAAAGTACAAAGAAGGTATAAATACCCCTCTAATCCTATCAAAAGCGATAACCATAATTGGCATTTTGGTGTATATCCTTTGCATACATCAAATTTTTTGTGCCTTCCCCCCCTCATTTAATGTACCCTTTACCCATATTATCATTTATATTAGCGGCATAGGATTATACTATATGGATATTCTATTTTTAAACATTGAAGTTTCTGGTAGGCCCAACTGGTTGCCAATGCAATAGCCCCTCTCTCCTGCCTCCCATAATAGAGGCTGAAAATGCCAATTATTCAGTTTCTTAGTCTCTCAGCTATGGCAGAAGGTGCAAGTCCCAAACCTGGTCAAAGTGGCTACATAAAGTTTCTGGAATAGATTTTCTTCCTAGGTACAACACAGAACATACTTAGAGAAGCTTTGCTCTTTCAGACTTAAAAAATATATTATTGAAGTATAGTTGACATATGTTATATTAGTTGCAGGTGTGCAACAGTGTGATTCAGTGATCTATCATTCAGTGCTCACCCTGTTAAGTGTAATTACCATCTGCCACCATACAATATTATTGACTGTATTCTTTCTATACTGTACTTTTATCTCTGTGACTTACCTATTTTATAACTGCAAGTGTGTACCTCTTAATCCTCTTCGCCTATTTCACCCATTCTCCCACGCCTTATCCTCTGGCAATCATTAACTTGTTCTCTATATTTATGAGTTCGTTTCTGTTTTTGTTTGTTTTGTTTTTTAGTTTCCACCTATAAGTGAAGTCATATGGTATTTGTCTTTCTTTGCCTGACTTATTTTACTTAATACCCTCTAGGTCCATCCATGTTGTTGCAAATGGCAAGCTCTTATTCCTTTTTATGGCTAAGTAATATTTCATTATATATATAAACACATATACCACATTTTCCTTATTCACTTATCAATGGACTCTTGGGTTGCTTCCATGTCTTGGCTACTGTAAATATGCTGCAATGAATGCAGTGAACATAAGGGTACATATATATTTTTGAATTAGTGTTTTGTTTTCTTTGGGTAAATGCCCAGTAGTGGAATTACTGGATGATAAAGTATTTCTATTTTCAATTTTTTTAGGACTCTCCATACTGCTTTCCACAATGGTTATACCAATTTGCACTCCCACCAACAGTGCATGAGGATTCTCTTTTCTCCACATGCTTGCTAACATTTGTCATTTTTGTCCTTTTTATACTAGCAGCCATTCTGACTGGTGTGAGATGATAGCTTCCTGTTTTGACTTACATTTCCCTGATGATTAGTGGTGTGGAGCATCTTTTCATGTGTGTGTTGTCTATTTGTATATATTTTTTGGAAAAGATGTTTATACAGGACTTCTGCCCATTTTATTCAGATTATTTGGTTTTGGTTTTGAGTTGTATAAGTTCTTTATGTATTTTGGATATAACCCCTTATTCAATATATCATTTGCAAATATCTTCTCCTATTTAGTAGGTTGTTTATGCATTCTGTTGATGTTTTCCTTTACTGTGCAAAAACTTTTTATTTTGACGTAGTCTCATTAGTTTATTTTAGCTTTTGTTTCCCTTGCCGGAGGAGGCATATCCATAACTATGTTGCTAAGGCCGATCTCCAAGAGATTACTGCCTGTGTTTTCTTTTAGGCGTTTTATGGTTTCAGGTCTCACATGTAGATCCTTAATCCATTTTGAGTTTATTTTTGTGTGTAGTGTAAGAAGGCAGTCCAGTTCTTTCCTCTCTCCTTTTCTTTTCTTTCCCTTTTCTTCTTCTTCTTCCTTTTCTCCTTATTCTCCTCCTCCTCCTCCTCCTCCTCCTCCTCCTCCTCCTCCTCCTCCTCCTCCTCCTCCTCCTCCTTCTTCTTCTTCTTCTTCTTCTTCTTCTTCTTCTTCTTCTTCTTCTTCTTTTCCTTCTTCCTCCTCTTCCTCTTCTTCTTCTTCTTCTTCTTCTTCTTCTTCTTCTTCTTCTTCTTCTTCTTCTTCTTCTTCTTCTTCCTTTGTATGTGGCTGTCTGCTTTTCTCAATGCCACTTATTGAAGAGACTGTCTTTTCCTCATCACATATTCTTGCCTCCTTTGTTGTACATTAATTGATCATTTAAGCATGGGTTTATTTCTGGACTTTCTATTACTCCCTCTGACTTTGGATGTGTTTGTGTGAGGTGGATGACTAGAGCTACAGGAGCTTTCTTATCACTCTGAGGAATGAAGACCATGCCAAGGATAATAGGATATAAAGATTAAGACACTAAATCTTTGATGACATTCCTAAATTGCTGAATTAATGCTGGAAACTTTTTTCCCCTAGGAATTCATAGGAGCTGATAAACTATTATTGTTTAAGCCTCTTTAGTCAAGTAGTCTGTTACCTGCAGCCAAAAGCAAGCCCTCTGATCCAGGATTGTTTCCAATTTTTCACCATCTCAAACAAAACTGAAATGTTCATTGTTAAACATATAATTTTGTAAATCTGTCCAAGTGTTTTCCCGAGACAAATGCTTAGTAGTGTAATCTCCATAGCATCCCAGATAAATAATCATCCAATGTCTGATTGAATCTTTCCATTATTATTTTTAATCCTAGGTGTGAAGAGGATGGAGGAGAAGCAAAGTTAGGATACCATTGGTAGAATGTTGTTTTATCCAGTATAAGCATTAAGGCAAAATAAGTTCATCATATTTCTTGGATTGTAGTTTTGAACATTAATTATGGATTGCTTTTTTAAAAGACTTTTTTCACATTATTTTTCAGAGAACTAGAATCCGTAAAATGAACAATGAGAGCATACAAAAACATGACGTACAAATTTGAATTCTACAGTGAATTTCACCATATTATTAAGTGTACATAGAATAATCCTGCATCAAAGGACTGTTGAACTTAATGGAAGTTTTATGTGAAGTCCAACTATCTTACCCTTTGGCTAATGACTATCAATCAACCCACTCATTGCCCTCAGTTATGTATTATCCTTTTGAGGAGTTAAAAGCAGGTCGCTTCAGATCTTTAGTGCATTATCTCATCTTTCTAATCTACTCAATACTGTGTAGGGCTACCAAAATGAAATGACTGTTCTAACCTGTAAAAACAGCCAACATTGTTACAGTGGTTCTTTGATAACTCTTGCATTTTAGTAGTTCTGTGAGATTGGTTTTATTTGGAAAAAGAAAAAAAAAAGGAAAGAGGAAAGTTTTATCTGAATGTTAAGCTTTAAAAAAAAAATAATGACAAAAAATAAAAAATAAAAAAAAATAAAAAAATAATGACAAGAAAAGGAAAAGAAATGCAGATTTCACATTTACTCTAGTGACAGATGATCAGTTAATATTAATGGATTACCCAGAATGAACTGAACATAGAAAAGTTGCATATGAACCACAGGGGCTTAAAATAAAGACTCTTGGATAAATTATCTATGTCTTAGTCCCCAAAAAGCAAAGTCTATGATTGAGAGGTGTGCCAGTCAGCAAGCCACAAAACAGTGTGCAGAAGCCCATAAACATATTACAAATAGCAAATTGAATTTAAATAAAATATAATTTAAAAAAAACAGTTTACAATAGGATGACAGGTTAGAAACTGGCATTTTATGCTAAAATAAATCATTTATGTATTGGGTGTGGGAGTAGGGTGTACATTTATGTGTTTTTGAAGATCCACCATTTCCTAGGAGAATATGCTGGATATATGTGTACTTGCAAGTTATTTTTAAAAGAAATTTGAAGTAAGAAGAGCATATTAATACTGTTCCCTTGGGGCATCTGGGTGACTCAGTGGTTGAAATTCTGTCTTCTGCTGGAGGCGAGATCCTGGGATCCTGGGATTGAGTGTGTTGCATCAGGCTCCCTGTGGGGAGCTTGTTTCTCCCTCTGCCTATGTCTTGGCCTCTCTCTCTGAGTCTCTCATGAATAAATAAATAAAATCTTTAAAAAAAAAATAGGGATGCCTGGGTGGCTCAGCATTTGGGCGCCTGCCTTTGGCTCAAGGCGTGATCTTGGAGTCCTGGAATCGAGTCCCACATCAGGCTCCCTGTATGGGGCCTGCTTTGCCCTCTGCCGATGTCTCTGCCTCTCTCTATCTCTCATGAATAAATAAATTTAATTAAAAAAAATACTGTTCCCTGCTTAGATAGCTCAGATTTGACATTTACTATTTTTTAGACAGCTGTGATGCTTGATGTCCACTGCTATAAAAAAACTTCCATTCATTTATTCATTAACTACTTATTGAGGATCTGTATGTTCTATGCATTATTGTAGGCATTTAGAACATGGAAGGGAACAAAGCAGGCAAAATATTTTGCTTTCAAAAAAAGTACTATTGAGTTCGTCAATTCTTCCAAGAGACCGTAATCAGTAGTAGTCATGTGGCAGCTTTTTTGGGATGGGGACTTTATTTATTTATTTATTTATTTATTTATTTATTTATTTATTTTAATTTTTATTTATTTATGATAGTCACAGAGAGAGCAAGAGAGAGAGGCAGAGACACAGGCAGAGGGAGAAGCAGGCTCCATGCACCGGGAGCCCGATGTGGGATTCGATCCCGGGTCTCCAGGATCATGCCCTGGGCCAAAGGCAGGCGCCAAACCGCTGCGCCACCCAGGGATCCCGGGACTTTATTTATTAAATATATTTTGAAATATATCTGCATAAATTTGAAAGGAACCAAATCTCCTCTTTCCCAGTTTGACATCCTACAAATGGGGTCCTACCTCAGAAAAAAACTTAGAACAAGGTGTGGATAAACTATAAGAGTAGTAGATGAACAGTAGTTAGTATGTGTTTAATAAGTACTTACATGCTTTAGAAAGAGCTCCCATCCTCCTCCTGACAATGTGTCAGTGGCTCTACTGTGTTTGAAGCAAAGTCGGAAGTCTGGAAGGAGAGAAAAGACCTTCTGCACTAATTCTTACTTTTCATTCTGGACTCTCCCATTATGAGGAATAGAAGATGGAATAAGAAATTCATCCATGAAGTTGTGCCATCTCCTCTCTGTCTCTAGTAATTACTGTTCTGTGCGAATGTTGGTCCCTACTTATAACCACTGAATGTAACATTAACATATTGTGTATTTGCCAAAACTTTTAAATTAATTTAATCTAAACTAAAATTGACCTGGATATTTTGGGACACCAATGGAGGCTTTAAAAAGTGTGTGCTTCTAAATTTGTGTTTTTAAATATATATTCTAATCTCTTTTACATTATAACTGATCTTGTTACTTCTGAATTTGGTTAAATACCAGAGACACTGAAATAACTCTGAAAGAATCTTCTTCATGATTTCCCAGAACAGCTAGCATTATGGGATACTGAAAATGTCCCAGTGTCTTAGGCTGTTTCCTTGCAGAATAAGAGTACACTTCTTTCTAATGGTAATATTCTCTCTTCTCCTCCTTTTTCTATTCCATTCCTCTAGAAACGGACTTAGAGAACAGAATAAGAAACACTGTTTTTTATAATAATGCATGAATTATATTTAGCTTCCCCTGGAAAATTTTTTTAAAATTTGAAAGCTAGGGGAAAATAAAAACCATACACAAACAAAAACTAGGTACCACTGTATCCAGAATAATTTTGATCTAAATCTGCTTTGAGACCAGATAATAGATTATATGAAGCATCAAAAGACTCTTCATACTTGTATTACAAAGATAATAAAATCCTTGTCTCTTTGACTCACAAGACATTTTCACAATTTAAAACTTCTAAAGAGTTTTAAAGCTTATAGGCCTTTGCAATGAAGTGCATCTTTAAGTCCAAATGTCTCCCTTGAAATAATTGGGTTTAAAAGCAATTAAAAAAACAAATTTAAATTATATTTTTAACTTTATGGAAATTTTCAAACACACCCAAAAATAGAACACATAGCAAAATGAGTCTTCATGTGCCAATTGCTTTGTCTCAACAACTATTAAAATGAGCTAAGGTACATTTGAGCTCATAAACTAAACTACAACTAAAAGTGATACTTTGTAGCAGTAAGCACATATAGTCTAAAATTATTTACTTGGATAAAGTAAAAATTTTCTGTTACCATCTCAAATTTGGAAAGTTAATGAGAAAATGAAATGGATTGTTAAAATCATCACAACTTATTAGTATGTCATGTGGTGTTTTATGTTCTACTGTCTTATGATCAATAAACAATTGTAAAAACTTAATCTTTAATGGAATCAAAGCCCTGGAATAAAATAAGAACTAGATTTGTGAAAACTATTTCTATTCCTTTGGACATACTAACAAGCTATGGATATTCAGGTACCTGCATGCTTAAAATACATACAAATCCTCCAGGGATGCTTAACACTTCCATCCCTCCCATAATAGAGTTATTGTCAGCACTTGGTAGCAAGCCAGTTCATGAGAATTCATCTCTCTTATGATGAAGGACAAAGAGTCAGCCAAACCCTGATAATCTGATAATAATTTGATTTAGTTTCATTCCAACTTTGGTATTTGAATCATAGGAAACCAAAGCCCTCCCATGCACGGGCAGGTTGGTCAATTAGGGCATTTGGTGGGTTTGTTAAACAGAATGAAATGTTTTGACTATGTAAATACCACTCTGCTAACTAGGCTTCTGTGTGGCCCTTCAGGACTGATAGTATAACCTCAACAGAGCAAGATCATAGGACTAAAATGGGTACGGTCAATGAAGACAAATGAGAAACTTCCAATGGGAATGGTTGGTTCTGAGACCTGACTAGTTCTTTCATTACCTTCTTCCATTTTCCTGGACCTGACTTCAGGTTGGAAGAGGTTAGTGTTGCCTGACTCTGTTGCACAGTTTCAGTGATCTGGAAACTGTAAAAGAAGTGGTCCTTGGAACTACGTTAATGACAAAGTCATGTTCATGAAACACCTAGTATTTCTGTGAGTTTTCAAAGGCTTGTGACTCATAGAAAGAGGGGATACAATGAACATTTTTATGGTGGGGGGAACCCCTCATGTCACCATAAGACAAATGAAATGTTTATATGGATCAAACCCATCTGGCTTTATTTTGTTTCCACCTAAAATTTTCCAGCCAGCATTATTTTCATATTGCTTGCCATAGGCCTTTCAGATATCCCTGGCCCAGTGCCCTTAAGGGCATTTCCAGAGGACACGGAGATGAGAAACAACCACATGCATGCACATTTCTTCTAGGAATGATGCTTTTATTGTATTCTTCTGCTAAATTAAAACAAAAAAAGCAAAAAACAAAAAGTCACATATTCCTTCTAAAGAAACTAATGTTGTTATAGGAGAAGTTGAAAGCAAGTGATGAAAATTACCTCACTGTGCTTTTAAGTACTCCTGTAAGATAGAGTAGCACTGCAGTTCCCAAGGGCAGGCCCATAGTTCTCTTGTTTGGCCAGAGTCCTTTCCTTCTCTCTGTTACTATCATTTGTCACTTTGCCTGACAGTCACTACCAGATAAATAGGAGAGATGCTCAACTGCCAGTCATCCTATTCTGCCTCCTTTTAGTTTATCTCATAGAATATTTAGAAGGAACTAAAACTGTGAGCAATGGCTGTTTGTAGTCAATATTTGAAAAAAATCTTAAAAGGACTATTTTTAGTTATGTTTGAATTGAATTCTCTTACATATCTCCATTATCTCCCATTTATGGTGGCTTGCCTATTATAATAATTTTTAATTATTGTTTGTGGTTGAAAATCTAAACTTCAGTGTCTACAAGGGGCAAAACTTGTAGATGAATGAAAAATAATTCAGCTAATTAGATAGGATAAATAGGCATACCAGAGATAAGCAAATGCCTGATGTTTGGTCAATCTCTGATCTCCTGTTACATTGCCAAAGTAGACAAGAGCCTTAGCTGCTACTACTAACTGATGTTCTGTATCAGGTTGCCTTCCCCATTTGTCCTATTACTACCTTAGGTATAAACAGATCATGATCTCTCTTTCAAATACTCTTATTCTCCGTAGTATTCAGATGCTGAAGTGCTTTCTAACCCAGTAACCAAATACTTTTCCTAACACAGGAGCACAAAAGCTTCTGTTCTAATGCTGGAGAATGAGATTGCTTGCTAAAGAATGAGGAGGCAAAATACTCTAATATCCTCCTTGAGGCCAATTATTTTATTCTCAGTTTCTAGCTCTGGGCACACAATAATTAAATGGTACATATTGGCTTTTTTATTTAGTTTATTTTTTGGCAACTCTTCCTGCTGCTAAGTATCCATTTCTATATGCCCTTTTAATGGTATACACTGACACAGAATTACCCCCATATTTTTTACTTATTTCCTAAAGCATAGAAGAGACAATATTTTCATAGATATTATAAAATAACCTGACTTAACATACAGTTCAAGCCAGAGTAAAATATTGCAGTAGATATTTACATTTGCCATTTTTGTTGTGGCTTTCATAAATCAGGGCAAACTTGTGATAATGTTTAATGTCATCTTTAATTGGCAAAGATATAATGGGAAATTATTCAGCAGTAGAAGGTGAAATTATGAAACCAGTGAATTATACATGGCCTAATACTTTCCACTGGAAATACTGAATGAAAATGTGGAAACCTGGAATTAAGAAGTATGGAAATGGAAGAGACCCTAAAGGGGTCATTGATTCCAGACCTGATCTCTACCATGAAATCTTTTAACCACATGCCTTATAAGAGTCTTCCAGGTGCTCAATAATTTGAAAGTTGAATGAACAAAAGAAAGCAAGCTAGGTTCAGCTTGTACATTTCTAGGAATTCCTTTATGAAGACAGCTCACTCCTGTTGAACATTTCCAAAATTTAGAGTGCTCTTTTCCACACTACTTGATAGCATTTATTACTTTATTATTTATGGTATTAGTATCACCTTGATAGTCTCCACAATCTATATAGAGAGAACCCACTTGAAAGAAATATCAGGGTACTATGCCAAACTTGATCACCTTTGGGCTTTTTAAGGGGAAAAAAGATCCATAAGGAAGCCCTAGGAAGAGTCATTTGTTTGCAGTGGTTATTAATATTTCATATAGTTTTAATATGCTGAGTTTGCCTGTCCAGATAACAAATACAAAAGTTAATGTACTATAATTTAAATATAAACACAGAAAGGAAGGCTTAGCAAAATCATCTGAAGAGTAGAATCATGCTGGGAAAAAAAATCACGTAAATTTACTCTGTAGTTTTATGTAAGTGGCTAAAAGGTATTAGTGATAATCTATTAATTCAAGATGGCTTCTATCAGTTTACCTCCAGATAGCCTACATTTTCACAAGTGAGAAAAAGCAGGCACATTGTCATGGTATCTCTTAAACCTATGCTCATCCCCCTCCCCTCCTCCTTATTATGACTCTGAAAACTAACTCCTCAAGGATAAACCCTGATAACATTAAATCTGGAGCTACCATCAGGGCTGTTTCAATGGATTACCATGCTGAACCTCCTGGCCTTTTGTCTGGGACTGAGACTGGGGCTAGCTCTCAGCACAAATGCTCATCAATCTTCCCTTGCTTTTGGCCTCTGGTTTCTGAGAGATGGTGGTTTTCTTGCTTTTGTCTTCTAGAAAGAGCCAACTGGGAGAAGAGTTTTCCCTAAAATGCATTGACAAAAGTAGAGAAAGTGAGAATGAGAACACTGTAGCTTTGTAGCTCTGCCAACCCCAACTTCATTCTGCCTCAGTTTCCTTAAGTGGAAACTTACTGCCTAGATACTACTAAGAACCAGACCTCTAGCTCTAATCCCTAGTGTTAGGAAAATGTCAGTATCTTTCACAGGTCATAGAATGTTTGTTGGGAACTGTAATAAAATATATGAATCTATGTAAGGGAGTAAATTGTTTCTCCAAGGATGGATGTTCTCCATAAATTGTTGTGGAGTTAAAAAATGGGTCAAATGTAGCTTTCTTCAAAAGACAGAAAGTCTAAATGTACCAGTGACTTCACTTCAGATTTTGCATTTGTTTTGTTATAGGGGGTTGAAACAAAGTCCCAATTGGATTTTAGCTTTGTGTTTTGCAGAAAGTAGAAGGTTTTATCCCTAAAATATAGAAAAATGATACATTTTCCATTCATACAAATAAAGTCAAAATTTATTGAGATATAATCGGTATACAATTACATTCACATTTCAAAAATATACTGTTTGATAAGTTCCAACAAAAGTATATGGTTGCTTAATGACCATCACAGTCAAGATATAGAACATTTCTATAGTCCGAAGAAATACCCTTGTGCTCCTTTGCAGGCAATCCCCTCTCCCCACTTGAAATCCTGGGTAGTCACTGATCTATTTTTAGTCTTAGTGTTTTGCCTTTTATAGAATGTTCACTCTCAGGTTCAAAAAATAACTAGTAATAAATACAGGTAAAAAGTTAAGACATCAGAAAGCTCTGATAGAAAAAATTAAAAAGTAATGTGATTTGTGTGAAAATTTCAGCGTATAATTTCTATGTGAACACTAATTTTTTTCCTCCTACACTGGATATCATGTTACAACATTCAGTGATTATCGATATTAGGCCCTATTCAATGAATAAGACTAATGCTGCCACCATAATCAAAACAATACAGTTTGGCTTAGAAATGGACAGAGAGCTCAGTGGAATGGGATAAAGAGACCAGAAATAGATCCAGACATATATGGGAACTTAATATAAGGAAAAAGTGGCATTTTGTTCCAATGAGAAAAGAGATCACTTATTAAGTGGACCGTTTGGCCAAACCAGCTCTCCTTCTGGAAGGGAATAAAATTACCTCACACCACACATGAAATTAATTCCAAATAGATTTAAAAAAATATAAATGTAAATAATACTATTAAAATCTTAGAAAACAATTTTGGAGAAAAATAGTAGAGGAGATATTCCTAGGAGAAATGGAAAATCCAAAGACCAAATGCTTTCAAACATAGACATATTTATGTGGCAAAAGGTGATAGTAACTAGATAAAAAATCAAGATTGATTTATAACAGTGAGTCAATATCTTTGATGTACAAAAATTGCTTGAAAACTGGTTAAAAATAATCAAAACAGCATATCAGTACATTTATAGCTGCAATGGCTATTAAAAAGGTGTTTATCCTCATTATTAGTCAAAATAAAAAATTAAAATGACAGTAAAGGGACTGGGTAGCTCAGCGGTTGAGCATCTGCCTTTGGCTCAGGGCGTGATCCCGGAGTGCTGGGATCAAGTCCCGGGATTGAGTCCCGCATCGGGCTCCCCGTATGGAGCCTGCCTCTCCTTCTGACTGTGTCTCTCCTTCTGCCTGTGTCTCTGCCTCTCTGTCTGTGACTCTCGTGAATGAATAGATAAAATCTTTTTTAAAAAAGTAAAAAATGACAGTAAAATATAATTTTTTCTTCCATTAGATTGTAGCAATTTTAAGGCAGAATAATACTCAATCAGTACTTTTGAGGATGCGGGAGAAGAGATATTCTAACATATTGGATGGGTGCAAATTACTTCTATCATTCTGAAAAAAATGGCAAGATTGACATTTTATATAGCATTTTGGGAATTTTTCCTACTAAAATAAAAGTACCAGTAATTATACAATTATATACAAGACTATTTTCAAGGATATTTATTGTATTTTCTAGGGGACTAAAGAGAGGCTGAAGTTCTTTCAAGAATAAAATAAATAAATTTCAGCATGTCTACATTTTTAAATATAATGTAGCTATTAAAACATATGAGTTCTATTTCTCCATTGATTCGGATGGATATCCATTGTGGTTTTCTTTTGAGAAAGTACATTGCACAGTAATGTGTGTAGTGTGATCCCACTTTTGTAAAACTCTATGTGTATGTTTTAAAGCAAATACATATGCATATACTTATAAATACGAACTTAAAGAAAGCTGTGAAATTATGCATATCAGAATATCAGTCTATTAACCCAGGAGTGTCAGAGTGGATGAGATTATTATTTTTAGAAATAGATCTTTAGAGTATTGTACCTATTTTATAAACACACAAATTTTGAAATTCATAAAAAATAAGTGAGAAAATAAAATGACTGAGCCAGGCTTCTAGATAAACTGGGGCAATAAACAGAGACATTAACTAGACTATCATATACACTGTGAAACTTTGCTCCCCAGCTCAGGAGACCACATTATGAAGGGAAACAGAAGTGTGAAGACGCACATCATCTGAGGCCATAGTTATGAACAGAAATCTGGTTTGGGGCTTGGGTGTATATTGGGTACTATATTTATGAGTTAATCAAAAAATAATTTTTGATTAGTAGTTAATTTTTAAATTAAATTTCGGGCAGCCCTGGGGGGCTCAGTGGTTTAGCGCCGCCATCACCCCATGGCCTGATCCTGGAGACCTGGATCAAGTCCCATGTCCAGCTCCCTGCATGGAGCCTGCTTCTCCCTCTGCCTGTGTCTGCCTCTTTCTCTCTGTGTCTCTCATGAATAAATAAATAAAATCTTTTTAAAAAATTAAATTTTCATTTCAGTGGTACCTGGCTATTGATATGCCAATTTGAAAATGCAACCATTTTAAAACATTTAATGACAGCGAATATAACACATTAGGCGTTTGAATCAAAAGAGCTCTTTGTAATGCTCGTCTGTTTTAATAGTGGAGAGAATAAATAGCAGAGGCACCAGAAGATGCACTGGAGCCAGACTTACTAGATTCAAAATCTAGCATGGTTTCTTCTAAATCTGTCTTTTTGGGCAAATTACTTACTTCTCTCTATGCCTTAGTTTCTCTATCTGCAAAATGGGCATAATAAATGTACTTACCTCAGAAGATTGTTCTAAGAATTACATCAGTTATTATCTGTAAAACATTTGAAATATGCCAAATATGAATTTCTGTTTATCTGTTTTTTAAATAAATGGAAAGTGGGCAGCCCCGGTGGCCCAGCGGTTTAGTGCTGCCTTCAGCTTGGGGTGTGATCCTGGAGACCCCAGATTGAGTCCCATGTCAGGCTCTCTGCACGGAGTCCGCTTCTCCCTCTGCCTCTTTCTCTCTCTCTCTATCTCAATAATAATAATAAAAAAAAGAATAAATAAAATCTTTAAAATAAATAAATAAATAAATAAATAAATAAATAAATAAATAAATGTAAAGACCTCCTTTTATTCTTCTGATTATTCTGCACCATTTTCTAAACAATCCTTGAAGGATTTATTGTGGATTCCTTTCAGGGTCTTCAAACTATAGATTCTCTGATGATTTAATCTCACATCATGATTTGGGTTACCCTGCTTTGGACAGTAACAACAGTATTAACCATTCTGTGACTTTCTGCGGATAGGAACTAGCATCACTAAGTATCTCTGTACTAAGCACAGGGCAAGCTTCAGAGCATTCAGTTTGATGTTATTAACCAAATTGAACTGAACTGTCAAACCTTCTTGGTCTTAATGAATTAGATCCTGCTTTCCAATCATAAGCAAGCATATGTTCTTGTTTACTGTAGGGTCAGTATTAGGTTCCAGTGTGCTCCGTTTCATAAAACATAAATCTCTACTTGCAGGTTTCTCTTCCAGTAACCATATATATATTAAATGGGTGCGTTGATTAATGGAAATACATTTTCTGAGCACGAGACTTAAAATTAGAAACTCTTGAAATCATTGAAGAGCAGATGATGTGGTAAAAATCATTATGGGTAGTTTATCGTATGGTGTATTTGACCTGTTGGCCTTAAAGGGAATGCAGTTATTGAATTTAGGTTTAAAGCCTTTGAAAGTTGTAATTTACAACACATTTTGAAATGGAAGTAGGAAGCATGAGATGCTGGTTTTGTACTCTCACAGTGCTTGCTGCAACAAGATTTTTTGGAAAAAAAATGTTTCACTATTTCTGGCATATAAAAATGTGCAAGAGAATATTACAGTACCCTTACCTTACCCTTACCTTACCCTTACCTTACCCTTACCCTTACCTTACCCTTACCTTACCCTTACCCTTACCTTACCCTTACATTTTGAAATGGAAGTAGGAAGCATGAGATGCTGGTTTTGTACTCTCACAGTGCTTGCTGCAACAAGATTTTTTGGAAAAAAAATGTTTCACTATTTCTGGCATATAAAAATGTGCAAGAGAATATTACAGTACCCTTACCACATTGCCTAGGTCAAAATTATTTTTAGATGAAGAGAGTAGCCACAACTATTTTCTATAGTTCTGTTGTTTGGATTTGCTCTGTACATTACATATATCTATATATATGTATTTGTATTCCTAATTATATTTTAAATGTCTCTAAAGCACTACAAACCTCCTCTTTTGCACTGAGGTTTACTTTGGCAGTATGCAGTTGTTTTTATTATACGTTATCCTCTGTTTGGCCTTACTGTAAGCTAAAACAGACAAAAGATGTCCAGGAAAATTAAGCCAATTCTCAAATCTGGACATGGAAGAGTCTCCAGAGGAGGATTTGCAATGCAACTAACATAGACTAAAGATCCTCTTTAATTTGCTATCCTGTCAAGGTTTGGCCAGATCGATTATTATGGAGTGTAATTGCTTTACATGTCAAATTTACTTCTCTCAGACCCCTGCAGAATTATCCTTTTCTTCATTTCCCAGGCTAACCTGACTTTGGATAACCAAACTCTACCGTAGATTTAGATATTTCCAAAGAAAACCAGGAACTGATGCTGGGCACTCAAACAGCATAAATAGGCCTAGCCATGTTCAGAACAAACCCATGAGGTAGGTAGAAGACCTGTTTTCATCATTTAGTACATAAAACTGAAGACCCAAAGTCATGGTGCTAGGCAAAGTCATGATTAGAAGCTTGCTTTCGAGGCATGATAATTCTCCATTTTTATGTCACCACATTTTTATTCTAGAAAGTCATATTAATACTGGGTCATCATGACTATAAATTATACAGAATTTAAGTGTTAGGCATATTTGAACTATCTGAATCCAAAGAGACTGTCTTAATTGGGTCAATGAATGTATTCCCACTCTGTGGGCTATCATTTAGACATGTATGTGCAAATTAAACAGAATATTGCAGCCTCATCTGAACCAAAGTCTACAATGACCTTTGAAAATACTCTGTCTGCTGTATCTCACAATTTCAGATCACACAAATTAAAGGAGTACTTTCTTTTTTTTCTTTGTACCTGGAATATATACCATGTCCACCTTTATTTATTTTTTTAAAAGATTTTATTTATTTATTCATGAGAGACAGAGAGAGAGAGAGAGAGAGAGAGGCAGAGACATAGGCAAAGGGAGAAGCAGGCTCCATGTTGGGTCCTCGATCCTGGGACCCTGGAATCATGCCCTGGGCCAAAGGCAGATGCTCAACCGCTGAGCCACCAGGCATCCCCTATGTCCACCGTTATTTAGCTCATTGTTTCACTTTCTTTATCTGTAAATGGAAATAATAAAAGTACTACCTCATAAAACTATTATAAACAGAATAAATGTAAGTAAATTGCTCAATGAATATTTCCCTCCTCACCCTACTACTCTTTTTCCTCCTCCTCTCCCTCCTTGTTCATATATAACCTACCTCTTAAGTAATACATTATAATTTTTACCTTTTCATCTCTTCCTCTTTCCAATAAAAATACTCATTTTGTGCATCACCTAAAAGATTTTAAGAGGAAGCACTTATCACTCTTGATATAATTTCTATTAATCATAAAGGAACTTTCTAGTTTCTTCCTAGGACTCTGTAGGAATAGTTTCTAGTACTATTATGATGCATATGAGGTGGAAAGAATTCTTGGAAGCAGGAAATGCCTCATACTCTCAGCTGGTCATCTCAGGTGTACCACCAACTCCTACCAGGACATAGAAGAAGATTACTGCTTTAGTCTCTTTACAGATTTAAGAATGCACATAGAAAATTCTGCAATAGGGATGCCTGGGTGTCTCAGCAGTTAAGTGCCTGCCTTCAGCTCAGGGCGTGATCCTGGAGTCCCAGGATCGAGTCCCACATTGAGCTCCCTGCATGGAGCCTGCTTCTCCCTCTGCCTGTGTATCTGTCCCTGTCTGTCTGTCTCTCTCATGAATAAATAATCTTTAAAAAAAAAGAAGAGGGATCCCTGGGTGGCTCAGCAGTTTAGCTCCTGCTTTTGGCCCAGGGCGCGATCCTGGAGTCCTGGGATCGAATCCCACGCCAGGCTCCCGGCATGGAGCCTGCTTCTCCCTCTGCGTGTGTCTCTGCCTCTCTCTCTCTATGTCTATCATGAATAAATATATAAATAAATCTTAAAAAAAAGAAAGAAAAATTCTGCAATAAAGGAGGCCCACTCTGGTGACTATGTTTTATAGAGTCCATTAGCATAGTGTGCAGGATGGCACACTCAGCCAGTTTTGTTTATTCAAATGATAGTGGACTATCACGAAGCTTTGTAAAGGAAGGCTCAGAATAAATTTCTATTTACAAAATGAAACTTGACTCCTTTTGGGTCTATTCGTCATTAATCAAGACATTTTGTGTGATATATTCTTTCAAGAATCTTTGCCAGAGTTGTTGAGGTCATCATACAGTTCTTCACAGTTATGATTGTGATAAATTAATAATCATCCAAGAGAACCTCTTCAAATGACTAGCAGTTGTTTCTGGCCATTAGCTGGGGACTCACCTACGTTTAATGACTAGAGAAACTACCTGCAAACTCTCCATCTGGCTGCTTTCCTAGTATCCCAAGAATGAACATTCCAAAACACTCAAGTAGAAGCTATAAGACTTCTTAAAACCCGGCTTGGAAATCCCACAATGTCACTTCTACCACATTGTACTGGTAAAGCCAGGTCAAAAGGCCACCCCAGATTAAAGGAGAAAGGGAACAGACCCCCATCTCTTGATGTTAGAAACAGCATGCACTTAAAGGGAGAAAGGGGATTAATGGAAACCATCAATGAACGTCTGTCACACAGTTCACCTTACCCCTTTTTTTAACCCCTAAATCTAGTTCTGTGGAATGGTAGGTCCAGATCAGAATTTTTGAAACGTTTTGATATCAGAGTTCTTTTACCGTCTCCAAAATTACTGAGGCCTATTTGTCTGCATGGGTGTTATCTGTTCATATTTATTATATTAGAAATTAAAATGGAGACATTTTTAAAATATTTATTTTAAAATCACTACAATAAACCTACTACTTACTAACATAAATAAATATATTTCAACAAAAACAACTATACTTCATAAAACAAAAATTTTTGGAGAAAGGAGTGGCATTGTTTTACATTTTTGCAAATCTTTTTAATTGAAGGCAGCTGGCTTCCCATATCTCCTTCTGCAATATGTTGTTTTTGTGGAAATACATGAAGAAAATATAGGCTTACAGAGGTATGTTGGAAAAAGGAAGAGTATTTTAATAACCTCTTCAGATAATTATGAATATTCTTCTTTGGTACTACCCACAAACTTGTGAAAGTTTCTTTAACATTCATTCGAATGTGGAATCTGAATCCATGTCAACAAATTTTTATACTCTATTATGTTAAAATATATTGCTGTCTTGCACTATGAATAGATCTTTCATCAATGTGATCTCGTAACATAGGCACCGGCCATTTAGAAGACATTGATTCATTAAATGAAGCAGATCATCCAAACATGTTATATTTCATTATACAATATTTTAAAAAATCACTTTTTAAAAAAGATTTATTTATTTATTTATTTATTTATTTATTTATTCATGATAGAGAGAGAGAGGAGAGAGAGAGAGGCAGAGACACAGGCAGAGGAAGAAGCAGGCTCCATGCCAGGAGCCTGATTCGGGACTCGATTCCCAGACTCCAGGATCATGCCCCGGGCCAAAGGCGGGCGCTGAACCGCTGAGCCACCCAGGGATCCCCCCCAAAATCACTTTTTAACATTAATATTTAACACATTAGAAGAGTCTTTATGTATTGGAAAGATGTCTGGCTTACAGTGGTGAACACAGTTTTTAAAATATTTTTATTTTCTCTTGAAAGCTTGAATTTAAAAAAAAGACAGCTTGAATTTTATCTTTCACAACAAATATTATCAGTTGTTTTCCTTTAAATGATTCATTTTTTATTCATTTTGAGAAAATGGCTACCAGATATCTACTCTGAATAACTATAGCTTGTCTGTCAATCAGTCACTCAAATGAACTTGGTGCTCCATAAACAGAGAGGCAGATTCAGTCTGAACATCACACAACCTCTGATGTCTTTTCTTTTTTTTTTTTTTTTTTTTTAAGTCTTTTCTTGGAGACAATTGTTATACTTAAGTGTGCAGCATAAGTACTTTATCCATGCTTCTATATATTCATACAGAAAATTTTCAAAATGTGTATTCAAGAATTAAGATTTAATAAAATTAATAATCTTTACTGCTTCATTGAGTGCATTGAAAAAGGAAACTGGTTTTTTTCAAATGCAAATTTGTGGTGTTTAAAAAAATGCCGTGATATCCAATATTGATGTGTAACATTGCTTTGTGTTGCTGTAGGTCACCAGCAATTTCATCCATATTGCTTTTGCACCCGGGAAAATCTCAACATCATGAGAAAGCCCAATAACATCTTAATACTATTATAAAAATAATTTTGGTCTTGTAGACTCCTTGAAAGTGTCTCTAGGAATCCTCAGGTACCTGCAGGTACATGTTTTGAGAACCACTGATCTAGATCACATGTGAAGGGGCCATATGTCTCTTGTCGCTAAAATAGAGCTGCCTCATATTGATATGAGAAATACCACATCAAAAGTCCTGGTGGTGTGCTGTGGTTAGACAAAGAGAAACCTAGAGATTAGTTCTCTGAGCAGCTATCATTTCCTGTATGGTACAGATTTGAATCCAGAAATTTCCAAATGACATGAATAGAAGATGTGGGAGGAGTGTACATTTCAAAGAAGAATGTTTTCTCAGTAAGCACTAGTGCCTGCCTCAGTATATTAGCTTCTATTATTATCTCTATACTTAAAAATATAACCACTCATTGTTTTTTTTATCATTGTTCTGACTGAAATATAAAGATGCACAAGCAGATTTCATTCATTATACTTTTGTGTAGTAGAAAGGGCCCTGAACTAGAAATAATGTAGAATATCTGTTCTTTTTTTTTTTTAATTTTTTTAAAATTTTATTTATTCATGATAGGTACACAGTGAGAGAGAGAGAGAGAGAGAGGCAGAGACACAGGCAGAGGGAGAAGCAGGCTCCATGCACCGGGAGCCCGACGTGGGACTCGATCCCGGGTCTCCGGGATCTCGCCCTGGGCCAAAGGCAGGCGCTAAACTGCTGCGCCACCCAGGGATCCCTAGAATATCTGTTCTAAATTTAGCCACTCTTTCTTGATTTGACATTAATTACTCCACCTTGAAGCCCATTTCTGCTTTAAAAAATTAGGGGTTAGGGTAGAGGATTTCTATGTTACCTCCTAGCTCCAAGTATATTTACATATAATGTACTGATACTGGCTGGTACAGGCTCACAGGAGTCAATTCTCTTCTGAACTCCATGGTTAGTGACATCAGTTAGTAGCATGAAATCTGCCATGGTGGGAACATATCTATAACAGCCTTGTGCTGTAGGGCATATGCATAACTGGGAACTTGCTACAGTGTCCAACTCATGGGAAATCACAGACCTTGCAACAGGCATGGGATTTGCATGTGCTTCAGCTTGATTTGGATGTTCCTTTCTGATTATCTAAACTATTCTGTGTTCTTGGAATTTACTTTGTTAAAAGAAAACAATACAAGTGCAATAGGGAAGTGAACATTTTATAAGCATATGTCAAAATTCCTTTTTATTTTTTTCCATTTCTTTATATTGATGACCTATTGATATATTTCCTCTGTTTTATATAATTAAAAAAGTAAGTTCCTTTGTCTGCCTGAAATAGTAACTGGCCTATTTGGGCTAATTCAGAAAACTGAGACAAATACAAAATGGAGTCAATAATTTAAAGTAACAATTGCTGACATAAGTTAATCAGACTGCAGGATTCCTAAATGTCTATCCTCTATGTCTTAAAAAAAATCAAAAAAAAATTTTGATCACCCAGATGTAGAGCAGAAAAAGAACAGGAATAAATGGTGGGACAAGCAGCATTATTTTAATCATTCAAGAAACTTCTACTAGCTTAAAAAATTAATACCCTGTAGGATATATTTTGTCTGTTGGACAAATACCTTCCATCTCCCATTCCTGTCACGCTCACAGTGTCCCTAGCCAGTTGTCATAACGTCCCCAGACTGACGTGGAAAAATGCTACCGTTTGCTTTTGGAAATGTGATTCAATCTTGCTGGCAGGGATGCCTTTGAAAGATCCTTGACCCATTCTCAGGATGCTCTCAGTTTGCCAGGAGCAAGCAACAAAGGGGATGGGGTTTCACAAAGAGAGAATTCAGGGGACTTGGTGAGCGTAATTCCTCTTCAGGGCTGCCCTCACATTTCTGCCAAGACCCAGCAAGGCGCCTTCATGAGGGCACCTAATCTTCTCTTTCAAAGATATCCAGTTACTCAGGCTCCAAGCTATGAAGCAGAGCTCCAGTAAGCATGAAGTGGTTCTTGGGAACCTCTGGAGAAGCAAACATTGACAGGTAATGTCACAGCTGCCTATCACCATCCAACTGGGTTGATCTCTGGGCAAGTTCCCGGCACACACAGTGTTGCTTTTAAGTCCTGCTGATTTGGATTCAAGTTTTTCCCTTTTAGCATTTTGCCTGAAGTTTCTGTTTGGCTTGGAACTCCTCAACTAGCAAATTAAATGAAATGAGCATGATAAAAAAAGTTCATTGAAATTTACCACAGCCATTTGAAGAAACTTCCAATAAAACCAGAAAAGAGAGCCAATGGCCATCTGCCCAGTGACATAAAACAAAAAGCTGCCCACTAGGAGATGAAATTAAAACACTGAGGAAACGAGGAACAGGAAGAGTCCAACTTTTCTACAGTCTCCACTTATCTAAACTTCAGGCCTTCCCAGGAATTAGCGAAATCCATCTGGAAGAGCACTTAATACACTTCGCAACTTGCTTTTCTTTTGCCAATGACAAAGTATTAAACCAATGCACACAAAAGCAAAACCCTTTAAACAGGAAGGAGTGAGTGGTGGGTCCACTAGCGCCCTCTGCCTTACACGGTGGTCGCCATGGTGAAGAAAACTCCTTTTCAGGCCTCTGTGGCTCTGCCCAGGTTAGTGGAGAAGACAAGTAGATAAGATGGATGGAATATAGGGTAGAAAAGATTTTTCTCTCAGAATAGTCATATGTCTATTCTTGAGATACATTTTCTGTATGCTCATCGCAGCAACTGGCAACTCAGCAGAAACAACAGAACATTCCCAGAATGGAGTTGCAGGAGCCAACGTGAGCATGCCCCACCACCCTCAGCGCATGCACACACACACACACACACACACACGCACACACACGCGGCCTTCCATTCCCAAATCCACTGGCGGACTCAGGGTTGGGGAGGGGAATGGAGGGTAGCGGGCAGCTGAAGGGAGGTTCAGGGTGATCCATTCCAATGGGCCTCATTCAATCATTTCATTCAAATGCACAAGGCTGTCTGTTAAAGTCAGAGCCTGGGACTTCTCTTAAAAAAAAAAGAAAAAAAATCTCAAAAATAGACATATCGTAGATAAAACGAGAAAGGATTGGCATGCTGCCAGATGAGGTGGTTAAAAAATAGTCTCCTTAATAACGGGAGCTTCAGTTCATAGAGAATGAACTCATTGACTGTATCTATATCACCTATCTAAAAAAAAAAAAACGGGAGAGAATGACACACACAACTACCAAATACTGTTTGCTGGAAATCTAATATCCGGCAAACAAAATAAAAAACAAAAACAATCACTTTAAGAAATGAAATAGGGCAGCCCCGGGTGTGATCCTGGAGACCAGGGATCGAATCCCACATCGGGCTCCCTGCATGGAGCCTGCTTCTCCCTCTGCCTGTCTCTGCCTCTCTCTCTCTCTCTCTCTCTCACTCTGTGTCTCTTTTGAATAAATAAAAAATAAAATCTTAAAAAAAAAGAAATGAAATAAAAACCAAAAAGTTAAATTGAGTGAAAACAAAATAAAAACAGTTAAAATGGCATCTAGTTTCTAACGTGTGTATGTGTATGTATTCTCTCTTACATGCTTAATAAATACATACATATATATGTATGTATATATATATATAATAAAGTACTCTGCACATAATAAACACTCAATAAACATTGGATGACAAATAACTGGCTGATGAATATATCATATACCCTTTAAAAGCTGCTTTTGCAAATAAAATCAAAGACTGAACACTTCATTAATACATACAAACTTTAAGTCTCTGGCACATGTGTCTAATAGACTTTAGATATCTGGCATTCCTTCTCTATATTCCACTTAATTATTGCATTAACATTTACCTAGTAATTTTCCTTAGCTATTTGTGTTTTCCTTCTCTTTTAAACCACATTTTCAAAACTAGGGTATTCCAGGATTCTGATATTTGATAATAAAGCACATTTGCTAAACTCTTTGCAAACAATATTCATAGTTATAAAATATGTGTATACTGTCTGAGATTTTTGTGTGGAAGGAGTCCTTTCATCATTTTTTTTTTTTTTACCAGTTTCCCTTTGGGATATCTCAAGACCCCAACATCTGGTTAGTGGTTTCTTGGAAAGGCACACATTTTTCAATACAAAATGTTCCTTTTCTTAAAATAACAATAACAACCTGATTTGCATGTTTTTAGTAGTTTAAAGGGTGAGTAAAATGTACTCTTCCTTTAAAAATATCAGTTTTTACCTTATCATACCTCAATGCACTTGTTCCTATAATAACATGAAATTTTAGATTAAAAATATATATGCAAATTAATAATTTGGGAAGTCAACATGCAAAATATGGAAATATCTGCAATACTCAATAAAGGTTAAAGCACTGATCTGGTGATAGAAGCATAGGTGACAGGGGGATCCCTGAGTGGCTCAGCGGTTTAGCGCCTGCCTTTGGCCAAGGTTGTGGTCCTGGAGTCCCAGGATCGGGTCCCACATCAGGCTCCCTGCATGGGGCCTGCTTCTTCCTCTGCCTGTGTCTCTGCCTCTCTCTGTGTCTCTCATTAATAAATAAAATCTTAAAAGAAAAAAAGAAGCATGGGTGACATAAAACACCTGTTGTATGTGGAAAAGGTAGAGTAAGTATGGGTCTAGTAGCAGTAAACGTGAATTTATTTTTTTAAAGATTTTATTTATTTATTCATGAGAGACACACGCACAGAGAGAGAGAGAGACAGAGGCAGAGACACAGGCAGAGGGAAAAGCAGGTTCCATTCAGGGAGCCTAACCTGGGACTCGACCCGGGGTCTCCAGGATCACACCCTGGGCTGAAGGCAGGCACTAAACCACTGAGCCACCCAGGGATCCCCTAAACTTGAATTTAAATCCGGTTTCATCACTTTGACTTTGAATACATTTTTTAACCCCCTCTGAGACTCAGTTTCCAAATCTATAAAATTGGCAGACTAATAACTCAGGGTATTCATAAAGTTTATTTATTTATTTATCAGCAAACAGTACTTATTCTATGAAGATCGTTCTTCTAAGCACTTTCTAAATTGTAATTGATTTAATTTTCATGGCAGGCTTATTTAGTAAACACTTTTAATTCCACTTTAAAGTTGAGGAAAAAAGACTAGGCGGTTTTCACCTAGCAGTGTCTCAGTCAGTGGCGTACCAAGGCAAGGTCAATTGAGGTGGTTTACTTCATGTGCCTTTCGCTAGATAATTAAAGATTAATAAGAAAACCAAGTAAAGGTTGTTCTGCATCTTATCATCATCAGGCAAAAGCAGTTTTAAACAATGCAGTGATAAAATACCTTTGTTCTCTAGTGATTACTCCCATTCTTCATCCCTCATACCCATTGGCCTCAATATTTATAACGTTTTTATAAAATAAGAAGAATACAGTTGCAAGGATTTGTAAAAATGGAAAATTTAACAAAAATATGAATAATTTCTAGAAATACAGATGGTCTTGAATGAGTTAATATATATGTGCATGCAGTTTAGATGTACACATACATATGTATCCATATATACATACATGTGCACACACACACACACACCTTTTTTCTCTTAGAATATCTAACATCCATGACATCTGCAGTTTGCTTTATACTGTACATAATGATATTCACTGGAGATTTAAGTTTGGTAAAATTTTCAACTGCACTTTCCTTAATCACATACTTTCTTTCCAAGACATGTAAATAGTCATTTTTAGAGGAAGTTGCATGTAGTACAATAATGACAATGACAACAACAGAAGCAAAAGTAAGTAACACTTTCTTCCATTATTTGTTTAAAAGATTTATTTATTTATTCATGAGAGAAAGAGAGAGAGAGAGAGGCAGAGACATGGGGAGGGAGAAGCAGGCTCCCCACAGGGACCCTGAGCTGAAGGCAGATGCTCAACTGCTGAGCCAACCAGGCGTCCCTCTTCCATTATTTTTTAAACTAAAAAACATCAAGGATGGGTAAGCTCTCTAAAGGCAGATTTAATTGAGTAGGGAATCTATCTCAATTCAGCTTCAGACTTCATATGGAAAAGTCATATTTTATAGTGCAAATTATCAAGATTGACTAGTTACCATTACAAGTCCAGTGGATAATTTCTCAATTACCCACTTGGCCAGGCTCCTGGGTCAGTTGGGACATCTTAAGCAGCAGTGTATACTAATGTAAGAGAATCAATTTTGCCAACATATGTGATTTTTTTTTTCATATGTGATTTTTTTAAAACAACATCAGCACTTGTTTTGGATGGATATACCCTCTAAGGATTAAGTCAGTTTAACAAAAAATATTAACAAAAATATTAGTTTGGATTTACAGATATTAATCTTTGGGTCATCTTTTCTTCTGTGAAATCCATTTACCTGTTTTCATACCCTTGACAAGATTGTGTAATTGAAAGCTTTGGACTTTGAGCCGGGATTTTTCAGGTTCAAATCTTACCTCCACCACATGTTATGTAACATTGGCTTTCACACATGGGAGCTTTGGTTTCCTACTGTGGAAACAGGTTGAACAACACTTAAATCATGGGACATACTCTGAAGAGTAAATAGGTTAAATTAATGAAGCCTAGTTTTGTCCCTGTTTATGTGATCAGTGCTCAAAAATACTAGTTTCTTCCTTCACATCTTCCTCCTTTTTCCCACTTCTCCAAAGACCAAAATACGTAAGATAGTCCCTTGAGTAGCAGTCCTTCAATTTCTCCTCCAATGGGTTCTATCTTTAGGAAGTCCCTAGATGGATTCAATTTCAGTACCTGCAGGTGAGGGCTGACCTGGCTAGCACATTCATCCAGATAGGATTAGGACTGTGAGTTTGTAACTTCCTGCTATGCTTATGCCAATGCCATGAGGCATATGGTGAGGAAATTCAGCCTGTTCATTTTAGAACAAGGCACCAAAAAATTTCCAGTGTGTTTATTATATAGTTATTTTGGAATAAACGACAAACAAAAGCTATATTTCGACATTAGAAAGATGTTGATATATACTTCAAATTTTTTGTGTGTGCCAAAAGAAATAGAACATTCCCTTGCAGAAGTGTGTATTGAAGTGAAATGAAACAAATGCTCCTTTATTTATTTATGTAAGGCTAGACATCGGGTACATTGCATCATTTAAGCTTCATCCTTACACTTCATTACCCATTAAAAATGAGCCCTGCTTATAAGAATTTGTGTGGTCAGTGATAAGCTGTGCTTTGAAATGGAATGCTGTAGATTAAACATTAAAAAGGGAAAGAGAAAGGAAGGACAGGAGGAAGGGAGGGAGTGAGGGAGGAAGGAAGGAAGGAGGAAGGAAGGAAGGAAGGAAGGAAGGAAGGGAGGGAGGGAGGGAGGGAGGGAGGGAGGGAGGGAGGAAGGAAGGAAGGAAGGAAGGAAGGAAGGAAGGAAGGAAGGAAGGAAGGAAGGAAGGAAGGAAATAAATTGTAATTGATCTTTTAGAACATTGGAGAATATGTGCTTCAAGATTGGAAATTTCCTAAACTAAGTTCAAAAATCATAGAAGTATTTTTTTCCATGATGCACTAACCCACAAATCACATATTGATAACTTGGAAATAAAATTTTCAGTTGTTATAACAGATTTTTAAAAAATTTTCCATTTGGTGAGGACCCAAAGTCAGATTTGAAGGCCTGTATCCTCAGTGTTTCCATTTTTCAGTAGAATGAAATTCAGATTCCCTTTAGCCTAACACTAAATACCCTCCACAGTTTGTGCATCCTTCCCTTTGTTTCTTTCTACTCTTCCTTCCCTTTTTTTGTATTCTATTGTCTGGATTTTAGACCTAGTATTATAAGGTAATTAATAGCATGCCATGTAGGCCACCCTAAATGTATAGCACTTCAATTTATAGGAGTTTGCATGCTATGCACTTTTTATAGTTATTATTAAATTTAATTTTTGTACATCATGGTAAGTGTATTTTTTAATCCCCATCCCCTATTTCCCACACCCCCTGCCACCTACCTCCTCTCTAGTAATCATCAGTTTGTTCTCTATAGTTAAGAGTCTGTTGGTTGGCTCCTCTCTCTCTCTCTCTCTCTCTCTCTCTGTCTTTCTCCTTATCTCTTTTTTCCCTTTGTTCATTTATTTTGTTCCTTAAATTTGAACACGTGAATGAGACCATATGGTATCTGTCTTTCTCTGACTGACTTATTTCACTTAGCATTATACTCTCTAGCTCTATCCCATGTTGTTGCAAATGGCAAGATTTCATTCTTTTTAATGGCTGAATAATCTTCCAATATATATACCACATCTTCCTCTTTATCCATTCATCTATTGATGGACATACTTGGACTGCTTCCATAGTTGTCTACTGTAAATAATGCTACAATAAACATAGGGGTGCATGTATCTCTTTGAATTAGTGATTTTGTGTTTTGGGGGTAAATACCCAGGAATGTGATTCCTCCATCATAGGGTAGTTCTATTTTTAATTTTTTTAAGAACCTCCATAATACTTTCCACAGTGGTTACACAAATTTGCATTCTCACCAGCAATGCAAGAGGGTTCCTTTCCTTTTCCTCCACAACCTTATCAATACTTGCTATTTCTTGTGTTTTTTTTTTTTTTTTAGTCATTCTGACAGATATGAAGTAATATCTTATCGTAGTTTTGATTTGCATTTCCCCGATGTTGAGTGATGTTGAGCATCTTTTCAAATACCTAAGAGCTATTTATATATCTTCTTTGGAAAAATGTCTATTAGGTTCCTCTACCCATTTCTTCATTGGATTATTTGTTTTTTGGATATTGAGTTCTATAATTTCTTTATATATTTTGAATACTAACCTTTGATCAGACATGTCATTTGCAAATATCTTCTCTCATTCAATAGGTCGCCTTTTAGTTTTGTTGATTGTTTCCTTTACTGTGCAGAAACTTTTTATTTTGATGTAGTCCCAATAGTTTATTTTTGCTTTTATTTCTCTTGCCTCAGGAGACATATCTAGATGTCAGAGAGATTTTGCCTGTGCTCTCTCCTAGGATTTTTATGGTTTCAGGTCTTACATTTAGGTCTTTAATCCAGTTTGAGTTTATTTTTGTGTGTGGTCAAAGAAAGTGGTCCAATTTCATTCTACTGCATGTTGCTGTCCAGTTTTGCCAGCACCATTTGTTGAAAAGACTTTTTCCATTGTCTATTTATGCCTCTTTTGTTGAAGGTTAATTGATTATATAACTGTAGGTTTATTTCTGGGCTTTCTGTTCTATTCCACTGATCTATGTGTTTATTTTTATCCCAGCACCATACTATTTTAGTTACTACAGCTTTGAAACATAACTTGAAGTTAGGATTCGTGATCCCTCCAGATTTGCTTTCCCTTTTCAAGATTGCTTTGGTTATTTGTGCTCTTTTATAGTTCCATACAAACTTTAGGTTTGTTTGAGCTCTGCGAAAAAATTCTACTGGTATTTTGAAAGGGATTGCATTAAATATGTTGATTGCTTTGGGCATATAGACATTTTAACAATATTTGTTCTTCCAATCCATGAGTTTGGGATGTATTTCCTTTTTTTTTTTTTTCCATCTTCTTGAATTTCTTTCATCAGTGTTTTATAGTTCTCAGAGTACAAGTCTTTCACCTCTTGTATATTCAGGTATTTTATTCTTTTTTTTAATTAAAGATTTTATTTATTCATGACAGACACAGAGAGTGAGAGGCAGAGACACAGGCAGAGGGAGAAGCAGGCTCCATGCAGGGAGCCCAACGTGGGACTCGATCCCGGGTCTCCAGGATCATACCCTGGGCTGCAGGCAGCACTAAACTGCTGGGCCACCGGGGCTGCCCATATTTTATTCTTTTTGATGCAATTTTAAATGGAATTATTTTCTTAATTCCACTTTCTGTTGGTTGATTATTAGTGTGTAGGAGTGGAACAGATTTGTGTACCTTGATTTTATATCCTGCAACTTTACTGAATTAATATAACAGTTCTAGTTTTTTGGTGGAGTCTTTAGGGTTTTCTGTATATAATATCATGTCGTCTGCATATAATGAGAGTTCTATACTTCTTCCTTACCAATTTGAATGCCTTTTATTTCTTTGTGTTGTCTGATTGCTGTGGCTAGAATTTCCAGTACTATATTGAATAAAAGTGGTGAAATGGGCATCCTTGTCTTGTTCATGACCTTAGGGGAAAAGCTTTCAGGTTTTCACCAGTGAGTATGATGTTGGATGTGAGTTTTTCATTTAAGTCCTTTATTATGTTGGTATATGTTCCCTCTAGACCTACTTTGCAGAAGGTTTTATTTTTTATCATGAATAGATGTTGTACTTTGTCAAATGCTTTTTCTGCATCTACTGAAATGGTCATATGGTTTTTATGCTTTCTCTTATTGATGTGACATATCAGGTTAATTTTTTTGAATATTGAACCACTCTTGCATACTAGGAATAAATTCCACTTCATCATGGTGTATGATTTTTTAAAGTATGTTGTCGGATTCATTTTGCAAATATTTTGTTGAGGATTTTTGCATTGATATGCATGAGCAATATTAGCTCATAGTTCTCTATTTTTGTGGTATCTTTACCTGTTTTGGTTATCTGGGTGATACTGGCCTCATAGAATGAATTAGGAGGTTTTCCTTCCTCTTGAGTTTTTGGAATAGTTTTAGGGGAACAGGCATTAACTCTTCCTTAAACGTTCAGTAGAATTCACCTGCAGAGCTATCTGATCCTGGACTTCTGTTTTTTTGGGAGGTTTTGATTACTGATTTATTTTCATTGGTGGTAATTAGTCTGTTCAAATTTTCTATTTCTTCCTGCTTTAGTTTGGTAAGTTATATGTTTCTAAGAATTTATCCATTTCTTCTAAGTTTTCCAATTTGTTGGCATACAGGTTTTCATAATATTCTGTTACAATTTGTATTCTGTGGTGTCAGTTATTATTTGTCCTCTTTCATTATTAATTTTGTTTTGGGAAGTCCCCTCCCCTCTTTTTGACTCTTGCTAGAGGTTTATCAGTTTTGTTGATCCTTTCACAGAACCAGCTCCTGATTTCATTGATCTCTTCTATTGCTATTGTTTTAACTTTCCATATCATTTATTAATCTTCATTATTTCCTTCCTTTCAATGGGTTTGGGTTTTGTTTTTTCTTTATCTAGCTCCTTTAGGTGTAAGTTTAGGTGATTTATTTGAGATTTTTCTTGCTTCTTGAGGTAAGCCTGTATTACAATAAACTTCCCTTTTAGAACAGCTTTTGCTGCATCCCAAAGATTTTGGTCCTTGTGTTTCTATTTTAATTTGTTTTCTGTAAGTTTTTATTTCTTCTTTGATTTCTTGGTTGACCCATTCATTGTTTAATAACTTCATTATTTAACCCCTATATATCTGTGCTCTTTCCAGTTTTTTATTGTGGTTAACTTCTAGTTTCATAGCACTATGGTCAGAAAAGATGGATAGTATGACTCTGATCTTGAATTTGTTGAGTCTTGTTTTGTGGCCTGATATGTGATCTGTTCTGGAGAATGTTCCATGCGTCCTTGAAAAAGAACATACTTTTTAGGGTGAAATGTTCTGAAGATGTCTGTTAAATCCATCTGGTCCACTGTGTCATTCAGAGCCACTACTTTCTTGTTGATTTTCTATTTGGATAATCTGCTCATTGGTGTAAGTAGGGTATTGTTAAAGTCTCTTACTATTATTGTATTACTATCAATTATTTGTTTTATGTTTGTTATTGTTTTGTATATTTGGGTAGTCTCATGTTGGGTGCATAAATACTTAAAATTATTATATTCTCTCGTTTCTCTTTCTTTTTATTGGCTCTCTTTCCATGGTTCATTGGCTTTCTGTAGTGATATACTTTGATTCCTTTCTCTTTATTTTTTGCCACTGTCCCTTGAATTACATTTTCCTAGGGTACTTCAGGGGGACAGGGATTACGCTAGGCAAAAGAAGGATTTAAGCATTTCTTACTCCCCTGGCTGCATACCATCTGTTACTACCCCAATTTCTACCAGAATTTCTAACAGTGAAAATATGTTTCCCTAGTCCCTTTTGGGGACTGAGTGTCAGGTTGGGAATAATCTGGCCAAAAGACATGAGTTTCCCTTTTCTCTGATAATGCTATTAAAAAGGAAAAATTACACCTGTACCATTAGATGAAAGGCCTTTTGGGACCTTAGATAGTACATAAGTGACCACCACTAATCCATCTACTGTGTTTGAGAACATTAGAAAATGCCCCAGTCCTGCACCAAGCAGCAAAGTTTATATAGCTAAACATGGATTGATTTTGGCCCCTACTCACACCAATGGCTGAGTGCCCTTGGGCATGATAGAACCTGTACAACTACTGTGGTGACCTCAGGCCAGAATATACAGTGGATGTGAGCATGCTGGTTTAATATGTTTGTCTTTTTTAAAAAGTATATTTCCTCATGAGAACTGCCATTGTGTAAATTATAATTAAATGTAAATATTATACTTTATAATCTTATAATAATTTCCTGATAAATATGCCTGATAATCTAGTCTGTAGCATTATATTACAGTCTATTGCAGTTGGCTCTCCTGGTCTCCTTTTTACTTTTCACAACTATATTTGATCACACTTTTAGGATGGAAATAATCTGGTCTTAATCCTTTCAATAAAAAAGGGCTGGCAAACTTCTTTTATGAGTCAATGGAAAGGGTTTTGTAAGGCAGCATATATTAAAAAAGAAACATTAATCCTAACCCTTCACTTTCTTAAATGGGAATTAAGGTCAACATTCTTAAAGCAGCCAACTGAAGTGGTGCTAAGTTCAGAAATTCTTTGGAAAGAGAATCAAACAGCTGACTTTTACTAGAGAAAAAGGCATTTTAGGAGTTGGGTGCTAAGCACTGATGGTGTCTTTCCAAGTCATTTCTCTTTAACTAGGTCATCTCTTTTAAGAGAATAATGAGACACCATTAAAAAATAATCATTATGTTCATCTATTTCTTTATTCTTAATTAGGTCCTTCTACCACATGACAAGATACAGTAAATCAGATTTTTTTCCTGAAAGTCTAAGCTGTTTCCAAAGGAAAAGTGAGACATTTGAAGAAATCTAACCAGTCTTTCAGTCCATCAGAAATTAATGATGCACTAAAAATTGTATTTAAGAAAGCCTCTGGAAAGGAAAACTTCAATCAGGGTAGAATATATCAAGCTTTTTTTTTTTTTTTTCATACTCAAGTGGTAAACAGTATCTTTTTGGAGAGGAAATGCTTCTATGAATTATCTCTCATGAACAACACATTTCACCCGGTAAATCTATGTCTCATTTCATCTTCCAACACTGCAAACATAATTATACTCAGACACAACATCAGTGCATCTGCTGTCTAATTCCCAGAGTGGTCAGTTGTCTATTTTTCATGTTCTAGCATATTGCAAAATTCAACCTCTGGATTTTAAATATGGTGCTGTGACTTACAAACACATTGGCAAAAAGACAGTGTTCCTTCAAAATTCACATTACTTTCTGCAGATCTCTCCAAATGCATTCTCCTATTCATGAAGAATATTTTGTACTTGACTAAAAATAGTGTTGAAGTTAATTCCCACTTAAGAGAGTAGGGAATTGAGATACTGAAAAGAACAGTTAGGAAATGGAAAAGGATTTACGCTTTGTCAAAGAGGCCATTTTTAGCACCTTATCACAGCAACAACAGAAGCACTTTGTAAATTTAGTTTTGACAGCATTGGGATTATCACTTTCTCTATCTAAGATAAACTTTAGTATGCATTCACATTACCATTTATATAAATACCTCCAACATATTAAGCATGATAATAAAGTAATTCACATGGAAATCACATGTGATAGTTTATAAGGCCTTTGCAATACTTTATTATTATCCCCATGTTAAAGATGAGGAAACTGAGGCAGAGAAATTGAGCGGTACACCTAGGTCATGCAAATACCTGGCAGAGTTCACAATCAAGTTCCTGTTTTCTGGTTGGTGCCAAAAGTGTACATATATATATATATCTCACAGAAAAACAGAGAAAAATATGTATAGTGTGGTGAGCTGTTAACGAAGATGAAAGTATCTTTTGTTGTTTCCATTTCACTCAAGAGCAATTGAGGGTCAGAGACTTGGATTCAAATGACTGAATCTCTATGAAGCCTTCTTTTCTCTGGGGCGTGGTCTTTAAAGAGAAGAAATTTTAGAAGATAGCAAGCAGCCTTGATGCTTTCCAGTTTTTGCAGTGTGTAATGTGTTTGTGTTTTGTAAATATGGCTGAATTTTAGTTATCTGATAAGTTAAATAATAGAATTTAAAAAAGGTTACAATAAAATTAGGGGTTTCAATCTCTGCCTTTTATTCAAGAATGCAGAGTAAGAATTAGGCAAACACATTTGGTTTTATGGTATGATTGCAATTTTAGAAGTACCAGAAGAATGGTCACCTCCTAAGTAAGCCCACAACATTTCCAGAAATTATTTTCTTATATCCTCTTAGGAAACTCAAATGCATACTTGCTCAGAAACATAGCAATTATTTATATTAGTGGTTCTCAATTGGGCATAATCTTGACTCCCAGTGGACATTTAGCAATGTCTGGAAATATTTTTGATTGTTCCAGCCAAGGGTGCTAGTAGCATCTAGTGGGTGGAGGTCAGCAGTGCTGCTAGACATCCTGTAATTTACAGGATGCTCTCTCACAAACTCACACATAACAAAATGGAGCCCTCAATGTCAAATACTGAAGTTGAAAAATTGTATTTAAATTTATAAATAATGAACAACAAATCTACCATCATAAAACAGGTTAGATTTTTTTTTCTAGGAATTTTAGTTTTGGTCCATATGACATGGGTAAGGTACATGTATTTCAATTACAAAATCTTCATTTCAGCTTATAATGCTCCCTATGATCCAAAAAGTCAGGATTTCACTGACTAAGCAAGTATCATTTAGAAAAATTAGCCAGAAGAGCAATAAGTTGAAAATCATTCGTTCATGCTTTTGTGTAAATTAATGCAATGAGAAGTCATTGTGGGGCAAAGCAGACCTGGGCCCTTTCCAAGAGACTGCTTATAACATGGCCTTCCCCAGAATGATGAGAGAGAGAGAGAGAAAGAGAGAGCGAGACCAAGATGGAAGCTGTGGTGTCTTTTATTGAAGTGACATGTCATCTCTCCTGCCATATTCTGTTGGCCACACAGACCACTCCAGTAGAATACAGGAAAGGGACTACACAAGAAAATGCATATCAGAAGGAGAGGATCATTGAACCATCTTAGAGGCTGATTACAACACTAATGTTGCTTTTAATTCAGTAACCAGCTAGAATTCATCCTAATGGAGTGTCTAAATATAGCAATACACAGGAAACTCTGCAATTGGTCACTTATAATAATGACAGCTAGCTCTGCTGAAAAAAAATGAACCCATGTTGTAAGAAAAACTACATTGAGTTTATAGTAGATATGCACAATGATCTTAAAGACAAAACAAAATATGTTAGGTTCTGCTAGTTTCTGTATTGTACATAAATAGCTTTTTGTGCTAATTTAGTCAGAATTCTTTTGGCTTTTTGGTGGTATAACAAGTATAATTCTGAGTATGATTTGGAAAGGATTGACTGCTAATCCCTGCTCTTCCATCTCCTGGCTGTACTACCAGAGCCAAGTTCTCATCTCAGATGCCTCCTCCATGAAATAGCTATAACAGGACTCATCTCTGATGTTTGCTTTGAGGACTGAATGCTAGGATGTGGACAAACTATTCAGCATATTGCCTCACACAAGATGAGAATATAATAAATAGTAGTTATGAATATCAGCTGTAATCCAGTGTTTTTAAACTAAATATCATGATTCAGGTTGTGAAACTAAAAAATTGGTTGAATCAAATCTTCCTGTACAAATGAAATCAGATATCAGAGTCTTAGAGGGTCAGAAACCTGGCTTTTACTTTTTACTGTATTGCTGGAGTAAATATAGTTTCATGAAACTTTTGTTTCTTATTTGAGTGCACATGTAAACTTGTGCACGGGTGCGTGCGTGTGTGTGTGTGTGTGTGTGTGTGTGTTGTGTTTGTTTCCTCTTCCTAGGGGTTACAGTAAAAAAAAGAGAGAGAGAGAGGGACAGAGAGAGAGAGAGGGAGGGAGAGAGAGAGAGAGAGAGAGAGACGTGATTCTAACCTGTGTTTTCACCTGAGGAGAACAAACCTTATTCTGTTCTTGTGATTGTGTCTCTCTGAGTACTCTTAAGTATTTTAATGCCTTTTGTTGGAGAGTCTCTTCCTGTCTAGAATCCCATTTAAAGTTGAGATCCCAAAATGCATAGTGCTGTGACCTTTCCATGTTATATCATTAGACAAGGGAAGGACAAGGTTCAGTGCTTCTGCCCAGTAGCACAGTAGTTTTCAGATGCATTAATGGTAAATGACACAGGAAGCTCAGAAATCCCAATGGACTTTCTTTTCTGGAATCTTTTATATAGCAAGCATCCATAAGGACTTTTTAAGTTGTGTGATTAAATGAAGAAGTGCTAAGGCCCTGAGGTTTCTGAAGTTCTGAACATTAATCTATCTTAAGGAGGTACTGCTTCTCATGGAGGAAATAACCACTTATGGCCTTTTGTTGTCAAGTTTGCCAAATGTCCAATAGTGAACCATTTAAGTAAATTTTCTTTTTGTTGTTTTAATGTCATATTTTCTTTGACTTAAATTTTTATTGATAGTTATTATCAGTGACTTGAAATTCTTGATCTTCAATTTATCAGTTTATCAGAAAACAAAACAGTATTATTATTTTCCAGGTTCCCATTATCCTAAGTAGAGTGATTAATACTTTTATAATGTGAACAATTTCATACTTTAATTTGTTTGCTTTGAAGTCAGATGTTCAGCTAGTTACATTAACTATAATGTTTAAAATGTTAAAGCAAAAAGCTGTCTCTTTTTTTCCTCTTTTATAATCTTCCCCCTATCCCGCCCTCCCCTCCTCCCACCACACAGTGTTTTTATGAAGGACATCTGGGCGATTTATTCATTATAGTCTCTCACTTTGTTCATTGCTGGCCTAGGAATTCAGAGTCTAATCATCATTAAAATCATAATTATAGATATTTCTGGGTTAAAATTACTCAAGGAGAACATTCTCTCTCAAGGCTTGAAACAACTAGCACATGTTGTATATGAGGTTTCTCTATACCCTGTGGCTATAAAGTCTGGAGGAATTATTGAATATATATAATAAATGGCTTTCTGACATTACATTAAAATACAATAAAATACTATTATTTGTTCCTCGACATTTTGGACACCATATAGTACATAGATTCCTGAGAGTATAACAGGAAAGATACTTTACAATTCTTTAAGAATGAAGGTTGGCAATACTCTTAACATTAGGCAAGCAGTAGTATCAGGAATCAGCAACGTACTGTAATAAACCCTTAATCTTTATATGGATATGGTTTACAAAATATTTTCATTTTAGCTTTACAAAATTGCTTTGACATAGTATCAGTACATTTACTTTACAGATGGAGAAACCAAGGCTTAGAATAGTTAAATGACTTCTTCATAGTCACAAAGTGTTAGGAAGCTAGACCTTTAAGAATGAATCCCTCATGATTTTTCTTTAGTCCTTAAACCATTCTATGATGTCAGTATATTATTATTCTCATTTTCTCCATGCAGAAGCCGAAGCACAGAGAAGGAAAGCAACTTGCTCAAAATCCTACAGCTAATCAGTTGTCAGCCCAGAGCTGTAAGAGTCCAAAGCTTCCTCTTTTTTCTCACTTCTCTGCCTGTTTTCATATGCTGCTTCTCACATGCCTGTGAATCTGCATTTGGTAAAAGAAAGAATCCAGTGGCTAATTTTAACAATTCTCTTCTTACTGAATGAATACATATATTCATTCATATGTATATAAAGTTACAACGGAAAATTCACACTTCTTTTACTAAATTTTTCAAACTGCTTCTCCCAACCTGGCTCCAGATCAAAATAGAAGTATCTGTCATTTGCATAGCATCTTACAGACAGCCAAATGTTTTCACACACTTCATTTGCTTGTTACAATAAACTTATGAGATACTTAGGATAGGTAGAATTAGCAGGGTGATTTTACTAATCAAGACAAGTAAAAGACTGTAAAGTTTACATGGCCGATAAAGTGAAAAAAACAACAACAAATCAATCAAGTCTCCTGATGACACATTCTGGGAGTCCTCTGCAATGCTACTCTAAATGTCTTTAGGTGCCCAGCACCCCACAAGATTCTGCCCACCTGTGAATTCACCAAAACCTTTCTCCCACTTCAACAGAGTCAAGTAGATCATAACAAATCTTAGCTTTTGATACGAGAGGTCCTTACAACTGGGCTGATGGGCGTGGAGTGTAGTAGCACAATCATAGACTGGGTTCGGGCAAGGTGGGTGAGAATTCTGGGTCTGCAGAAAACAAATGTATGAGTTCCTGATACGATTGGTGATTTTCCAACAAACCCACCTGACTTCTTAACTATAACTGTGCTGTGGCATGAGAATCCTTGGCTTTAAGAAGTAAAGAATGTAGGGCAGCCCGGGTGGCTCAGAGGTTTGGCACTGCCTTTGGCCCAGGGCGTGATCCTGGAGTCCCGGGATCAAGTCCCACGTGGGGGTCCCAGCATGGAGCCCATTTCTCCCTCTGCCTGTGTCTCTGCCTCTCTTTCTCTCCGTGTCTCTCACAAATAAATAAATAAAATCTTAAAAAAAAAAAAAAGAAATCAAGAATGTAAAAGCCTCAAGTGATATCCCAGGATATATAAAATTTGGACTTCACGGTTTCCTAAAAATAATAATGTTGATATGATTTTAATATAAAAAAGGTCATGATGAAACTGAATGCTGAGAGCTGCCAGCTCTTAGTAGGATTGCACATCAGGACAGATAAGCTGATGAGTATGTGCTTCTTCCAAGTTATGTTTGTGCTCAGTCATGTTGAGTTAACTCTGCAGTTCTTCTCTATGAGTATATAGAAAAAATTGTCATGGATCTCATAAACTTGGAGTATATGCTTCACAATCGTGTGCAGGCTATTTCTGTTCTAACAGTTACTACTGTCTAATAACATAGTTGGCTTTCTCACTGAGACAGGGACTAGGCAAGAACTGTATCTTTCATGTCTCTATTTCTTCATGGCACCTGGTCTATTAATATAGAACATAAAAACATGGCTCAGTGGACATTTACTGAACTATGTTCATCCCATATAAGAAAATATAAAACTGTATATACTATATAAACATACATAATTACACTCTCACATCTGTGTGTGTACCTGTATGTCTCTGTCATTATCTGTGTGTGTACCTGTATGTCTCTGTCATTATCTGATCTACTATTCTGTAATTTTACACTGGCTTGATAAAACATGGCATTTTCAAGGGGAAACAATTAGTCTACTATTTATCCCATATATATGTATATGAATGTATATATGTATATATTAATGTATTCCAATTCGATATTCTATATAAATATATGTACCTGCAAAATTTCTGTAAGTATATTTAGCTGTAAGTACTTTTGACAACTAAAAATTATGTTATGTGTATTTTGCCACAACTTATTTATTTATTTATTTTTAATTTTTTAAATTGGAGTTCAATTTGCCAACATATAGCATAACACCCTGCTCATCCTGCCAAGTGCCCCCCTCATTGCCCATCACCCAGTCACCCCAACCCCCCACCCACTTCCCCTTCCACTACCCCTTGTTCATTTCCCAGTTAGGTATCTCTCATGTTTTGTCACCCTCACTGATATTTTCACTCATTTTCTCTCCTTTCCCTTTATTCCCTTTCACTATTTTTTATAAACCCCAAATGAATGAGAACATATAATGTTTGTCCTTCTCCAACTGACTTATTTCACTCAGAATAATACCCTCCAGGTCCCTCCACGTCGAAGCAAATAGTGGGTATTTGTCATTTCTAATGGCTGAGTAATATTCCATTGTATACATAGACCACATCTTCTTTATCCATTCATCTTTTGATGGACACCAAGGTTCCTTCCACAGTTTGGCTATTGTGGACGTTGCTGCTATAAACATTGGGGTGCAGGTGTCCCGGCGTTTCACTGCATCTGTATCTTTGGGGTAAATCCCCAGCAGTGCAATTGCTGGGTCGTAGGGCAGGTCTATTTTTAACTCTTTGAGGAACCTCCATACAGTTTTCCAGAGTGGCTGCACCAGTTCACATTCCCACCAACAGTGCAGGAGGGTTCCCCTTTCTCCACATCCTCTCCAACATTTGTGGTTTCCTGCCTTGTTAATTTTCACCCTTCTCACTGGTGTGAGGTGGTATCTCATTGTGGTTTTGATTTGTATTTCCCTGATGGCCAGTGATGCGGAGCATTTTCTCATGTGCATGTTGGCCATGTCTATGTCTTCCTCTGTGAGATTTCTGTTCATGTCTTTTGCCCATTTCATGATTGGATTGTTTGTTTCTTTGGTGTTGAGTTGAATAAGTTCTTTATAGATCTTGGAAACTAGCCCTTTATCTGATACGTCATTTGCAAATATCTTCTCCCATTCTGTAGGTTGTCTTTTAGTTTTGTTGACTGTATCCTTTGCTGTGCAGAAGCTTCTTATCTTGATGAAGTCCCAATAGTTCATTTTTGCTTTTGTTTCTCTTGCCTTCATGGATGTATCTTGCAAGAAGTTGCTGTGGCCAAGTTCAAAAAGGGTGTTGCCTGTGTTCTCCTCGAGGGTTTTTTTTTTTTTTAAGATTTTATTTATTAAAAAAAAAAAAGATTTTATTTATTTATTCATGAGAGACACACAGAGATAGGGGGGCAGAGACATAGGCAGAGGGAGAAGCGGACTCCATGCAGGGAGCCTGATGTGGGAGAAGCAGACTCCATGCAGGGAGCCCAATGTGGAACTCGATCCCGAGTCTCCAGGATCATGCCCTGGGCTGAAGGCAGTGCTTAAACCGCTGAGCCACCCGGGCTGCCCCTCCTCGAGGGTTTTGATGGAATCTTGTCTCACATTTAGATCTTTCATCCATTTTGAGTTTATCTTTACAACTAAAAATTTTTTAGCAAAATGTATTTCAGTTTTGCAGTTTCAATGTAGATATAGTTCAGTATGTTTTAATTTATAACCTAGAAAACATTTATTCTGAAAAGGAAAAAAGTTTGTTTGAAGATTTTTAATAAGATTTTATTTATTTACTTGAGAAAGAGAGAGAGAGAGAGACAGTGATTACACAGGGAGAGGGGGAGGGAGAAATAGACTCACCACTGAGTGGGAGCCTGATGTTGGACTGGATCCCAGGACCCCGAGATCATGACCTGAGCTAAAGGCAGATGCTCAACCACCTGAGCCACCCAGGCGCCCCTGTTTAAAGATTATTGATAAAATTTTGTTTGGTAAGCTATTTTTTAAGTCATAATGGTAGGGTACACTCTAGGTATGAGAATAAGTTTTCAGAATGAGTATTCACTTGACATTTGTGTTTGAAAGGATGATGGTGTAATGAACAGGAGAACAAGCATGATACTAATCCATATGCCATATGAAGATAATATCTCTGTGTTGGTTGAATAAATGAAAGAAAATACTTTTCAGCAAAGATAGTTAATTAGGCCATAAATAGCATATCATCATAAGCTGAAGAATGAATAAGTCACCTCATCGTAATAAATAATTACTTTATGCATGGTTTAGGAAGGCCTCAAAGGGCCAACTACATATTGATCCAATCATTCTGTCAATATTCCTAACCGTGATAGTGGTGAAAGAGATTTTTCATTGTATTTAAAAAAGGGAGAACAAGTGAATGAAGAGTTTTTTGTTTGTTTGTTTGTTTGTTTGTTTTTAACCATTGGAAGGCGATAGGCAAAAGTTTGGTGCCCCGAAACTGGCGGCAATGACTTAGGATCAAGACAGCTTATATTAATATCTAAAAGGACAAGGGATGCCTGGGTGGCTCAAGAGTTGAGTGTCTGCCTTGGGCTCAGGCCATGATCCTGGGTCCAGGGATCTGCCTATGTCTCTACCTCTATCTCAGTGTCTCTCATGAATAAATAAATAAAATCTTAAAAAAAAAATATATCTCAAAGGACCAGGAGTTTTATCCATCCTGGCTGAAGGCTTGACACTGTACTTAAAATGATGGGTTAGCCAAACAATACTTCAGCTGGACAGATCTGGGGAGGAAATGGCCCATTTGTGATCCTTGCAGTAACCAAGTTGCTGAGGCAGACTTCAGTGGAAAGAGAACGGATCTGGGCATCAGACAGACTGAAGTTTTAATACCAGCTTCAGCACTTGGTCTCTATGACTCTGATCACATTTTTTAATTTCTCAGCACTTCTACCATTTTATCGGTATGAGATAGTAACAATGTCTATTCCAAAGGATCACTGTGAGGATTTTAAGGAAAGTATATAAATACCTTGGATCATTGGCTGACATACAGACGTGCTCAGTAGATAATGGCTATTGTTATAGGCTTTCCACAAAACCTTTCCCCTTCAGAATAGACTACCTGAGTTTGTTTCTGCTCTTTTGTTTTCTTTTACCGTTTTCTTTAGTTCTCATAAAGCCAGGGATAAGGGGCAGGGCTAGAGGAGATAAACCAGTGAAACCAATGGGGCATGTCTGTGGATCACAGTCTGTTTTCCAGGTTTGCTCTGACCACACCACTACTGAATTGCCAGGTGTTTAGAAGTTTCCCACTAAGCGAATGCATTCTAAGCATATTTTTATCTTTCTCTCCTTTTTTTTCTGAATATAAAATTAAATTCTCATTTTTTAAGAAAGTGGAAAATAGCCATTTCAAGAAGAAAATAAAATTCACCTGTATTCCCATCAGCCAGATAGGCACTGTTCATAATTCAGTGTTTTTCTTTTTCCAATACATACAAACGTGTCTGAATACATTTATCGTAATTGAGAACATATTAAATAAATATACCATTTTATATACTGCTTACTATGTTAAACAGAAAGGTTTTTGGATTTTGGGGGTTTTTTGTTTCTTTTTTTTTAAGTCATGGAATGCTGGTACATTTTAGTTCCTTTGTGCCTTAAAATCTAGACTATATAATCTTTTCAATGGAAGCCTACCTGGGAAGTTGGAAGGGCTGCCTTTATAACCATGCTCATGGTTATTTTAAAATTTTAATTTAGTAACTTGTGTTTGAGGACTACAGAACTAATTTTTAGTTCTGGTAAGTTGTTTTCTTGTTTCTCTTCCTTTCTCAACCCCCTAATTGCTCTTGCTGGGAAATAACTATTTGCTAAAGATAAAAATTATTTGTACAGATTCTTGAGATAGATTCTATAAACAAGACAATATTGATCACACAGCTTTCCTTCCGCTCCTTAGAGAAGAAATCCTAGGGGTTTTGTGAGATGCTGAGAAATAATTTGCTTCTTCTTAGAACTCAGGTTAATGGGTTTATAGTTTGTACTCCTCTCTTCAGAGGAAGTTAGGCCTTGGAGTACAAGACTATTATATTAGCAGTTGAAATTATGAAACCTGAGCCAGTCCCATAGTTCATAATAAAACTACACTGCCTATACACATCTTAATCTTAAAAACACAATGTTGATTAAAAAATGAAAGAGTTGAATAAACCATATGATAAGGTAACATTTTTATAAATCTTGAAAATATGCTAGACAATACAGTTTATTATTTTGTGTGTATACCTGTGTAGTATAAGTCCATATCAATTTCAAGATAACGGTTAATTTTGGTGTGTATATGGAGAGTGCTTATGTTGTCTATGCAATATTTTATTTCTTACTAAAAAAAAAATTCAAAGCGAAGATCCTAAATCTTGATGGGAGCTTCATGATATCTGATATTTCTAAATTCCAAGATTTTAGACTTCATAATAAATCAGACCAGTCTTTTTTCAGTTATGGAAGATATTGAATGGTCATTGTTTTGTGGGGATGGGAATGAAACCAGAAGGAAAACTGTGAGGTGATCTACAGCTCCCAAAACTAGATTAGTGAATCTTTAAAAGGGCTTTTTGCAAAATCCCTCCAGCAATATATATGGTAATGAGAGCAGGTATTTTAACAGTTATTTATGCTTAGTTTCATTCTCCCTCATGATATGTGGTTAATTCTAAGAGGGACTAATTCACTGTAATGGTAATTTGGGCTCCCTTCCAATAGCACTTGAGATACAACAAGCATCAGCAAGGCACCAAAGTGGTCTTTGTGAAAGAAGAAACACTGCCCAGTGTCTGTAGTCCTTGATGCAAATGAAGAAAAATAGGGATTTCATATCACTTATAAAATGTTAGCAATCTCTGTCCCTTTCTTAGGCTTTGAATAACTGTTTCCATCCTAATAATCTTTCTAGTTCTTGGACCAAGGGTAATTTAAATAAGAACTACTCAACAAATATTATTCAGGAAAAGTTAGACCTCACACATAATACTTTGGAATGTTTATTATACAATGACATTGACAGTTTTATGCCTGTACAAACTTATTGTATGTTCCATTGAGTAATCCGTAATCCCACACACACGCACACACGTATGTGCTTACACACACACACACATATATAATTTTACCATTGATTTTGCCTTGCTTTAGCAGATGAAAGACAGATAATTCTTAAAAAAGCAACCCAACATTTAGGAGACTGATGGAAGAGAAGGAAGATGAATACATCAACTTTATCTCAGGGAAAGAAGCAGCATATATGGAAAGATAATAGCCAAAAAAGTCAGAATGTTAAACAGAGGGGTTTTATTGGAACAGGGTCATATTTTAAGTGCTAATACCTTACAATTTCATATAAAGTACAAGAGTAAAATGACAGCAATTTTCTACCTAGTAGTGGTATTCCTGAAAAATCTATAAATCTCTTGATTATTAAGGCTTTTATACTTCTGTTACTATGTTTATTATGTCATGTGCTAAGTATTTAAATTGCATGAACTGGCCTACAGTATTTAATGCAGGAGTTTTTCTTTAAAGATGAATATTGTAGGGACATCTGAGTGGCTCAGTGGTTCAGAGGTGCCTTCAGCTTAGGGTATATTCCCAGAATCCAGGATTGAGTCCCACATCGGGCTCCTTGTGGGGAACCTGCTTCTCCCTCTGCCTGTGTCTCTGCCTCTCTCTCTCTCTCTCTTTCTGTGTGTGTCTCTCATGAATAAATAAATAAATAAATAAATAAATAAATAAATCTTTTTTTAAAGAGTTGAATATTGTAAACTACTTGTTTGCATCACTGTCATTTTTCATATGAGAAAAAGAATATAGATTGCAGAAGATGTTTCTTAGAATTATCTTGGAGAGTCTATTATATCCCATCAACCCTCCACAGCTTACTGTCTGCTAGAGTGGTCACTAGTTAAAATGTCAAAGCTTTCTTTCTTTCTTTTTTTTTATAATAAATTTATTTTTTATTGGTGTTCAATTTGCCAATACACAGAATAACACCCAGTGCTCATCCCGTCAAGTGCCCCCCTCAGTGCCCGTCACCCAGTCACCCCCACCCCCTGCCCTCCTCCCCTTCCACCACCCCTAGTTCGTTTCCCAGAGTTAGGAGTCTTTATGTTCTGTCTCCCTTTCTGATATTTCCCACACATTTCTTCTCCCTTCCCTTCTATTCCCTTTCACTATTATTTATATTCCCCAAATGAATGAGAACATATAAGTTTGTCCTTCTCCGATTGACTTATTTCACTCCGCATAATACCCTCCAGTTCCATCCATGTTGAAGCAAATGGTGGGTATTTGTCACTTCTAATGGCTGAGTAATATTCCATTGTATACATAAACCACATCTTCTTTATCCATTCATCTTTCGATGGACACCGAGGCTCTTTCTTAAGTGAATCAGAATGTATTTTATGTAGCATGCAAGGAGTTAGACTTCATTCCAGATAAGCAAGAAACTGAAAAAAAAAAAATCATTTAAAGGGAGATACGTTTTCAATTTTCTGTTTCAAACAGTATATTTCTTATTTTATAAGTTATCACTTTTAATTGATATAAAAACAATTTGTACAAAGTTGCTTTGTGGCTCATCCATTTTCTCTAAGTGTAAATTCAGAATTTCCGAAAGAAGGCTCTCGGTTGTTAGATAGAATACTCTAGCTGTTCATGACTGTTTAACAGCTATTATCTATAGTGATTAAATTTAACATAAAATATAACTCATCCAAGGGAAAGTAATGCATCGGTGATTTTAAGTGGACCTTTAATGAAACTACAGTGAAATGACAAGATATGAGTGGAGAATCTGACGCACACACAGGTTGGGAATAGGGGAATATATGTGTATGAGAGCATGGGTACAAGTAAATACATACACACACACACACACACACATGCTTATGTGTGTTATTAAAGGCTGAACTTTATGCTTAGTGTATTTGAAAATACAGTAAAGTGCAAAGAAATTATCTGCCTGAGCCTACAAAATGAATCTGATATCTGATGATATTAAAAATCTCATGGCATGTTTTTGCCATGTGTGTGGCCTCCAAAGGCATGCTTCTGACCAATTTATCTCTTGATTTCCTGAACAGCACATTCCAGGAGGTGTTCAGGAACATCATCTTGCCTAAGCAAGCATAGCTCCTTGCATGCTGGAGCTATGGAGGTGGTCAGGAATGTCATCCTGCCTAAGCAAGCACAGCTCCTTGCATGCTGTCTTAGTCTTTCTGGCTTCCTCTTTATCCTCCATCCTCCAGGTTTTTCAGGCCAGATTTTTGTGTGTTAAGGCAGATGTAAGAAATGGAATCCCTCTCTGCCATATTCATTTAAGATTGACTCTGGGAAGACTTCCTTGATTCCCTCACTTAGAGGATTCATTTCTTCCTTCATCCTACCCCATTAGACAGGCAAGTTGGCAGACATTTGTACCCTTATTCTGGCACTTTTAACATATTTGTATTACAGGTAGTCTTAAGCAATAGAACCAAGTTTTATTCATTCTTTTTCTTCCATTGTATAGCTCAGTGATTAAAACATGGTTAGTTTTCATTGTGTTTGCTAGATTTTGCTTAATTTAAATAATTACCAAAAAAATAAATAATTACCTATAACAAGATGATTGAGAAAAGTAGGGAAGGTACAGTTAGACAAGATGGGGTTATGTGGTCCAGTAAGTGAGGGTATGTGTCTTCAGATGGATCTACTTTTACATCTTTACATTGGTCCCATTGACATTAAGAAAGGCATCATGAATAATTGATGCTGTGATATTTTGTACTTTCAGAAACAAACGTAATTAGGCTAAGCTCACAACTGGAGGCTGAGTATTTTAATATACCAGTTCATTGATTCGTGTATTGTTTTAATTTATTTAAATTTACTTGAGGGGCACCTGGCTGGCTCAGTCAGTAGAATATGCAACTCTTGATCTCAGGGTGGTGAGTTCAAGCCCCATATTGGGTATAGAATTTACCTAAAAATTTTGTTTTTAAATTTTATTCTAATTTATTTATTTACTTAGTGCCAGGCATTAAGTGATACCAAGATGAACAGTTGTTTGCCCTTAAGGAGCTTAAGGTGTACTAAAGACAATGCTATTATGAAGAAAAAGAGGCACAGGATGCTCTAGAAGTAGAAGGGAAAAGGGTGCCTAGGTGGCTTAATTGGTTAAGCATCTGACTCTTGATTTTGGCTCAGGTCATAATCTTAGGGTTATAAAATGGAGCCCCACGACAGACGCCAAGCTCAGTAGGGAGTCTGCTTGGGATTCTCTCTCTCCTGTTCCCTTTCCCTCTGCCCTTCTACACCTCTCTCTCTCTCATAAATAAATAAATAAATAAATAAATAAATAAATAAATAAATAAATAAAATTAAAAAGTACAAAGGAAGGATGTTACAGAGAGGAGAGTCATGAAAAGTTTCCTTGAGGAGGAACAATTTGAATTTAGTTTTGAAAAACAGGACCTAGCCCATTTAAAGGGAAGATGAGATAGAAAAGGAACATTCCAGTTAGAATAAAGCCATGTGCAAAGGCATGGAAACAAAAGAAAATAATGTGTGTTTAGAAAAATAATTTGATGTGACTGGAGCATAGAGTACAAGTAGGGAGAAGGAAGCTAAATACAGATCATAAAAATTCTTCTATGCTGATTAAGGGGTTGTGACTTTGCAGGTAGTGGAAATCACTGGAAGTCAAATTTAAGCAGTGGTGTGATGAAGACAGATTTATACTTTAGATAGATCCCTCTGGTTATGCCATGGGTAATGGCCTGGAGGATACCTGGAGTCAGGAGAGCAGTTATAAGGCCAAAAAAAATTCACAAGAAAAATGACAGGAGTCTGACCTAAGTCAGTGCCCAGGAGAATAAAGAGATATGGTAGGGTGAAAGAGAAGTGGGAAGAGGGATAGACCCAGGCACTCTTCAAGAGATGAACCAACACAGTCTGGTGCTAATTGGATGGTGAAAATGAAGGCAAAGAATAGAAAAGATGACTCCCTGTGGCTTGGATGAATGGGCAGGTGATTGTGGAGCCCTTCGTTAAAATAAGAAACATAGGAAAAAAGCCAGGTTGTGTTGGTGAAAGACAAAGAGTATATTTTGGACAGAATGGTGCCTGGAGATTAAGGAAATCCGAAATTCTAGCTTTTTATATTAAAACAGATGTGCTTGCTATGGAAACTTGATCCAAGGCTTTTGTATAGTGTTCCTATACCACAGTTTCCTAATTGCCATTAAAGATATGTATTATACATGCTACAGATGTAGATATATACATCCATATTTCAGTTTTCTATAATTAAAATCTTTCATACTCTAATACTTTAAAAGGGAAATTTTAAATCAAGGAATTTGAGAGCTTCAAACATTAGAAATAATCTAATCCAGACCTTCATTTCATAGATGCAGATCTGAAACCCAAATTGTTTAAGTAACTTGCCCAAGTTTATGGAGTAAATCAACAATAGTACCTGGATTAAAATCCAGATAACCTGACTCCTGACTGAGTGTGCTTTTTATATACCATCTGCCTTTAAGGACATATAAAGGGAAAAGTTAAGCAGGCACTCATTTTTCAAATATCATGACTCAGAATTTTTTTTTTTGGGATGTAAGGAGAATGTAAGTGAAGGTGAGTGTAAAAGAGGGGTTCCAGGTTAGTAAAGTGTGTTTTGGCATAGGAAACATCTCATTCATTTATATAAAAAGAGAATGACTTTCCTGGGTCTTGACCCAACTCTGGGTTGTATATGTGATGGACCACTTTTTGGTAGACCACAAAAGTGTGGTCTTAAAAGAGTTGTAACCAAGAAAAATTATTGCAGAAGAATTTGTTCATATGATATATTCTGGCTTGCTCTTGATAGCTTAACTTCTCCCTGTGCCTCAGTGACAGTGTTGCTACTGTTCTGTTGGAAGTGATATAACAAATTGTCCCCTCACATTATTGTCAATAGCTGAGAGCTTCTCCCTGTCAAACAGAAATAATAATATTTATAGGAAGAAATACAGTCAAAGGTAAAGTCCATCAGAGAATTTACCAACTCTATTGAAATGACTCATCTATACATCTCTATTTCCTGCAAGACACATCTCTTTGTATACATAATATCTGGTATCAGGCTTAGTACGTAGGATGCATTTATCACACATTTGCTAGAACTAAACTGACATGATGCAGAGTTAATAATCCTGAACCAGTTTTAGACTCTGACCCTAGTTTTTGCCACTTGGGAGATGCATAGAAAGAATAAAATCAGGAGGATGCTGAGGCTTGGTGACTGACGAGCAGCCAGCTGGTGGATATCCATGCTGGGGGTAAGTGTGGAGTCCAGAAAACAAAGTCAATACCCTGAAAACTAATGGAGGATGAATTGGTATTATAAAATGGGGGCCTTAAATCAGGAGCCTACAGAAGTGAAGCAAGTAGCAGGAAGCAAGGAATTGGGAAAAAAGGGTGGCCAATAATACTGGCAGCCATTATTGTTGGCTCAGCTTGATGATGTAAGTCTGAGTTTCCCACACACTGAAGGGACACAGCCTGACATCTGACATTAATTAATTGTTTCACCTTGCTTTCTGTAACCTCTCTGAATATCAGTTAACCTCATCTATAAGATGAGATTAGGGGAGCTTATAATATTTAATGTCTCTTCTAGCTTGTTTATTCTTCTAATGGTTTTCTTTCTGCCATAAATAGTAAATGCTCCTTCAGACACCAAAATAAGAAATGGGATTCATGTCATGCATATCAGTACAGAAACTATTTCAAATGTCAGCTAAATAGATCTGTTGTCTAAAGAGACAATTGTACTTTACCATTTGGTAAAAGAAGCAGTATACTGGAAGATCTAATAATAGAAATTCTTGCAAACAGTGTATTTGGCCTAAGCCATTTTTTTTATAAAACCATAAACCTAGATGTAGTTATATTTTCAATATTGCCACTGATTTATGAAACAATGATATTAGATAAAACTATCAATGTTTAAGACATTTTTTGCATTGTTTTACCTTTTTATTGCTTTCCCATATTTACCCTTTCACTTTATTTCATGGTTGCTTTGCCATAACTGAGTGATACCATATGTACCAGCATTCAATGAGAGTCCACTTAATCTACAACATATTTTAAGTGAACAATGCCTTTGTCAATTTTTATAGGGCTTAAAATGTTTTTTTTTCCTTAAGAATTACACGGAGAAATTCTATTTTTTGTGCTTTAAGATATGCTGTTGTTTGAGAGCCCTTGAAGTGAAATGATAGAGAATGCATTTCATATGCAAGACATGTCATAATATCACACAGATTTTGATTTTCTCAGGAACATGAAGCAGCAAGAATTTTGAAGACCCAGTAAGAAGACTTTCAGAAACTGTCTCAGTATGGAAAATGATAACATGAATTCTCTAGTAGTCATTGGGCAAAAGACATGGGCAAGTGATTTATGAGTGAAGTACAAATGACTGATAATCTTGACTTCTTTTCTTTATTTATTTAAAAATGCAACTTGTCACACAGTTGGCTGTATGTTTGCTTTCTTACCACCTATAACATTTCCCAGAATAGAATAACCATCAATCTATAGAAATGATTAAATTAAAAAAAAAAGAAAAATCACCTATCTTTGAACAAGTTTCTCCTCATCTGTTCAGTAGCCTTCATTTTATGTATTTCCTGCATAAATATTATATGTTACTGGAATTTGTCTATGACATTAGTGGTACTGTGCTTGTGCTTGATGAGTGACTGTCCTTTAGAATGGAGCACAACCTGCAGGGCCATTTAGCCTCTTTCAAAGCAATCTACCAACTTTTTCACCCACTCATTGTGTGATCATAGACAATTTATTTTAACTTCCCTTATTCTATTTCCTTATCAGTGAAATGAGGAAATAATATAGTGCCTAGACTGTTAACAAAGAATCAGTCAGGTACATACCTAACCTTAGTAGAGGCTTAGCATGTTGCTGTTGTTGTTATTCTCTTTGTTATATTTTAGAATAGCTTGCAAGAAATAGAGTGGGTAGAAGAAAACAAACATGTTATATATTGCATACTAAGAAAAAAATGTAGGAACTGATGAAAGAATTTTTTAATGACTCATTGTATTAAACATGCTAGCAAAGTAAACTTTCCGCATCATTGGCCCTAGAGCCTCTAGTCCCTTCAAATTGACTTGGCCTCCAATATGGTAAAGCAGAATGAGGTCATCACCCTGTAATGATGCATGTTTTTCTCAAAGGAATGAGTAAATTAATTCTCAGTGAACTGACTAAAAAGGAAATCAGTCATTATTTAATCAGTCAACCAACCCAACCAATAACAGAGCAGTTCCCCCAAATCTGAGGCTAGTGGAACATCAAAAGGTAGAATTGAGTCCTTGCTTTTATCTCTGTCAAGTCTCTGAGCTCCATCTCTTAAACCATAAGGTAGAGTCAATATTCCCCATGTATGGTTGGTGTAAGAATCGAGTCAATGTGTATGACAGATTTTTATAAACACTAAATCACTTTACAAATTTAACATGATTTCTGTGCTTAAACATCATTCATTGTTCATTCATTGTATCTCATTGTTCATTATCTCATTATCTCATTGTTCATTATCTCATATCTTGCTGATCTTTTGACCAGTACTTTTATCTGGAGTCAAACACTGAGAATGGCAATAGAGTCAAATAATTTTATGATTCAAATTGGGAGACCCCTACTTTATAATTTATTAGGTCTGTGGTCAGCAACTTCTAAGCTTCAAATTGATATCTTAGATGTTTCTAAAATATTAAAACTTGGAGTAGCCATCATATTCTGTGTACATATTTTTAAAACCGGTAGGGAATATATGAAGACAATTGAATTTGTTACAAATTTCTTCTGAACCTGGCTGATATGACACATATCAATATGTATTTCACAGTTATACATCTACAGAGGAATGTTTAGAGATAAGATCAAAGTAGCCATCCTTATTAATCACACATTGTGTATTGCCTTCTGCCTCCCTCGTCAGCCTTTTAAATCAACTACATCTGGTTTTTGGTTCTTAAATGTGCCATTATCTTTTGCATTAAAAGGCAGTTACTCCAAGAGAGAGCAGCCCCACTTGATTAAAAAATAATTAACTAGAGTTATAGACATGTTACTAATCACGGCAGCCCAAATAAGAATTTTAGTATAGGTAAGAGACCTACTATATTGCTACAACAGGTCAGCAGAATTGGGATGAATGCCTACATAAAGCAGCTCTTTTATTTTGCTGGTGTTAACTTCACAGAAAAAAAAAAAAGCATTAATACAGAATAGATAGAAGCTAACAAAGATAGGATCACAAAGAAGTAGCTGAACCTTGATGTACTAACCCTGTCCCAGATGGTGTCCTCCTTTATGGAGAATGAAACACATGATTATATTACACCCAGAGCAAGTTAAGCTCTGGGAAATAACTCCCACTAACCAACTGCATAAGAAATTGGTATATAAGGATGCCTAGCTAGCTCAGTTGGTAGAACATGCAACTCTTAATTTCAGGATTATGAGTTCAAGCCCACATTGGGCATAGAGCCTACCTAAGGTGGGGGGGGAAGAAAGAAAGAAATTGATATATAATTATCAGGCAGATCTTTATTGGAGCTCACTTATCAGTGAATTGTCTCTCAGTAGAGAAATCTACGTGGGAAACCAAGTTGTTATTTGAACTTTCTTGATAAGCACGGTGTGTGACACTGAATAAGTTTGGTGATCTAAATCACTGCTATTCAAGGAAATTGTTTTCATTTTGCAAACAAGGTAAGAAACTTCAGAATGAATGTGAGCAAAAGCTTTAGAGCATCATTTTCTTCATTGAGAATGTCTTACTCCTATACACAGATACAAGCACACACATGTACATACTATATTTGTAGAAACAGTGTGCTTTGCGACATAGATAATTTGAAGTCTGGCACAATTTCTTCATTTCATGACAGACTGTTCACAAACAGGTCTCATATACGCAGTTATTCTGTGGACCACACTTTGAGAAGCACTGGTCTTTGCCTAAGTCAGAATTACATTGGGAAGATTTTAAGATATATAGTTGTTTAGTATATACCCTTGAAAATTCTGATTCGAAGCTCTGGTATGTCATACATTCATCTGCATTTTAAAAATGCTTCTCATTTAATTTTGATAAATATACAAGGTTGAGGAGCTACACAATAAAATGCACAGAGTAATTAAATAGTGCTAAGCTGAATAGGTCAGAGATTGAGCACATGGATTTTGGCATTGGGAGTTGAGTTATTGTTTCTTTTGGGTACATTGCTGTGGATTTTCTAGGCCTCAGTAGTCTCATTTATAAAGCAGCTGTAACAATACCTACCACGTAAACTTGTTGTAAGGTTTAAGTGCTGTTATAAAGAGAAAGCACTTAGTTCAGAGCCTACCACATAGACAATTGATAAATGCCAGCTATATATGGTGGGTATTAACCCATGATGGAGATTTACCTGTCATTTTTGATAATATACCCTTTCACAATTTCCCCCCCAAAAGTTAAAAGATACAGATACAGTTAAATGATACAGAATCCAAAACAACAGATATCTGATGCTTTGACCTATCCTTGTTTCCACCACCTTTCCATCATTGTTTGAATATTCTAGCGCAATTGGAATAAACCCAAGTTAGAGACCTTACATTTTGTCAAGATAATTTATAGATATTTATTCTAACCTATGTTGTATTTGTTTCCTAATAAATGTTTGTAGGTTGATTTTCCCCCCTCTACTTCTAATCTAAACATAAAGAATGAAGGAGAGTTACTTTATATTGACCAAGAACATAGTCAGAATTTATTAATAACAATATGAGTTTGATTCTGACCTTTCGTTTTCTTTCACTTGGGGCAGATTTATGTTTGATAAATAGAAATAAGCAAAAGATGGTGTTAGAAAGTGAGTTGCCAAACTTTCACAAAGGGGAATTTAGTTTTAGATTATATTTATTACATGACAATAATGTTTCTATGGATTATAAAATAGTGGATCTATTATGGTTCACTAAATCAGTAAAAATCACGTAGCTGTTAATGATTTGGAACCCGGTTTGTGAAGCACAACTTGGCAGAGCTATCAAGTGGTTAAGAGTGTTGGTATGAAAGTTAAGGACTTCAGTATTGAAATCCAAGTCTGGCTGTTTTTGTGGTGTGTGGCCTTGGACCTGACTTCTCTGGGATGCAGTTTCCCCATATATGTGTAATTGGGTAATAAAATGTAGTCACCACACAGTGTGTGTGTATGTGGGGGCGGGGAGGATGGTGGATTGAGTTCACTGACAGGAAGGTGTAGGCTTCTTCTATATTTTTCTAACAGTGCTTATGCTCAACTTTATTCTCTCTGGTGTCTAGCAGCCTCCCTCCCAGTAAGTCACGTAATAATTCTTCCAGGCCCCCATGGAACAATTTATTTTACAACCATAGTATTCTCTAAGATGGCACCATAGAGGACTAAATGTTACCCAAGGTGAGGAGGGTAAATGCTGCATTATGGGTTATACTTTCCCAGTGCCTTTTTTTTTCTTTCTTTCTTTCTTTCTTTCTTTCTTTCTTTCTTTCTTTCTTTTTTTTTTTTTTTTTTTTTAGCTTTCCAAGGAGCACAGAGAATGGTTTTAGCTGGCTCTGTGGCTCTGCAACCCATTTAGTATATTGTTGCCTACACTTTACCATTCCCTTAAAAGCTGTGTTTTGGGCATCTGCCCTCCTCCCACTGCTTGTGTAATTCCCCTAACCTAGCATGGTCTTTTACTTTTCATTACAGAAATGAAAGCAGGAGGCCGAATTTCTCTCAAAGATGACTGATCAGTATGGTACAAGGAAAAGACCAGAGAACCAAGACTGATTTAAATATCGTGCAAACACTGCTGCATTCTTGCTGGGTGACCTTGGGCTCATCAATTGACCTTTGTCTAATTCTGTTTCCTCAGCTACAAATAAAACAAACAAACAAAAAACCCCATAAAAAAACAATGAGGCCATCCGTGCCTCACTCACATCTTTGCTGTGAGGGTTGAAGGAGTTGTAGAAAACATGAAAGCACTATCCACGTACAAATTTTCATTATCATTGTCATGATTATATCTATGTATCGGTATATTAGGAGTTTGTTAGCCACTAGATTCCTGTGTGCTCTGCTCCCATTTTCCCAACTCCCAGAAATGCAGAGGATCCCTGCCAGATGGCTAATTTGCCAGCTGTGTCTTGTTTTGTCATTGTAAATATTACATGCTCCAACTGAGAGACTTTGCTTATAATGTAGTATGTTTTGTCCTTTATCTCCTGCAGATTGAGAATTACATTGTGGAAAATATGAAGTCGGAGATGGCCCAGATACAGCAGAATGCAGTTCAGAACCACACGGCCACCATGCTGGAGATAGGAACCAGCCTCCTCTCTCAGACTGCAGAGCAGACCAGAAAGCTGACAGATGTTGAGACCCAGGTACACCCCTGGGCCAGAGTCGACAAACTCTTAACTGAGAAGATTTTTTCCCCTTTAGCTTTCTCCATAAACACAGAGCACATTTCATCACTGAGATTGGGGAAACATATACATTTTTGTTTATTGGTAATAACAACAATGACTGCTTGACGTGCTATGCATGTTTCTTTTATTTAACGAGGATTGGTATATTTAGCTTTGCATGTTTGCAAAAACAGGACTGGCAAAGGGCTTAATCAGCATTGAAATTCAAACAAACACCGCAGCTACCAACTGTGATATGATATGTGTCAAACAGAATAGCCATTTGGGTCAAATTGGTGCCTTTGATGTACATTTTTGACCTGTCCTGTTTCATCTCTAGTAAGACACTAGCCACAAAGGCACCTGCAGAGGTTTGGTGCATTCAGGAGACAAGCAGGAAAATCCAAATGAACTGATCAGCAATGTGTAGATTCTTTTATTCATGATTTTATGAGAAGTCAATTAAAACTCATTTTACAGTCATACTAATCTCAGTACATATTAGTAAAATGCCCTTTAATCATCAGTCACAAACCTAGCGTTACAGTTTAGTGGAAATATTTTTGATGATATGAAGATGATCTCTCGGTCCCCTTTGCACTATGGAAATGGTTATTTAATTTACCATTCTGAAACCCAGAGGATAAGTGTATCTCAGTGTAACTGATTTCTGGAAGCAAAGCTGAAATATATTGTTAAAAGACAAACTGAGGCACATCAGAATTTTCAAGACTTTATTTGGGCATCCATCAACTCATAATGAGCAGCACTTAGCTCAAAGTGGTTAGGAGAACTCTACTGTGGGAGCTAAGGGAAAGGCTTGAATAGAGAAGATACAGAAGCAAAGCAAAGCAATGATTTGACTGACTGTAGCCAGTTGCCTTATTTGAGGGATCCTGGTTGGCTGTAATTGATTGTTTTTGACTTTTATTTGCTTGGATTTAAATGTACTGACTTTGCTTTAGGCTTTGGTTTACTTATGTAGGTTACCAAGGCATTAGAGCCACCTCAGTCTAATGGCCTCCTTGTTTAAATTAATTTTAATAATATAATTCAAAAACAAGATGCAACCCTATTTCTATTTTATTTCATTTCTGTTAATGGTGTCATAGATCATATAATGATATTTAAATATAAATAACAATGACAGTTTATATGGATACAGAATTATATATTATACAAGCAACTTTCCCAGGTACAAATGATTTTTATGAAAACCATTTAAAGCTGACAGAGGTCAGAAAAGTTTGAACAGTTTTCTTATATTGGTATAGCTAGTGAACTGAATCTGGCACTCAGGTGGGGGCATTCTCAATTTTTTGCTTTTCTATCCCTTTTGATTAGTAATGCTAATAATTAGACTAATTAAATAATAATTTAAATGTGGATTATACTGGAGAAGTGGATCACATGGACTTTGGAAAATATTTTTCGCCGCACCCTATTATCAGATAACCATAGGCAATGAGAAAGGGAAGACTACATATTATAACTAAAAAGTCTGAGACTTTATTTAATCATTTATCATCAAACGAAGCAAGCTTGGTGATCTGCAAACATGGACTTCTGGTAGTATAAGTGATAGTTTATTTTCTCTTATTTTTATAAGAACAGAATTTCTCACCATCTTCTACAAAGCATTCTGCATATTCAAAAACTGGAGCAACACAGTTAGTACTACCATACTTGAGTGAACAGTTGAAATTTTTATTCATTTATGTTATAAGATTGAATGACCTACATGACAGGGGTTTATTTTTTCTATCCCCCAAATCGTTTTGATTTGTTTTTGTTCTCTTTCCACCTAGGAATTGGAGTTGTGTATGTTGGAATGGGGGGAATCCCACCATCAGCATATTAATCTCCACAAACTGTTAAGATGCATGCTATGTAAGATTTTAAGAGATAACAACTTGTTCTGGATCCTTAAGGCTAAGAGATAGGTACTTTATGGAAAAGAGTACAGAAAATTCATAGGAAAAAAAAACCTGTCTGTGGGGAACAGCTAAAACTAAATAGTCATTAGAGGCCAATAAAAATTTATTAGATGCACCAAGAAAAATTTTAAGACAGCTAAAACCTGGAAAATATCTTAAAAATCACAAATCTATCAGAACTTGCCATGAGGGGGAGGTAGAGAAGGAAGACAATGGCTCAGACCAACTATGTCCTACATTAAGAAGTAAATCCTGAGTGTTCATCTTCATTTTAATGTCTTCCAATTGTCTGTGCTATCTGTATAGCTGTCATGCTCCAAAACATTTTCATGCAAATGTATATACATGTGTTATTTAGTTGACCCTTTGCAACAGAACATGTTCTATTTAGACATGACCATTTAGGGGCACTCAAGTATGGATGCAGGGGCAAATTTACAAAATGAATCCTAAATTATTCCTTAATCTAAATGCACTCTATTCTTTTATATTAAGTATTTTTTATAAAGAAGGACCAGTAGATCCTTTTGTGCTATGCAGGTATGCTCCTAGGTTTTTGCTCCCATATTAATCCTATTTTGTTTCACATAGGTATGTGTTGCTTTTCATAAACTGATTTCCAGTTCTCAGTTAGTTTGGGAACTTTTTAAATTTTTTTTTTAATTTTTATGATAGTCACACACACACAGAGAGAGAGAGAGAGAGAGAGAGGCAGAGACATAGGCAGAGGGAGAAGCAGGCTCCATGCACCGGGAGCCCGACATGGGATTCGATCCCAGGTCTCCAGGATCGCACCCTGGGCCAAAGGCAGGCACCAAACCACTGCGCCACCCAGGGTTCCCAGTTTGGGAACTTATAACAATGGTTTTGTGACATATTTTTGTGTTCTAACTTTTACATGATGATTGGTGTTATAAAGATAAGTAGCTTAGTGCTTTCTGGTCCTCTCTCTAGACCTTCTAGACTTGAACGTAACAAAAGGTAGCCAAAACATGATTTTACTGTAATGCATTTAAAAATACTTGTGTGTTCAGTAAGCATCATAATCAGATAAGAAACAGATAATGAGCACATCTAAATAACCCTGCCAGCCACTGTGGTGAGAATTAGGTGTCAGCACCTGATACCTGTACCTTCCTCCTTAGTCTCGCTTGCAGGGTTTTTCTCACTCTGTTATCAGTTAGTGCCAACATCTCCTTTACTTCCAGGTCTTCTTTCTGAATATGCCCTATGAGGGAGTTAGTTTCAGACATCATTATGTCCCTTCTTGTCACCTAAGTCCATTTCTGGCTTCTACCTCAGGCCAATTTTGATTAGAGATGTCCTAATAGATAAGCTCCATTAAGTTTCACCTCTAATAATTGGTGTTCAGCTTTGTTCTAAGCAATTTCATATATATTAGCTATTTAGTAATTTAATAAAAATTGTATGGGGTAGGTACTATCACCATCCCTCATTTAAAGGTGTGAAAACTGAAATCTAGAGAGGAGAAGCAACTTATCCTGGGTGAAACAGCTAGTAGTAAATATTAGAGCAAAGATTTGACCACAGGAAGTCTGACTCAGAGTCTACATGTTTTCTTTATTGGCTCTCTCTCTATTCTACCCTTCTCAGTATTCACTTCTCTCTTATAGACACTAAATGGGTCCAAGCAGAGGGTAAGATGGGAATCAGATAAAACCAAAGTAATGTGAACCTAGTAGCAGCAACTGAATGTTTTCTGTAAGTGATAAAGACATTGCTGCTATTACTGTTGCGCTGATGCCACCAACTATTACCATTTTACCATGTGCCTACAAATCATGTCATGTGATTCTGGAATCTGATGTTGTCCTTGCCACTTGCTGGTGCTATAAGTATAGGGCAGTTCCTTAGACATTTAGGCTAAGTTTCCTCTAATTTATAATTATTTATATAGGAACCATAGGTTTAGGAATAGAAGTTAACCAAATTTTAAAAGGTATATTTTGGGTATCTCTTTGATGAAAGAAAGAGATTTTAATAGATACAGTACAAAATACAATAATAAGTAAAACAGTCCTTATCTTTAGTGAGCTTACTTGAATTAATGTAGCAAAACTTGTCTAACCCATTTCTTTCTTAATTTTCCATAAAAGAAAATTAGCTGTGGAGCCTGTTTGTATAGCCATAAAAATGCACCTTTCCCATCTCCTACTGTGGGGGTTTCATTGACCAGAGGCCCCAGCTGCTGTGTTCTGAAATCCATCTCTGTGCTGGTACAAAAGGTACAATTCCCAGTGGCTACTACTACCCAGTGACACATTGTGGCAGTTGATACTTAGCCTGCTCCTGGGAACTCTTGGACTCCCTTGACACATGGCTTTGGCTAAGGCCTTCCTTTAGCCTTGCTGAACTTTCTCACAACTGCCCTGGAGGCTATGGCTTTCACTCAGTCTCTTCTCCTTCCCTTTCTTCTTTACTGTGATTAGACCTGCATGTTAATCAGAAGGTGCTCCTGGATGATTCCATCTTCTTCCAAATTTTGCCTTACAGGCATTTCCCCTAACAAATTTCTTGCATTTCTTATCTAATCTCACTTTATCATCTGCTTATCAGAGGTCAGGAACTATCACACCTGTTGTTTGGACTTCAATGTACATTTGCAAATTTAAGCCAGTTCAGGAACAGTTTAATCAATGAGCATCAATCTCCAGACAGAAATAGATTTAAAAGGGCAGCTCTCAAAGTTGAGCCACTAGATCTCTTTAACTTGAAAAGAGAATAGCTGAATAAATATTTAACCTTGGCCTAGTTAAAATGGCAGTAAAATAAATTTACTAATGGGTCATCTAAGGAAAATACTGTGGTAATTAACTTTTTCACAAGGTCTGGAAAAAGCGTTTGATGACCCATTTGAAGAGGTCTCAGTGAACTATGACCCACAGGTCAAATTTGAATTGCAATCTCTTTTTGTAAATAAAATCTTTATTGAACACAGCTACACTCATTCATTTATATGTTGTATATTGCTGCTTTCCCAACAAACAGGCAGAGAGTTGAGTACTAGAAACCATAGGGCCCACCAATCTATTTACTATCTGACCCTTTATAGAAAAAGCTAGCCAACCCTTGTATTAGGGTACAACTTCAAGAGAGCAAGGATTTTGTCTGTCTTGTTCACTGCTCTATCCTTAGGACTTAAAATAGCACTTGGTATACCATAGGCTCTTAATAAATGCATGTCAAAATGGTTATATGAACTAATATTAGTCCCTTAATTTCTGTAGACTTCAACCCAATGCTCCCAAGACCAAAGGTAATAGCCTAAAGGTTGTATATTGATTGCTATATATATATACCCATAAATAACTGATGGGTCAGAATTAGACTTTGAACAGAAATGCTCTGTTGCAGTTATTTTGATTGACTAAGAACATCACATGACAGAATTTTCTCTGTACTCTAAGGAGCAAGAGAAATTTGGCCACTTTTCTGCTTTGTAGTGTTAGTTTAGTGTTGGAGTGGGGAGAGAAGTCGGGGGCCATTAGCTGCAACAAGCAGAAAATATCATGGTGATATGAAAGAAACTATTTTGATAGCAGTTGTTATTGATTGAGGGGCGGTCCCTTTCTTAGCCAGAGAGAAGCTGCTTGTGTACAGCTACATGGGCCAATAGGAAAGAAGTCAGACTCCAGAGACAAACTACCTGGGTTCCAATCTGACTCCTCTGTGGATTAGCTCTGTAATATAAGTGGTATCCCTTCTAAAATCTATAACTCAATGAAATTTTGATTGTGTTGCAAATTTAATATATAGTATATAATACAAATAAAATATAAAATACTACATGTAATAATGTGGTATTAATTCTAGAACATTATTATAACTAAGATTAACAATAATTCTCTCAGATTACCTAACTTTCACATTCAAATTTACTCAGTTGTTATACCAAAAATTTTATAGGCATTATAGCTTTTAAGATGTAATAGTCCCTTTTAATCTTGAGCAATCTTCCAATATTTTTTTCCTGAGGTTTTTAAGAAACCAGACCAATTGTTCTTGTAAACCGACCCATATTCCCGAACTTTTCTGAGAATTTCTATATGATGCATTTTAATTTACTCATTCATTCCCCATGGTTTTTCTTTAAACTGAAAGGTAAGGCTAAAGGGTCAATTAAATTGAATTGAACACCGTAGTAGGAGTACTTTATAGAATTACTTGTTATTTCCTGTTACATCTCATCAGGAAGCACAATTGCCAGCTTATCATACTCTGAGTGATGTTATTTTTTTTTAAATTTTTATTTATTTTTGACAGAGAATGTGTGCATGAATGGGGGGAAGAGCAGAAAGAGAAGGACGGACTCCAAATTGAATGTAGAGCCAAAGGGTGAGGGGGACAATCCCATGACCCAGGGATCATGACCTGAACTGAAATCAAGAATCAGACACTTAACTAACTGAGCCACCCAGCTGATGCTTTCAGTGATGCTGTTTTAACTGGATTAGCATAGAAGCCTCCACATCTCTCCATCTTAGTTGTCCATTCTCCTCTTGGAAATTAACAGGTCACCCGTAAAGTGGTACTTTGTTACACTGCCTATCACTGACCACATAAATCATTTCATTAGTTTTTTATTTTTTTCTTTAAAATTTATTTATTTATTCATGATAGAGAGAGAGAGAGGCAGAAACACAGGAGGAGGGAGAAGCAGGCTCCATGCCGGAAGCTCGACGCGGGACTCGATCCCAAGGCTCCAGGACCGCGCCCTGGGCCAAAGGCAGGCCCCAAACCGCTGAGCCACCCAGGGATCCCTCATTAGTTTTTTAAAATGGCGATCTTCTAATTCCTTGAACATTTAGTTGCCTTTATTTTTTTGTAAAAATCTAATTGCCAAGGCATCATACTTTGTGTTATATTTTTTGTTTAAAACATAATTAAAAGGAAGTACAAACCACAAACAAGACTGATTTCAAAGTTAATATATATGCTGGCGAAAGAAAATTTCTTTCAAGGGAGATTTTCCTTTTAAGGAAGATCATAGCCACTCTTAAAAATATTAAAGAGAAGCTAAATTCTCTAATTTACTTGGTTTGAGAAACTAGCCATTTTTATTTTTAAATTTTAGTTTATTTTTTTAAAGATTTATTTATTTGAGAGAGAGAAAGAAAGATCAAGCAGACGGGGAGAGGAGGAGGGAGAGAAAGTCTTAAGCAGACTCTGCCCTGAGCACAGAACCAGATGTGGTACTCGAAGTCACAACGCTGAGACCACAACCTAAGTTAAAACCAAGAGTCAGAAGCTGAACCAGCTGTGCCACCCGGATGCCCCAATTTTAGTTTATTTTTTAATGAAGTGCTAACGTTTTAGAGTCCATAAGTCGTCAGTTTCAAGCCTTGTCTTTCTTACTCTGTGGTATATTCTGAAAAATTTAAGGTTTAAAATTGTTTCTTAGGAGCTTTTTTCAAATATTTGCTCGCCTTGCCTTGCCTTGCCTCGCCTCACCTCTCCTCTCTTCTCCTCTTCCTCCCTCCCTCCTTCTCTTTAATTCTTTCTTTCTTTCTTTCTTTCTTTCTTTCTTTCTTTCTTTCTTTCTTTCTTTCTCTTTCTTTCTTTCTCTTTCTTTTTCTTCTTTCTTTTCTCTTTCTTTCTTTCCTTCCTTCCTTCCTTTTTTATTGGCAGAGATGTGCTTTGGAATGTGTTTAGGTTAACGAATAAAATGCCTTTTGTCATTTTAATGGAACACTTAGGTTATTGCTGAGCAACAAGTTTCATAGACATGTGGCAAAAAAGTGGTCAATTCATCATAGTTTCCTGTGCAGTTCTCTCAGTTGCTCATTTTTTAACTTCAGGCCTCTTTTAATACATCAGTGTAGAGAGAATTGAAATAAAGTAGCTATTTGGTCAAGGTGGTGGGTAAAGAAGAGAAGGGATTGTCATTTATGCTCAAAAGTGGCCGAAGATGACCTGACACCTAGACTGGACTAAGTGAGATTTGGGATTTGTCTCTCTCCTCCTACATTCAGATGCTGCTTTAGATTTAGGTTTTAGATTGTTATCATTGAAGTCCCACTTAACATTCATGTGGCTTGCACCTTCTCTCTGACATTGACCCAACTTGAAAAATAACTCATTGTCCATTGTCTAGCCTATCATCCAACAAATAGCTCTGACTGTGCCAGTGTGCTAGACCCCTTGCTGGGCACTGGCAATTTGGAGGGCTCCAGGTGGAATAGTCAGTTCTTCCTGTGTGTAACTGACATCCTCATGGGGTAGAGAAGCATCAAAGGAGTGAACAGACAGGATAATTTCCAATAGTGATGATTTTTTAAAGACAATAAAACAGGATGACTTGATGGAGGATGATGGGGAGTTATATTACAGACAATGGCCAGGAAGGGCCTCTCTAAGCAAGAATTGAATAAGAAATCAGCCATGCATCTGGGAAGGGATGGGCAACTGCCAATGCAAAGGCCATGAGGAAGAAATGAATCTGACATGTTGAGGTGGAAAAACATGGCCAATGTGATTTAAACAAGGAGGGGAGTGGCAGGATGAGATCTGAGAAGTAAGCAGGGTTCTAATCATGTAGGACCTTGTGGGCCTTGCTAAGAACTTCGGAATTTATTCTGATTGCAAAGAGAAGCCATTTGCAAATTTAATATTGGTGACGACATAATGTAATTTATGTTTTTATTAAAGATTTATTTATTTGAGAGAAAGAGAGAGCATGAGCAGGGAGAGGGGCAGAAGGAAAGAATCTCAAGCAGACTCTCCACTGAGTAGGGAGCCAGAGGCGGGGATCTATCTCAGGACTCTGAGATCATGACCTGAGCCAAAATCAAGAGTAGGATGCTTAACTGCCTGAACCACCTAGGCACCCATGATTTATGTTTTTATTTATTTTTAAAAAGATTTTATTTATTCATGAGAGAGAGAGAGAGAGAGAGTGAGAGAGGCAGAGACACAGGCAGAGGGAGAAGCAGGCTCCATGCAGGGAGCCTGATGTGAGACTTGATCCTGTGTCTCCAGGATCAGGCCCTAGGCTGAAGGTGGCACTAAACCGCTGAGCCACCGGGGCTGCCCAATTTCTGTTTTTAAAAAAGATCACTCTGGTGTAATGTAGCAAACAGACTGGAGGTAGGACAAAGTGAAGAAAAATTAGGAGCTGTTGTGGTCTCTGGATTTAGATACAGACAGCTTCATTTTCAATTTTTGATAATTCCTTCTGTTTTAGGATTCTCTTATGTTCTTTACAGACATGGAAAAATAGCTTTTATTCTTTGTAAAATAAAAATTTTGGTCTTTGAGAGTCTCAGAAAGTGTGATGAGAGAGAATGTTGAATAAGGGAAAAATAGACTTTGTTTAACTGCAAATAATATGCCTGATTCAGTGAGACAACATACCTTTTATTCATTCAGTCAATATTGTCTTCTCTGTGCTAAGTAAGCACTGTCACTGTTCCAAGTGTCACCAAAAGATCCAGATGTCTCATCCCCTATTTAATTATTTTATAAATTGTAATTCTAGTTAATAAACAAACAACAAACTTGTAAAACTATGTTCAACAGTTCAAAGTTACCTTTGGTGTCTCCCCAATCTTTAGGTTGTCTACCATTTTGTCTTCTGTGCTGTTCCCAATTCTGTCTTCAAATCCCAGGTCCTCTTGCTCCTGTTTTTCCTCAAATGAAGTGACTCAGAATAGGAAAATATTTTTTAAAACTCTGAACCTCTCCACAAGTCTAAGTATTGATTAGTAGTAGTAATGTTTGGACTGGCTTTCAGATCTATATTTATGACAATTGTAAAAATGAATCCTAAAACCTTAGAACTTTTTAAAAGCACAAATGTCCCATCTTGCCATTCTCTCCTTCCCTCCACCTCACCCACACCCTGCCACCCCCGGGGGTTGGGACTAGGGTGAGGAGACAGGGATCAAGACATGCAAAACTTAATATAAATATGCAGAAGCAGATCCTATCTTTATTTTAAAATTATGCTACATTCAACATGGATTATTTTGCATTAATTTTGATATTCAAAATGTTGCATTAAAATACTATCTAGATTACCGAGTTTTTTGACACTTCCTTAAACTACAATTGAGGCAATTGCTTCTCTCATCTCATCCTAGCCCCTGTCCTGGTCCCTTGCAAATACATCCCTGTCCCCCACAACCTTTTATAATCCAAGTCAAGCCCTAGTCATATCGGTATGTTTTGAAAAGGTTATGTGCATCTGATATAATCCTAGGTTTAGACCTACTGCAAGAAGGAGGAAAACTCTAATGATGTCATTTTTAGGGGTGGACCTTTAGATCGATATTGAGTCTCCAGAAGGTTTTCCAGCTCCCTTTCAAAAAGAAGTTCTAAGAAAAGTGGTAAAAGTTTTCAAATGACATAGGAAGCTTTTAAAGCTAATTATACTTTTGTCCTTCCCTTTTTATCTTCCTTAAAGAAAGTGGGGTGGGAAGTGGACAAAACAGAGACAGGGAGGCACAAAAACATTGGCACAGTTTGAAGGCATCTTACAGGATTGCAGTGTGCAGTGTTTGCTTGGAGGATGGGTAGGTTTGCATTTGTGGCTCACAGACTCACGTTATATTAAAACCTGACTAGCAACATGAGTCTTCGTGATTCAAGATTAGTTGAACATTCTAGAGCACCCAGTATACTGTGGTTGAAAGGATAAGTACAATTTGTCTTCAGTGCTATCTGGATTCCTGGTTACTTCATTTCTTTAGATTAAGACCCAGGATGGTTTAACTAACCATTTTAGTTTTCTGTATAGAGCATTAAAATTAGAGTCACATGGTCTGGATTTGAAACTCAGTTCTTCCTTTGGTTCCTGTGTGGATTTTGGCATCTGTCTGAACCTCCATTTCTTCATTTATAAAGTTATGGTAACAAGTCTTCTGTTAGCATGTGCCCATGTCTGTGAAATGATATGATATTTGGAAGAGTGGCCTGACCTAACAGATATTCAGTAACTCTGTGGTCATGAATTTGTATAAACTATGTCAAGAGTTGTTGCACATTTGTAATTGGTTTTTCTAGGGTGAGAAATCGAAGTGGGAAGATTTTACTTTCCTATTAGTTATTAATTATACACAATATCTAAGATCTTGCACTGTCTCATATTATCTCAGATATAGTATGTATATTATATCAATATTGGGGATAATAGGCATATAAAGCAACCAGCAAAGTAGAATATCTTAGGGATTTAGGACATGAAAATTTAAATATAAAAATGGATTTAACAACTCAATTTTCTCATTCACTTGCAACCTCAATCTTGAATGTCATGTTTAAGACACATTGTAAAGAATTAATTAGTAGACTGTAGACCATTTAATTAATTATTCTGGAAGAAATACTATTTTAAAAGAAAACACTACTAAATAAAAAAAACAAAAATTATTTTCACTCTTTGTGATTGAAGTTTGAAATGTTTTTATCTTTTATCTTTTATCTTGAGGTACTAAATCAAACTTCTCGACTTGAAATACAACTGCTAGAGAATTCATTATCAACATACAAGCTAGAGAAGCAGCTTCTTCAACAGACAAATGAAATCCTAAAGATTCATGAGAAAAACAGGTGAGGATTGTCGTATTCCAAATATTTACATATGTACTTATTTTTATCCTTCACCTCTGTCAACTTAAAAGATTGAGGTGGTTTGCAAAAAAGGAAATATAAAGACAATTTAATGGAACACAAATAATACTATTGCTTATACTCTTGGAATATTTGCTTTTTATAGCTTTTAGACATAATTTATCTAATGTTTAGTTGTACAAATCCCATCATAGCCACAAAAATGGATTCTGTGACTAAGTTCAGTGACACAAAATATTGACAATTTTCAGCAGAATGAAATCTATAGCAATAGAGAAGAAAACAGTCTCTGAGCCTCTATAACATGAATTGTCAATCTACCTATCCTTAGGCTTATATAGAGCTACAAGATTGTTAAATTCAGAGATATTTCACTAGAGAGAAGCAAATATTATTTTTCTCAGAAAATTATTTACCTATATGGATGATTCAGGAGTTGCTCACCATCCTTTTTCCCACATTTAAAGCCACTTACTCTGGATATAAGACATTTCTTTGTTTAGTTTTATAGATGTGTTTTGTATACATCACAAGTAGTGAAATGAGACTTAGAGATCTTGAGATGACATATAGTCTATATCATTTCGAAGTCATTGCCATTCATGATGGACAATTCAGTCAAAGCACTGACCTCTGTAGGACAAATGTATTGCTTATTAACTGCCTCCTGGCCATTTGGATGACTTGAAGAAGTCCCAGTTCTTATGTACATATTGATTTAAAGACCATTGTGTTGCTATAAAGGAGTTAAATACCTTATGTCATTGGAACTAGTTTCCACCATGTTCCAAACTAGGAAGGTCCCTAAGAGGACTGCTAGTTCTCTTATTTTATAGATGAGGGGCAGAGTCAGTAGAAGTGAGTAATTTGTCCAAGGTTATAACAGCTTGCTAATGGTAAACTGGGAATGTAATCCAGGCTTCTTTCTCCCTAGTCCTGCTCTTTGCACTGTAGCACATGTTCTCTCAATACTACTATCTACAACCTAAAAGGATTCCCCAACTTTACACTAAAAGTGGCCCTTAATGACAACAATTATAATGAAGCTTTTACATGAAGAAGATAACCCTGGCTGTTGATTTAGAGTCTGAAAGGGGTCACGTATGCTCTATGACTTGTATTTCTAAATTTTACATTTATTTATCTTTGTACCGTGTCGTGGGGTAAACTGTATAACTATAAATAAACTTGACAGGACTTGACCCTGAACTGGTTGCATAATGAAATGTTTTGGAATTGAAAATCCTGCTGAAAAGTACCATTTATCCTACTGCTGTTTCACAGTAACCAGACATATACATGGAGCAGGTATATTTTACACCAACCATCCCACCAAACTTTAACATTGTTGCGAAAAGTCAACCCCTTTATAGTCATATATTTCAAGATGCTATTGTAAAAGCTTTGTCTGGGAATGAACCGTAAAACATTGTCAACTTTACCTTATCTTTAGGTTGTTTCTATAATTACATAAAATAACACACTTATTGGAGAAAAGAGAGAGCGTACACAAAATAAAATTAAAAATCATAATCCTGTCACATTGAGAAAGCTGCATGTGTTGCCGTATATTATATATAAATATATTTTTTATAGAAAGCTGTGTCATGCTGTACATACTCTTTAGCCTGCCTTCTTTGGAAATATCAATTCTCATGAATAAATATCCCTCTAATATCATTTTTTTTAATATCATTTTTAATAACTGCATGGTATTTCATTTTAAGGTGTAACTTAGGGTGGTTTCAGTCTCTCACCAAGTATGTTACCACAGATGATTTATCTCTTAAAAAGTTGTCAGCATGAATCTACATTCTTCAATTCTTCCCCTGCTGATATGTGTATTATCTCTTGGTCTGCATCTGACACTTGAGCTGTCAGGATACCATTAAAAAAAAAAACTGGGAGAACTGAAAGGTCTCACTCTTAACTACAAAAACAAATGCTGCCCTTAAGTGTCACTTGTACTCAAGCTTGCTCACACTCTCGCCCCCAACTCCACCCCGGTACAGTGTGTCTCTCTTTCTCTTTCCCACCTTCCTTCTCATATTCATTCTTTATTTTGTTTTCTTTCTTTTTCTTTCTTTCTTTCTTTCTTTCTTTCTTTCTTTCTTTCTTTCTTCTTTCTTTTTCTTTCTTTCTTTCTTCTTTTTCTTCTTTCTTCTTTTCTTTCTTTCTTGTTTCTTTCTTTCTTTCTTTCTTTCTTTCTTTCTTTCTTTCTTTCTTTCTTTCTTCCTTCCTTCCTTCCTTCCTTCCTTCCTTCCTTCCTTCCTTCCTTCCTCTCTTTCTTTCTTTCTTTCTTTCTTTCTTTCTTTCTTTCTCTTTCTTTCTTTCTTCTTTCTTTCCTCTCTGTATTTTTTTTAAATATATCCCCTCTGCCTTATTTCCAGATCATGGAAATGGGTATTTTGTTTTTCCATCATAATTCTTGATATGACACCTAGTATCATTTCCTACTATGGAATTTTCACCATGAAATTGTTTAATTGTTTGTTTAAGGGAAACTGCTTCAAAGTTGCTCTCTCTGTTCCATCTGTAAAGCTGAGTCAAGGTTCAAGCCCTCAAAAGAGCTCTCTCTGCTGCAGGTCAAGAAAAGGCGGCTTCTCCATGTGCCATGAGTACTCAGAGGAATCTCATTCCTAATCCTAGCACATACATGCCTTCTGCTGATGAATTTTTTCCTTTATTAAATTCTAATTTCTAAGGAAAAATTCAGGTCTTGTATATACAAATCACAACACTTATTGCTAGTGATAATTTTTTCAGAGTTCTAACAATTCCCTTTGCCAGAAATATAGGGTATTTCACAAGGAATTCAGAGATTTAGGATTTAACTTGAAATTTATCTCTGTGCTCACGCTGACAAGAACTTACATGCATCTTTTACTCCTACTTTGCACTCCTTTCTTTTTTGATGCTCAAGTGTAGCAGTACTTTACCTGGGGTTGCTGGGGGTATTTTTCTATCAATGTGCTGTATCTCCTGACATTGCTGTATCTCTGTAGTTACCTGTGCCTTCCTGTTAAAGGGTCAAATGTATTTAATGGACTGTTGGTGGAACATTTATTTTTAAACCAGGTAAATTCTATGAAGCACTTAAAGTGTTTTATTTTATAAAAAACCAAAAATATACTTTTGTGATATATAGCATACTTTCCCTATTCTGTTTATTATTATTGTTTATTTCCATATATGAAATGGAATTCAGGAACTCTGCCAAGCATTTTCTAGAGCCACAAAGAAATACCTCCCCATACCATTCAAGTGGATAGAAGGTCAAAGTCAAACATGACTTATATATATATATTTATATATTTTTAAAGAAGTTTATTGATTATCCCTACCTATTCCTTAAATGAGTCTTAATTTTCCAAATGTAGCAAGGAGCTCTTTCTACATTTAGGCATCTCTGAAATGTAGGAACAACATGCCTTTAGTTGGCCAGGTCTGGTTTGGATCAGCTAATACACTTTGCAAAGGGGATTATCTAAATTAAGCTTTGCTTCCTCCCCACGGAATGTCAGGAGTTGTGTCTGGATGTGTGACTTACCAGCTTTGAGTATGATGGGGCCTCAGCTGCCAAGTCGGTGAGCTGGCCCTTAGGAGGGTCCACCACTTCTTTGGCAGAACAAGGAGGAATATTTTATGGACAGGATTATACTACACAATCATGCTGAGAGGTCCTGCTGATTTACATCCTGACAAATTAAATGCATCACTTGTAGGGTTGAAAAAGGATTTTTGGCCTCATTAGATTCACTTCTTTATCCCCTAAATGGCCAAAGGCACAAAGCAAGAATAGGATTAGCAACATTTGCTCTACTGTTTGTTTTCCTAACAATCTAGTGGGGGGTGACTCCAAGAAGCTTCCAGTTTGCTTTCTTTAGGAAATGCTTTTTTTTTTTTTTTCTTTTGTTGGATGCTATCCTAATCTCAAAATGGTTTTGTTTCTTACCTCAAGGAAACAATATTTGGAAGCACAAGATCAATAATTGGCCCATGTAATTGAAATTATCAACCAGGAACCCAAAAAATGGGAAGGATTAATATTTACCTTGCACATAGGGGGTTGGATCACAAAGTGGAACATATAATTGTCAACTTTTATTAGATTCTTCAAGTATGTTTCCTGCCAGGTTAGCTCAAGACAATAGAAAAGGGAGAGGAATAGGGAAAGATATAATGCAAATCCCTTGAGCTGAATCTTTTCATCTAAGTTTGGTGAACTGATCAAGACACCTGCCCATCTCTGACTTAACCTCAACTTTCTCCAAGATGGCAGCACAGCCAGGTGAAAAAATATTCCAGAAAAAAATTTCTGCCTCACTAGGGTATACAGGAAGGAAATGGGCATCTTACATATACAAAGATAGAGCACTTGGGCTTTCCTGATACTTGTGTTGAATATGTAGAATGAAGATTAGGAAAATTTTTGGTAAGATCATTCAGAGTGAAGTGAAACTACATATATGCTGGCCACTTTGACATAGTTTCCTAAAAACTATCTGCCACTTGCCTATCTAATATCAGGTGAACATCTATGCCAGATGCTTTGTGTACATTACTGCTAATCCTCCAACTGATTCTGCAAAGTATCTATTATTATTTCTATTTTATGTATAAAGAAAATGGAGTTCACAAAGGTCAAGTTTACTTCTCCATGACCAAACAGCTAGTTTATGGCAAAATTAGGGTTCAAGTCCATAATGATTCTCTGTCTTAATTATTATAAAAATATTTTTCCAGAATGATGTAGCCTCAAGATTAATTGATGTGGCTGTCAAGTTATCCTCTTAACACAAACAAATAAAAGTTTGAAGAAAGGGGTAGGCCAGTTGTTTTTGGCCTATTCCTATATAGATCATTATTTATTCCTGCTAATACTGGAGTAGGAAATATAAACTATTTATTTTACCTTGGGAATTCACTGGACTTATTTGACAAGGCTCATCTATCTTCTAGCTGGAGTTTATGGGAAGTTATTAAGTTAATTAATTTTAACTTATTGAAATGTATGTGATTTCGAGATACAAAATTATACCTTACAAACAAATTACTGTAATGGCATTATAAAATATTGATTTTTAATACTTATGATGCCTAAAAATTGAAAAGTTAAGTCACAGTCTTTAAATTAAAGCTTGTTTCCACTTGATAAGTTCTTTACAAAATACTAAGGGGAAATCCTGCTAACTGCTAGCATTAGATCAGGCTGAATTATGTTAGTTATGTATGGTGGAATCAATAAAAAGTATTTAAATTTATATTAGTCCATTCTACATCTGGTAAATGGAATACCTACAGACTGATTGAATAGAACATTTTTTTAAATGAATTTAATGGCATATAGCATTTTTAAATTTCAATTTCATTAATCTTACAATTTTAGATTGGTTTGATTTACATTTAGATTTAATTTGATTTAGAATTGTATTCCAATCTATTCCCAAAGGAAAAAAGTCTTAATTTTTTTCCTTTCTCTGATTCCTCCCAACTCAGTGACTTGATGATCTGAATTCATCTCTTAAATAATTTTCTCAATCTATCCTATTCATTTTCTTTCCACTGACCATATCTTAGGTTAAACACCCACCAATTCTTGTCTCAGCCACTGCAGTGACCTCAGCACTTTAAGCCCCATGTCTCCAAACTGATCATCCAGAGCTCTGCCAAAGTCTTCTTTCTAAAATGCATGTCGGATTATTTTTCACTTTTGTTTAGGTCCCCAACACTAATTCAGCCCAATTTTTCAATCTCTAGACAGCATCTGCCTAATCCTGTATTGTTTCTCTGTAACTAACTGAAGAAAGTTCAAGTTTTTTAGCATTGAATATAGGCAGTGATTGTTATAATCCTAATTTTGTAGCCCTATTTATACAAGTATTCTTATATTTTAGAAAATATGGTCTGATAGCTAAGAACATGAGCTCTGAAGCCAGACTGCCTAGGGTTTACTCTTCTTTTTATCCTGCTATAACCACCTCTGACACATATTATTTGTGTGGCTTAGGACAAGTTACTTAAACACATTGTGCTTTGGTTTCCTAATTTCTAACACTGGGATGATGATAATAGTAGTGATGATAATAGTAGTTTATGTGAGGATTAGTTAAGTTAATGAATATAAAGCACTGAGAGCAGTGCCCAACATACATAACAAGTATTTAATCATACTAGCTGTTAGTACTACACTGAAGACTTGATGTTATTTCAGAGATATTTGATGTTTGACTTCTTTGAAATTCCCTGTAGTTCTTTATTCAACTGGCAAACTCCTGTTGACCCTTCAAAACTCAGTGCAGATGTTAACCTCTGTAAGAACCCTTCTCTGACTCTGCCCAATAGATTTGGTCATTACAACTTGTATGATAACACTGTACATTATCCCCCCCCATTATTTTACTTACCCCATCACATTGCAGTGTGTGTGTGTGTGTGTGTGTGCGCGCGCACGCTTGTGCGTGTGTACATCTATGTGTTTATCTGTTTCTCTATTATTGGCTGTGACCTTCTAGAATATAGAGACTGTGTTTTATTTATCTTTATCTTCATGCTCCCAGGCACAGTTCTCTACACATTGTATATATAGTATTAAGTCCTTTTTGAACATTGAATGAATGGTGAACTGGCAAATGTCCCAGTAGCTCTATCCCAACAAATGTCATTTTTCTCTGTATACACACACACACACCTAAAAAATATTTTTTTATGGAAAACACAAACCACATAGTTTATGTTAAATATTGTAAGTATATTAATTGTTCTTAAAATAAATAAAATGGAGATGGTATTTACACTGCTCTTCTGCATCCCCAAAAGCCCACTGCATGGCTCCCAAGGTTATCAGTTCACATTTTGAGTTTCACTAATTCAGCCCAGTTTTTAGATTTCTAGATAGCATCTTCCTGGACCATTCTAGACTCATGACTTCGAACACATCTCTGATTAGTAAAAAAGTAACACAGACTTGATCTAAACATTAAAATACATAGATGTCCTTCAATTGTACACAATTGAACGACAAAGTTTTCTAATTCCATACTCTTCCACCATCACCACCCCTGGCAGAGAATCATCATTAACAGATTAAGTTTGGTGTTTTTTCTTCCAGACTTTTCCTATGAATATACTAAGACATACATCTGTGTAGAGTGTGAATACCTGTTGTGCATTTACACAAACTTATATCCAATCACATACATGTATAAATACATATTTATATAATGGATGCATGTGTGTATAGATTATAATTATTCTTTATATGTTGGATTTATTTCTAATTCATAAAAAATTCTCATGGATATTTTAACATGTAACTATATACACATATCTCTCGTTCCTAGGTATAGACTACAATTTATAATTTATTAGAATTTTCATGTGATTTTTTTCAAGTTTTCATACATATTGACAAATTATTTCCAAATTTTATATTCTCCCCAAGTGTACATGGGCTTTCTGATTTCCCCAAACCTTACTAACCATTTTATTAATCTTGTCTACTTGAAGTTAGGTTGTACATCTTTTCATGTTTATTGACCATTTGTATTTCTTCTGTGACTAGCCTATTCATGTGTGTTTCTCATCTTTCTATTACATTGTTTATCTTTCTTTTATTAACTCATATATGCTCTTCAATGGACCTGAAAACTTTGACATATATGTTGCAGCTATGAGTTTCTGTAGCTTATCATTTATTGTGCAATCTTTTTTATAGAAGTATTACATTTTTATGGTTTGAAGTGTATCTGTTTTTTCTTGTTTTTGGCTTCCACAACATATTCCATTTATTCTTATTTACCCCAAACTTTTTTTTAAAAAGGTACTTGCCAATGTTTACTTGTCGTAATCTATGCTTCTGCTCCAAATTTGAATTACAAAAGTATTTAGCTATAAATTTTATTTTTTAAAAGATTTTTATGTATTTATTCGTGAGAGATGTAGAGAGAGAGAGAGAGAGAGAGGCAGAGACATAGGCAGAGGGAGAAGCAGGCTCCATGCAGGGGAGCCTGACATGAGACTCCATCCCGGGACTCCAGGATCATGCCCTGGGCCGAAGGCAGTGCTAAACCGCTGAGCCACCTGGGCTTCCCAGCTATAAATTTTAAATATGCTGTGTTCAAGTTATAAATTTAAATTATAAATTTAACCTGAAGTTACTCTACCCTTGTTTGAAGGGAAAAAAAAATCAATCTTTTAAAACCCGTATTTGCAACACATGTTGACACCTTACATATTAAAAATAATTTAAAAATGGAAACATCTGTAAGCAGTTTCAGACAGATAAAAATGAGAAGGTTTCTATATTTTCAACATCTTCCTCCTTGTTTAAGGGCTATCTTTACACACACATTGCTTAGGAAACTGTCACCGCTGTGAATTCATTGACTGCTACGTTAAGAACTCTGTTGTGGGAAACGATTTGAAAAGGAGAGCTTTTTCTGTGAAAGTTTCAAGATGTGTTCAATGATCTGAAATATTTCCAATAAGATATATTTGAGGAGGCAGACTGTGGAAATGGAAAGAAGTCAACCAAAAACTTCAAATAAGGTTTTGTATATACTCAATTAGAACCTTTTACTGAAGTTCAAGGCCTAGATTATTTTGTTTATTTTATTCTTCATTAAAGTGCACCTCTCCCTCAAACTAGAAGTTAAGTGCCAAAATTTTATGCATGTCTCTTCTCAAAGTGTTTCCAGAAAGATGAGAAACAGAAGTACTCACAATCCTGTGAGAAACTCTGTCTTCAGATTTCTAGCTCCATTTGTATAGATTTTGGTGCACAGTTTCACAAATTGTTGTCCTATGGAACACTAATCCCAAAAGATGCATCTTGATAAAAACTGTTTAGTTAATCTGAGCTTCCCAAAAACTCGAGAGTGAGACTCTTAATAAGTGAACACCTGATAAAAATATACTGAATGTACTCAAGAAAATAGTGTACTGGAGTTTGGAATCAACATCCATGTTTTGGATTATGCATTTAAATCTAAACTAAACTTACTGCTGCAGGACATCATCAGGAAAAATATAACTACTTTGCCTATCTAGTTTTAGGATGCTGAAGCTGTAATGTTGTCCTTCCGATCGACTTTTATTTGTAGAAGTCTATGTATCTAGCTGAAGTGGCTTCTCCCAACTGATCTGGGTAGGGAAAATGTAAGAGAATCAATAAAAGACTTCAGGACAAAATGGGATAAAATTAAATTTGATGACAGAGGGGTTAAGGCAGAATGGTGCTTAAGAAAATCTAGTTCAGATAAAAAATAAAACGGACAAAGAAACAGTTTTTATACATGTAAAAGATTAATAGGCTAAAATATTTTGAAAGAGAAACTTCCAGAATAACCAGATGGAGAGTGACAGTTACTAAGGAGATGTTATAGTGATTCCTTGCTTCCTGACAATATATCAATGGGTAAAAGAAATAAGAAGATATATTAAATCAAAGAGGAGAGACTTTCATGCTAGTGTTCATAGCACTGAGACATCATGAGCACATTTCTAGTCTGACAAGTTAGAAGACATGGCTTTTTATCTTGGTTCTGACACAATAAGTGCATGATTTTTGGACAAGATATTTATATTCTTATTAACTGGGGCTTGTAATATCTACTCAGTCTGTATCTCTATATTGCTTTAAGAATCAAAGGAGATAAGGGCTTTAAAGGACTACACAATTATAATGGTATATCACAACAATGTGATTAATAGAGATAGAATGTGATTTTTTTCGGGAAAGAAAGCTTTGGATTCAAATCAGTTTGGAGAAATGAGAAGAAAGGGCTGACTTCCCAAGTAGATAATAACCAATGGAGAAGTATCTAAGGAAAGGGAATAGTTTCTTTGAAGCCAAATAGGAAGAGAAGATGGAAGAAAGGGATGAGCAGTGTTGAAGAAAATGGAAGGGCCAAGAAGAAATCAGTCTTGCCTGAAGAAGTCTAAAGAGTTATTAATATAAAGGTATTACCTAATAAATAAATAAGTAAATAAATTCAATAGATAATTACTATAGTATAAAAGTTGTTAAAGAAACTCCAAATGAAGAAATGAGTTGAGAAAATGATTGGAAGAAATAATTAACTGGTAAGACCTGCGATTTGGGAAACAATGTGACATATTTCCATTTGGCCAATAGTTGTCATGCATATATTTCATTAAACACTGTGAGATGTCTGTGATGCAGAGCAGGGTTCTTACTTCTGTGAGAAGTCCCTTCTTTACTTTGCATAAATATCTATTTTGAGATGACAGGCTATTTGGATTTCTTTTGATACCTGGTAGTCACAGTGCATTAAAGGTTGTTCAGCGAATTATTAAAATTAATGTTCTTTTCATCATGTTAAGTGAATATTCCTTTTACTCAGGAAATGATGGCCTTTTCTTCCATAAGCCAGTGTGGAGTGGTTTCATTTGGCACCAGGGAATTCTCTGATCAACTTTAAATTATTTGATCGACTTTCCAAAGTATCCTGAAAAACAAAACAAACAAAATTTCCTTATGAACATCTCAGATAGTAGCCATCTTTAAGTATATACTCTCTTGCATGGAGAGTACATCAAAAGACGAAGTGGAAAAACATTGGTGTAAAAATTTTTTAAAAATAGAATTATTTCTGAAACAAGTTTCTTATAGCTACTGATGTTTTATTTGAGGTATTCTCTCTAAAAAATAAATTGTTAGGGTAGGAACGGTATCATTTTATATTTTGCATAGAGCTGAGTAATAGCACTTTGCAAGTGATAAATACAGGTTAAAACTATAACATGATATTTTCTAATATCTAATAATATTACCTGCTGATTAATAAAACTAAAAGGCCAATGCTCACCTTTTTGTAGGAACAAAATGATAATTCAGATTTTATCTAGTATTATATGACTATATCATCCAAATTTTGATCTTTACATTCGTATCATTTTAATGGCTAATTCTAAGTCTTCTTGGTAGTATACTATAACCCTTCCAAATTTAAAAGACAATTTTTTGGTAAGTTAACTGACTTTGTATTATGGGCACCTTACATCTGATCATTAGGAGGGAAAACAAAAACTTAAAAAGTGAATTGAGAATGAGCTAAGGCATCAGTTTTGGTTAATTCTCAAATATGAAGGCCAAAGATTACGATATACAGAGAAAACCTCCTTTGACTCCATAGCAAGTGTACTAATCACTTACCCAATGGTTGGATAAACTTTTTAACCAACAGAGAAGGGTTTTTCATTTGTTTGTCTTCTTTTGTATATTTTTTAACCTTTAATTTCAGCAGCAAATTATTGACACAGAAGAAAATACTGAAAGACAGTGAATCATACCTACTCTTTATGGATAATGTCTTTTATTTTACCCTGACTTCCTTACCTAAGTTTTTCATTTCCAAAAGACGTCTTCAAAAATATACCTTTTCATCAAATGATACCGATATCATTTTCCCCCAATCTCTATACCCAGGTTCTATCCAAATGGAGTTTATTTAACAATCAGGGCAGGGCTTCTTTCATTACTGGTGTCCCATAGAATGAGAGCATCCCAAAATAGTGGTGTGGCTTCTCTCATCTTGCACAGGTCATAAAGCTGCCCCTGACAGGTCTCTATGGAAATTTTCATATGCGAATCTGAACATGCTGCTTCAAGGTGTTGTAAATTAGTAGATTAACATGAATAGAAGCAACCCAACATTTTTCAGGCTTGGTTCAACAGGCAACTTTCCTGCCATATTCTGAGCTACATTTTCTTTTTTTTTTTCTTTTTTTTTTAATATGGAATGCTTCACGAATTTGTGTGTCATCCTTGCGCAGGGGCCATGCTAATCTTCTCTGTATCATTCCAATTTTAGTATATGTGCTGCCGAAGCGAGCACTGAGCTACATTTTCTTGAGGATGGGTTTGCTGGCAAAGACCTGGAACGCTCACGAATGGTTCTCCCTATACTTCTTAATCTGTATAAAGGACAATCAGATATTCCAGCTCGTCCCCCAGTATGTCAAGTAGGAAAGTTTGGCTCTTTTAACATGGCCTATTTTATGATTTAAGTATTAAATTTAAAACATTCCCTGGAGTCCCCTTTTTGCAAACTTATAGGAATGATTCAGTGCTATATTTCTCCAACGTAAATTAAGTGCCCAGTCTGGTATGTTACATTTGAATAACACCTTGTAAACTAAAGACTGGTTCAACCTCCTGAAAATGGACCTGAGGCAACTGAATCAGGCTTTCCTCTGAGGAATCTTAGTATATTATACACTCTATAAAATGTAAATACTTTTTATTTACAGTCAGTTGCTAGGATCCAAGAGTGCTTCTGCATTCCCTATCATTTTTAATGTGCAATATGCAACGGGAGTATCTTTGGCAGAGTTCTGAGAGAAGGAAGGTTCTCAGCTGAAGATTACATCACCCTGAGCAAAGTCCCATCTTTTTGTAAGACCAAGCCACCAGCCTGTGGTCTTCCTGTTCAGAACCCTCTGTGCAGAGATTTGGGAACTTGTGATGCTTTCAGGCCTCATTCTGAAACTTAGGTTGAGAGACGAAATAAGCTGTGGTTATGATACAGGACCAGACATCAAAAATCCTGAGACATCTAATTCACTGTGATTTTGCATAGCCTGCTTTCTGGTCCTGTAATTTCTGCATCCATATGCTATTACCTGACCCTACAGAATTATTGTGAAATTTAATCACTGTTAATGTTTTAAGAATCCCAAATGGGTGCAATGTAAATAAAAAAATAGTTTCTGTATTTTGTTGTATTTTCTTGGACTATTCTATCAGTTTCTTATTGGACTATTTCCTTAATGAAAGTTGTTATACTGTAACTTTTACAAAATATGATTATTTGGGTCCAAGTCAACTATCTTGTATATGAGATGTACCCCAGGAAATAATTATATTTAGGAAGTAAATATTACTCTGACAACAGCTGGTCTAATAATTTGTCATTTGATATGTTATATATGTAATTCCTATTTTAATATATGTATTAAATATTTATATATAAATAACACATTATATATGTTAGAATATATCATATGTATATATTCCAAGACTGTCATTTATAAAATATTTCCATTGTGACATACCTAACTAAAATTTCTAACTTTAAATAAACTCAGGATCTAGTTGAGTCATATTTTTTGTATAGCATTTTTAAAATAGTCACATCTTTATTTCCTTGTAGTTTATTAGAACATAAAATCTTAGAAATGGAGGGAAAGCACAAGGAAGAGTTGGACACCTTAAAAGAAGAGAGAGAAAATCTTCAAGTCTTGGTTACTCGCCAAACATACATAATCCAGGAACTGGAGAAACAATTGAACAGAGCCACCAACAACAATAGTGTCCTTCAGAAGCAGCAACTGGAGCTGATGGACACAGTGCATAACCTCGTCAACCTTTGCACTAAAGAAGGTGGTAAGAATTTCTTCAATTTGGCATAGTAGTTATTTTATTTAACATGGAGCAAGTAAATATTCAATACAACTTTCTGTATTGTATTGATTGCTGTATAAAAACAGCAAAATAACTTTATTCTTAGAAGCATTGCATGAAGTTTGTACTCACAATTTTCTCATGTTTTTAAGGTCAGAGAATGTATTCATAGGCTTGAATTTGTGAATTCACAGTATCTTTCTAAAAGAAGTTTCTAGTTTCTTCTATTTGATGTTATGCTGTTAGACACTTAAATGTAGAGGACAGAAATTAGCCAGTGTTAAAGATTAATTCAGAGTCTTGGGGAGAGTTTCATTTCAGAAAGATTTCCATATTAAAACTAATATTAATCGTTTCTTTTGTAGAGGAGGAGAAGGAAGAGTTCCCTACAAATAAAAGGAGATATAGCTGTTCCCAATTACTATTATGCAGGAGAAAGAATCTTGGTTATTCAAAGTCTTTATGGGGATCCCTGGGTGGCTCAGCGGTTTGGCGCCTGCCTTTGGCCCAGGGCGTGATCCTGGAGATCCGGGATCTAGTCCCGTGTTGGGCTCCTGGCATGGAGCCTGCTTCTCCCTCCTCCTGTGTCTCTGCCTCTCTCTCTATGTCTATCATAAAATAAATTAATTAATTTAAAAAAAAAAAGAACTCTTATGTGGAGAAGACCAAACCAGGGTGTGTGTGTGTATATATATATACACACATAAATACACATTTATATATATATTAGTTTCAGGTGTTGGAAATACAAATTTTTAATATGACTAGAATATCTGGAGCCACTTAACTATTGAAAATATTGTAGTCCTGTGTCTCTTTAGAAGATATTTATCCATATGCCCATCCCCACCCAACAGTTATTGAATGAGTGCTTCTGTGTACACTTGTCCACTTCAAGAAAATCCTCTCCCTAGCTTCAGGAGAGCTCTTCAAAGTTTGGAGCTTAAAGTCATCTTCTGTAGTTCTGCTTGCTAATCAGCCTTTCTCTGAGTGAAGATGCGATGAATCGTAAATAGTGATGAGTGAAAGAGAACACCACTTATATCTGAAAGTTATGGTTGTCACTAAGCTGTGGCTTATATGACCATTCATGTGGTAGTTTGTGCATATATGTAATATACCTACTACAGAGGCTCCTTTAATTTAATAGTGGACTTGAGCTATATGAAAAATTAGCTCAATTCTATCCTTTCATGTATAGATATGAATATAGATGATAATTCCATATGAAGTGATCTTGTTTTAAAGACATTTCACATTTCTCTATTACACTCCATTACCTTGAGTTATATCTCCTTTAGATAGTCTAAACAAGTCCTTAATATACTTTGTAAGGAGTATTTTTTAAACAGTAAGTTCCCAGAGCTCCATTTGGGTGTGCTCAGAAATGTGATTGGGAAGGAAAAAACCTGCTAATCAGTCAGCGCCTGCCAAAACCTTGAGTTAGAGTCCACTGGAAGGAAAGCTTGGTATGATTTTGCCAGGGAATTTTAATAGAACTCATGAGTATTTAGAAATTAAGTATTAATATAAGACATATCTATTCTCATATTGAACTGAATACATTAGAGGGAACATTGAAAACATATTTTTCTTATCATCCTGAGACTTAAAGCACATGGAGTTGAGTATTTCTTTTTTTTTTTTCTTTTTTCATGATGTTAGAAATATCAAGCCCTGGTGATTCTCACAGAGCTCATATGTCTGCCTACTTATCATAATTTCACTTCTTTTCTGATTATTTGTCTAATAAATATGTCTTTAAAATTTTAGAAGCAGAGCTGGAAGTGACTGCAAAAGTGAAATTCCTGGCTAGGTTTGGAGTTTGGGTGCAACATCAGGCAAACAAACATCTGTTCATGAAACATATATAGAAAAATTATGATCCTGATACATGCTACCCATAACATACACTCAGGGTATGAGAAAAGTAACTGTGTCTCTTTTGTGATATAGCATATCCAAAACAAATAAAAATAAGAGAGATAAATTGTCTAATACTTCAGGCTTCTCAATATTTATTTTCTTTTTAGTGATATAATTCTAAAATAAATTCTGATGTAATTGCAGGACTTGTGATCATCATGTAAGTCTATTACCCCATTTTCCAATGAGATCTGTGCTCTAGTAATCATAGATTTTATTTGCTCCTTGTTATATTTGTTTTCTTTAATTCTATAGTTAATATCCTAACCAAATATTTGATCATTTAAGGACTCAAAAGACACAAAAATGGAAAATGCCTCTTACTAAGGTTTCCATCAAGATTTTAATTCTCTGCATATCTTCATTTTCACTGGTGCCATAGTCTTTAGTTTTGGTGAATTTGAAATATTGGATTAAAATAAACTTTTATTTCATCCTAATTCCAAAACATATAAGTAAAACCTTTCCCTACTTTTGTGACCAACAACTCGTTTATTAAATGGATTTATTATTTATCAAGGGATTTTATGTAAATATTCTACTTTCACATTTAAATATATGCAAATACGCCTAAATCAATATACCACAATAAATGCATCAATTTTAAAAATGTATATTTTAAGAACTCAAAGAGTAGTCTTCTAGAAGATTTTCTAAAATCTTCATGAGCTGTGTTATAATATAAAAGCCAAAAATGTTTAATTGACTTCAGCGTCCTCTCTTTCTAACTTGACCCAATCACTTACGGAGACAGCCTGGATATAATACTACAAAGTATGAGAAGAAATTTTTAGTGAATTTTCTCTGTCATCAGCTACTAATTTAACCTTTATGAAACTGTTTCATCGTTTTATAAAGTCAGGATAATTGTGTCTACTTCTCAGTGACAGGGAAAGGGTTAAATTAGGTACTGCCTATAATAGCAGACAGCATATGAAATAGTTGACTCACTAAACTTTAGTTCCTTCTTTCTCCTCCAAGTGACAAGGTTCAATTAAACACAAATTTATTAAGTGCTGTCTATAACCAAACTTTCTCTCATGGGAAATGTCTGATATACAGTTAGTGCTCAAGTTTAACTGTTGACAGCCATTCAAGCAGTTTCTTTTAGCCTTGGTTTTCTTATCTAAAATGGGGTCATAATGCATACCTGATGAGTTTTTAGTAAATTAAAAGAAGTTTTCATAGAACATACAGCATTGATGCCTGTTAATAGTAAATGCTGAAAAAATGTAGTTTATTTTTAAGTCTTCTAACGTGTTTATAACTCACTAAAGTTACATGATAAAAGCATTCTTAGGAAGTGTTGGCTGGCAATTTATACTTTCCCTAACATGTGTTTGGTCCAGGAATTGTAAATCCATCTTTGCATGTAGGGATTATTTTTGTTTAGCTTCACAGAACTTTTCCTACTAAAATAGCTAATGTCGGAAGATAAATTCAAGCTAAGTACAATTTTTAATAAACACACTTTTTGAAATAATTCACCAACCTGTCCTCTTGTTCCAAACAGGCAGTTGTGGTGTCTTAGGCAAATAATCATTTCAAACTGAATTGCATTCATTTAGTATTGCTTCTGGTAACACATTTATTTTTGTCTGACTTTTGTCTGCAAACATTTGGCCACATTTATTCTTAGAAACATTACCCACTAAAAAAATATTGCCCTCAATGTTATCATAACGTCAAAACCTAGCTGATTGCTTCATATTTCTGGCAATTCACAGTTATTGCTGGAATTAAGTAGTTTACATTGATAATGGCATGGAAACAAGGCTTGGAATTCTTCTGGGAAGGATAATCAGGTACTGTGGCCATCAAACATTCACCAGTCATCTTTATGTTCAGATGTGTTTAAGCTATTGTCACATACATTGAGTACACGTGAAGCAAACATTGTATCATGTGATCAAGAATTTAATTAGTAACAAAGCATTTTTAAAAAGGAAGAAAGAAAATAATATTTAGCCTTCCCTCTTCACCATGGGCTGGTTTTCTTACTGTCTAAATCACCTTGGAGAATCTTTCTGCAGAGGCTATTTCAAACAGCTCAAAGAACATGTATGTTTGCCAGAAGTCATGGCAGGGAGTGGCATATACCTAAATGCATAGCCTAAATCTCAGAGTTAAAGCCAGGATAACAGTAAAGATGGAGTTAGAGAGGTATTGAGAGAGATCAAGGAAGCTGCATTTTTTTTCTCTGAAAACAGTAAGGAGTCATGTCAATATATGAGGACAACGTTGGCATTGCATTTTAGGAAAAAAAAAATTACCCCTGTCACCACGTAGGAGAATGTACTGGAAAGTTGATAAGCTTGGGAGCAGAAGGACCAGATGACCATTTTGCCATTATTATTAAAATATTAGCAAATATTTGGAGAGTAAAAGTCAATCTTCTGAGCCCTTTGCATATATTAATTCATTCAGTTCTAATAACAACTCTATAAGCTGGGTGCTTTTATTAGCTTTCTATGACAGATAAGGAAACTAGGCACAGGGAAGTAAATCATTTCAAATATCACACTGCTAGCAAGTGGGTAAGCTGAGGTTTGAAATCAGAGTCTGATTCTAGAGCCTGTACATTATCCACTGTACTATGATGGGGAGGGAAGATAGAGTTGATAGTGGTTTTCATCTAATTCTCAAAGGATTTTCTAGGAGAAAAATAATGAGGTCAGGATCAAAGAGGGACAAATGGAAAGGCAGATGGTGAGGAAATTGGTGAACAAAGAGAATTAGAAACAACAGGAAATAATGACCTATTAGTTAAATATAACTCAATTTTCTGGATTCAGTAACTGAGGGGATGTTGATGACATACCTTAAAATCATCAACATGTAAAGAGAAACATGTTTAAGGGGGAAAGATAAGAAGTTTAGTTTGGGGTTTGGGGCATACATTGACTGAGATGACTATGGGAGATTTAATTCTGGAAGTCAGAGAAATAGGAATTTGGAATTCAGGAGTGAAATCTGGATGACCACATAGATTGCTGTGTCCTCAGAGGAGACAAGTGGTAAATCCATGCAGCAAACAAAATCACTGAAAGTGTGTATAAAAGCAATGACTCAACTATTTGGGGGGCTGTAAGCGATTCATTTGAGAATCTGATAAAAACTATCCTACGTTTGCTTCTCACATAGTGCAAACACTCAGGTACAAGTTTATGTGTGCTTTCAGAGAATTTACATACCAAGATTCTTAAAATAATAGAAATACAAAATCAAAGAAATTTGAGAGTTCTTTAAGGAATGGTTAAAAGGAGAGCGGAAAGAGGGATGCCTGAGTGGCTCAGTGATTTAGCGGCTGCCTTTGGCTCAGGGCATGATGATCCTGGGGTCCTGGGATTGAGACCCTCATAGGGCTCCCCACAGGGAGCCTGCTTCTCCCTTTGCCTATGTTTCTGCCTCTCTCTGTGTGTCTCTCATGAGTAAATAAATAAAATTTTTTAAAAAGAGACTGGAAAGAAAACAGAATTAGGGAGAAAAAACAGTAGTGAGGAGGGCTACGGCAGAGAGAAAAAACTGCTATAAAACATCTCATCTTTGTGGCAAAAAAGCAGAAAGCCCTGCCCCCCCCCCCCCATACCCAGGGAGAGTTTGGGTGACATGTATGGCTCAATTACATGGGTCAAAGACAAAAGTGAGCAAGAGGAAGTAAAAGCAAAATACTGTCTACCCATATTTAGCAAACCTAAATGTGAAAGAACAGATAACAGTTTGGGTAAGGATGCACACAGGAAGAAAGAAGTAAAAGAAACTTAAATACAGAGAGACACAAACATGTTTATATATTTAGGTCCCTAACATGAATTTCAAATTTCAAACCATAAAGAGCTTCTCATGCAATTCATTTAAAAAAATTTTTTTCACATCATCTGAAAGACATAATGACTGATACTATAAATTTTTAAGTGATCTGAATTAGTTGGTTTAAAATGTCTTTCCCAGAGGCTGATTGCAGTGGTATGGAACTTCTGATCATTATTTTCAGTCCTCTGGCCTTCTGTAAAGGGGAAATGAGGCATTTGTTTCTTTCCCAGTGCTGAGGAGACATTTGGTTCTGTTCTCAGAATAATTCTACCATCTGAAAGGAATTTACCTCCCGTGCAGTGTCTATTGAGTTTGTGAAGTAAATCATTCAGTCAAGGGATGAGATAGTTTGAACTCCTGCAAGTCCCTTGAGTTAAGAATGATTCTAAAAACATCACAAGCAATGGGAGGAAATTAAAACTTTTTGAATGTCACTTATATAAACATTGATAAAAATAGAATATATCATTTTCATTGACTGAGTAAAATATTTAGGTTTTCGTTGACTACTTGTAATGCACAATTTAACATTAGGTAGAAAGAGAAAGAAAAATACAGGAAGTCATCTGCTGCATGCTACAGTGAGCACTTGTTCCCATTTAATGAGGGAAATGCTTTATCTTGACAGAAAATTATATGTCAAACATTTACAATTTCCTTAAAACCAACCACACTTTCTAGCACTTCCTTTCATAAAACCCAGTGGCTTTAAGGGGAAAGTGACTGTTTATTTTTAGAAATGGTATATTCCTTCTTTTTGATGGAGCATGTTATCTGCCTTTTGAAAAGCTGTAATTTCTGTAAAAACAAAAATTGCGTGAATAGCAGATAGCCAAACTAATGATAACAAAATAAAAAATAGTTCAGCCTTTGACCTCTCCCATGAATTATTTTAAACCACATCTTTTGGGGGAGATTTGAAACTTGTGTTTAATTCTCTTTTGGAATTAAAGTTTCAATTTCAGAAACCAAACTATCTGAAAAGGGATATCTCCTGGTTCTGGCTGGACCTGAAAGTTACCAAGGTGAAAGGCCACACATACACATGCGTTGCTTTTATGTTCCAACATTTCTTTCTTTTTTTTTTTTTTTTGTTCCAACATTTCTATGAGCAAACTCCATTTCTTCTAATTTTGTTCTTTCATGGTCTGGTTGGTTAAAGCAAAGAAGCACAAAATATTTTTAATAGAATTTCAACTAAGTCATTTCCTGGACTCATCCACACTCAAGTTGAACTGAATAGATATTTTCTAAGTCCAGGGACATAATGGAACAGTGGTTACTTACAGATAAACTCTAGTACTTTACACTGAGTCCAAATGACACCTCTAATTACTTGGAGAGAAAGTTAAAAAAAAAAAAAAGACAAAAACACATTTTAATAACCAGTATGTATTCATCACATCAACCATACAGTGAAACTCCTATGAAATGTCTTCTGCTTTAAAAAGGGAGAAAAAAATGAAATAAAACCTGAGAAATATTATAACCATACAGTTAATCTTAAATACATAGAAACAAAATAATACTAATTTTCACCATTTTTCTAAAAGTTGATTGTAAAGAACCTTTATAAACTATTGGTAAAAACACATTTTTAGTTTCTTATTAGAGCTCACCATTTTTTTTTCAACTAAAGAATATCACATCATAACTAAGGGCACTGGTATCTCATCTTACTGCTGGCTTGGATGTTTACATTCTGGATGGGACCATCTCCAATAAGGAATCACATTAATATGTGACCTATTAAGAATTATCTACTTTTTTGATGAATTTATGATAAAGTTAAATTATTAAATGAAATACCAATTAAGCTAAACCTGTTTTAGTGTGTATTCTATTGTGTCTTTGCAAATACCCACAATTATTTTTAGGTGTGAACATTTCTGTTTCATAGCTAGCATGAGTTCCTTTAGAGTAGTGAATCTGAACTTTGAGTTTCATTTTAAGTGGAGATTTGGTTCTAAAGGAAGGTTTGCTGGTTGTTTTAGCCTCATGTACACACTTACATATGCACAAATAAACTGAATCTCAACCATAATTAATCTTCCAGCTCATCTCCCTAGAGCTAGGACTTCGACTGAAGTCACCTAACCAGTGTCTTGGAGCAGCTATGACATATGCCATCTATAGGGCAAGACTTGGTGGTCTAACAGGAGCAGGAATCAGGGCATCTGAGCTCTAGTCCCAGTTCTGCTGCTAGATTGCTCAACATAAAAGTACCACACACCTTAGAGTTTGTCTGGTGCCCTAGACAAATCCACATATTTTATGACTCATTAATCATTCAATTTCTTCTCTTCTTTTTCTATCACTTCTAATGACTAGGAAAAGTCTCAAGTTCAGAATAAACCTCAGCATGGTAATCAAGTATTATTCTTCAAGTATATTTTACCACAAAAATAAGATTTGAAGTGCTATACCTATGGTGGCAGTCAGCCTTTATTTATTCAAAACTTCAGAGTGAAGTATTTTGGTTTTGGTTTTGGCTTGGGAGAGGAGGTTGTTGTTGTTGTTGTTGTTGTTGTCAGTTTTCTAAAGCATCTGGCAACTGCTTTCCATTTATAGCATTGCCCAAGGACTTTCATTCCATTTTTAATGGCTTTTACTGAAATAAATTATTTGTCTACTCATAGCAAAGCACAAAAGATACCCTTTATGCTTTCCCACATGCGTGGGAAATCTTTTGTTCAAAATCGATATATTCCACTCAGGCCAAAAACATTACGTGGGAAATTAACACACATGAAACACCTGAAATATTTTTGTTAATTAAATGACCTTCTGAACAAATGGCAAAGGTCATGTAGCACTCATAACTACCCATCAGGGTGCCCAAAAGGAAAACACAGAAATAAATTTTGTGAAAAATGAGTATTACTTTATTAAACAAATGAGTATAAATCTCTTTTCAACTTTCAAATCCTTTTTTGGTCCTATGTTGCTTTAAGTATAATATGCATTAAATACATATTCAGTTATATATATGAGTCATTTCACATTTGAGGAACACTGGAAATTTTACTTGAATACACTAATCAAGCTAAAGTAGAATTATGTAGAATTACTTGATTTTTCATTATCCTGCACTAAAAAAAATAGCATAAAATTAGCAATCTACCTATGGCATAGGGTGGTTTGCAGGTCCATATAGATTTAACTGTTTATGCACCTTATACATACACTTCAATATTACCAAAAATGTATACGTCTACAATTATACATATGGCTAACATATGTATAATTCTGCAGATAGTTAAAATGTATCTCTTTAAGTAGTAAAATGTTAAATTTAAAAATATAGTGATGGAATATTTTCTTCATTGCTTTCATCTTCTCCTTTTTCAGAAAAGATTGAATAAAATTGAAGCTTTTTGTAATAATTTGATTCACTCTTATCAGCATGATTTAATTTACATCAGAATACCATGATGCCTTTGGAAAAGTATATAATTTGTCCCTTATATACAGCTCAAACTGTTCCCGTTTCTAATTTTTTGCCTACTTCTAAGATTACTGTCTCTTCCTCATACACACAAAAATCCTTTTGAGTATCAATTTGTTGTTGTTATTGTCTTCATGCCTCATTCTAGAAGGTGAACACAAACATACGCCCACACAAATACCCACATATATGCTCACCCTCCCTTTCTCCACTAGCATTTCCTCTAAATCTGTAGCTTCAGCAGATAGTCCAGAGGCTGGGACATCAAGTAATTAGGCTTATGAGAATAATATCTAAGACTAATGGGGGTAAATTTTGGTCAGCATGATTTTTAGGATATAGACATTATGAAATCTAATACAGCTGCTCAGGCACCTCTTATTTCCTAATGTTCTGTTAGCTTTTGAAGTTGTGGGCCAACAGTGCTCCACATTTTTGCTATGAGTTTCCACCTCACAGATAATTCTGTTGCCTGTGGTTCTCGTCTATCCTCATCTCAACATTTTTCTTCTTTCTTATCTTTTCTAACCCCTGTCACTCTTCCAATACTTCCTGCTTCCAAGAGAAAAGGCTGTAGCCATTCTGAATTAGGCCTGTCCTGATTCACCCAAGACCCTGGGTATGACCTTGTCATCTGAGATAAGTATTGCTGGGGACTCTGTGACAGATGAGTCATTGGAGTCCTGTTTGGATTTGACTTCATTCTAGGGGCCAGTAAGAAATAGTTAAGATTCTTGGCTTTATAGTCAAAAGAGTTCCACTACTTAGAAGTTTTGGTGAAGTTAGAAAGCATCTCTTAGCCTCTGTTTCTCATGTATATAACAATATATTGATAGCCATACTTCATAAGGCATTTATGAGGACTAAATGAAACAAAGCATATAAAACATACCTGGGTCACAAAATTCAGATTTGGACACATAGTAAGTATGCTAGTTACTAATTGTGAGTATGTCAATTTATCTTATCATGATCATTAAACTTCCACCAAGAAGATGATGGGTAGTTGAGATTTTAAGTATCATCTGCAGAATACGCACATATAATGAACAGTTCTTTTGATAAAAAAATTTAATTAAAGTAATGTACTAAGTAAATGATGTTCAAGTGTTTTCTTATACTGGGGTTAGGAGGACTATGGGGGAAAGAATAGTAGATTTTAAAAAGAGAAGTTTTTAAGGCTACTTATCCAAAAACTTCAGATTTAAAGTATTTACAAATAGAATATATATGTTTGTTATATTGTGATATAGCATTTTACATTATATGTAATACATATATACATATATATGTACAAATATATTACATTAAACTGTATGTAATTGCCATTTTTGTAGGTTAAAAACAATCATGCTGAGATATTTAGATCTCCTAGATATTTAGGTTCGTATACAGAAGTTATATATAAAATGAAGTACCAACTTTGAAATTTTCAATTCAGAAGCATAAAGCTTTTGTGTATATATATATAGTTATATATGTGATATATATTTATAAAGTTACTGGTAAGTATCCCTCACCCTCATACTCACCATTTAATATTGAAATAATGATTATTGCCTATAAATCTTTTAACTTACCACCACCCTTGAATGCAAGGTATTACCTTCTTCCACACTTAAAAGTCTTTTCAAATAAATGAGGAATTTAGGGTGTGTTTTCTAATGGCTTTTCCATGAGGTGCCCACACACCTGGCTGAAAAGTATGGAATCTAATCAATCAGTTGTTTGTTTGTTTTCACCTTATCAGATATGATGATTTACTTATCCATATACTCAGTTAACTTAGTTTCCTATTGTGGTGAGAAATTATAGGTTTAGGGTTGATTCCTCTACTGTGATCTCCATAGTGATGATGGTCCAATAAGTAACACAAGAATTATCCTTAAACCAGTAACTTGATCCACATATATTCTGATGCTTGCTGAATACTGGAGAGATAGGAACCATTAGCCACATCTAAGATTTAAAAAGGATATTTGAAGAATTGACCCCTTTATAGTAACTTATTAGGAAGTAAGTAGGATCAAGGACTTTGGCTTTTTACATTGTCTTTGGCATAGCAAAGGCTTTTTGCCTTCTGTATTCTATACTAGGTTTGCTACAACTCAGAATTACCTATTCTACATTCCAGGAAGTTTTCTTTTGAGGGTTCATCTGAATTGAAGTGACCCTGCCTCAGCTTTATGATTCTTCCCTCAAGTCGTCCCAGTGGTAGACATGCCATCTGGATTGAAATTGGTTGGGCAAATAAAAGGAAGAGCCAGATAAAGTCAATAGTTGTTGCAATCAGGGTCTCAGGTTGCTTATTGACTAAATGTTGGCTGGTGAAAGACAGACATGCACCTGCTTGTGTCTCTATTCTTTCCCTTCAGATCATGAAGATTAGGCTATAGAGATAAGGCTAAATGAAAAGAATGAATAATAATTCTTTCCTAAGACTTTCTAGATTTATTTGCTTATATTGGTGTGCACAAAATCTTTGAATTGCCATACCAGGCTTTTAAAATTTAGTTCAGATAAACTGTTCTACTTTTTTTGTTTTCATTTTCATTCAGCTGTTCTCTCTTCTGAACAGCCTTCCCCAAGTTTACCTGACAGAATATAGTCTTCCTGAATATTCCCAGTGAAATTGGTACATACCTTCAAAATAACAATTGTGTGCATTATCTCTCTTTGGTGCTGCTAACATTATATCTCTAGAAGCTGTTGTTAGTCATCTTGTGACCACGTAAAGAGTCATAATCTGAGTCCAAAAAAAAAAAAAGATAAACCAATTCCTGTTCACATTCTTTGAAATATGATTATGCTTTACCTAAAACTCTATTCTACACCGTCTATGATTGAATACATTATCTTTTTCCTTGAGCTAGCTTGAATGGAATTCTCTATCATGGAGGGTACAAATCATGGATATAATTACCAAGAGATATCATGGAAGAGTTACTAATATAGTGGGTCTTTCTCTTATCAGCCTGTGATTATGTTACAAGCAGATTGTGGTTGTCTCAGGTCTATATCTTCACAAACTAGGAAAAGTCATACACATAGAAGATGCTCAAATCAGTATTTGTTGAATTAATCATTATAGCATGGATTAAATTAAGAGGGGACAGGAGACAGGCTTTTAAATTGAGAAACTAATAAAAAAAAACAGTCTATATGTCTTAAATTTTGGTGTTTATTATTTTTTAACTGATGGCAACTGAGCAATGATAGTGGGGCCAGTAAGAGAAAAAAAAAAACACAGAGTTTAGAAGGAAAGATTAGGCAACATTAAAAAAAAATGGAAGATGAGGTGGCAGTGGGAACTGCCCAACAGACAAATAAAGATATGGATCTGGAGGTCAAGAGAGAAGTGAACATACAGTGTCAAAAATGCTTATATAAAAAATCTGTGTAGAAGTTTGAAGGCATGATAGATAGTTTGCAAAAAAAAAGCAAATGTATAAGCAATAGAGATTTAAGAATAGAATCTTGGTCAGCATCCATATGGTGGGTGAGGAGAGGAAGAGAACCCAATGAAGATGAAAGAGAAAAGACAATTGGAAAAGAGTAAAGGGACCAAGAGAGGTCAACACAGAAGGCAAGGGGAAAGATAGGCAAAGCCAACTTCTGTAGTATGGGGAGTAAGTTGAAGGAAATACCAAATAGCTTTGATCTTCATAGTAAACTGTAAAACAAAGTCATATATTAAAAAATGAGAGATGATAGGAGTAAGATTTAGCCTTGATAAAAGTGGAAAGGTCTGAAGTAAACTTTTCAGGAAATGGAATAGAAATTCTAGGGGCACCTGGGTGGCTCAGTTGGTTAAGCGTCAGACTCTTGATTTCATCTCAGGTCATGGTCTCAGGGTTGTGAGAACGAGCCCCATGTGGGGGCTCCATACTCAGCATGGAATCTGCTTGAGATTCTTTCTCTCTCTCCCTCTGCCCTTGCCCTGCTCACCCTCTCTTTCTCTCTCTAATATAAATAATTAAAAAAAATCTATTATAAATGACCAAAGGTTTAAATGAGCAGCATGGAGAACATAGCTGAGTTTAGAAAACATGTATTTCGATGGCATTAAAAAACCTCACTTTAGTGTCTGCAATCTGGATGCAGGGTGTTAAAATGAATAAATGGCCTTCCTTGGGTTGGGATTTATTCATGCAAGGGATTCATAGGTAAAAGGGCAGTGGGTGGAGAGCACCATGAATTGTCCCTGAACTGTTTTAATGCCTGACCATGAGATACAAGTTAGGAAGGAAGGAAAGAGAGACCACTGAGAGACTTGGTGGTAATGGTGGGATCCAGACTCTCAATTAGAGGAGAGACAAACTCACTAATAATTAAAAGGAAAGGAAAAAAAACATGTGTATGATTAAAGAAGGAACTTCTAGATATAAAGATCAATTTTAAAATTCATTCTTTTAAACCAGTCTATTATTACAAAAAGTCTAAGCTGCTTTACCAGATGGATAAAGGCCTCCAGTCCATTCCCCCCGGCACTGTCCAGTTGATGCTGCTTTTATCCTCTTCCACCGCATTTTCCATATCTGTATCTTGTCATTCCCCTTCTTACAGACATTATCTTCCATTTTATTAAATCTCAACACCTCCTACAAAAATGTATCCTTAGGTCTGACACTTGTAATGGTCAGTAAATTAATCTTTTTATTGTCTTTCTATGTTTTAAAATGTTTACTATGTGTCCAATGTTACAATATGTAACCATGTATCTCTAGTACATAACAAAGAAAATAATTAGTCATGAAAATTAAAGTTATGGGATTAAAGCCTCTACAATCAATGTGTTGTTATAGACATCATATGTCATTTCATCTGAAATAATCTTTACATTTTAACTATTGAGATAAAGCTAATATATGCAGCAAAATGAGATTATCTTTTTTTTTAGGCTTAAACAGTGGTATAATGTGATATAGTCAATGAATAAAATAAGCCAATTGACCAACTTTGATAAGGAGAGGCCAGTTCAATAAAGTACTAATATAATTAGTCAATTGTAACTTCCCTAACCTTTGGTCAGCTATAATATTGGATTTGAGGGTGGAAGATCCACTATTCCATTGACTGGACTTGCTGGCCTTCTCTAGCCTACTAGTGTCTCCTCTGTAAGAGAGAATAATAGTTTAATGCTGCCATTAAAAATAATATTATTACTATAACAATAATAAAAACTACCATTTCTTGAGTTCTTACTGTAATTCAGTCACTTTGCTCTGTGTTATGTAATCCATACAGTTGCATCAGTGATATTTTTAACTCCCTCACTTCGTAGATCAAAAAAAGAAAAACTGAAGATCAGTCTACCTTTGTAGAAGGGACTTTCTCAAACCATAGTATATAATACAAATGTCAAACATAAGCTGTGAATGGAGCTTTTAAACTGATTTTAAATGTTTTAATACTCTAAAATATAGCCTGGATTAAATTTTCAAGCTTGATGTTTACTAATTATTAATTAAATACAAGCAATCTAATCTTTCTGGAAAGAATGACTAATTCTTCTGGAAAGAACATGCTTCTATTTTTCAAAAACATCAAACTATATTTCAAGAAGGTGAAATATCTTCATAAGGTATGTTGCCATTACAATCACAACAAATCCATAGTATAACCATAGTACTGTTTGTACCTTTTATGATGGAATCTTCAAACTATTTTTCCAGTTATAAGGCTTTACATTCATTGTTTGGACATCATTTTTATAGAATTATTTTCTGGAAAAATAAGGTAATATTCAACTTCTTTCCTTTTTCTCCGTTATTGAAAATGTGTGTGGGCTTCCCTCTTCCCATGCAACAGTCTCTTCACCCACATCTTCCTGAGGAGGAAAAGAAAAGAGGATGGGAGCTGACAAAGTGGGAATGGAGTACATTCTCACTGCATAACTAACCAAGGGAAGGCAGGAAGTGGTATGTTCAGTGAGAAGCATTTTCTCCTTAGATAAGTGATTTTCTCCATTTCTTACCCAAAAAAGAAAAATGGGTTTACCGATGGATTCCTCTTGACCGCATCTTCCTGTGTTCATCCTCTCAAGGGATCATAAATTTTATTTGGCATTTCTTTACATCCCCCCCCCTTTTTTTTTTACATCTAATTTGGTTATTTTCAACTTCAACAGAAGATTAAACATTTAGAATTTAGGAAGATTTTGTTTTAGAAAAATAGTCTTAAATTAAGCAAGTGCAAATGAATTGCATTGATGTTTTTCAGAACAATACTTTTACATAACCCATCAACACATCCATTGCAATTAAAGATGGCTTCCAAATAAGCATTTATATATTCATTTTAAAATTGCTATTGGATACCTTCTGTGCCATGCTTCTTCACTGTCATATGAATGTGTAGTCCTCTGATTATTTGTTCTGTGTTGATATTGCAGCTGTAATGGTGGTGTTTAGATGTAATTGTTAATATAAGTAGGCAAAACCATCAGTGTAGACATGAGCTATACAGAAAAATATGATACTATTAAAAGTTAAAATTCTGTATTTTGTTACAGCAGCATATCTGAGTGGATATTTCATTTTCTTGAAACATAATTATTTTTGAAAATTTGAAGTATTTACATTGATATTCTCTCCTTCAGTTGAGACTTTATTTTTAATTACCTATAAATAGCAAATTCACACAACTTAAATTTAAATCACGCTAGTGCTTTAGATTGTTAGAGCATGGAACATAAATTTAAAAGCATCATTTAATAGTATACTTTTGATATTCTTATTATAAAACGCCATCATAACTCAGAGGGATTGAAAGAAAGTATTTATTAAATAACATGAGACTTTGAGGGCAAGGTGATGAAGTAATGTTTAAAAACTTCTTAAAGGGTTAATGAAGCCAATTACTAAACTATATATTTATTAGAAAATACTAATCATAGATATTTTATAAATTTGTCATGTATGTCTTTAGCAAAGGACTACAAAATATGAGTCATTTTGGTATTTTGAGCTCATTAATAAGAACTTTAAAATAAATGAAAGTCAGTGAATAAAATTAAGTTCTCAGTAGAGCCTATCTAATTAAATTTCCTTTTCCATTTGACTTCCACCTTTACAGAATTCTTCCACTATATCAGTTAATGTCATGTCTTACTCATTTGTGTTATTTTATTTGTATATCACCTGCCTGCTGGTTTAACTTCAGGCATTAAATAAAAAACAAAGTTTTTCTTTCTAGGAAAATTAGGTCAGAGGCTCTTTTCTATTTCTAAATCTAATGATTTTGATGTTTTTGTGTTTTTAAAATAAGAATTTCTAGGAGCTTATCAGTCCAAAGCCACAGAAAAACAATTCAATCTACTTTTAGCACTTTAAACCTCCATACAGTATTTTTATGTTTGAATTTGTTATTTTTATTTCTTCCTCCTCCAAAAATGCTGTAGCATTTTTTAAAAGTTTCTTATGAAATGTAGGTAAGAACATTTTAGAATTTTTGCAAGAAAATTGACTTAATTTATTATTAGTTGGATGTGTTACACCATTAGGTCACTGGTGCTTTGTATTGATATTCCAGACATTATATAGAGAAATAAAATTTAAGTAAGGAAGGAAAATATAAAAAGTATTCAGTTATAAATTGCTCTACACATTTTTCCATTAGTTATGTAATGTGTGAGTCAGCTCAAATCTAGTATTGTCTTTATGATTGATTTGTCAGTAAATGCAATATTGACATTTGGAGGAAATAAAGACTTTGCTTAGCTAAGAGTCCATTTGGGTATTAATGGTACTGATACTCTTGTTCACATATTGCAATTTTTTTTTTTTGCAGTTTTACTAAAGGGAGGAAAAAAAGAGGAAGAGAAACCATTTAGAGACTGTGCAGATGTATATCAAGCTGGTTTTAATAAAAGTGGAATCTACACTATTTATATTAATAATATGCCAGAACCCAAAAAGGTAAAACCAGAAGTGTTTGTTTACGAGATGTAAAGCAGAACCTAGTTGAATTGCTGAATAATCAGATTGATTTGTGAGCTTGTTAAGCTGAAAATATATATATGCCTGAGCTCTTTTCTTCCAGAGATACTGTTTGCCAGGTCTGTAAAAGATGAAAACCCTATGGTACAGACTTCCCCCAAACCCATATCTCCCATCCCTCTTTCACAAAGTTTTCTATTTATTCTCCGCTCATTACTGGAATGTCCCATTGCTCATAAATGCTTGCCTTGTGTAGATTACATGTTGAGCTGATATGTACTTCAAGTACACAGAGAAGAGTTAGGAACAATCTTTCAAAGTCCCAAGGACCCAGATAGCACACATCATCTATAGTCTAAATACTGTGGAAGAGATGCCAGGGACATATTGCTATTTGTAGAATCACTGCTCCTATTAGGGTGGGAGAAATATTTTCTATCTTAAATCATAATCTTGATAGGATTTGCTTTTCATGTTTACCTGAAAGAGTGGGTTGGAGGCTAGGATTTATCAGTATGTTGAACAGGATGCAAAGTAAAATTTGAAGTAAGCAAACACTATGTTCCTGCTGTTATATCTCCTTTATATACTCTTTTCCCCCTATTTATTGATTAAATTATCCATCTATTCCTTCACTCAATACATAGTAAGTGGATGTTATTTGTCAATCACTGCCTAGGGACACAATATAGAACAAATAGATCTCACCTTAGTGGTGAAGAGAGACAATGACATAGATAAGTATAACATACTGTAGAAGTGTAGTGATTGAGACAGTCTGCTCAAAGCAGGTTTATGGTGAGCCTTGAGGAGAGCCCTGCTCTTTGACATATAAGAGTTTTGACCCAAGGTGCCAAGAGGGACCCAATACTCCAAAAGGATGACCTTCCTTTGTAGTGCTCCATCCTCAAATGATGAAACAACTTCCCTCTTCTCTTTGCCCCACCTAAATTACCAGTTCCATGTCCTCATTTCCTGTGGATACTGTGCAGGAGCTCTTGGAAGGCCTGCCCTAATTCCCTCAAGCAGCTTTGTATGACTTTCTCACCAGTAGAGGTCTATAAGACAAGGATTGTGCCTCTTGGTCTTTGATTTCCTGGGACCCAGCATGGTTTCTGGCACAGAGCAGCTCTTCAATAAGTATGTGTTTAAAAGAATGAATGATAATAATATCAACATCTCTATGTAGTATATAGTAAGTAAGCCTAACTTAATCTTCTTGATTATTAGTCTCCTTTGATAGATGAGAGAAATAAATCTTGAAGAGCAGTCTGCCAGATGTTACATCATTGTCAAGAGGAGAGTCTGTACTCTACCAACATCCTCTCTCTCCTGATTTCAGTAAGGATTAGTGGTTTAAGTTAGCTTAGTGTTTTTTATTTCCATTTGCTGGGACATTTTTTTTTTTTTCTAAAAGGAGGCCTTTCATGCTGTTTTGTAATGGGTAAGGATGGAAAATGTGCAGGGGGCAAAAAAAAGCAGCAGTGTTCCATACTTTGCTACCTGGGCCACCTACCACAGAAGTTTAGTTTCACCAGTTTTTGTTTTGAGTTTCTATTCAAAATCTCACTGAATTAAGTGTTTCATGGCTTAAAAGAAAGAAAAATAACTATGAGGATACACTGGTGAGTCTAGGAGTAAAGAGAAGAGGGTAACTCATTGTAATGGGGAAGCTTTTGGAGCCTTTAGAACTTATGAAATGAAGCCTGCCTACTCTACTTGTTGATATCTTAATATATACTTAAATTTAAAATCAGTTGTCATATACATGGGCGTGTATACACATCCACATACTCATTCACCATACGTCTTGCATGTAAACTTGAAGGTTTGGGCCTAAGAAAAAATAGTAGCCTGAGCAGGTAAGCCTGGAAGAGGTGAATTTTTATCACTATAGAAACAGCCCCATGGCTTTTCAGAGGAAAGAAGTTCATGTGGCATCTGGTCAGTACTATAATTAGATTTTAGTTTTATTGGAAATGGCAGTGTGTTGTGAGAGGGAGAGATCACTGAGCAGAGGGAGAAAGACTTTGGCCTTTTTCTTGATTTAGGTGTTCCTTTCCTTGTTTTATTCATTCCCCTTTATGATCATGGATCCTCTCACAAGTAGTAGTGTTTTTCTATTATGGAAATTTTAGACTGATAAACCTGAAATTCTTTCATAGGTATTAATTTTTTAAAATACTTCATTTAGTATGGCACTAGTAAGAAAAATTATTGTGTGACTTTCCTATGGTATAATTTAGAAGCTGGTTAATACAGTGGTTCAAACGCACTTACAATTTGCCAGGTCTATTCTAAGCACTTTAGATGTAAAAAATCACTTGTTTACTCTTTTCAGTAACTCTTTGAGATAAGTACTCCCATTATTCCTATTTTGGAAAAATAACTTGCCCAAATCACATAGTATATATTGAACACAGGCTTTGTAATAAAGGCATCAATTCTAGACTGAATCTCTTAGCAGGGAAGTTAAGTGAGATCATGTTAGTGGTGACTGAAGTTGCACTACTAACAATTTTTTTAATTTTTAATCTGAACCTACATGAGAGACACAGGAGTTTATTATCAGAAAATTATGTAAAATTGATTCATGTTCCAATTATAAGCCACCCTGCTCCTTTCTACCTTATAATCTCATTTTCTTCTCCTACATTGATATAAATCCTTGAATCCTCTGAATCCTATCAGATGTGCTTGGAAAATGCATCTTTAGGACCTTTATCTTCCAAGAAAATTGTGCTTTGTAGATATAAAATTTGGTTCTACTTTTGGATATGCTTTGCTTATTGTAATGCTTGCAGAAGAACTAGCAAGGGTATGAAACTCAAGGTAAGCCTATAAAAACTAAAATAAGAAGTTCAAATCTCGGATGCCTGGGGGGCTCAGCAGTTAAGCCTCTGCCTTTGGCTCAGGGCATGATCCCAGTTCCGGGATAAGTCCCACATCAGGCTCCCTGTGAGGAGCCTGCTTCTCCCTCTGCCTATGTCTCTGCCTCTGTGTGTGTGTCTTTCATGAATAAATAAATAAAATCTTAAAAAAAAAAAAGAAGTTCAAATCTGTAAGATATGGGATATAGACCAATCAATAAAATTGGGCTATTTAGGCAGTTGACAAAAATTAAGAAGTATTCATCTTTTAGGCAGAGTAAGAGTCTTACATATACAGAATTGGTATAGTTACCTTTCTAAATGACATCATTCCCTTCCAAGATATGATGTCTGGAAAAGAAGTGTTATCTTTTCAAATGAGATGAAGGCAGTTTCTAAGACTATTTAATTTTCCAAGCAGATCCAAAATGAGAATTAGATCATTTATGTATCTATTTTTTACCTTTGTGTTAGTAATAGCTATAGATATTTTCCTCTCTGAACTTCCTTCAATGCATAGTAATAGGAAATAGGATTTTTCCTTTTATTTCATAAGTTTCTAAAACCAAATGCTGTATAGCCATCTTAGTTTAATCCAAAAATTCAAACCATTAAATCATAACTCTGTTTATTATAAAATATTAAAAATTTGTTTCTGAATTGTGAGTCCCCTAATTCTTAGGAAAGGACCATAACAAATGTGTTGAGCCTTTTTTTACTTAAGGTTATGGAAAAATAATTAACATCCTCAAGCCTAATCATTCCAACTTGTATGGAGCATAAAACCATAAGAACTATGTGAATCAAATTTCCCCTTTTTGTTTGCGTTTAAATCTCTGTATTATGTTAAAAGGTATTTAATGCTTGAAAGCTTTGACCTTGCCTGGGATAGGAGCCAATTCAATCTTTTCTTGGATAGAATTAAGCCCAAGTCATATGATCAATAAATGCAACAGGCATAGTAAATGTCCTTCCTCCAGGACACCGCCAGATAGCACAGACCACACAATATTGGTGAATGAGCTTTTCAAGTTCTTTCATGTCTCAAATCTTTTGAAACCAACCACCTATTTTCTTAAACTTCCTTCATCTGTTAAGCATAGGCTTTTTTTTATTTTTCTTCTGATTAGAAATAACATGGGGATTTTTTTTTTTTTTTTTTTTTGGCTAAAGTGAATCCAACTTCTTAAATAGATATATAATAAAAAGTAGCATGCTCTAAGATTAGTGATGTCAATATTATTACATTTATATTATATATTACTATATCAATCATAAATATAGAAATACATCTTATAGAAAATATATATTATATAAAATATGTTAATATATTATTAAGCTGGTGATCATAAGGACAAATTATTGAACTACTACATGTTTTGGCTTTGTACATTCCATATTGTTCTTATTATAAACAATAAATTGAATGCAGTGCCATATATAATAGTAAACTATGCTTTATGTATAAGATATTATATGTAGAGTATATAATGCATAATGTAAATACATACTATCTTATATGTAGAATACATCTAAAAGATGAGCCTATTATTGGCCAAGCACTATTCTAAAAATTCTATATGCATTGACTCATTTAGATCCTAAGCAATGAAGACAACAGAGTCAAGATTTGAACACAGGTAATTTGGTACATGAGTCCATGCCCCTATCCAATATGCCCTTCAGCTGTATTGTGACCATATTACACAATGGCAGCTATTATCATTGCTGTTATTCTTGAGTCATAATAAGAATTGTGGAGCATATATCTGACCTCTTACCATCTCTACACTTCAGCTCCCAAAACAGTAATCCATCCAGGTAACTTCTACTTCCGTATGTAGTCTGACTCTTTCTGGGCCTTTATCTAAAAAGTGTTCTTAGCACATCTTAACATTCTTAAGTCACTGAATACATTTGTTTAAAAGGTAATTTGTCTTTTTCTAAAATTTGTGAATGATTTTAAAACTTTAAGTGCATAGAGTTCTAATAACATAGATGATAGTAATAACAAAACTGTGAAGAATAGTTTCCTCTGCACATTATATATTTATAAATGTAGTTATTCCTTTCCCTGAGTATGTAAGTGGACTTTATAACTTTGCAAACACAGGTTAGCAAACTTCCAGGCAATTAGTGTCCACTAAGGAAAAAAATCTAGGAAAAAAATCTGGATTAACCAATCAAAGCAAGGTAAAAATTTAATTAAGAAACAAATTATGCTAGTTTCCTCTAGCAAAATGTTTCCTTGACATTTTCACTTACTCTTATTTAAGAATCTCCAATAAAGTTCCATGTCTTGGATCATTACCTATGCCTTCTTTAAACTGTGCCATCTGGATTTTATTCTCATAGGAATCCTGCAGTCTGTCTCTTCAAGGTCACTAATGATGCCTTCATTTTAAATTTCAGTGTGTATTTTCTTAGTCTTTATTTATCTTGACTTCTCTGGAATATTTGATTAAGTGGATCACTTCCCCAAATCAAAATCTGTCTTCAGCTTTCATTGCATTAATCAGGTTTTCCTATTTTATCTTTTCTTCTTGCATCTCTCTTTATTAAACAAATATTCATTTATTACCTGCTATAGGTGAGGCACTGTTCTAGGCACTGGGGACGGTGACAAATAATATATAAGTCCCTGCCTACCTAAAGGTTATTGATGTATTTTACTTCCATCAATTTACCAAAGCCCATTTTCGGATCCTCCTCCCTCCTGCACATATACATCTCTTTCCACTTTTTCTTTACTCCTTTAAATAATCCATTTTCATGTTATCAACTACTGCTCTCAAGCAGACTACTCTCAATATAGATAGACATGGGGTTCAAATCCTGAATCCGAGATTTGTTAGTAATAGTAACCACTGGTGGGATACCTGGGTGGCTTAGCAGTTAAGTGTCTGCCTTTGGTTTAGGGCATAATCCCAGGATCTGGGATCAAGTCCTACATCAGGCTCTTTGTGGGGAGCCTGCTTCTCCCTCTACCTATGTCTCTATCTCTCTCTCTGTGTATCTCATGAATAAATAAATAAAATCTTTAAAAAATAATAATAACCATTGATAAGTTACTTAAATACTCTAAGAATTGCTTTTCTCATCTGAAAAGTGGGAGTTATGATCAAACATACATCATTGTCATGAAATAAATTAGAAAATACATATGAAGTGTTTAAATTATCTGGCACTTAACAGCAAGCATGCTGTTAACAGAAGTTAATGGTGATTCCTTTCTTACTCCTTTATTATCCATGTTCTTATCCTTAACTTCAACTATATCATCTCAAGTTGATTGATAAACCCCCTTTCTGGATGACTCTGCAACCTCAAATTCTGTGTGTCCAAAACCATGATAATTTTATTTTCTTGTATGTTAGATTTTTGCTTGAATTTCTCGTTTAGATAACAATCTGTATCATTCTTCAGGTCACTGGAGTTGAAAATTGTGAACTTCTGCATCTCTTTAAGCCTATAGGAAGAATCACTGTTGAAACTTTTAGGCATTTTGAGGACAAGACCCATATTTTGTTCATCACAGCATCCCAAATTGTAACAGAATCAATGCCCAAAAATGCCAGTTGAGTAAAAAATAAGTGAATAAATCAATTAGAATTGATAAGGAAGGAAGACTAGCTAGAGGTTTTGTTGAGGACAGAGAGTGGGTACAGAATGGTTAAGGGATTTGTAGAGGGGGAACCTCAGGACAGAGTGGAATTATAATTTACAATCTTGGAAGTAAATCGATTCCTAAGGACAATAAAGACATACTGATGGGTATTGTCAAAGTGGAGGAAGTGCCCTCTATAGAGCAGTTTGCCTAGCTTTTAAGCTCACAAATAGGTATTGACCTCTTAGTTCCTTTCACTTTGAGGAAGTACATGGACAGTTTGTCCTCCAAATGACTGTTGTTGCCACCGTTTTCATACCCATTAGCCATTTATGCTCCAAATTGAGGGCTTCAGGGAAAATGCTTGATGTTTTTATGTTTTTCCCTTAATTGGAGTGGAGCTTTGTGCCCACACAGCCTGTCTGCTATTGTTGCATCATATCTACACTTTTAGCCAGCTTCCAAAATTCCCTAGATGTCAATTGCCTAGGAAATGGTGTTCTCCATAGCAAGGACCTTGAATAATCAAACTGCCACATCCATGCTATGACAAGTATGGTGATTACTCTCTAAAGATAATCCCATTACAGATATGTTTCTCTCCTTGTGTGGACTCTGGGGAAAACTAATCAATTTCTAAATAAACACTATTGTTTTAGAATAATTGAAATGAGCATAAGTCTTTGAAAGTGTTGGATAACTTTCCACATAGGGAAGAAATGCTTGTCACAGTCAAAAGGAATACAGTATGTCATATTCTCCTACTATTGTTTGTGATGAAAATTCAAGCAAATAATATGTTTTCATATGCTGCAGAGCAAATTTTGCCTCTAATATAATACTGAACCATCAAGAATAATTATTGTAGTAGGTAACTGTATAGGAGTTAATGTGCAATGAAATATGTAACATCTAAATATATATGATTTTCTAAAAAACATTTTTCCAAAACATTTATTATTATTATATTACCATTTCAATTAATTATTTAAGAATTATGAGTCTTAAGTTTTGGCAATAAAATGGTCTATAATTTTAGAAACCTATATAGCATTTTTAAAAATTGAATATACCTAATTGCCTGTTACCATTTAAGACAGAGATTTTTTTTTAAAAATTTTATAATCTGAGACTATTTTCACTTGGCTAATTTGAATTTTCACAATGAATTTAATCAAAAATAATTCTACTGTAAGACAAAATGATAAGATATCTAAATTAATATTTTCAAATAGTAATTTTTATTCAATTTGTCTATAGCCCTACCCATCCTATTTCTGTTTTGAAACATATTTGATACTTGTTTCTTTAAAGCAGACATAATTTTCACTTGACTTTATTTTCCTTGTGTTTATCAGGTATTTTGCAATATGGATCTTACTGGGGGAGGTTGGACTGTAATACAACATCGTGAAGATGGAAGTCTAGATTTCCAAAGAGGTTGGAAAGAATATAAAATGGTAAGATGGAAGAATTTACATAGTTTTGATGTTTTATCATGAGGTTATCTTCACCACACTATGTGATGAACCCTTGTATTTTTAGGTGTTTTCAGTTATTTAAAAAATAAAATATACATTAGTCACATTATTTTTATTAAACACAAAACACTCATAAATCATTTTCAGGAAATGATTTCCATATGTGCATCAGAAAGAAAAATGTATTACTGAAATTATTTGGTGAACTGTTATGTATTATCTGGATTTGTTCCTGGTCAAATGAGGGTGGGGGTAGCTAGCACACAGACCCAGGCTGGGTACATGAACCAGGACAAGGGAGGCCTGCAGGGCTGTGGATTATAGAGAGGAACGAATAGTGGCCTCACACAAATAGATGGTAAGTTGTTACTGGGTGTTGACTAAGAGCTCCTCCATGTGGCTGGGTTGGGCTTGTCTCAGTATGGGGATTCAGGGTCATCAGACTTCTTATGTGGCAGTTGGCATCCCTCAGGCATAAAAATAAAAGCTCCTACACCTTTTTAATGGATTATTAGACTGAGAAATTGCACTGTATCACTTCCATTGCTTTCTTTGGTTAAAGTTAATAACAGGGCCAGTCTACATCCAAGATGTGAGGAGTACACAAGGAGGGTATGAACTGTGAGGTATGGTTCATTCAGGGCATCCAAAATAATAGCAGACATCATGGTCACCATCACTGTCATCATAGCTAACCTTTCCAGTGCTTAATATGAGCCATAAATTCTTACTTATTTTTTATATCAAAACTATTAGCTGTTTCCATTTTAAGAGGAAAGTGAGCAAGTTGAGAGATCAATTTTTCCAAGATAATATAGTAGATAGTTTAAATAATGAATAATCCAGTAATCATATAGTCAATGCCTACAATATTAATTATTAAGATATGCTGACAGAATGTCAAGATACAGTAATGGAAAACACTTCCATTTATGGACTTATTCTCATATTTTAAATCTAAATATTCTGGATAACTCTTGTCTTGGCCAATTTTTGACAAGTTCTCCTCTCAAGAGGTAAAGAAAAAGGTGAAGAGAAATGTTGTACTGGTCTAAGTTCTGTCTTGTTATTCTTTTAGAAAATATATAAAAACTGTAGCTAATCAGCATCACAGTTTATATATTAGTAGGTTAATAGGTGGTCAAATGACAGTTAAAAGGGTTTTAATAAATGAAGGGGGAATCTTGTGGTGTCTCTGTGTCTACAATATATTTTTTTTATCAGATACCCAGTTGAACGCTCAGAATGTAGGTTAATAAATTTTTGAGTTTACACAAAGTTGGAACTTGATGTCTTGGCTACAGCAAACAAGATAGGATTCTACAGAGATAATGTGGTGTTTCATCTAGACCAAAAATACATAAAATGAAGTGAGAAAATAGAATAAAAGTGACAAATTAGCTTAAGAACCTAGTATTTAAAATATGGATAGATTTACTTGACTATAAGCTCATTTCATGCTGTTGGCTACTAAAAACAAACTAGTGTACTCAGTATACAGTAATAGTTTGTGGTCTCAGAAAACTCAGAACTCAAGGGTGTCTGCCATAGTCCATTTACATCAAGAATATACTTTAAGTTCTGGTGGATTTTTTTTTATAAATTTATTTTTTATTGGTGTTCAATTTGCCAACATATAGAATAACACCCAGTGCTCATCCAATCAAGTGCCCCCCTTCAGTGCCCTTCACCCAGTCACCCCCACCCCCCGCCCACCTCCCCTTCCACCACCCCTAGTTCGTTTCCCAGAGTTACAAGTCTCTCATGTTCTGTCTCCCTTTCTGATATTTCCCACTCTTTTTTTCTCCTTTCTCCTTTATTCCCTTTCACTATTTTTTATATTCCCCAAATGAATGAGAACATATAATGTTTGTCCTTCTCCGACTGACTTATTTCACTCAGCATAATACCCTCCAGTTCCATCCACGTTGAAGCAAATGGTGGGTATTTGTCATTTCTAAGGGCTGAGTAATATTCCATTGTATACATAGACCACAGCTTCTTTATCCATTCATCTTTCGATGGACACCAAGGTTCCTTCCACTGTTTGGCTATTGTGGACATTGCTGCTATAAATATTGGGATGCAGGTGTCCTGCCGTTTCACTGCATCTGTATCTTTGGGGTAAATCCCCAGCAGTGCAATTGCTGGGTCGTAGGGCAGATCTATTTTTAACTCTTTGAGGAACCTCCATACAGTTTTCCAGAGTGGCTGCACCAGTTCACATTCCCACCAACAGTGCAGGAGGGTTCCCCTTTCTCCACATCCTCTCCAACATTTGTGGTTTCCTGCCTTGTTAATTTTCCCCATTCTCACTGGTGTGAGGTGGTATCTCATTGTGGTTTTGGTTTGTATTTCCCTGATGGCCAGTGATGCGGAGCATTTTCTCATGTGCTTGTTGGCCATGTCTATGTCTTCCTCTGTGAGATTTCTGTTCATGTCTTTTGCCCATTTCATGATTGGATTGTTTGTTTCTTTGCTGTTGAGTTTAATAAGTTCTTTATAGATCTTGGAAACTAGCCCTTTATCTGATACGTCATTTGCAAATATCTTCTCCCATTCGGTAGGTTGTCTTTTAGTTTTGTTGACTGTATCTTTTGCTGTGCAAAAGCTTCTTATCTTGATGAAGTCCCAATAGTTCATTTTTGCTTTTGTTTCTTTTGCCTTCATGGATGTATCTTGCAAGAAGTTGCTGTGGCCGAGTTCAAAAAGGGTGTTGCCTGTGTTCTCCTCTAGGATTTTGATGGAATCTTGTCTCACATTTAGATTTCTGGTGGATTTTGAACAAATGAACTTATCCTATGAGGTGCAAGCAGGATGAATTAATGGGGCTCTAACTTAGAGGAAAAAAAGAGAATTAGGTATAAACCTGTCTGATGGCTATTTAAATTGATTGGTTGGAGGTAGATGTACTAGAGCCTGCTTCTCACAGTGCAGTCCAGAAACCAATAGCACTAACACTGCCTGGGAACTTATGAGAAAGGCAGCATCTCAAACTCCATCCAAGGCTTCCTGAATTAGAGTCTGCATTTTAACACTGCTTTAAAGAGAGAAGCTCCATGACAAATGGAAGAACATTCTAGAGAGGGAAAAGTGACTGCTTATAGACAAAACTCTCTAATGACTTTAGACTAACGTGAATGGACTGTCTATTAAGTGGTGAGGACCTCTCTTCAGTGGAAAAACCCTAGTAGATAGCAAATCATCAGGATTATTACAGAGAATATTGGTTCTACTTTAAGGTCTCCTTCTGCCTATGTGATTCTAAGAACACATGGGAAAAATTTAATCTAAGTTCCAAAAAAGGACCTTGCGTTATGTCTATATCAACAGTTTGAGTATTTGCTCTACCAATTACACATGAAGTGGTTTTTGGCAAATCATTTAACCCATACCTTAACTTCCTCATTAGTTAAAAGGAGACATTAATGATAATATCTCACCTTCCTTGCAGGGATGTTGTGGGGATTAGATATAAATAAAGCACTTGGCACACTAAATTTTCAATAAACAGGAGTAATTACCCAAGATTAAGACATCAAAGACTCTAAAATTTTTACTTAGCTCTGCCAAAAATATTATTTTGCAAACTACTTGACTCACGATTACTTTCACCACTAAAATGGAATGTGAAGAAGTCATCTGAGAATCAGACTATAGATATAGGTTTAGGCAAATCTGAAATATATTACTATTAATATCAATGACAATAGAAAAATGAATATAAAGTTATCATTGTGGTGACTTTCCAAAATGCTGAGTTATTATCTGTTACCATCTGCTGCCTTGGCAAACAGGCCTGTTGAGTAAGATGGACTGACATGTGAAGTACAGCATTGATTCATGTCTTATAAGTATTTACCAGATATATATATATATTTTTAAGCAATTTTTTTCATCATGTGAGGCTGAATTATTCTTTAATTTAGATTTTGGGGGAGTTTACCCTCCTCCCTTTTTTAAAAAATAGAAAGATCATCCTATTTCATTCAAACTAGAACAGTGTATCAGCTGAGTGTCAATTCTACATGATCAGAAAATAGACATAAGCTCCAGAAATCTGAAACATTTTGGCAAAAATGAGTGGAACTGCTTTTTAAGAGAATTCATTGCGTGTCACAACTGGGTTAAATCTCACCAAAACACATGGTAGAAAGTGTTTCTGTTGTTTTCCTCCAGAGATTTAACCTAAAGACCAAATAGCATGAGTCCAAAAAGAATGAATGTAGGCTCCTTTATGCCAGTTCTTATCAGTCACACCCTCTTCTGTTCCCTGGATCAGGAGAACTGGCTGCTAGGGTGCCTGTCCTTTGGGAAAACACGAACTTCTTGGCAGGCACCACTTCCTCCTCAATCTTCCCTAATCTACTGGTGTACATCAAGATGCTTCACCTCCTTCTTGAGTACTGAATACTGAAATAAAATTCTCCCCCCTCTCCTCCCTTTCTGCCTTACTTCTCTCCTTCCCTTCATTCTGGTTACTATCTATGGGCTGCCTCTTTTCTCATAAGGTTTCCAGAACAGTATGTTAAAATTATCAGCACATGAATCACAAATACATATTGTAATTTATTATTTTTTGAACATCTCTCAACATGGAAGATTTGCAGTGTATTTGATGCTTAACATTGGCTTTAAGCCTACAAAAGTCTTTTACCTGAGCTTTGTTTTCACTTAACCTTCTTTATGAGGGGATTCAGCAAAATCTGGTTTATGGATTTGTAAAGATGTTTGCTGAGAGAGAAGTCTGCAGTGGGCCTTTTTAATGAGGCACTTAGGGAACTATATTAACTCTTTCAAGCCATGAGGATAGCATTTAGTGGCCTCCAGCAATAACACTTATCAGCAGTACTTTTTGCATAGATGAAGCCAAATCAAGCTAGGAGTTCCAAATAGTACCCTAGTGGCCTAACTTTATAGAACGTAGTGACTAATGCCCTGGAGACAACCTGCCTTTGTATTGAAAACAGTTACCCCCATAAACAGAACTTCCTATTGACACAAATATTTCGATCTAAGTGCCATACCTTCTGGGAGTTCTTTGTTTCTGGAAAGAAATTAAGAGCATATTTTCAACTGCTTTTTAACATCTTCACATGAAAAAGAGAAAAATATATAGGAAATTTAAAATGATGAAATAAATCATTCTTTTGATCTTTCATGGGCTGTGTCTCAGCAGTTAGAGTAGATACATGATTAAATTGTGTATTAAAGCACCCCTGAAAAGCCACAGATCAGTAACCCAGCTTCATATCTATTTTTTTAATTGTTTATATGAAAAAACATGAAACCCATCGAATACATTAACTGTGTCTGGTTTCAATTGTGTTCCAGCTATAGAAAGTCAACACTTCCTATGAGCATTATCAGACCAAAAAAAAAAAAAAAAAAAAGGCAGCAAAGCATCAGAGACAATTACTTTATTACATTGGAAACATACATACAACCAAAACTGAATATTTCTGCAGGTCTTGGCAAAAACTAATGACTATTGATCTTTCTTCTATATGCATTTTTTATTAACAATATGAGACTTTTAGGGCCAACTTTAAGTCAGCATTAATTTAGGTTAAGTTCCAGTGCCTTTTTGCTTTTTATTAAAGAGCTAAAGGAGAAGCTTACCAATCTGTCTGAATTATGGTATCAAATCTTGCATATGATTGTGATTGAAGTAACTAAACATAATAGTTTTCATGGAAGGCTCTGACCTAGCATCATTGGATTTTTTTTTATAGAAAAGAAGAAATTCTATTTTTATTGCTATTTTTTATTGTTTTGATAGAGACTTGCTGTTTTTTTTTAGCATCAGCACTGTTTTGTATAAGCTTTTTTGTTTCTTTATGTAGATATTACAGGCCTTTTGTAATAAAGTATAGACTATGGTAAGCTGTTATATGTACAGTAATGTATAAACCTATTTTTTAGGGGATTTTTAGGAAATATCTCTCCATTTCAGGCATCAGTATACATTTTCCTCAAGGATCGTCCCATAATACATAATAAAAACATGGCTCCTAATATGGAGCCCCATATAAAGATGAGGCTTAATGTGTACCACTCAGATAATTTGATCCTGGTTAATATAGTCTTCTTCATTTGCACTCAGAATAGCTATTCCACATCATAATTATATGATTCTCCACCTATGGTACACAGCACATTCACCTATGGAACCTTTCGGAGATGAGTATCTCTAAGTACACCCCAAATATCCTGAGTCAGAACCTCCATGTGGGAACCAATTCATCTCTAGTTTTAAAAAGCTCCACAGCTGTTTCTGATATATACTCTTGGTGGAAAGCAAATGTCAAAACTATCAGTTTATTGGCATAAGTTTAAGATCTCGAAAAATACTTCTTTGTAGATCCTACAACTTAGGAGATATAGAGAGGAAGAGATTCAAAGAAATAGGACCATGGGAGAGTTGGAGAGGACACAGCCTCTCCCTGGCTTTAAGAAGCAAAAGTAAGAGTAGGAAAGTAGTCTAGGTGTTGGTTTATGTCACAGTTCAGCCCCAGTGTCAACCAGGTGGTTTTAAGTTCTTGTTTAATAATTAAAATTACAGTCCTCGTTTATATAAAACAACACTCAACTTGTCAGAAGAATACATTAGTTCCTACCATCTGAAAGTCTTTTAAATAATTGTTTCAGTATTCCCTTATTAATTTTCAGACTGACATGATCCTGGATGATTTTTGTTCCCTTTCTCATACAGAGTAGAAAGAAACCTGCTTCTCCTCAAATAGCTCACAAGTCTGGTGGGAGAGAGGCAAGTAAACAGAAAATTACTATGTATTTGTGATATGTCCTTTAATCAAAATGACAATGTCTAGATTTTTGTTGTTCTCATGTATCAACATTGAGCTAAATACTTTAGGTATCTTATATCTTTCTCACAACACTATATATAGAAATGACATTTTTAATCCCTGTTTTGCAGATAAGGAAACTGAGACTACGAAGTAGTATAGGAGGTTCCTCAGCAAATATGGGGCAGAGCAACGCTTCAAAATGGAGCAGAGATAGGGAGTAGATGTCATTTAATCAAAGCTAAGCCTTTGTTCCTAGGCAGTGGATTTGTAGTGTGCCTGATAAACTATCCAACAGATTGTTTACTAATGTGGGAACCCATTTTCCTTTCTTTGACTTATTTTTCATCTGTAGGATAAAACAATTGTTTCTGCATGGCTGCACTTAGCTTTTAGAAAGACTCCTCCCTACCCTATCTCTCTAACAGCCATTTCAATTCTCATGGCCAAACATTTTATTCCCATAATAGAGCATGTTTAGACAGTTTTTCTGGGAAGGTCCATGAACTAGAATTTTTATTTCTAAAATCAAATTTTGTTACTCTCCTTTCAGTTGCTTCTTCCTCCCTTTTCACTCAGAAAAACCAAACAGTTTAGGGAGGGATGTCAATCTCCATGTAGAGGCAAGTACAAGCCTGTGTGTCGAGTTGGGGATGGAGGCTCTTATAGGAAGGACACTGATGTTCATCCATTTCTGAGACTCACTAGAGCTCACTGCCCCTTTTCCCTGGGGAAGCTGGATAGTTTTATCCATGCAGAGCTTTCAGCAGCACAGAGATGTGTGGCCTAAAACTTAACACTTCATCATTCCCAGCTTCCTTATTCACATTTTGCTTAATTGCTGAGTCCTAACTATTCACAAGAGAGAATCCTCAAATGGCTAGAAGGAGAGTTTTGACAAGTCTGAGCTGAGAAGAAAATGCAAGGAAAATCCCAGCAGTCTTCTTTTTCTTCCCTGTGGCTGCTGCAACTGAGAATGTGCTAATTCTTTAACTTTCAGTGCCCTCTAACATTCTGTTTTGCTTATTCATTAGATAAGGTAAGCTTTACTCTTCTTTCTGGTATGTAGTATTACCACCATGAAAATGTGTAAAATTCTTAGCACATACTAAATTGCTGTAATATTCCCTGTCACTGTGGAACTTTGGCAGAATATGACTTGTGCATCTTAGGAACAGAGAAGCAAGAGAACCCTGGAATATTGACTTCTATAGGTCTTACATCTTTGCTCTGAGCTATAAGTAGATGGTCTTCAGGGGAGCATACATACACCCAGTGCCATCATTCAGATGAAGGGTGTTGACTTTAAAAGTGTGCTTACATACACTAATGCATTTCATTTTAACTCTAAGCATACAATTACATGTTCATGTACCCATTTTTTAAAATGTAGGGCCAAAGCCTGGAATTCTGAGTCAGTGGTTCTTAGAACTTTCCCGTAATTGAATGCATCAAATTTCTACTTTCTGTTTTGTTTTTTGTTTTTTGTTTTTTGTTGTTTTTTTTTTAACCAGAGCAAGTAAAACACGCACAAAGCAATGTAAGTTAAAATCCTCTAACGTTTTATTTTTCCAGTCTTTTAGAATCGCTGCAATAAACATAACTCAAACGCATTGTTTTAGTGATTTGCTTTTATGGAACAAACCTAATGTTTAAATTAAGTTTTATCAAAAACAAAACAGAACAAAACAAATGACCCCTTTTCCCACTAATATTTAATTTATTTACATAAAATTGTGAGTCTTATCATTACAATAACAGAACTAGAGTAAATGCTTTGGGGACCAACAAAACTGACGTTTAGTAAGTAACTCAGTTGGCAGAGACAGTAGTATACAAATGTATTTAATGCATTTAGTTTTCTCTGGATATCAATATATTTTAAAGAAGGAGTGGAGAACAGTGATTCATGTGTTAAGTTTGTTAAAGGGGAAAGAAGTTAAGAATACTTCTACTGTTGGGGTGCCTGGGTGGCTCAGTCAGTTGAGTGAGCATCTGACTCTCGGTTTTGGCTCAAGTCATAATCTCAGGCTCCTGGGATTGAGCTCTTCATTGGACTCCATGCTGAGTGTGGAATCCGCTGAAGATTTTCTCCCTTGCCCTCTTCCCCTCCCCCTGCTCTCTCTCTTTCTCAAATAAAATGGATAAATAAAATCTCTTTAAAAAAAATAGAATCTTAATAGATTTTTTAAAAGAATACCTCTACTGTAGTTATAATTCTATAAAGTTGATATACACTAAATTTGAAAAAAAAACAAACAAATCAAGGTTTCCAAATTCTACATCTGTGTTGAGAAAAGGAGGAGTGCTGTGATTATCTTGGTATTACCCTCATATTTAGTTTTTTTTTAAGATTTTATTTATTTATTTATGAGAGACACAGAGAGAGAAGCAGGCAGAGACATAGGCAGAGGGAGAAGCAGGCTCCATGCAGGGAGCCCGATGCGGGACTTGATCCTGGGTCTCCAGCATCACACCCTAGGCCGAAGGCAGATGCTCAACCACTGAGCCACCCAGGGATCCCTACCCTCATATTTCTTAACATGGATAAAGTAAAACCGTTATAAATGAACACCTCAATTAACAGAATCAGTTTCTTTCTGAAACTTCAGAGTATTTCCAGTGATGCTGGCAGTGTGCCTTTAAAATATTAATGTACACAGGGACAAATGGGGAACTTGTTTGAATCCAGTTTCATGGGCTAGTTCTCAAATATTTTGAATCATTGTGGAGCTAGGAGTTTGTTTTTTTGTTTTTTGTTTTTGTTTTTTGTTTTTTTTTTTTCAGACAGAGCTCCAGTGATTATGATTCCCTGGACACTTTAAAAAAAAAACACCTCCCTGAGACTCAGCCAAATTATCTACGACAAGAAATATGTTTTAGGGTTACTTCTCCAATGTCATTATAAAGTGCAATAGTGTTTTCCCACCTGCCTCCCTCCTGTCCTTCCTCCCTTTCTTCCTTCTTTCCTTCTTTCATTCCAACTTCAATAAAGCGTATGGAGTACCCAGTATATATGCAGCATTCCACTAGTCTTTGAAGATTCACAAATACAGCACAGCTTCTGTCCTCAAGGAGCTCACAGTTTGGTCAGTAAGACAAATATGTAGTTCAAGAATTGCACTCAACTTCAAACATTACCAAGAATACTTTTGGGAATTCAGAAACTGAATACCCAAAACTAGAATGCCAGCAGTTTCTTAGAGTTCTTTATTTTCCTATCACTAACGTAACTAACATTAAGAGCTGGCTTTCCTTTGAAGACTATTTTTTCTTTCCCCACAAAGAAACAATTTTTGAACACTTAACGACCATGACTGGGATTGCACTAAGGAGAACAAGAGTCATGTTAAGATTCAGGTGCAGAGCAGCGAGATAGATTCACACACTAACTCTTCCAGGTCAACCTTCTGCCTCAACACCAGATCTATACCAGTAAAGCATTTAAATGACGCTAGTCCTGGATTTGCAGCCTCGCTTATTAATATTTAAAAATGAAAACGTTAAAGCTAGAAAAGTCAGGGGTCTAGTAATATAAGTTATTATCTAAGCATAATTTGATTCCTTAATAATAATAGTAATAGCAACAACAACAAAATAATAATATTGTTAAATAACTTATCTGATAATACCCTGATAATATTGATTGAAAACATTTAAATTATGTTCAAAATATTCAATTAACTAGTATTTTAGAAACATTTTCAAAAGTAAGCTGTGACACAAAGAGATGGAAAAATATTCCATGCTCATGGATTGGAAGAATTAATATTGTGAAAATGTCAATGTTACCCAGGGCAATATACACGTTTAATGCAATCCCTATCAAAATACCATGGACTTTCTTCAGAGAGTTGGAACAAATTATTTTAAGATTTGGGTGGAATCAGAAAAGACCGTGAATAGCCAGGGAATTTTAAAAAAGAAAACCAGAGCTGGGGGCATCACAATGCCAGATTTCAGGTTGTACTACAAAGCTGTGGTCATCAAGACAGTGTGGTACTGGCACAAAAACAGACACATAGATCAATGGAACAGAATAGAGAACCCAGAAGTGGACCCTCAACTTTATGGTCAACTAATATTCGACAAAGGAGGAAAGACTATCCACTGGAAAAAAAGACAGTCTCTTCAATAAATGATGCTGGGAAAATTGGACATCCACATGCAGAAGAATGAAACTAGACCACTCTCTTGCACCATACACAAAGATAAACTCAAAATGGATGAAAGATCTAAATGTGAGACAAGATTCCATCAAAATCCTAGAGAAGAACACAGGCAACACCCTTTTTGAACTCGGCCACAGCAACTTCTTGCAAGATACATCCATGAAGGCAAAAGAAACAAAAGCAAAAATGAACTATTGGGACTTCATCAAGATAAGAAACTTTTGCACAGCAAAGGATACAGTCAACGAAACTAAAAGACAACCTACAGAATGGGAGAAGATATTTGCAAATGACATATCAGATAAAGGGCTAATTTCCAAGATCTATAAAGAACTTATTAAACTCAACACCAAAGAAACAAACAATCCAATCATGAAATGGGCAAAAGACATGAACAGAAATCTCACAGAGGAAGACATAGACATGGCCAACAAGCACATGAGAAAATGCTCCGCATCACTGGCCATCAGGGAAATACAAACCAAAACCACAATGAGATACCACCTCACACCAGTGAGAATGGGGAAAATTAACAAGGCAGGAAACCACAAATGTTGGAGAGGATGTGGAGAAAGGGGAACCCTCCTGCACTGTTGGTGGGAATGTGAACTGGTGCAGCCACTCTGGAAAACTGTGTGGAGGTTCCTCAAAGAGTTAAAAATAGACCTGCCCTACGACCCAGCAATTGCACTGCTGGGGATTTACCCCAAAGATACAGATGCAGTGAAACGGCAGGACACCTGCATCCCAATATTTATAGCAGCAATGTCCACAATAGCCAAACAGTGGAAGGAACCTTGGTGTCCATCGAAAGATGAATGGATAAAGAAGCTGTGGTCTATGTATACAATGGAATATTACTCAGCCCTTAGAAATGACAAATACCCACCATTTGCTTCGACGTGGATGGAACTGGAGGGTATTATGCTGAGTGAAATAAGTCAGTCGGAGAAGGACAAACATTATATGTTCTCATTCATTTGGGGAATATAAAAAATAGTGAAAGGGAATAAAGGGGAAAGGAGAAAAAAAGAGTGGGAAATATCAGAAAGGGAGACAGAACATGAGAGACTTGTAACTCTGGGAAACGAACTAGGGGTGGTGGAAGGGGAGGTGTGCCGGGGGGGTGGGGGTGACTGGGTGACAGGCACTGAGGGGGGCACTTGATTGGATGAGCACTGGGTGTTATTCTATATGTTGGCAAATTGAACACCAATAAAAAATAAATTTATATATATATATATACACATATAAAAGTAAGCTGTGACAGAGAAGTGTTTACTGATCAAACCTATTAACCAGATTGATTTAATCTGAAATCATCTTAACTTCCACAGATTTGAACATCAGCCTTTATTGTAATAAGAATTTGACATAAGGCCCAATGGAGGGAAACATAACAGAAAATTACTGAGTCAGTAATTGGAAAAAGTGTGTAAAAATGTGAAAAGTAATCTTTACTTTTAAAGAAGGTTTTCTTATTATTTAGGATGTAGTTAATATTAAACCTGATAAGAAGTTTTCTCTGAAATAATGACCACATGTCTATCATCTTTCGTAGGGTTTTGGAAATCCCTCTGGTGAATATTGGCTGGGGAATGAGTTTATTTTTGCCATTACCAGTCAGAGGCAGTACACACTAAGAATTGAGTTAATGGACTGGGAAGGAAACCGAGCCTATTCACAATATGACAGATTCCACATAGGAAACGAAAAGCAGAACTACAGGTAAGTCTCCTTTCATGTAGGGCTCAGCTACCTTGGGCCTCACCACCTACTAGGTATAGTGGAAAAGTGGAAAAGACAAAGTGATGCAAGTCATGCTTCAAAATGAAAATTAGGTTGTCTAGGCCTATGGTAGTGATACAAAAACACTCAGTCAAGACTTCTTAAAAGCATTAAATTTTGATTTTCACAGATGGATTGTTTTAATGTTGGCTCAGATTCTAGAGGATGAGGAATTAAGTCCAGCACAATATTATCATTGTTGTAGTTCTTATTGTTGTTACTATGATGAGATCGGTGTTGTGAATTCATATGCACAAAATTGATGACAGAGAATTGACTCAAACTCAGGGGTACTTCAAATGAGTACCCCTTTTTATCAAAAGGTGTTATATTTATACTTTATTTATTTTTATTTTTTTAAGATTTTATTTATTTATTCATGAGAGACGCACACAGACAGAGAGAGAGAGAGAGAGAGAGAAAGAGGCAGAGACACAGGCAGAAGGAGAAGCAGGCTCCATGCAGGGAGCCCAATGCGGGTCTCAATCCCCAGGACTCCAGGATCATGCCCTGGGCCAAAGGCAGGCGCTAAACACCTGAGCCACTCAGGGATCCCCTATTTAAACTTTATTTACCTTTCTTAGATTATTATCTTTCACATTGTTTTGAAAGTGGCAAAGAAGAGGTAAAATGTTATGTTTTTTTATGATTTACATAAAAGATAAAGTGGGGCATAATTTAGAACTTTTTGGTAAATAATGTGAAGGCAAAAATAAATTCAAATAATCGGATCAATATACACAAAATTCTGGATGTACAAGCAGACAAACCATACACTTTCCTATTAAAATCTCTGATTTTTTTTCAATGAACAGCATGTTCACTAGGAAAAAAAAAAAACATTAAGAAATGACTAACAAGTAATGTGGTATGGTAAATTCATTCCCCAAACCCTTATTGTGTTACTTCTGTGTTCCAGGAACCCTACTAGACACTGCTAATTTTGCAGTCAGTGATGAGATCTCTAGTCTCCCAGACCTCAGAGTTCAGCTTTGTAACTAGTAGCTAGGTCACTAAATAACTGGCTGGCATTTCTTGAGAACAGACAGTGTATTTCCATTACTTTTATATCACTACTCATTAACGCAGTATCTGGCACATAGCAGGTCCTTAGTAATTGTGTATGATGGGGTTTCATAATCAGTAAATTAATTTTGCAATGATTTCTAACTCTCCATATTGTAACGATTCTATATCAGCTTTGAAAACATGATTGTGTACATTAAAGTGTTGGCACCTAGCTTTGAGCAAATGCAACTGCAGCAACCAAAGCCTTCTCCTCTTTTTCCAACCTGTGTGGCCATCTTGTAGCTCAACTGTTTCTGCTGCTTATGTCTTTCTGAGACATACTGTTCCTGTAGAGTTTGAATCTACGACATTTTCATGAACACATCTCATTTTAATATATTATGCATGGGATTGTATCCTTGGAGACATAAGAATCATTTTCTTAACAAACAGTGATGATGTCACCACAACAGAGGGATGAGAAATGAATCTAAGAGTTTTCATCGTCTCATGGGAGGGTGGTGAGGGTGTACATAATGGCAACTCAAGAAACCAAAGAAGAGACATTTATAAAATGCAATGGAGTGTAAGAAGAAATGTTTCCAAAGAGGTCAATATTTGGGGAGTTTTATAACAAGAGAAACCACTGTAAAACATCAGGGGTACTCTTATGTAAATGTTTTGACCTGAAACTTGAAACTATATGAAACTTGGCTAATGTCAGACAGCCTGACAATAGGACTAGCAAATAATTAGTCTAGTCTTTTTCTAGGCTCCTGAAGAATTTGCTTTGGTTCCTTTCCAAAATGTCTCTTAGCTCTTAGTAGGTAGGTAGGTGTGTGTGTGTGTGTGTGTGTGTGTGTGTGTGTGTGTGCGTGTGTGTGTGTGTGTGTATGAGCATGTGCCTGTGAAGCTGGGGTGATATTAAGACAAAGAGTGCATGGGAAGGTTTAGGAAGATTGTCAGAATCCAAAGTAGGCTTCAGGGTGCATGGTGTGACTGTCATCCTGGTATCTGTGTGAGGAAGGAGCACATGTTTCCTCTTAGAATGCCCCACTTCCCACATTGAGCCATTTCCCATCCCTTCACTGTATGAGTCTGACCTTCACCCATCTGATGCACATCTATGACTGAACAGCAAGTCTTCCCAGATAGAGTGAGCCACTCACTCTGGGATCCCCATTTTGTGAACCTTGAGACCTATGATTATAAATCCAGAAGGCAGTTAATACTTTAATTCCAAACCTCTATGTTGTCAAGCAAAGAAAGCTGAGATCCAGAAATATGCAACATTTTTCCCAAGGAGGGAGAAAGACTTAAATATGGGATGTTTGACTCCTACCTAGTTTGGTGTGGTTTCTACTCTGCAATGCTGCTGTACTAAAGTTGGTGGCTCTGGACCTCTCTCCTGCCAGGACCTAGCAGAAAATAGGTCTGTAATCATCACCTTGTCATTCTATTAAGTATAAAATTCATGTTGGCATCAAATGGGAAATTAGAACTCATTAAAACATAATACCTATTCTGGTGAAAACTTACTTAAAATAAGCACACTATCAAATGGTCTTCCTTACTCTTTCAGAGAAAATCAAACAGAAGTTTGAAAAGGTAGTATACCCGTGTGACTTACCTCCCCACCTGTATCATCACTCACTCAGCCAGGAACACCAAGCGTGGCCTGAGCTAGAGCTCCAGATGTCCAACTTTGCTGCTGCTTTTCCCCGACTTATTTCTCTTCCTTCTGAATTAGGAAGGCATGTCTCATTGTGGTAATTCATTAAAAGGACTAATACTAGCATTTGCATACCGTTTTATAATTAATGAAATTTTTTTTTAACACTTTAGGCATTCAATCCTCACAATGAATTTTTGAGATAAATATTATTAGATACATTTTAAATATAAAGAAACTGAGACTTTGGTCAAATGACTTCTCAAACTCAAATAAATTTCAACTAAAAACACAGCTTTGGAATTAATGTAGGTTTTTGTTTTATTATATTTTTTAATTTTCTATATTTTTTCCTCTTCCAAATTAAGTTCAGATGATTTTTTGAGAGTTTTTTTAAGTATTCTGTCTTAATAGAAATTTTATTTTGGAAACTTATAATAGCTGTGGTCATAATGTATAAATCTAATTTTAAAAAATCTTTCTCATGCTCTGGACACATACTGATAAAAGTAAGTGTTGTTGAATGGATAGATAAGCTTACAGTGTACATAGAATAGCATATTTTCCTTGTATCCTCTAAGGAAACTCCAAATGAATTTCTCAGATAGAAAATAAAATCTGTGAAACCTAGGAGAATATAAATAAGAAAAAATAACGTGAGAGTGTCATGATAAACACATCATGTAAAATAACACACAATTAATGTGAAATTATTAAATACTTCCTCTAGAGAGGTAGTATTATTCAGGCCCTCGTCATCTAACACCTAAACTATTGTACAGCTTTCCTGTCTCCAATCTTGATGCTTTCAAATATATCACCCACACTATTGTTAGGATGGTTTTTCTAAAAGATAATATGACTTTGGTCTCTGCCCTCATTCATATATTTAAGCAATGTTCAAATAACTATAGGCTAGGGGTACCTGGGTGGCTCAGTCAAACATCCAACTCTTGATTTGGCTCAGTCAGTTAAACATCCAACTCTTGATTTGGGCTCAGGTCATGATCTCAGGGTTGTGAGATAGGGACCCACATCAGTGTAGAGCATGCTTAAGATTCTCTGTCTCCTCTCCCCCTCTTAAGCTTTCTCCCTCTCTCATTAAAAAAAAAAAAATCTGTAGGCTAAAGTCTGTCACTTAAAAGTGTTTATGACTTAGCCCTACCTACTCATTCAGCTATCACTAATATACTCTCCTACAACCTCACCCAACCAGATACCCCCTCATTATGATTATATTCTAGAAACTACTTGCAATTTCTCAAAACCTTCTATGGCTTTTTTAATGTTATATCTCTACCCCCACACATAAACTCAACTTTGGATACGTGTTCTAAACCTTTAAGATTCTCCTTTGTTCCAGGAAGTTTTCCCCCAATATTTCTATTATGATATGTGCTGTAATGCGAGAACTCACCCATAGTCTCCCTTCAGAACTATAGCACTCCTCTCAACTTCTGGAAATGTTGTTGATTTACAGCTTGTGGTCAGAGTCCCCTGCCTGAGCATTGCCTGTGGCTGTCACATCACTGAAGGTCACTGTTCTTCCTGCAGACAGATTGCATCCAATGATTAGTCAATATAAGAGTGTATAAAGGACTCTTTGCCCCAATTTGGGACAATTCTGAAGGTCATCCCAGTTCCAGAATTCCACTTGGGATTAGCTGAGCTCTTTACTGAAACTGTGTGTGAACCACCCTCTCTCTGTTCAATACTACTTTTTCACTCTGCCACAGGGATTGATCCTGAGAGCCCTCCCGTGTAAGTCTCCCTACACTGATTTCCCAGAAAAATGCATCACCCTCACTCTCAGGCCAGTTTGGATGTTTTATGCTCCCATAGATCCATAACAATCTGTGGATAACTACCCAGTGTCCACATTCTATTATAAGTATTTATTAAATAACTATGTGTTGCCCTTTTCTACTATTTCTAAGCTTCTCAAGTATAGGAACCATTTTTATCAAAATTCAAGATATATACCTAAGTTAGCTAAAATATTAAGTAACAGCTAATAGCTAATATTTGATGAGCACATGTATGAATCAGATATCTTGTTTTAACATGAGAAAACAGACATGGTACAAAGTCACAGTTACTAATATGAGTCAGTTATTTGGGCTTTGATCTCATAACTGCCCGTCATATGGCCATCTCTCCATAAAGTGGAATCCAGGAGTTACCTTCTAGAATTAAATGCATTTAAACCACATATTCTAACAGATAAAATAATTTCTTCTGATCCTATTTCTGTCTTTAATAATTTGAATGTCCATGGACATTATCTTATCTCTTTTGTTCTCAATTTTCTGTCTATAAATTAAGTATTTGTAAAGTTCCTTATACCTAGAGTTATCTTAGTGTATATATTCCTTTTCATTTTATGCCTCCTTGTTTCTTTGATAAATAATTAAGTTTTGCTCTATTAAATACTTTAGTAAAAGGAGCTATCAGTCTCCTGGAAACATCAGTTTAGGGCTTACAGTGACCTTTTACTTACGAAAACTTTGCTGGTCCTAATATTCAGAGTTAAAAAGCAAATGCACAAACACTACTACCATAACAAATGCTTCAAAAATAACAAATTGTGGGTTTGGGGAGATGTTATGATCTACTAGGAAGTGCTTTGGAATAGGAATCTGAAGATCCGGAAATTATTAAATAGTGAAGTGTGGCTTCAATATCCATAAAACCAAGTTGGTTGTATCATTGTTCAGAAGAACAGAGCCATCAGCATTACAGAAATAACAGATTTGTTATACACATTATACTTTATACCACTGTGAAATGAGCTGGGGAAATAAGGTCTGGAAGGCAAAGGTGGAAAATTTTAAAAAGGTTCAGTAACACAAATGCTTGAAAACCCTGGCATGGTGCTAGACCAGTTGGAGCTTGCAGGGAAATCCAAGAAATCAAGGATGTCCAGAGGAGGAACACAAAGCGGGGAGATACACGGAAAGATGTTACTTCAGTGTAGCTATGTTACCAAGCAAGCATCTGATGGTGGGTCTGGAGCCACTGACAGCATGGGAAAGTAAGCTGGATGCAAAGTGGAAAAGGACTGGGAGTGCAAAGCTGGGAACTGTCAGGCATCTTTGCCATATCTACTGATGGTCTAAGTCAGACTACTGCTTCACTTCCACCTTCCAGATCTCACACAAAATTCTTTTTTGGTCATCTCTAACTTGGAACCATATAAGGAAGGGAAATTCTGGGAAACATACTTCCCAGATTAACCAGGTTGACAGTAGCACAATCTAGCTATACCTTGGATAAATCACTTTTATACCTTAGTTTTCTCATCCTTAATAGGAATAACGCCCTCTCTCCTTTCATCCTCACCATTTAGTTATAGGGATCCAATCAGAAAGAGTATGCAAACATACTTTGTATTAGACAAATTTAAATACCATGCAACCATGAAAAATATTTACTTATTTTTAATTCAATTTTCATCACGCTCAAGAAATTTATTACTGGTTTTAATAAAAAAATTAATTATATTTCAATGCTGAAAACTATACCCCACTGTCCCTGAAGTGTTCTACTGATTTGTATTTTTGTCTGTTTATTGATTTGGCTTCAGGCCCCAGTCCAGGGTCACTAATTATATCTGTGATCTACCACATATCTACCATAAATATTCTTAAACAATCTAGGTCAAGTTTTCTCAAAAAAAAGTCCCTTTCTCAATTTATCTTATTATTCGTTCCTGATGAGATTCAAATTAAGTCTTTTTGACAAAAATGCTATATAAATAGTATTGTACTTGCCATTTTATCACATCCAAAGGCACAAATAGTCAATTTGTCCCATTATTGGTTGCACTAAGTTTAATTCACTTAAGGTTTTGTTTTTGTTTTTGCAGTAGAATATGTAACCTTATAAAGAAAATTCTTACAAAGTATCATAATGTATAAAATCCGTAAAGCTTATATATTTTGGTTGAAGCAGCTGTTGGAACCTACTGCAATATTTCTTTGGCCCTTTCCTTGCTAGCAACTGAGACATGTATAGAGCATAGTTTTAAAAATGTTATGTTATTATAGCTAAAAGAATAAAGATTTATCAATTGGAGAAAATTTAGTTGTACTAATTTAAGGTATAAAAAGAAAAATAAATTTATATAAAAAATATTCAGCCTAATTTAGAAAGGCATAGTTTATTGAATGAACATGTTTTATTAGATGAGTTATTTTGCATGTTAATATTTTTCTATTCTCGGTTATACATTATTCTTTAAATATATTCCTTTATTTTTCATGGTATTAACTAGATTAGTAAATCCCTTATCACAGATAGTATAATGACAAGCCTAAAGGTAGTCCTTCTTTGAACCAACAAAAAAAAACTCTATTAGTAAAATATGAATGATAATATTTAGCCATTTATAATATACATCTTATAGTTATAATCTTACTATAATATTGATGCATAGTTATAATCTTACTATAATATTGATGCACAATTTGGGAATATTCTTCATATTTGATTATCTGCATATTATTGGTTGGGGATGAATGATACCTTGAGGGTAGAACTGACTATGGCTGTGTTAAAGCCTTGTTCTGGAAGAGATTCCACATGAAGAGGTGAATGGAATGTTTGAACCAAAATTAGAAAACCTGAAAATAATATAGCCATTAAATATCTTTTTGCATAAAATTTACTTTTGGCCAACATCTTTATTAGGAAGGAGTTTGATGTAATAGGTAAAACCTTGTACTGGGAGTCATGAGCCATGAATTCTAGACTTGGATCTGTAGTTATTTTCTGAATGACCTTGGGCAAGTTACTTCACTTTTCCAAGTCTCAGGTCCTCAGAAGTAAAATGAGAAGGTAAGGATGAAATCTTTCCAATTCCAAAACCTTTTTTATTTGTTTTCTTAATCATTAAAGTACTCCCATGTTATGTATATATTTCAAGGACAAAACAAATTAGTGTAGATTGAGAAGAATTCTCTCGAGCCTCCCACATAAACTTAAGCCCTGCATTTTTGTAGGTATTGCAAAACTTGTTTTATTCTTTTTAGTGAAATGTTTTTCATTTCTCTGCTCCTCTGGGCTACATGGTCCTGGCTAGAACCAGTAGCAGATGTGTTGAAATACTAAGAGGAAAGTTATTTTTTATAGCAATTCTGGACTGATCAAGGTAGAAAAAAATAAATAGGGAATCTCCTGGCAGTTTCTACTCTCTTGAATTTTTAGCCTAGATCGCAAACTTGAGGCTTTAGGTAGTTTTATTTGTATTTTCAAATAATTTCTCCAATGTGGGAGTTATATTACTTTATTTAGACTATGATTTTTGTTGCAGTTACTTCCTAAAACAGAGAAAGAATTGTTTTATTCAACAAAATTTGTATTTTATACTCTGAGACAAAATATTCAAAAGGAGAAAGGCATGATCTTACAAAGTCACTTTATACCTCTTAGATCTTCTAAGGTTTAGGAAAATCTCTTTATTTTAAAGCAGTCTCTAGAGTCCTGGATTTTTCTAAGCCAACAAAATAGATGCCCCAGTCCTGTTAGGTCTAAAGATTCCTGGAGGATTCCTGCTTCAGAATAAGTAATGCTGGGATTAAAACAACTGCTGTTCTAGAAACTTAGAGGTGGGCAAAGATTGCTAGAATCAGCTAGCACTGCCTCCAGGAAATAGTTTGGGAGCTGTCCTGTGACATCTGTGGCGTCCTCCTAGCACTGTCCACCACTGAAAAGATGAAGGCTCCGTGTTCAAGGAATGAAATATTTGTTATGTTACATTATGTGCTATCCTAGGATAAAATAGCCACAGAGATTTCAGTAGAGTCATATATGTGTGTAAGCATGGGGAAGGGTTGGATCATAGACAAACAGGCAATTAAATACCATGAATCAGATCTGCATTTATTTATTTGTTCACTCATGTGAAGTATGGCATGAATAAGGGGATCTAACTGATTTGGGAAGCTGAGAAGGCTTCCAAGGGATGGCTTAAGTTGACAAAAGATGGCAGGCAAATTGGAATTAACTGGAGGAAGAGTTCAAAATTGAAGGTGGAAGAAGGAACAGCATATATAAAGCCCCATAAATAAGACCTGGTATGACTTGTAAGGCATGTGGTTAGGTGTTGCTGCATGTGGTTAGCTATTGCTTAGCACAGATTATAAGGGGGTAGGGACAACACATGATGCTAAAAGCAAAGAGGACAGAGAGACAACTAGTAATATGAGAGAGACTTAGCACTGACAATTGGTGATAGCATCTGAGGCAGCCCATTTGAAATGGTCTTTTCTCATATTTCAGTCAATTTCTTTTACTCAGTGTTTTCATCAGTTTTATTCAATAAATATAAACAACAATGTGCAAGGAATTATGAGTGAAATGAAATCTACAGAACTCAACCCCTATTCTTAAAGAGCTTCAAACCTCTATGGCTGACTTGATTTTCATTATCCTTTAGGTCTTAGCTGGATCTGAAGCGTTCTGCTTTTTAGGTTAGATAAAAACTCTTTTCTTTCTGCTGTCACATTGCCCTGTGCAGATCTTTATCAGAGTCCTTATTACACTGGGTTGTAATTGACTATTATTTGGCTATTCCCTAGATTGCTGCCTTTAAGAGGGCAAGGATCTCTCCAAAATGTTTGACATATGCTCAGAAAGAAAACACTTTCTAATGAATATGTGAAAAACATATAAACAAAGACTTGGTTGTTGTTGTTTATTCAAAAGACACAGCTGGTTACTATATGGCAATTGTTGATCTAGATGCTGGAAATTCAGAGACCAACAAGTCAAAATTCCTTCCCTCAGATGTTTATGTTTTATAAAGGCAGCATATGCCATTTTCTATGTTAAGACTTTTATAAAGTACAATGTCCTTTAGTTTTTTGGATTTTTGCTGTAGTAAGATTCATTTATATCCCTGATCTATTCAACTCCAAGCTCTTCTTTTTTTTTCTTTACCTGCAAATGATATGCAAGAATTTCCATTTTGTATGATGCCAAACAAATGAAATAAAATATTAATAAAATAGACAACATACCTTGTTCCCTCAGCCGACTAATCTTGGAAAAGGATGCTACGTTGTCACTCATAAGTAGTTTGTGGGCTACAAGAACGGCTTTCTCTGCCTACAATTTTGATAACTGCCACTAGGTGACAGTAAACCTTGATTTTTAGGATTCATGGATGAATAACTGAGAGCTTAATGAAAATTACAAGATTTTAATTACACTTTTTTGAGTAGAAATTTTGAAATTGTCACAGTGACAATATAAAACATTTATTACCCTGTAACTTATACAATAGTTTTTTTCTCTAGATGATTTATTTCTTTTACAAGAGCCTTTACCCATTTCAATCATAAACATCATAAAACCATTTTAAATAATTATGGCAAGTATCAATAAGTATCAACATTAAATGCATCAACTAGAAATCCTGTGTTAATTGTAGCATCATAACCTTCAACTTTAATATTAAATAAAACATTTAGCCAAACATTTAAAATATTTGCAAAGTGCTCAGATATGACTCTTAGTGCTAACATCACAAATGCCAGTGTTTATGCTGGTCTGCTTATTCTAGTGAAAGAATCAAAAGTACTCTTATTATGTGGCTCAGTAAGGAGTTCAACTCAATAGCTGTATAAAGAATGATTTTAGCTTTATTCATTTTTAGGCTGTCAATGAAAAACAACTTCCTTTCCCTTGTATGCCCTTATAATCAGTGGTAGAATTTTCTAAATATGAAGATCAAAAGTCATTATATAAGGGGCACCTGTGTGGCTCAGTAGTTGAGCATCTGCCTTGAGCTGAGCGCATATTTCCAGGGTCCTGGGATCGAGTTTCGCCACAAGCATTCTATGGGGAGCCTGCTTCTCCCTCTGCCATTGTCTCTGCCTCTCTCTGTGTCTCTCAGGAATAAGTAAATAAAAATCTCTTAAAATAGAAGTCATTATATAAAAATTTGGAGGTCACATCATTGTTATAAAATAATTATTTCAATGAACTCTGCTTTAAAATAATAGATGTGATTAAAGATCAAATGAATAGTTTGTATCTATTTATAACTTGACTTTTAAAGTATACTTTGTGTTCTTAGCAGAAGAATTAACATCTGAATGTTGTATTGTTGTATGCTTCTTTGGCATCTTCTAATCTAGAAGATCTACTGATTATGAGAAGCTTTAAGTCAGTATTTCCATGGCTTGTTAAAAAACAATGTTAAGGGTACCTGTGGCTCAACCAGTTAAGTGTCTGATTCTTGGTTTTGGCTCAGGTCATGATTTCAGGGTCCTGAGATGGAGCCCCACAGCAGGCTCCATGCTCAGCACAGGGTTTGCTTGGGATTTGTTCTCTCCCTTTCCCTCTGCCCCTCCCACTGTTCTCTCTCTCTGTGTGTCTCAAATAAATAAATAAAATATTTTTTAAAAATGAAAAAAATAATTTTAAACATGTAGATGTCTAATATCCATAATTATTTTATTTCTTAACTAGATATAGTTTTGCTTTTATCTACATGACTTCACTGAAATTACTCTCTTAAAAGTGTTATAATTATTTTGAAATCAGATCTGCATTTATTTATTTGTCTATTTATCATGTTGCTAATATCTCCCTGATACTATTCAGTTGTTTGCAAACATATATTCAACTAGGGTGTTTGTTTAAAGTGCAGATTTCTGGATTTTATATCCAGAGGTTCTGATCTTGGGATAGGATCTAGATATCTCAGTTTACCAACTACACCCAGGTAATGCTAATGCAGAACTAACACTTTAATGACTCAAAAAGGAGACACCATGCTTTTTGGTTTTGTGTGCTCATAGTTTAGAAGACAGTAGAAAACGTGATCATAGTTGGCTTAAAACAAAAGTTGCCCGCTGCAGAATGTTTTAGAATTTCTTTTTTTTTTTAAGATTTTTAATTTATTTATTCATGTAAAACACACAGAGAGAGAGAGAGAGAGAGAGAGAGAGAGAGGCAGAGACACAGGCAGAGGGAAAAGCAGGCTCCATGCAGGGAGCCTGATGTGGGACTCGATCCCCGGACTTTGGGACCACACCCTGAGCTGAAGGCGGTGCTAAGTAGCTGAGCCACCTGGGCTGCCCAACATTTTTTTTTTTTTAATCAAAGAATTATGAACCTTTTAAAAAGGTGATAGCACTATGGATCCTATCCCTAGAATAACTGGGAAAAAAAGCAACTAAATTTTGCTTATACTTCTGTGTGATTCAACTCCACCCTCAAAGCCCTTGGGTAAGAATAGTTGGAATTAGGCTCTAGTTGGACAGTAAAGAAAAGTAGTCTATTTAGCTGGGGTTGAGGATGGATGGGATACATTGAAGGAGATTGAAGGAGACCAGGAAAGGCTTCATGGAGGAAGTCCTTGGGAATTTGTGAAATATGAGTAGGTGCTCATGAGGCAAGTATGGAGGATGATGGCAAAAGGAGAAAGGTCTTGAGGTTCCAGCCAGAGGAGCAATGTGGACAAAGACCCAGAAGTGGAACAGAACCTGCCTTAGTTAGACAGCACCCTCTATGGGGGAGTTTTCACTGTGATACAGAAAATGGAGGACCATGTTCCATGATAAGGAGTTTGGACACTATCTTATACTAATTTTGAAGAGAAACAAGCACACTGATGATTTTGGTCAACAGAAAAATCTGCTTGCACACTAGAGTCTTATTTGCAGAACTTATAGCAACACATTATCCAAGTACAACAAGAGAAAGTATTTCCTTTTTGCAAAAAAACCTCAGACAATGCCTCTCAATGGTTTTCAACATTCTGCTCACCCTTTACCCTCTCTCTGTCTTCCCCTAGGGGATGCTGGAAAGAACGTTCTTGCTGCTGTTTAAATAGAAATTAAAATGAGAACAAACCTACCTCCCTTGAACTTGCTTATACTAAAAAGTCACCAGTTTCAATCACAAGTTTAACAAAGCCTTGACTTAATTTTTGGTAAAAAAGCAAACCCATAAACTCTCTGAGATGGCCTGGTTTTTAAGGCACCAGAATGGTGTCCAATCAGTGAGCTACTCATTTGGAGCTGACTCTGTCAGCCACATGTGATGCCAAGGGAATTGAAATATGTTTAAGGGACTGTTTGTATTTTTTACAGAGGTCTTGGTGCCATGTAATTGATTTTGGCACTCAATTTTTTTATGTATTCCTAGAAAAGAGGAGGAATACTGGAAGACTTTGTTTTATTTAGAACTAAAACTAGGGAATTAGTACAGTGTGTATTTCTAAACTTTGGGAAGTATTGTTTCATTGCCACAGATTTCATGAAAATTATTTTTACATTAACAGAATAGAGTGTATTCTCTCAGCATTTTGCAAAGGCACAGAAATAACAGTATGTGAATTCTTGGTTTTCTTTAGAGGAAGCATTTCTCATGAGTTTTGAACACAGGCGATCTTCATGTCATAGAGAAACATTGAAAACTATACTTTACTTGAGTTTGAAACTGGGATAGCTGGTAGCAATGCTTCCAGCATCAAGAGCTTGAGAAGACCTCGGTGGTTGACAAACTCAACTTTACAAAGTTCTTTATTATATTAAAATTTGTAAATCAGGGGAGAGACATTAAAATGTAGACTGGAAACAAACAGATGGAAAATTCCTGTGAAATTTGTGCATGTATAATAAAAATCAATATATAAAACAGTCAGAATCAGAGAATAAATAAAACTGGATTTTCTGAGCTGAGGTTTTCCATAACTGGATTTTACCTTAATCACAGCAAAGATTCCCATGACCATCACTATCTCAAGCATTTTTCACACTTGCACATCTTCCACTAAATGTGTTAAAAAATGAATATCATGTCTACCTCAGGTCATCTAAGGCTTAAGAAGCAAATAAGATAATGCACCTTTCTCAGCATAGCTATTAGTTTAATATAAAGAAATTTCCTGATTGCTCAATGAGCAAAGGACAAAGGACACCAATTCAGGAAGATTGGACGTGATGAAGCAAGCTTTGGGGGAGGAAGGATGAGAGTTACAGGATGAGTTGCCTTGGGTGCTGTTTTCAGAGAATTTTCCCAGTATCAATTATGGGTAAAGAAAGGGAAAGGAGATCACATGCTGGATTCAGCCAATAAAGCACCCTATTATATGGCAAGAGAAACTTAGGATTTTCAAAAGATCAGAATTTTAATTTCTAAGGAATAAGCATTTGAACTAAAGGATCATTATTCAGGCATCTGGTTTCAAAAAGTGTAGACCTTTCTGATTTCAAACAAGAAAGTAAATGTCCCTGGGGCTTGAAATGTGAAACATAATTATAGAGTTAAAATGGTAGTACATATAAGCCATCTCTGGAGATGAGTAAAACTTAAATTCTAAATTTTAACTCTTCATTCACATTGATTCAATAAATTTTATTGGATATCTGTTGTGTATATAATATATGGAGTTTACAATGATGGCTGAGATACTCATTAGGAGTTTACAATATGGTAAGAAAGAAAAAACACATATATAAATAATAATGCTACAGTAGGCAAAATGAGATGTGCCACAAAGAAGTAATTTATCTGTGCAATGACAAGTAAGAAGAAAGAGAGGAGGCTTCCTATATAAAAATTTGGGCTTGTCTTGAAGGATGGTTCATTTTGGACTTGTGAAGATAGGGAGAAAGAAAGGTACTAAATCAGTAAAGCTCTGTTCCTTTAAAACAATGAGATACACTCAGACAATCCTGAACTACAGAGAATAAAATGTTTGTGTCAAAGATGTTATTCCAATTTTTAAAAAATAGAAAATATTATTTAGCTAGAGATAATTTTACTATATTAGCAAAGTCTAATTATCTAGCTAGAGATAATTTTTTTATATTAGCAAAGTCTAATTAGGACTCAAGTCTCTCCTTGTGCTAAGATAAATTTATATTCTTTCCTTTATCTGTAGGCTTCCAGTCTTAGTAGTTCCTCTAGAACTCTACATGCTTAACGAACAGGGCATTTTAGACATAAAGAATTTCAGCTTCAAATATTAATGCAATAAAAGGAATAAAATCTATCTTAAATGCTTAGTATCCAAATAAGTTCATTGTCTGTCTTTTCATTTAACATTCCCAGCACACTCAAATGATGGACAGAAACGCTTTCCTTTCTTATCTGGGTTTTATGTTAGATTAATCTCAAAACTTAATTGTGTTATGGACTTCACAACCCCTTTACTGAAAATATCTTCTTCATCCCTCTCCAAAAGCCCATGTCCTCCACAGCCTCCAAAGCTAATCTCTTCCACTAAATATTCTTAGCAGTTTAGCATCTCCTGAATTTTTCTCTTAACCTCTTTCCAACAGTACTAATATTTGTATACTCTCCAATGATGTCTTTATAGCACCAAACAAATGCTTAATCTTGCTAGAAGTCTAAAACATTCTTTGCTGTATATGTGGTTTGACAGAAAATTATCTTTACTCTTAGCAGAAGATTCCACCTGTGTCATTTAAACTCAGTTCTAAAAGACATGTTCTGCTAGCCCCCTTTGCTAATGGTGCCCAGCTCTTTTGGTAAGGAAGGGAGGGTGTTAAAAGCAGAGTCAACCCTGGAGTAGCAGCAACCAAGAGACAACAGTGTTGGGAAACCCTGTCCGATTGAGTCATTGCTACCAGCCTTTGAAAGAAAACCATGGGGGTCATTTTGTATTTTCTTCAAGTGATTGTGAGAAAGACAAACTAGTTCCATATGGTGGCAGGGAAAGAGCTCAGAGCCAGAATGGAAATCTGCTGCATAAGATCTCCTCAAGCTTGTCAGTTTGAAAGACCTTAGAGTTCAGATATCTGAGAGTCTTTCTACTGTTTAAAAGAGCCAAGGCCAAACTTCAATTTGTCATCCATAAAATTCGCACTGCTTTGAGTAATGAAAGAGACTCTTGGTTCCCTGAATACAGTAAAGATATAAAAATGGTGAGAAATATGGCAGTCTCCTAAGTAGACAAAATTTGTGAGAAACCAGACTCATGACCCTGGACTGCCCATTTTAAAGAAGTTACAGAATCACTTGTGTGATTCATAGGTATATTTTGAAGCCTGTTCTTTCATAATAGAACTCACTATTGTCCTATATTTATTAAGAAATATGATTTAGCCTTTCCGGTTATATAAATTTCTGTAACTGAAAGGAAGGGATAACTATATTTTCATTGAGGATTACTAGAGAATCATCTTAGATGACTAGGGAATCAGGACCAATTTCAATATGCACTTATCTGTTTCATTTTTCTTTAAAATGCTAATTGAAAAAATCCTAATGCTGACATTCTTACAGCCACTGACCAAATTGTGCTAAGAAATGTGGGGTTTTTCCTCATTAATAATAAAAAGATGGGTTTAAAAGGATGAATACCATGATTTTACTTTGTGGCTGCCTTTTTTTTTTATCACATCTAATCATATTCTTTGGAGTTTTTGTGTTATTTTGGTGGTGGGGGGGTTCTTTTACTTTTTCTTTTTTCTTTCTTTCTTTCTTTTCTTTTCTTTCTTTCTTTTTATCTTCATATTTCTGTCCTTAAGCCAAATACTTTACTCTGGAATAATGTTTGGTTTTTATCTTGTAACACATCATCCATCCTTCTTGCAAGCCACATCTACACTGCCTGAACACAAGAAATAGATGTCCAGGATTCCCATGGTATTATTTTGGGGGAGTATTCTCTCTAATGACTCACACTTCAGGTTTCCTTTCACCATGTTCAGATACATGGCTGACTTTGGCCCTTCTTATATCAACTTTTCTTTTGTAAAGTAAAGTTTCATTAGCAGAATATAGAAAGCCATAAATAGCTAATTATACATAAAGACATTAGAAATTAGGCAGAACCACTGTTTAAAAGAACCACCTAAAGATTACACTTGAGCCTCAATTCAAATAAGTTTTCTTATCTAATTAGAAAAAATACTTGGCATTAGTGAATGTCCAGCTCTTTGTTTGCCTTTATCAAATAACCAGCTAAAATTGTTGGCTTCGGGTCAATGACTCCTACTCTGTACTAGCTAAATACTAAGAAGGAATGAGCCCCTGAACTATTCAGATGACCTATCGTTAACTACACAGTTGCTCCCAGAATCCTTATGGGATTCCACAGAAGCATAGTTGTCCTCATTTGTAACTTTCTTAAAATTGTGGTGAGAAAAAATTAATTTTTTTGTGAAACACCATCTCTATTTCAAAGGGCAAGAAAACGACTGTCCATTGGTACCTCTACTTTAGAAGAGCATAAGTAGCTCCCCTGTGACATACTAAGGATATAGACTCAGGGGAGATGAATACTACTATATATAAATTCCAAGTTCTACTCAGTTTTGTACAGTGAAAACCCTCTAAATATTGGTCCTTTCTACTTTCATTTCTTTTTCATTGAGATATAATTAACATATAGCATTATATTAATTTTCAAGCATGCAACACAATGGTTTAATATGTATATATTGTACATTGGGCCTTCCAGGAATGGGGACAGCACATGTAGATATACAGAGAAATGAGAGTGTGTTGCTTTGAGGGAACAAGTAATTGATTAGGCTGGAGTTTTATGTACATGGACAGGAAATAAGCAATGAGAGGTGTGGGGGTTTGGGCAGTGTGGGAAGAAGTAGAGGAGGGTAAGATGTTTAAAGTCCTTGTAAACCACAATAAGGAATTTACAGTCTTTCAGCTGTTGGGAAAACAAATGAGGGATTTTAACCAGAACAGAGGAATAATAGGATGCAGGTTTTTGGTGGGGACAGGTGACTTGGGGACCCTATTCTTCCACCATCTTGCCCCACCTCCCAGGCCACAATGACATTTTTAAAATCAAAAACTGTGAAGTCCCCACATTACATACATTAGGTTCTTCAGTCTATATTATCCCACCTGTAATAAGGGACAGAGTAACTTTTTCAGATTTGAAACCTCCTCCGTTTTGCGAGATAGACGGGGAGAGTTCTGATCCAGGCAAGGGCTTGAAATGGGACAAGTCTATGACTCCTCCCCAAATCTCTTTTAGCCAATCAGATGCAGGTTTTTGAATGAGCCACATGGAGCATGGATTTTATGGCAAAGGGGAAGGAGCAAGATTCAAGGTGATGAGACCAGTTGTAAGGCTTCTGTAGCAATCTAGAGAAAAGCTGCCAGAACTAGAAGATTGCCCTTCTAATGTTGATTAAAAGGATCTGGAAAAATGTCTTTTCTTTACTTTTACAGACTCTAACGTATAGCAATAATGAAGGTCATAGAGGTAAAGATTAGGAAAAGACATTGTTGATGTTTATTTTATACTTCATTCTATATACTTGCATATATATTTGAAGATATATGAAAGCACTCTTAAACTTGTAACAATTGATGGTATTGTCATACAGTAGCTTCCAAATTATGTTGGAGAAGAATACGAAATGGCATGAAAAAATCATAAAATTATGTATAGAAAGCATGAAATAAAGAAATATGTAGAGTATAATTTTATTTTCATTGTATTTATACGTGAAGACAAACTGTTTTGAAAGATGCAAAACTAATATAAGTGAATACTTCTAAACAGATAAGACAGGCCTGTGGGCAACTTTATGTGCATTGTTCAAAATTTTTACAAGAATTTGATGAGATAGTAAATATATATTTAAAATAGGCAACATTTTCAATTTAGAGGAGAAAAAAAGACAAGACTAAATGCGTATAAACCATGATGTCAGGAATAGTTATATTCAGAGGTGAGATTTAGGTTGCTTTTTATTTTCTTCGTTTTGCTTTTCTCAACTTCCTAAACTTATAATTGGGCATTCCAATTGCCATGGTAATACAAAGAAACCATTTTAAACTATGAGGCTTAAACTATAATTCTGTGAAAGGATAAAAGTATAAACTACATCCAGCACATAGCAGTTACTCACTTAATATCAACTGAACATTTGTTCTTAATTACCTACAAATAACAGTGCAGAAAATCATTGTGTTCTGGAATCTCTATCCCCATGAGTGAGCTTAAAGTGACTATAGGGATAATGGTATTGACTTACCTTTTGAAGAAAAAGAAAGAAAATGATCACAATCATAGAGAAGTCAAGAATCAGAGCATGGCTCATCCGAGAACACCTGTAGGCTAATCTCACCCAGTCCCAGTGGAGCAAGAAATTTCATCCTTACAGAGTCATAACTACTCAATTTTGGAATCATTCATCTTCTTCTCCCAATGGATTCTGTGTTCACCAAACAAGCAACTTTCCAATTATAATTTGGCTTTCTGTGTGAAATTCTCTCTAAGAAGACCATGAGTCTGAACCCACAGTGTTCTTATTTTGACTGTGAAGGGAGAACTGACAAAAGTCTCCCTTAGCTTTGTGAGTATTTGTCTATCTCTGAAAGGCTGAAAAGTGATCAAATCTAGAAGGTTGTGAATTCACCCAAGTAATTTGTCCTAGACTCCCATTGGGAACCTCCTCCTTTACTTTCCTCTGATGAAACACATCTACATGTGGGCTGCCTGCAACACTTAAAGAATTCTCCAATTCTCTATCACCAGTGACTTTTAGCCTGCTCTCAGAGTATTAAAATACAAGTTTGTGTATGATAATTTAGCTTTAGAAGCTTCCTTCAACCTACTATTAACTACAGGTTCTATTAATCATTGAAAACAATAAAACCTGAGTAGGGCTTAATTGTATATTTTACTCTGACTCAAAAATCTCTGCAGAGTATCTGTAAAATGTTTTGGTGCAAGCATACAATAGTACTGTTATTTGCTAAAACTAATATCGACCTCACAAAACACTGGGAGGATCTATGCATATACTTAGGTGCAAACACAAGTCAAATCTATATGTGAAAAAATAAAAACCCAAATATTAATTGATCTGTATTATTTCTGTTTAATAATAATGTAAAATTTGTTCAGAACTGGTGCAGGACCTAGTAGTGTCTCCCTCATACAGACTATATTGTGGGTGGGTAAGATACATAAATGAGACTCTGGTACAGAAGTGGTATGTGGATGTGAAAGAAATATTCCTAGAGGATTTTGATGAATGAGACTTCTAAGAGGAACCCTGTTAGGTAGAATTAGAAAGAAGGGTAGAATTTCAACCAGAGAAGACCTTGAATATCAGTGACACTCTGACAACCTTAGTTTAGCTATTCTGAGCCCTGAGGAACCACTGTGGGACTCAAGCCAGTTTGCACTTGTTCAAAGTACCCAGATACGAAAACAACATATAGAATCAATAGGAAATGACCAAACATCAGAGAACTACATTAGGCACCAGTTGTGATTTATCCACTAGTTTTTGAATTCCTGACCAGAATTCTTCAATCAGCAGAAAGTAACATGAGATAAAAACTGAATATAAATTCCTAGACCTAGTGAAAAGGCCTTTTCCATAAATAACCAGATGATTTTCTGTATGTGCAACTGTTAGCCTATAATCTAGTTTAATGTAAATTTTATATAAGAAATGTTTTTAGAGAGTAAGATAGGTTAGGTTCTTTGAAGAACAGCATATTTGAGGTTAAACAGTTGGCATTTAAACTTAGTATTAGGGATACTACTAGAAGTTAAGCCTCTTACGGGCATAGCCTTTTGTCTGATAAATCTTAAATACTTAGAACAATTTCTGTTATATAGTATGTGTTCAACAAACATTTGTTCAGAGAATGCATAATGATTAAGAACTTGGATTTTTAAAGTCAAACTGCCAAATTTTAACTTATTTATCTTCTCTAAATCTTGACATGCAAAATTGGTGTGTTGATGCCTAGACCACAAATCTAACATAAAATTAAATTAAATAATAACTGGAAAGCATTTAGCAGAGTGGCACAGGAGAGCAAGTCCTCAATCAATGAGAATTATTACTAGCATTGCTATGAAGAATAATGTTCATCACATCATCACTATTCTATATTAACATAATTATATGTTGTAATGACATTCTACAAGACATTTTTTTTCTTTGGAGATTAATACTTGTGGTAGTAAACCCATTTCCCTTTTGTGAATCCTGCCCTATCAGAGAACCATATAAATTTGAATATGCATTATGAAATAAACACCAAGCACACAACCCATAGAGAATTTTACTATCTGTGAGTTCTTTCTTTCTTTCTTTCTCTCTTTCTTTCTTTCTTTCTTTCTTTCCTTCCTTCCTTCCTTCCTTCCTTCCTTCCTTCCTTCCTTCCTTCCTTCCTTCCATCTCATAGTAGTTAGTTAGAAGGGCTGAGTACAAAGAAGGGAGAAAATGATGAAAAAGGCAAACATTCAACAAACTGGTCTTCTGGGTTCTGTTATTCTGTTGAATGGCTTATCTTTTCCCTTTTCTTAAACTTCAGGTTGTATTTAAAGGGTCACACTGGGACAGCAGGAAAACAGAGCAGCCTGATCTTACATGGTGCTGATTTCAGCACTAAAGATGCAGATAATGACAACTGTATGTGCAAATGTGCCCTCATGCTAACAGGAGGTAAGTCCTATGGGGCCGTTCTCTAAGTTATGTTTCATTGGTTTGAAGCTTGAAGTTTCTTATCTATGAGAAAGGACTGTGATCTTCTGGTCAGGAAACTTAAGAGCAAGTCCTTAGAGATTATTTTGTTCTGCCAACTAATTTACCATGTGTTCTTGTGCAAGATGTTGCTAGCATATTTATAAGTTTGCCTCCTCCCCCAATGTCTATAAAAGGAGCATAGTAAGCTTGGTTCTGAATACATTCTTTAGCTTCTTATAGTGCCAGTTATTCTGCCTTCTAAATAATCATAATGATACCCATCCTGGAATGAACAACAATTTGGGAATTCAGCACACAAGGAGAGAAAAAAAATCCTCCTTACAAAGTGTTTTGAAACTCTATAGTAGATAGAGTTCATTGGCCATTCTATTGAAATGGAATAAGAAGAATAAAGAGGTACCGTTATATCTAAAGTCATAAAATTCAGACCAGCTACACAAAGGCTTTGCATTATAGAATATTGACTTCTGCAAGAGGTTTGAGCTGGTATAAGAAATACCATTAAATTAAACATTAAAACTGTATCACTGAGTAAGAAGGGTAATCCTTTTTGAACTTTTTAGTAACTTTCCAGCCTTCTGATTGCATCAAAGAGAAATTCTCAGTTTGATGTTAGCATATCTATAACATTTGTTTTCAGCACTTCCTCAATAATCACTCAATAACCTTCATAGCAAAGAAGGAACCTTGGGCTTCAGGCTCAGGGCCTTGGTTAGACAATGGAACCCACCTAGAATTAAATAAAGTGATTTTGTTTCAATTTTATTGGGTTTTATATATCGCAAGTGGTCCTGGTTTTTTTCTTTAAAGGAATTATATAATCTTCTCATTTTTAACGTAGTCACAATAGTTCATGTAGAACATACTATTGATTTAAAGAAAAATATTAATTAAATATTAATAAAAATTATAAATGGATAATAGGAAATATCTATGACATTGATGCATGACTAATTGGGGTTTGAGAAACACTAAGCTAAAACCCAATGTCAAGTGATGTAGCTCAAGTATGTTCTAAGCCCTGGCAAGAAAGGAGTTGGCACCAAACAAAATTATAAAGGAAACTTTCTTTCCAGTGCTTCTGCTCTCCCTGTTTTAGTGTTCCTTCACTCTCTTCATGGAATAGCAGTCACTCCAACCATTAGCTGTTGTGATTGTCCTTCTGTATTAATCTACAACAGAACATGTTTTCATGGCAGTAAGATAAAAACTCTTGAAACTGATTATTTTCCTTCCCAAAACATGATATTACTATCATTATTATTATGTATTATTATATGTTATTGCATAGGTTATACTATCTTACTTAAGCTCAAAACCAGCTCTGTGAGATAAGAAGGGAAAGGAACTCTAATCTCTATCTTGTACATAAGGAAAATAAGAGCAAATTAATGCTCACCATTTTGTATTTAACATCTGGTGCAGTAGATGCAGCACATAGGAACTCCATTAAAAATATGGTACCTGAATGAATCAATGAATGAGCATCTTGTAACCTTTGAAATCACTTTCAAATTTTGAAGCCAATGAAATGTATCATTAGGTTGATATTTTCTCATCAGTTAACAGAGCATGAAGGAATATGGAGAGGTGATTTTGAAGAAATCTTTCCACTTTTATCCCTAGCCCCATGTCCTCCATTAACACTCCCAAATCACATCCCATTGACCACTACACTTACGTCAGCATCTTTTCAGCATGAAACCAGCACTGGTATTATCAAAGCCAATCTGTTATGATTCTTCTTCTATCATATCCTTCTCCTTGTACTTTAAAATGCTATGACATTCAACCTCATCAAATAGGTGAAAGTCCTTCTCCTTCTAATGTAGTTGTTATAAATTTAGAATGTTTTCAAAAAATGGTAATCATAGGTTAGGTTTTAAACCTTTTTCCTGAAAGAAAATTTTTCTTCTCATTGCCTCCTTGATCCCACAAATGGAATTGTCAGCAAGTTTATACAGAGAACAAAGGACTTTGTCTAGTTTCCTGCACATTCTAATATTAAAATATGCTTCAATTTCTCCACATCTATTTTTACAGATAATTTTTCTTACCAAATAAGTGCAACACATGAAAGACCAACAGTAAAATCTTTCAAACCTTGCCTTAGGAGAGCATTCCAATGTGTTCCTATTTCTGTCATAATAATGAAAATATCGAGCAAAGCGAAGAGGAGAATGCACCCCTTGGTTGTTGATGAGAAAACTTCATTGCTCAGATTTATGATTTTATTTCTGCTTCAAATGATTGAACTTTGTCATGTTCTTTCATCCATAATCATTCTTGGACTTGCTTCTTACTCACCAATAAACACATATGTTGGGGAGAGAAAATTTCCACTTATTGCTTGGGCTGGAATCGTCTAAGTAAATGTGTTTTTGTAATAAACGCCATTACCCTATCAAATATCCCTTTGAAAGAATCCAGGCCTTGCAAATCTGTTCACTCTGCAAAGCGAAAATGTGGAATTTAGATAGCTAAGAACTGGAGAACATAAGGATGAATGTCGATGACAGTCCAGGTAACTTGAGTATTGCCTGGAACTTATATTCATTCTACTTAGCTACTCCCCACCACCAATACTTATTCTGTCATTTTTTCCCTTAGAATCATTTTCTTCACCTAATGATTTTTCCTTTCTTTCTTTAAAATTTGTATTTGAACTTTCTGCCTATTTAAAATAGTTTCTTTTAAGAAGTAAGATTTTTTTAAGATGTAAGATTTTATATTCTTTGAAACTAATAATTCATCGTTTTCTGTTATCATCAATTAAAGCTTTGCTTTATCTTGTATATTTATATATATTTTTTCCTTTGTTTCTTCTGAAAGAAATTAGAGGTAAAGTAAGATTGATTGCCTGCTAACTGTCCTAAATAGTTTTGCGCAAATACGTGGAGGGATTTTGGTTGGAGAATGTGGTATCGTTGCCACTCTTATCTGTCAAAGACTGAACAACAGGAGATGAGCTTAATTGAAAGCAGAAGGTATTTCAGCCAGCCATAAGGTAGAACATTTTGATCTTTCTTTCTTCTTTCCTAATATCCTAACTTCTTAACTTCCTTCTATCAATGGAACATATTTTTAATAAATAACCATTAAAGATCAACTATTCTTAGAGAAATGAGCGAGAGAAAATAGAACTTGCATCTATTTGAGGGAGACCATCAACAAAAGAGTAAACAACAAATGATTTCATGTCACAACCAGTTTTAGAGACAAAGTATAACATGTGATGGAGTTATTGGAGGAGGGGGAAGTAACTTGAGATGGAGTCTCCGGGGATCAAATGCTGCCAGGGAGGATTGTGCATTTCTAGTTGTGGACATCTTCAAGAAGAGAATATAAGGCAATTTATCTAAAAGAACTTATTTATGCATGTTCCTGCAGTTGTGGGTCTAGATAAGAATATCCCACCTTTTCTTCTGGTTTAGTGATTCTGTTATTCTGTGTACTCATTGTGGCTAAAGTAGGGGAAAACGTGCAATATTACTTTTCAATGCATGGGTTGTAATTCATAGTACATTGTAGAGTGTAGAGAAGGGATAGCAGGCTGAGAAAGCACGTTTGTATAAATAGAAATAGATATCACAATATTTTATACTTCCTTTCCCAGAAGTATATGTACTTGTTCCTACCTTACCAGAAAGCCAGCGATTTCTCCATCCAATTTAAATATTGAATAATTTTCATGTTTTGTTACATATTTCTTCTGGGACCAAAGCATATACTTCAAGGTCAAAATTGCCACATACATCTTCTAGACAACTGCTCCTTTAATTAATCGTTAAATAGAGGTGATTTGTCAGCACAGATTTATAAGCCAGAAATGTCTTTGCTCTGTGATGCCATTGACCTTAGGAAAATTTGTAAGTTTTCTCCTTAAGTTTCTCCCAATATGAAGGATATTATGAAAAATCTGTATGCTTCAGTAGTGGGAGGAAGAAAGTTAAGAGATGACTGTAGAAAATATTTTAATCTTGTAGGACAGTTCCTAGCGTGCCCTCCTGAGCCCAAAGAAAGGAATCAATTTCGTTTAAACATGAAAGTTTATCTACTATTTAACATTAAGAAAATGAAAATGTAATCTCATTCAACGCATGCTTTTGTTTATACGGATTTTTTGTATATAAAAACAAATATGCAAAAAACCTCTGACTCCGGAATTCAGACAGTGAACAACTTTTAGATTCAAAGTGAATGTTTCATTCAAAGAAAGCATAGTCTTTGGTATTAAATTAGCATTCTTCTTCTTTTTTTAAATTAGCATTCTTCAAATAAGTATTTTTTAAAATCTGTTAGAAACTACAATTATTAATGGTTGCTAACAAAACAAAACAAAACAAAACGTGGTATTATTTTACATTCCTTCCCTTACCTTACATTTCTTTCAACACAATTTCCACATTTACTGTATAATAGAAAAGCTATGTAAAACTGTGACCTAACCTTCTGCAGAAAGAATCTGTTGTGGTAGAAACTCCGATCTCTTTTCCCACGCATAAACTATGTCAGCCGACAGACAAGACTTTGCTAAAGCTAACAAAGGCTATTTCTCAGTTCAGCCCTAAAAGACAGGATAAAGCCATACACATAAATTTCTTAGTACACCCTACAACTTACCAGATGCTACAGCAGAGAGTTGATAAATGCTTGCAGAAGAGGGTTGATATGGTTTGCTATATAATCTTGAAGAAGACAGAAAATAAAAGAATTTAATGGCTTCTCCAACTGGTGGATGATGCTGAGTGACAAGATCTTTGAGAAAATATGATCATCTTAGAGTTTTTAATAATCCAGGAAGAATACACTAAGCTTTGTCAGATAATTCGAATTCCCTAGGTGTTAAGGCAAACATGTTGAGAGAAAAGATCCATATGGATAATTTAAGGTTGACCACAAAAATATACATTGCACTACCTTATATCAGGGCATAATTACTTACTTAGTACCTAATCCATAAGCCTATTCCTCTAAAATGTATGTTGCCAAGCACAGTGCCTGGCACATAGTATGTGCTTAATAAATTACTGGTTGCATGAATGAATATTTTATCACAGACCCTGAAAGGGCATTGCAAAATCACAAATGATAATTTTGTGAAAAGACAAAATAAATCAATGTATTAATGTGTTTGTGAACTTGGATTGAAAATACAGAAGTATACATATTTATATGTATTTGCAGGCACACACATGAAATTCATGAATATGAAGAGTGGGACTAAGAATAACTAAACCCCAAAAGACTAAATTCCAGAATTGGAAAATATTGAGCATTAGGTTCCTGACTTCCAAATAAATATGAATGTGCTAAGTACAAAGTTTAAGATTATATTCCTATTTTCTGGAGAATGTTTTTGCTTATGGGAAAAAAGAGCAGAGTATCAGAAAATGTCTTTCAAAAGGTAAATTTGAAAAAATAAATAAATAAACCAGACTGAGGCCTAAAGCGCAAGGCTGCCACCAAAAGTTAATAGTTGACAATGCCTGAGAAATAATCAAACACTTAATTGTGTGTTTTTACTATAATATAGTGAAAATTTATTGCAGTCATACTAACAGGCATTTTTGCATTATCCAAAATTATTTCTATTTAATAACTTACATGACACTTCTAAAGACCCTTTGAACTTCGCGCCACAATAATGCTTTGGCAAGAACTGAGATACAGAGAAGTTAATTTGCTGAAGGTCATAGAATCAGTGTCAGGTAAGATTTGAACACAACCTCTAGATAAACCATCGCTTTATCCACTCCCTCTACTGCCTCTGTTAAAATGAATGGCATTCAGAGACAACAGTTAGCTCTGTTTAACTGTTTGCAGCACACGTTCACAAGGATTTCCTCACTTAAACATTAAAAGTGAAATGAAGTGCAAGGGAGGGAAGAGACAGTAAGAGCATGCAGTAAAAGTTTTCAGTGAATTCAAGATTACTGGCTAGAATCAACAACGTTTTTCATCTTTGGAACAAAGAGAAGAAAAAGGAAAAAAAGCCAAGTTCTTGGCCTGAAGGGGATATAGTATGAGATGACAGAGGGAATGCAGACCTCTGAGAAAGGTCCTTTGCCTCCCACATGCACCCAAGACCCTTGCAGCTGCTCCTTAAGACTAGCAATGGATTTGGCCAACTTTGTACACATGAACTCAGTAGGTAATTTTTCGTAATGATCCCACTGATAACAGTGGCACCAGTCAGTTTTGTTCAGCCTCATTCTTAGCAAGAAAAGAGGCAAATCTGATTTTCTGTGCAAGTTCTTTTGCACATTGCTGATTAGGATGCATGCATTACAAAATGAAAGAAATCTATAAAAACTGGTCTATCTTTTCATTTTGCTGTGGTTTTTACCATAGAAAGGAAGTGTTGAAGGACATTTTGTTTAGGATCAGAAGAATTTGAGAGTTAGGTTTCCTGATTTTCAAATAAATGTGAACTTCCTGAGTGCAAAGTTTAGAATCAAATTCCTACTTTCTGGGCAAAGTTTTAGTTATTGGTGATAAAGTGTGAGCTTTCTGCTTCAGAGATAAAAGACTGGAATGACTTTTAAAGGCCGGCATAGCCCGGGATAGTTAGTACAAAACTAAATTTTAATGAGTTAAGTGTAAATGAATTAGAAACACGCATCTCAGATTTCTTATTAAAATATACATGAGGTTACAGGTTATGAAGAAAAATGCTTGGCAACGTACATCTCCACAGTTGCCAATCTGAAAACATTTGAGACGTTTTATCAGTTGTCCCAACGGCAGATGGAAGCTGCTGGTTTCCTCATCCTTTGCTTGCATCGCTGAGTTCTTTTATGCCTAAAGTGCCATTCCTAGATTAACTTCTTTAGCTTGTGGCTCATTTGTTATTCCTTGGAACATACAGAACAAAGTAAAGAGTTAATATTTCCCCAAGATTGTAGAGGACATATAATATCCTCAGCTATTTGGTATCTTATCAGAGAGGAACTGCAGCCCCAGACATACTCCCTGTGTGTTCATGGCGAACACCTTGACTGCATGCTAGACTTGTATATATGCTGATTACCACAAGCACATAGGATTATCTACAAATGCCAAGACATACATATGAATAACCAGGACTACTTTCACTGGCTTTCTATAAATATGCTTTAAAACCTTGCCTTTCCAGGATTTCTGTTTAAGAGAAACGGCCATGCTTATTTTTTTCAAAGAAATTTAGAAAGTGGAAATTCCTTTGTTGTTTAACTGCATGTATCAGAGGAAACAGAATTCTTG